>NC_050450.1:7284525-7884525 GCF_903995425.1 Onychomys torridus
TTAACCTAATCAGGATAACCCCCCACCAGCATACCCAGAGGCCTGTCTCCCTGGTGACTCTGTTTCTTCCTGGGGACAGCTGGAGCTAGCCATTGCAGTTACTATGGCTACAGAGCTCTAACCACCTTTTACGCAAGGCACTTTTTTCTTTGTATGTTTTTATTATTGGTATTATTTAGTAAGGCAACTCCATGTTGAAAGTAAAGAAACTGAAGCTTACAGAGGCTGAATAACTTGTCAACATGGTTCAGGGAGAAGAGTAGTTGAGGTGTGACCCCCAAGCTTGTGGGTATCACTGCTGCACTGCCTACATTGGATGATAAATGATCTGTGTTATGAACTCTCTCCCGTGTTTTTAAGCTTTGTAGCCCTCTGTGTTGAGCTGACCTGCAGAGAAAAAGACAAGAGGTCCTCCCAGAGAAGCAGAAAGCAGAGCTGAGTGAGCGATTGTGTTGTGAGTAAGGATTTAGGGGCCTGGGCTTTGATGGAAGAATGCTATTGTTTTTGATTCTGCAGGTTGTTGGAAGCAGAGGAGTCAGAGTATTGTGCTGTGTGTCTCTATGGAGTGTGTACAGAAGAGGATGTAGCAGGGTCCTGTGCTGTTGTTCCCTTTGTGGGGGGAGGGTCCAAGTAGGCGCAGAGTCAACGGCACAGACTCCAGGAGAATGTGGAAACAAGCTCAGTTATTCAGGAAGAGGCAAGCCTTATACACCCTCCACCCACCCTGGGGGATATGATGAATATGCATCTGCTGGTGTGACATGGCTGCCTCTCATTGTTCGGGTCATCTGCAGATCATGTTTCAGCTGCTGTTGCTAAGGCCCTTAGGCAGACCCAGGCTGGCTCTCAGAAATTATCTTTTTTACTTGCTTGGGTGTCTGGCCTTCAAGCCGGTTAGGGATGAGTCATCCCACAGTGGGGGACCTGCACATTACAAAGTTCTTATCTCCCAGCCTTGTGGGTACAAATCAATGGATAACAGTGCCCCCATTAATCATTAGGCAATTGAGAATTTCAAAATGAACTCTTCTCTCCAGTTCTGGAAAGTGGCTCTGTGTCTCTGAAGTAGAGTAAAAGACTGGCTACACCTTTCAAGTGGAATTATTTATCTCTCTTTTCAATCATGGACAGTCACATGAATTAATCAAAAGGAAGAAATGAAAGTTGAGTATCAGTTCTGAGCTGTAGGCTAAAGAGTACTTGCAGCTTTCTCTTATTGTCTGGAATTGTCTACCACCATATGAAGAAGCCCAGGCTTGCATAATTAGTGATGTGAGACATGTGGTCATAGACTCTCTTTGCTCCTGCTATAGCAGACCATCAGCCACAGGAGCTGAAGTCATCTTCAGGAAGCCTCACTCAGCTATTAACTGATCAGACACAAGCATGAACCTCATTGGAGAACAATCAAGTCTCCAGGTGCAGAAGACCCTTCCCGCAGAGCCTAGTCCAAATACCTGACACTCAGAATGGTGAAGTGAATGAATGCTTGCTGTTTTGAATCAGTACCTTATTACAAAACTATTACGCAGCAGCATAGAATGGGTACACCAGCTACTTAAGGATATGGGGAAGAGTATAACCAGCCAGAGTCCAGGAGAATGCAAGGTGCAGCTATTTTTAAGGTAGGTATGTCTGTGCCTGTGCATGTGCATGCCTCCAGAAGGCTATCTTTGAGATAGGTTTCTCACTGGCCTGGAGATCACCAATTAAGCTAGGCAGTCTGGTCAGTGAGCCTCAGTGCTCTGCCTGACCCTGCTTCTCCAGTGCTGGGATTAAAAGCTTGTGCCACCGTGCCCAGTATTTCACATGAGTTCAGGAGATCCAGCAGAAGTACTCATGTTTGTGAGGTTAGCACTTTAGCTACTGGGCTAGCTCCCTAAGTCCAAACATTCTCAGATTTTAAGCTTTACTCTGTAGTCTAGCTTTTGTTCTTGTGTTAGGTTCGTTTTAATTTATATTCTCCCCGTATGTTTCTTTAGCAATGCTGTGACCAGGATACTTTCCAGAAGAAACTCAAGAAGGGAAAGATTTGTTGCAGCCCACAGTTCTTAGCTTATTTTAGGTTTTGTTTGTTTGAGACAAGGTCTCATAATGCAGCCTGGTCTCCAGCTCTGTGTAGCTGATGATGACCCTGAACTTCTGATCCTCTTGACATCACCTCCCCTATCTTGGCAGAGAAGGCAGGTATAGCAGCTCAGTCCATGGTTGTGGAGAGGATCAGTGGAGGCTCATCACAGAACAGCAGATCAGAAAGCAGAGAGTGGCACTGGAGCCAGTGCCCAGCTATGCCCTTCAAAGGCCCAGCCCTTGTGATCTCAAAAGATAAGTGATAAGATAAAACCGTGAGATGCAGTAAATCTTTCCCTGCTGAAGTTTCTTCTGGATGGTGTCACTAGAAGCAGGTCTGCCAGCTAGGCCTCAAATCCTGAAGATAACAATACCTCCTCACATAATACTACCAGCTGGGGAGAAGCGTCAGAAATAGGAGCTAGTATCCTTTTTGGTCATGACTCTTCAGCCATGGCGGGGTCCATGGTCTCTGTCCTGCAACTTTCATCGCAGTAATGTTTATATGTATATATCCAGTAAAATTAAGTTTTCATGTAGCCTCACTATGTTCTATTCAAATGTTTCTTCTTTTTCCTCTTCTCCTCCTCCTTTCCCTCCTCCTCCTCCTTTTCTTCACCTGGAATATAATATGTAGATCAGGCTGGTCTCAAATTCACAGAGATTTGTCTGCTTTTGTCTCTGGAGTGCTGGGCTGAAAGATGTGCCCCACCACACCAGCCATTCATCAGAAATTAAATGAAGGACATTAATTCAGGGGCAGAATGTTCTGTTTCAAAAGTTCACAATCTTCTTTGTACACTATTTTCTGTGTCCTTTGCAGAGGGTAGAAGCATTTTCCTGGAAAGGTAATTTTGGCTGTAAAGTTAGAGCCATCTCTGTGTCTGCCAGGAGGCTGGCCCTGGCTGGCAGGAATCTGGAGCAGGCTTTATGAAGACTAGGAGGGCATGAGATGTGCGAAATTATTTTGAGGAACATAACTACCTACCCAGGACCACACCAAGGGGTATCCTCATTAATTCTACCCTCATTGGTCAAGGAAGTCCTGAACCCACTTCCTTACCTATCCATATTGACTCTTGGCTCTGATTTCCCTTCTCCTCCCCCAAAACCCCAATGTCTCTGCTTGCAGTGGCAGGAGACAGAAGGGAGAAGGCTGCTGTGACAGCAGGTATCTGACGGCTTCTTCCTTCCTGCTCCTCACACTCTTCTGTCTTCTCTTCAATGCCCGTTATGCAGCCTCCTGGGCAAAGAGGACATGTTTACCTTCCTACCTAGTCATGTCTCTTCCCTCATCCCTTAGTGATGGAGTCATGGATGGCCTATTTTCTCTCTCTCTCTCTCTCTCTCTCTCTCTCTCTCTCTCTCTCGTGTGTGTGTGTGTGTGTGTGTGTGTGTGTGTGTGTGTGTGTGGTGTGGAGGTCAGAAATTGATGTTGACTGCCTTCTTCAGTCAATCTGCATGTCTTTCTTTCCCTTCCCTTTTTTCTTCTTTCTTCTTTCTTCTTCCTTCCTTCCTTCCTTCCTTCCTTCCTTCCTTCCTTCCTTTCCTTTCCTTTCCTTTCCTTTTCTTTTTCTTCAGAGTTCTTTCACTGAACCTGGAACCTACTAGTCAGCTAGACTGGCTGGTTAGTGAATCCTAGGAATCTGCTGCCTTTGCTCCCTTCCCCATCCTGGGAATATAGACACATGCCACTGCACATGAGTTATTAAAAATAGTATTATGTGTCAGTATGATATGTGAGTATGCCACAGGACAGATATGGAGGTCAGGAGACAATTGTATGGAATTGGTTCTCCTTTCACTTTTATATGGCTCCAGGGATTGAAATGGATCATCAGGATTGTATGGCAAAAGTCTTTGCCCAGTGAGACATCTCACTCTATCCCGTGCCTTATTTTTTACATGGATGCTAGGGATTTAAACTCAGGTCCTCATACTCATAAAGTGCAATAGCACTTTGTCAACTGAGTCCATTTTCCATCCATCTCTGTAAATAAATTTGTTGTTTTGGCACCAAAATGTGAGTTTTGCAATTCTGGGGAAAGGTGTCCTGACTACTTGGGGAGTCAGGCAACACCTTGAGCTGCTTAGGACAGCTCTGACAGCTGGAGCTGCAAAGAGGCAGCCTAACACTGGGGGGTGAGGTATCCCGGACACCTTGGAAGGGAAGTTTTTCTGACTGCTCATGAGAATCATGCCTGGAACTGCTTCAGCAGGAAAGGGTATCATGACTCTTTGGGAAAGTCAAGGTATACCTGGTGTGATGGGGGATGGTCTCCCCACAGGGTATAGCAATCCTGCTCCACTCCTGGAGAGCCTCTACAGCTGAGCTTTGCTCGGTCCCTACTTAAGAGGGCTTCCTAGCAGAGCTCTGCTTCTCCAGCCTAAGATGTTGCTTCTTTTTTTGCTTCATTCTGCAAAAGGGGAAACCGCTGCAGAAATGTAGCGATCTCCTCCTGCTATGGAGAAAAGTGTTACTTTTCAGCTCTCTTGCTCTATCCACTGAGGGATGTCTCAACACGGATCTTCTCTATGTCAGTGAATGAAGATCCTCACAACCAAAACTCTTTTGAGAAAGAGTTTTATTTGGGAAGGAGCAGTCCAGGAGAGTAGCTGCCTCTATCAAAGTGGAGAGAACAGCCCTTTTTTAACTGACCTAGGGCAGTTTACCTAGGATGTCTTGGGGCCCAGGGTTCTACTGTCCTGCTCTGTGATTGGTTGAATTCACAAGTCACTTGGCCAGGGGCAGAGATGTCTCTGATTTGAACCAAACTGTGTTTCTTAACTGGCTTTATTTAGCTTTTTGACACTAATTCTAAGGCCAGGGCACATTTCTTTCACTGACTCTGATTCTAGGGAGCAAGATTGTTTTTTTTTGGTACTGTTTTCAGAGTCAGGGCATGTTTCCTTGGTTCATTTCTCTGGCTCAGGTCCCAAACTCAGGCTGTGTTTCTTTCCCTGATCCTGGGCCCCAAGGCCAGGGTTCTACTGTCTTGCTCTGTGATTGGTTGGTTTCACAAGTCACATGGCCAGGGGCAGAGATGTCTCTGATCTGAGCCAAACTGTGTTTCTTTCTGGCCTGATCTGAGCCATCTTTCCCTAGTTCTGGGCTCCAGGGTCAGGGTGGGTTTCTGTAGCCAGCCCCCTTTCCCTACAGTCTCCATTATTTTTTGAGCATCTTCACACACATAAAGCAAGTGTTGAACAGGAGACAGAGTAATGATGAAAAAATAATTTTTTCTTTTTGTACCTTTGCTTCCTCAGCATTCAAAGAGAGAGTTGTTCCTAAGGTTCCCTCTACAGGTACTACTTCGTGCCACCTTGGAGAGTCCCATGAGGGAGGAGTGCCATGCTTGTTATTTTATAGGTGGGAAAATAAGTTGTGGCCAGCCAAAAATGACCTTATTACAGAGCTAGTGTTCTAGATAGGCCTCAGAATCTCCCAGCTAGACTACCATTCTGTACTGCTCCCTATCACAGAGTTAAGACAGGCAATGAAGTACCACAAACCACAGTGTTACTATAACTACAGAGCTCCATGGGAAGCTCAGGGAAGACTGTATCAATTGTCAGAGGGAACCCAAGGGCTCTTTTGCTTCTGGGATCCACAAACTTACCCCAAAGGTCCCCAAATAAAAAAACTCCAGCTTTGCTGGTCCTGTGGTCCCTTTCACAGCTTCTCAAACCTGTCCTATTAGCACAAAAGCAGCCACAGGCAAGGTGTTAAGATATAGGTGTCCCATAAAAGTTTATTGGCTGAAGAGGTGATCAATTGGTCATAGTGTGCCAAATGCATGCTATGCCAACAGTCACTTTTCTGTCACTTCTACAGCAACAAAAAACTGACACAGGCCACAAGTGATGTAAAGAGAAGTCCATTTTAGCCATGGGTCCAGAAACTCAAGTTCAGTACTATGTCTCTGTTGCCATCTGTTTGGGCTGCCAATGTAGGCTGTACAGTGTAAGCTGTACAATGTAGGCTGTCCAATGTCAGCTGTATAATGTAAGCTGTACAATGCAGGCTATACAATATGTACTGTAGGATGTAGGCTGCACAATGTAGGACTGCCAATGTAGGCTGTACAACATAGGCTGTATAATGTAAGCTGTACAATGTAGGGTAGGCTGTGCAACATAGTCTGTACAATGTAGGCTGCCAATGTAGGCTATACAATGTAGGCTGTATAACGTAGGTTGTACAATGTAGGCTGTACAATGTAGGCTGCCAATGTAGGCTATACAATATAAGCTGTACAATGTAGGCTGTACAATGTAGGCTATACAATGTAGGCTATACAATATAAGCTGTACAAGGTAGGCTGTACAATATAAGCTGTACAACGTAGGTTGTACAATGTAGGCTATACAATGTAGGCTGTAACAAGCAGTTACTCTTGAGACAGCATAGTGTGGGTGCAATGAGAGAGAGAAAAGGAGAGGGTGAAGAAGAAGAAGAAGAAGAAGGAGAATTCCTTTCAAGAGCTCCCATCTCCAGTGACTTAAGGACCTTCTAAAAGGCCCCCTCTCCTTGAGGTCTGCAGACCCTCCCAGGAACACCACTCTGGAGTGTAACCCTTATGTGTTGGAATCCTGGGAAAACTTAGCCAAGCCACAGCACCAAATCTTGATTTAGTTCAGTGTTCTGACCTCACAGATAAAGATGGAAGTGGAAATGCATCTGGTGCCCAACGTTTGTGGTATGAATTCACGAAAAAGCCTCTTGCCTGTGGTCTTGCGGGCCCTACCTCAGGCCCAAGCTACACTTGGCCAGTTGTGGTGATGCTCGCTGGTTGGATTTACTGAAGAAGGCAAAGGCAGGAAGATCCCGAGTTTGAGGCCGGCCCAGGAAGCTTGCTTAGGAGAAGCTACAGCTGGCTGGGGCCTAGACATAAATGGTGGCAGTGGGACCATGGAGGCAGTGACTGCTTCTCTGAGTTGCAGGCTGCTTCTCATTATGTTGGTGATTGCAGTGATGCTGCTTACCTGGGACAAGGTGTTTACTACTGCTTGTTCAGAGAAGAATTGCCTGGACCATCATGTTACAAGAAAGCACTGGCAAAGGTCAGTTTGGAAAAGTTTAGCAAGACAAATGGTGGGGAGAAATTGCTGTGAAGACATTCTCTTTTAGGGAAGAACATTTATGGTTCCAAGAGACAAGACATTTATCAGACTGTGATTGCGCCAAACCACAGAGGCGGGGGAAAAAAAAATCTAAAGGGAACCATGACCATGCCTAACAGCAACTTTGGAATCTTCAAAAGGATGACACGATCCCACAACAATGATTCCGCATGGACTATGGTAAAGCCACTAAGCTGATTAACACCACAGAAAGATCGACTTTGGACTGCAAACTGCTTAGGACAATTTTGAGATGGCTAGCTGAGATGATCCAGCCTGACGGACTACTTGAACAAGGACAAAACAAGCTCTGCACCTTCTCATTATGCAGAGACTGAACAAATGATACAAGACTTGACAATTAACCCCAAAATTTTCTTTTCAGGGTCCCCTAAAGATGGAAGTAATTTTAAGAAAACAACGCCCACATTCCCAAGAGGTGGGATGGGAGGTTTTTGGTCATTTAATGAGTTTTGGATATTGTCATTGTTTATGATGGTTGGTTACAAGTAGTTAATTGGTCAGGGAAAAAGCTGAACAAGGAGATTAGATTCAGAGTTTTTGTTTAAAAAAAGGAAAGAAAAAAGAGAATATAGATATGAGGTAGATATGAATCTACTCTGAGAAAAAAGATAAAGAGTAATAAGATAAATAGGTAGATCACTGAATCTACTCTAAAAAGAAAAAGGGGAAGATATAAAAATGACAAAAGGTAGACTACTGAATTTATTATGAAAAGAAAAAATACTTTTAAAAAGGAACTACTTGTTTTACATAGGATATGTAATGAAAATTTTTTGTCTGAGTTTATCAAATGGTACTGGAATGGACATTGTTATATATTAATGGAGCTTTTTGTCTGAATCTGTCAAATGTTAATGGACTAGACATTGTTAATGTAATCTTGGCTATGCATATTGTATATACTTATTGGATATGATTTTTCTTGTATTAGTTATAAGCTTTTTTAATTTTAGACAAAAACAGGGGAAATGTGGTGGTATTGTGTTCCCCAAAATATTGTGCATGCTAATAAACTTATCTGGGGTCAGAGAACAGGACAGCCACAATACTAAACATAGAGGTTAGGCAGTGGTAGCACATGCCTTTAATCCCAGCACTTGGGAGGCAGAGCTAGGTGGATCTCTGAGTTCAAGGCCACATTATAAACAAACAGCCAGGCATGGTGAATCATGCCTTTAATCCCAGGGAGTGATGGGCAGAAAGAGAAAGATACATAAGGCGCGAGGACCAAAGCTAGAAGCATTTGGCTGGTTAAGCTTTTAGGCTTTGAGCAGCACAATTCAGCTGAGATTAATTTGGATGAGGACTCAGAAGCTTGCAGTCTGAGGAAACAAGACCAGCTGAGGAACTGACCAGGTGAGGAAGCTGTGGCTTGTTCTGTGTCTCTGATTTTCCAGCATTCACCCCAATACCTGGCTTCAAGTTTATTTTATTAATAAGAACTTCTAACAATTCTGCTACATCGAAGTAATTCCAAGTCACAAAGCTAGTTACTATTACAAAATTTGAAACATATTGCAGGTATGGAGTGCAAATTGTAAAAATGGCTCTGACTCTTTCCTTCCCAGCATCCACCAAGACTCAGCATCTACTTTCTTTGTCCTTAATTCTAGGCTCACTTTGTGAATTATTTTAGCCCATAGAACTTGGCAGAGATGACAGTATGACAGTTACTAGTTAAGACCTTAAGCTGCTTTGTATACTTCTCCTTTTCTTCTCTTGGAGTCTTTTCCAAGCATTTTAAGAAAATTCTGGACTAACCTACAGGATGTTTGATGACACACAGATGACCTTGGCTCACAGCCAGTCGGCCACTGAACACTCAAGGTTCCAGTGAGGTGTTGACAGTCAGCTCCAGGCAACTTATCCTGATGATGACTGTGAAATGACAACCAAGATCAGCTGAAACTTGTCCAGGTCAACCCAAACACAGGAACGCTCATTCCCGTGAAGTTCTGAGATTTGGGGCAGTTTGTTATACAGCACTAACTAGATAGAACACTAGGCCTCCTGATTCTGAATCATGGTTCTTCCTCCTACATTTCAATTCTTTCTTACCTTTCTACTTGCAGGAGCAATGTCTTCGTTTATAGAAATCCTCTTTGCTTTTGAGGAGAGGCTGGAAGACAAACCACTAAAGGTACCATGGTAGTGTGAAAGAAAACAGCCCCCAAAGGGAGTGGCACTATTAGGAAGTGTAGCCTTGTTAGAGGAAATGTATCACTGTAGAGACAGGCTTTGAGGTCTCATATATGCTCAAGCCACACCAAATGTGACAGTTCATATCCTGTTGCTTGAGGATCAAGATGTAGGGCTCTCAGCTCCTGCTCCAGCACCATGTCTGCCTGCATGCCGCCACATCTCACCTTGATGATAATGG
Organism: Onychomys torridus; assembly: GCF_903995425.1. Taxonomy (NCBI): domain Eukaryota; kingdom Metazoa; phylum Chordata; class Mammalia; order Rodentia; family Cricetidae; genus Onychomys; species Onychomys torridus. The sequence goes on from NC_050450.1 coordinate 7,294,124, forward strand.
ACTAAACCTCTGAAACTGTAAGCCACCCCATTAAATGTTTTCCTGTGTAAGAGTTTCCATGGTCATGGTATCTCTCCACAGTGATAGAATCCCTAACTAGGATAGACAAGTGCTTATTAAGAACTTCTGTCTTAATTAAGGTTTCTTCTACAGTTCAGAGGTACATTATTGCCATGGTGGAGTGCATGCAGACATGGTGCTGGAGCTACATCTTGATCTCCAGGTAACAGGAAGTGAACTATGTCCCACAGTGGGCATAGCTTGAGCAGAGGCAACCTCAAAACCTGTCCCCATAGTGACACGCTTTCTTCAACAAGGCCACACCTCCTAATAGTGCCACTCTTTTTGGAGGCCATTTTCTTTCAAACCACCACATTCTGCTCCTTGACCATCATAGGCTTGTAGCCATATCATAATAGAAAACTGCACTCAGTTCAACTTCAAAAGTTCCCACAGTCTATAACAGTCTCAACTTACTTAAAAGTCTAAAGTTCAAAGTCTTTTCTGAGATTCATGCAGTCTCTTAACTGTAATTCCCTATAAAAGCAAAACCAAAAAGAAGATCACATACTTCCAACATATAATGGCACAGGATACACATTACCATTCCAAAATTTAGGCAAGGGAACATAGTGAGGAAATACTGCACCGCAGCAAAACTGAAAAACAGCTGGGCAAAACTCCAAATTCTGCATCTCCATGTCTGTTGTCAAAACACTCTTCAGATCTCCAACTCCTTTCAGCTTTGCTGACTTCAATACATGTCTCTCTTCTTGGGCTGTTTTCACTTATTATTAGAAGCTCTCCCACAACTCTTGGGGTCTCCAAGGCAATCCAGGCTTTACCTTCACAGCTTCACACAATGGCCTCTTTGGGACTCCATTTAGAACACAGGATTTACTTGGCTCCATTACACTTCTTAGCTCCCCTTCTCTCCTCAACTTGTACATTTGGTATTTTTACTTTCTCAGCTTGCTCTTTTTCATTATAGATCTTTATTAGAGTTACCACTAATAACCACACAATAGAGTCTACTATGATTGACTGTTTTGAGATTTCCTCTGCCAAAGCAATTAATCAAAAGCTCTTCAATTTAGTCTCAGGCAGACTTTTTTGGGCAAGGGCAGAAAACAGCCACATTTTCACCAAAATATCGTAAGAACAGTCTCTAGCCTACATACTAATATTCTTCTCTGAACCCTCTTGAGCCAGATCTTGCAGTTCAATTCACCCTCAGCACCACTGTCTTCCATGCGCCTCCTAGTATGATCCATTAAACAGTGCTTAAAACATTCCACTGCTTTTCTAACCCAAACTTCAACATCCAAATTCCTCCAAACAAAAGCATTGTTAGGCTTATCACAGCAATACCCCAGTCCCTGGTGCCAACTTCCATCTCAGGCCTTCTATTGCTGTGAAGAGATACCATGACCACAAACAACTCTTACAAAGGAAAACATTTAATTAGGGCTGGCTTACAGTTTCAGAGGTTTAGTCCGTTATCTTCTTGGTGGGGCATGGTGGGGCATGGTGGCATGCAGGTAGACATCGTGCTGGAGTAGGAGCTAAGAGTTCTACATCTTGATTTGCAAGCAGTGGAAGCAACTGGGCAGTGTCTTGAACATATGATTCCTCCAAACCCACCCCCACAGTGACATACTTCCTCCAACAAAGCCATACCTCCTAATAGCATTCCCTATGGAGAACATTTTCTTTCAAACCACCACAATAGAAGATAATTGATGTGATCTCTAGTGCCACTTAGAATCTTGTTTTTCTTTCTTTGTGCCTCAGGTTCCTCCATTCCAGAACCTGGCCACATGGCCAGGTTTTTCTGGGCTTTTATGATGTCAACAGCTGTTTGACAAAAGCCACTCCATGGAGAATGCTGCAGGTATTCTCAGAGAGCTGTGATAAAGTCTTAAATTAGTGCTATGCTTTTGTCTGGTGCCTGTGGCCTTTGAATGGGAATGTAAACCTCTGAGTCCAGGGATGGCTTGGTACCAGGTTTTAGATGTTCTACCTCTTTTGGATAGTCACAAGATGACATCTTCATGTAGCTATACTTCTGTTGTTTAAGACATATTCAGAAAAGGATCATTCATAGGCAGAATATCAGATATTACTAAGATGACCTGCAAGGACATCACACTCATGAAAGAGAACATTGCTTGGTACCAAGAAGACTTCTTACACTCCTCCCACCAATGGGCTCCTCTTCCCTTCTTCCATTCCACTTTTTCTTATTTTAAATAGTAAAAGAGTAGTGACATTGTCAAAATGTAAATAATATTAAAGTTCAGTGTATGTGGGATCACTCATGTGTGGGCAATTCTTTCCAGCAATCTTTTCTCTATTGTATGACAATTTGAGTGCAGTAATTCACATGGTGAGGTGTGGAGCAGCTGTTTGCTCCTGTAGTGCACATGCTTTTACCTGTTCACCATATCCAAGCAAGAGGCTAAGGATTAAAAACAGAGACAAGACAGTGGGTCATTCATTTCAGCAGAATGCCAAATGCTGTTTATTGAAGGAGGAAAAAGGCCTTAAATACAGGCTTACAGCACAGTGGGAGAACCCTGGAGGGCAGAAGTTCACTACAGATGTTTTACATATTTGCATCCTAGCTGTTTACACCAAATGTAGGATACACAAAATGGGTAAGTGTAAGTATTCAGGAGGAAGGAAATTGGCTGGGAATTGGCATAGGGAGGACGTATGGTCAAGGTCAGCAAGCAAGGCAACAGCTACTCAAGGAATGGGGGCCAGGGCCCAACAGGTCCCCACGTTTTACTAAAAAATGAGCTTCTGTCTTAGGCTGCATGGGACATCAGTGTGTCACCTTACCTGTCATAGGGAGTATCTGCCCAGGCCTCACAGGTCCCCTGTCTTAGGTGGGTGAGCGCCCCCCAGGTATTACCTGTCTCTGAATACTCATTATCATACAGGTTCAACCATGTGTGAGCTGCAGAGTTAACTGCTTCCAAAAATCTTAAAGTGGTGCTAGGCTTGCAATCTGTGTGTTTGACACAGAAAAGACCAACAGAAGTCCTAACCCACCTATAGCCAGTAGGCTAATGGCAACTGAGCCATTCCCTTCCTTAATAAGCCTTACTGCAAATTGGAGTCTTTGTAAGATGGTATTCCAAAAGCAAGTGGAATCTGAGTTTTATAAATTTTATAACTATCAAAGCCAATTGAAATGTATATTACTGCTGAATTAAATTTATCATAATTAACTATTAACTGTGGTAACTACTTTTGCTGCCAGGGTCTCCACTGCACTAGCTGTAGTAACCAACTATGAAATGGCAATCCCAGAAACAGTAGCAATGGTGGCTGCTACCACTGCAGTAGCAACAACAGCTACAGTGAAGTCAAATTCTCTTCTGGAGTGTGTGAGCATCATCTGTGTCTAACTGCCATGGTCCACTGGCATGGACACAACTCCAGGAACACGAACCACCAAGGCCCATTTTTCAAAAATATGGAACGCTTCATGAATTTGCATGTCATCCTTGCGCAGGGACCATGCTAATCTTCTCTGTATCATTCCAATTTTAGTATATGTGCACACTGCTTAATAAATAAAGCAACAAATATAATGCAAACTTCCTTGGCTTTTTCCACCCATTGATTATCTCCTCTCCTAAGTTTGGCCATATATAATTCTTATTTTTGTATTTTCATTTTCCTTTATGTGTATTGGTGTTTTGCCTGCACGTGTGTAAGTGCCCATGGAAGCCAGAAGAGGGCACTGGATTTCCTGCAACTGGATTTTCAGAGTGTTGTGAACCGCAACATAGGTGTTAGGAACCAAACCTGGGTCCAAGGGCTCTTAAATACTGGCTACCTTCCGAGCCTCAACCTAGCCCTTCTTTACCTCACATGTGTCACATTTCTACTGTACTGTGTATTGAGGATCCACATGATTTTATTTTATGGTTATAATACCACATCTGAAGCTGTACATTCCATTTGATCAATACTACTTGTGAGACTCACCCAGGAATAATCACTCATTCACTTTAAAATGCTTTCATTCTCTTTGGGTTTTTTTTTACAAAGGTCTTTTTCTGCCTTCCTGACCCCTTTCCTTATTATTTTCATCAGACTAAGTCAGTGGTTTAGCAAAAATACTCCTCCAACTTTCTCTTGGGATACAGATATTCACCTGCACATACATGTGGAGTTTTAAACAAGTTGTTTACCTCCACAGAAGAGATATGAACCTGGGCTTTAGAGCCAGGTAATCTGACTATGATGCCAGCCCCTTTGGTTAGAAGCCTGGTAACCTTAGGAAAGTGATTTCATTCATCTTTCCATACTTCGATGTACTCACCTATGAAATGAAATAGTAAAAACTGCTGTGTCAACATTGGAGAAGGTCAGGAGATATCTCCTAGGTACTCCTGAAATGATTGGGACTCTGATGTTATATGTCTGCAGCAACTCAGCATGCTGCATTTCTTTTTTATTTTGAAAGATTTTATTTTTATTTATTGATTCAAGTGCTTGAGGAGGCCAGATGGCATTGACTTCCCTGGAACCAGAGTTACACAAAGTTGTGAGTCACCTGATATGGATGCTGGAAACTGAAATTGGGTCCTCTACAAAAGCAGGAAGCACTCTTAACCACTGAGCCATTTTCTTCAGCCCCTATGGTACCCCCATGCAAATGTAGGGCTGTCTCATAAAGGGAAAACCATGTGTGCATGTAGACATACTCAAAGCCACATGCATACCATACTTCCCCATATATGAGGGCTAGTTTTCAACCTCCAAGTCCCCTTTCATTTCATATTTTTAGCTGTGCCATTGGTTGTTGTGTGCACTCTGTTCCAGTCTCTAATCAGAGTGCTGGGCTGTTGGACATATTCACTGTTTAGCTCAAGGGTTCCTAACCCACGATGAACATGCCAGTCCCTACAGCTCTCTAGAGAGAATAAAAAGGATTCATCAACTTGTATTGGAAATGCATTTTTCATTGCCCTCTGATTTTCAGAACTCCTTCAATTGCAGATGTGGACAACAAACCACTGTGCGGTTAACACAGCCACATCCGATCCCCACAGCTGTCACCAGCGGAAACTACAGAGCTATTTCCATATCTCATCACAGTTGCTGCAGCACCTCCCCATGTCCTTTTTCTCATCATGTTGTTGAAATTGTAGTAGCTGTTGAAGTTATTGCTACATTTTTTTCTTTAGAGTATTAATAAGGGTAATGTGTATTGCATACATGCTGCTCTGTCAGAAGCTTGATGTGCACAACTGCCAGGTTAGTTTGAACCATCAACTTGACCCAGCCTAGAGTAATCTGAGAGGAAAGCCTTAATTGAGGAATTGCTTAGGTCAGATTGACTTGTGGGCATGTCTGTGGGTAATTGTCTTGATTGTTAATTGATGTAGGAGGGCCTGGCCCATTGTGGGTGGCAACATCCTGTTGTGTACTAATAGGAAAGATGGCCGAGGGTAAGCTGGCTTTTGAGCCAGCGGGCAGCATCCTCCATGTTTCCTGTTGTTTCTCCTTTTCTGTGTGGTCATAGCATTTTATCCCAGCAACAGAACTGAAACTAAGACAATAATTGTGTGTCCATAGCATGTGACTAGTGGAGGATAGGAGTGTACCAGTAACATAGTCCATCTCTAAGGCCATACCAAATGACTCCTGCTTCCTTGTGTGGGCACTTCTTCCCCACCCATTGTACCACAGCTGGTGTGTGTGACAAATAGCAAAGGGCAGAATAGATGGTAGGTTTTATTAGGTTATAAAAAGATTCAGTTCCCACATCAAGTGATCTTTTATCTCCTATCTCTTGGGTGAGGGGAAGCTGGCTGCTACACCCTGAGCAGCTCTATGGAATGGCCTATGCAGAAGCCTATGTGCAGGCTTCAAACCATATGAATGAGCTTACAAGTAGATTTTCCAACCCAATGAAGTCTTGAGATGCTGGCTGTCAGCTTGCCTGAACCTCTATGAAAGACCTCCTAGTTTAACTGTTCCTACACCCTTGACTCTTAGAATATGAGCATGATAATAAATGTTTATGGTTTTAAGTTGCTAATGATGCAGTATAATTGGCTGCACAAGAGATGACCAATAGATAGACAAGGCTAAATAAAATGTTCATTTGAGTTGGTGTTTGTAGCCTGGTAGATGGGAAGCAGATTACAAAGACAGTTGGCCAAACAAGGGGAATATTTCCATACTATGCATACCTAACATGTAACACTCAAGAGGATAGTAGCTGTTATATATAAAGAGTTCCTCTAAATCAATATGATAATGAACAATTGTCCAGCAGAAAAATGGGCCTGTGACCCTGGGAAAATCACTTAATTGGTTTCTTCATTTTTAAACTTGGAGAAACTACAGCTTTCTTTTACAGGGACTAGAATGGTGCTTCACAATAGTGTAAACTGAGTTACTGTTTATTACATTAGGAAAAAGTATTTTCCAGAGAGAGTTGTAAAGCAGCCATTTTACAAAACACTTTACTCAGTCAGAGAGATGCTAGATCATTGTCCCTGTTCACGTTGCCACAGGAAGGTACTGTGGACTCTGGGGAAGGTCCTTCCTACCCCACAGACCTGCTCAGACGGCCATGATTAATCATCATGAAAAATGTCTGGTGCATCATTTGTACTCAGTTAATGCTTGATGACTGAATAAGGCTTAGAGAGAGAGAGAGAGCAAATGTGTACACATGTGGCAGAAAAACTTCAGGAAGAAGGCACAGCAAGGTGTAATGGTACCATGGAGGTATATGCTTGTCTAGATTGGAAGTGGTCATGGATGCTGAGTGATGCCTGGCTGGGTTGGGGTGGTCATGGGTGTTGTGTGATGCCTGGCTGGGTTGGGGTGGTCAGGGGTGTTGTGTGATGCTTCCCTGGGCTGCAGGTGGTCATGGATGTGGTGTGATACCTGGCTGAGTTGGGGTGGTCATGGATACTGTGTGATACCTGGCTGGATTGGGAGAAGTCAGGGGTGCTGTGCGATGCCTGGCTGGGTTGGGGGTCAGGGGTACTGTGTGATGCTTAGCTGGATTGGGGGAGGTCAGGAATGCTGTGTGATGCTTGGCTGGGTTGGGGGAAGTCAGGGATGCTGTGTGATGCCTGGTTGGGTTGGGGCAAGTCAGGGGTGCTGTGTGATGCCTGATTGGGTTGGGGCGGTCAGAGGTACTGTGTGATGCCTGGCTGGGTTGGGAGAGGTCAGGGGTGCTGTAGGTTGAAATAAAATGTGCAGAGGAGGTGCTGTCAAGAGTTAGATCACACAGGTCCTGGGGAACTCAGTCTTTTCGCTTTGCTCAACAGATAGTATCTGTGGAAGACTTTGAGCAGAAGAGGAAGGTCACTTGCATCTCTCTGGCTGCTCAGGTGAGGGGTAGTGTGGACGTGATGTCAGCAGCCCAGATGGTGATAAGTGTTCCAGTCAAGGATGCTGTGTGGTGTGGTTCTGACTGCCTTGGGGTCTTCAGGCACTGGCTTCCCCACTGCAGTCATATCTAGTCCCTTTCTCACTCAGAAGGGCCTTGCTTTTGATTGAAATGCTCCATTGTCACCATCTTTAATTCTGAACAGCGGGTAACTTTTACACTGCATTCTAGAAGTTACATACCCAGTCCTGGATATAATGAAGTTTGTGGATGGATGGATGTGAGGTGTGAAAGGAAGGGAGGTATTGTAGCCAAGGCTCTTGGCATCAGTGAGTGAAGCTTGAGATGCCATTGAGGGGAGTTTGCTATGGAAAGCAGAAAGGAGCTGAGGATGAGGGGAAGAAGATGGGGGGGTTCTGGAACATGGGGTCACTTGAGAACAACCCAACCCTAGGGTCCTCTTTGGTAGTTCTGTCCCACTGGATTTTAATCAGAAGATGTCCCTGTCCACAGTGGCATGACAACAGAAATAACAACAGCTGTGTCCTCCTTGGGGACAATGCCTGACCTCAGGGGGACTGTGCATGCAGCTGACTTATTTTTAGATTTGTCTTGTTCTTTCTCCATGGCTGTGGGGAAGTCTGGATGAAAAATTCTGAGTCTGAATGCATATGGCTAATGAAAACCTTTAATTAAGAGTTAAAGACTTTAATCTGTCTGTAACTTGGTTTTATTCCTAAACCCTACAATTTTAAAAGGGAGTTTAAAAAAATGAGGACACAAAATGACAACTGATACAAAGCCATGGCTATGTGGAGCCAAAATAACTGTGGTCTCTGGCAGTGACAAACTCTACCCTTCAAACCACGGCGACCAAAATTGTCTTTTCCTCATCTGAACTGTGAAGTTTTTCTCCTCTCCTGCCAGTTTTGCTGACTCAGTATAGAGAAATACATCCTGCCCCTCCCCTTGGGAAACCCCCCACGCTGTCACATCTACCTGTGTCTTTCTCTGACCCCTTCTTCCTGGGTACTCCAGATAGGCCATCCAAGGAAAGTAAAGCTTCATTCCTTCTTTTGATGCCACCGAAGGAAGGGAGGCCAAGTGCATACTCGTCCACCTTAGCCTTTTTCCTGTTGCTATGGTAATAAAATGGCCTGCAAAAGCAACTTATGGGACAAAGGGTTTATGTCTGCTCACAGTGGCCCAGCAGTCAAGGTGGCAAAAGCCTGAAGATGCCCATCACATCCAACCACAGTCAGGAAGCAGAGAGTAAGCTCTTGCTCTCACAGCAGTCCCCTTCTGTAGTCCAGGATCCCCACCCTTGGAAGGCTGCTGCCCACAGGTTACCATGGGTCTCTTAGTTATGGTAATCAAGATGGTCCCCACAGTCATGCCCAGAGGCCCGTCTCACAGGTGATTCTTTATCTTATTAACCATCCCAAGATCCCCCCCCCCCCAAACACACACACATACAAGATCCAATTTCTTACAATTTGTCAGAAGCTAGCAGAAACTTGGGCAGGAAGGAGTGTGGTACTTGGGACGCCAGCTGCTGACATGATGCACATGGAGAGAAAGCCCTCTGAGTTTCTCATATATAAATAATGAAAGTTTGGAAGTACTCACCTTTGGCCCCGCTGGAACTGTTGGGAGCTTGTGCAGTGAGGGAAAAGGAAATTGCTGAGACAAGCAGGAGAGAAGCCTACTCACTGGGCTGCACTTGATTCAGCAGGGAGAGCAGCTGCTCCATGCAGGGAGAGGAGCGATGGAACCGCTGGTGCCAGGGAAGAGCTGGGAGGACAGGGAGGGGCAGGGGGCTGGGGCCCCTCTGGATACAGAAAGCGTTATAGAGGAGTTGAGCCTTTCTGTAAGTGAAAGAAAGAAAAGAAAAGCTATAAGCAATAGCAACACAATTCACATGAATACCAATGAAATGAGTTTTAATACCTGAGTATTTGTGTAGTTAATGTGCAGATATTATTCTATTAACATGTTATTAGTATATTAACATTAACACAGTTCTTAGTAAATCCCGAGTAACTGTATTAGTGGTTTCCTCATCACTGTGACAGAATCTGTGACAAAGACAGCATAGTTAGATTCACTGTGGCTCCCAGTTTCAGGGCACACAGTTCACCACGTGAGGGAGGCAGGGCCAATAGTGGTGGGAGTGTGAGGTTGGGGCTCCTGATGGCCTGCCTCACACTGGAGGAAAGGGGAAGAGGCAGGCCATAAAACCTCAAGCCCTACCCCTTAGTGACCCACTTCTCCCAGCAAAACTTCACCTCCCAAAGGTTCCACAACCTCCCCCAACAGCACTACCAGCAGGGACAAAGTATTTAAACACATGTGCCTACTGGAGGCATTTCATAGTCAAACCATGACAAGTTGATGGTTGACAAACATTTTCTATAAACAGCCATACAGTCAATAATTTCAGCTTCCATGTTCATGTGATCTCTATATTAACCATAGATATTCAGCTCAGCAACTACAGGGCAAAAGCAGCCATCGGCAATATATTAGCCAGAGGGTGTGGGTGAGTCTAACAAACTTTACTGATGGACACTGAAATGTAAATTGTATGCTTTGTGTGCTTGGAATATTTTTTCTTTTGATTTAAAAATACGTATTTATTATTAATGTACATGTGTGTGTGTGTGTGTGTGTGTGTGTGTGTGTGTGTGTGTGTATGCAGTGTGTATGTGTGCAGTGTGTGTGTGTGTGTGTAGTGTGAATGTGGATGTCAAGGACAACTTTCTGGAGGCAGTTCTCTCCTTCCACATTTTTGTGGGTTCTGGGGATTGAATTCAGGTTTTCAAGTTTGCAAGGCTAGTCCTTTTCTGGTTAAGTCATCTTGGAAGCTCTTCTTTTAAACCTTTCCAATGTTTTAAATCTGTGTAAAAACAAGTGAGTCTATATTCAGGTAAGAATGATGGATCTTGTTGTAGGTGACTTGTATAGGTTCAAGATTTTAAACCTCACAATAATAGCTCCATTTGACAGATGAATGAACTCAGGTACAGATAAAAGAAATCAACTGCCCACTGAAGCAATAACATGAAGTTTTCCAGAAAGTAGACTTATTTAAAACAGGGTCATTGCAGATATAATTTGCCAAGGTGAAGCCACTGGAGTAGGCCCTGCTTCAGTAAAACGGCTGTCCTTACTAAAAAGGAAAATTAGGTCCAGAGGTGCATACAGGGTGTGAATGGGAAGCAGAGAGCCTGGGCTGATGCTTCTGCTGGCAGAGGAACTCAGAGATGGCCTCCAGCCTTTCAGAGCCAGGTGAGAGGCATGTGATAGTCTGATACCCTCATCTGTTCGAAAGAACCAACCCTGCTCTCAACCCTTGACTTTGGAACTTGACTTCAGGGCTGGGAGATGAGAAATTTCTGGTGTGAGTCACCCAACTGGTGGCACTTTGTCATAGCATCCCCTGACAGACTAACAGAGTTGAAAAGCCAGTGGCACAACTGGGCTCAGGAGGCAGCTGCACATCAGATTTAACTACTGTGCTGTTCATTTATTTTGGGGTTTTGAGTAAAAGGTTTTTGGCAGTTTAAAGGCACTAGAATAAGAGAGACACTGATTATGTGGAAGAATATGTATTCATTTTATCTCTTTTTCTTGATTTATTGCTTTGGCCAGGACCTGTAGTTACATGTTGGCTAGGATTGATGAGAGTGGGTTCCATTCCTTGCTTGGTTTCTCATTTTAGATGGAAGTATTCAGACCTTTTGCATTAAGCATAATGTTACCTGTAGGTTTTTGCTCCCAGATGTCCTTTATCAGTTCAAGAATTTCTTTTAATTACTAACTTGTTTTGTTATGGTGGATTCTAAGTCATTTAGCTTCCTTTTCTTTTCCTGAATCTATTGATAGGATCTTACAGATTTTCCTACTTATTCTAGTGATATGGTGAAACTCATAGATTGATTGGATTTTTGTTTATCTTGAAACACTTATGCATCCCAAACTAGGATCCTCCTGACTCCACCTCCTAGATGTGGGATTATAGACATGTGCCACTCTGCCTGGCACATTGGTTGAATTTTTTTTTATTTTTTTGAAGCATACTTGCATTTCTCTGGATAAGCCTTATTTGGTCATTATATTTTATCCTTCTAAACTACTGGGTCCCATTTGAAAATATTTTTGGTATATTTATGCCCATGTTCATTACAAATATTGTTCTATAATTGTGCTATCCAATGTGTTACGCCTTGATTATATGTGTTATATAAATTGAGGTATAAGTGTCTTAGATTATGATATATAATTCAAAATTTATTTCCTAAGTTACAGCCACATGCCATGGCCTCAAAAGCTAAATGTGGCTTGTGGTCACTGTCTTGGATGATATAGTTTCCCCTCCTCTTTTGGTTGCAGCTAAGAAAAGTTGTAACTTAGAAGTGTTTCTTCCCTTTGCTCCTTGGGGTGGCAGTGAAGATCCTATATAGCGAGCTGTCTCCCTGGGAAAAGTGGGGCTTTATCTGACTGATCATTTAATAACTGTTTTCCTCCTAAAAGCACTGTTGAAAATTCTCAGTATGGAAAGGGTCAGCTCAGAATTATTATAAATATCAAAAGTTGCTTTAATTAAAAATGGTAAGTTTTAATTTGGTAAGTTCCTTAAAAGGTAAACATGGTATTTTGCCAGCCAGGTCTTCTCCTGGAAGTACTTTCTGAAGCTAAGTTAGTAAGTCATAAGAATGCAGGCTTACTCAGGAAGCGCTAGCGCAGGATCTCCCTTGACATGGTGTAATTTGTACAGCTGTAATTTCGCTATAGTCCCAAACTCTAGCAAAGGCCATTGTCAAGCCACTGCGGTCTGTCTGCTGCATGGAGAATCTTCAGGTGTGACTTTTTCTCCTGCACACCTCTTTTTCCACAATTAAAGCTCATGTTGAACATGTTGTAATTTCTAAGAACATAGAGACCACAGTGAAGGAAGAAAAGAGCGCAGAGAAGAAAGAGCACCCCGCTTAGCAGGGCAAAATGAAACTCCGGCTTTGCTCGGAACCTTGCAGTCAGCTGTGGAGGGTGGTGTTGTAGGAAAGGGTCTCCAGTCCTGAGCCCCCATACCCAGTCTTCTTTCTATAATGACACCAACATTTAACTCCTTTCCAGAAAGCTGGTGTGATGTTTGAGAAGTACATTGGGGACATGTCCAGGGTGCAAATCCCGTCACTTGCTGTGTGAATGGTGTCCCTGAGGGGCTTGAGCTTATTGAAACAAACTTGGGTTTTAATGAGTGAACTCGGGCAAGCCACATAACTTCTGTCTCTAACTGTCCTCCCAGCAAAGCGGAGCTACTAACTTCTTCCTTTCAGTGTCACTGAACATTTGCCATAAGACTTGACAGTAAGTGCTCAGTCAGCTTGGACTCAGCCTCTTGCCTTTCATAAAGCGTCCAGTGAAGGGATACAAGGCCACTAGTCTATAAACTCCATCCCCTGGGATATTAACTATGACAATATATAATTTTACACTTTCATAGAATAATAGAATACGCCAGGCGGTGGTGGCGCATGTCTGTAATCCCAGCACTCAGGAGGCAGAGCCGGGCAGATCTCTGTGAGTTTGAGGCCAGCCTGGGCTACCAAGTGATTTCCAGGAAGGCGCAAAGCTACGCAGGGAAACCCTGTCTCGAAAAACCAAAAAAAAAAAAAAAAAAAAAAGAATAATAGAATAGTCTTCTTGGGTGGGTTGGACTTTGTACTTGTGTCCTAAATGTCATTGGTTATAGGGTGGAACAGGTCTGGCCAAACCGATCCTTCAGTAAGGGTTGTAGGTCTGGGGTCAGGGATTACAAAGAACATGAGTATTTTTGCATTAACAGGTGATAAAAATTAGCTGAGGTTGATTATCAAACTAATCTGAGTTTTAAACATGGTTTTGTAACTTTTTAGCTGTAAAAGATGAAAACACTTCCTTTTACTTGTTCTTTCACTCTGAGATAAGATCTTGCTACTCAGGCTAGCCTGGGACAATCTTTCAAGTGCTAAGATTACAGGTGCATCCCACAGTTTGACCTCATTTTGTTCTTTAAATCTCAGAATTAAAAACAGATGTGTGTGTGTGTGTGTGTGCGTGTGTGTGTGTGTGTGTGTGTGTGTGAGAGAGAGAGAGAGAGAGAGAGAGAGAGAGAGAGAGAGGATGGAGAGAGGAAGACAGGAGAGTGAAAGGGAGGGAGAAATCACTATCTCAGAGTTGCCATATTGAATGTTATCATACATATTGTATCTCAGAATGTATACATATAGACCTTCACAGACACACATTGTTTACTGGCCCCAATACATGCACTTTTTATGAATTATGTGATTTGATATCTTCATAGTTCTGTGCTATTCTGATGATTCCCATCTTGCAGGGGAGGAGTCTGGGGTGTGGAGAATATGTGTCCTGACTTCACCCGGTGTTGTGGTGATAGGATGTGAATCCACTTTTATCTACTATTTAGCCTTGTTGTTATACTCCTTTCATTTTCTTTGTTTCATGCTTCTTCCTACTTAGAAGCGAGTTTGGGGCCCACTACCACTCCCCAGAACATGCTTTGTTGCTTTCTGCTACTCTCAAGGCAGTAAATGTGGAAGACATTTGGAAGGACACTCCCTGGTGTCTAAGGCACTGACACCTTAGGTTTCAGTGCTGTTATTCAGTGAGGTCTTTGCATGCACAGCGGATTCTGGGCAGGGAGAGGCACCATGATTCCTAGAGACTAATTGTATTTCCAGAGAACAGTATGGCCAGTATGATCCAGACCTGAGGCTTTACCTATGTAAAGCTTGCAGGAAGTTTATTTCTTTAGGGCACAGCATCCTAACACAGACTCTTCTTAGAAGCTTTGCTCTTGGCATCTTGTTGGCCAAGAAGCAATAATCTGTTTCCCTCATTTTTCTTGCCGTATCCCGCCTGGTCTTAATTAAGGTTCAGTTAGAAACAATGAAGTGCAAAGGATGAATCTTCCTTGAACTTCCAAAAGGTTATGTGTAGTGGGTAGCCATTCCAGCATTGGCCTGGAAGTTCCAACCCCCATTAAGGCTTCAGTAATGGTCATGCCTACAAGGCAGGGCCAAGAGAGGACGCTGAAGGCCCAGGATCCAAAGGAGAAGGATCTCTTGGTTCCAGGCCCCTGGACACTGGAGGTAGACTAAGCAGAGTTCTCCAGAGAACCCCGCTGGACTGTGCCATACCTTTCCCAGACCCTGCAACCTATCCCTTCATTTCTAAGTTACCTCACAAAATAAACCTCCCTTTTAACTACGTGGAGTGGCCTTAATAATTTCACCAATAGTTATGTGGCAGACAGTGTATCTCAGAAGGCGTTGATGTATAATGGGAATGATGCCAACATTCTCCAAATTTCTCCAAAACTATGTGTAGGAACAGGGATATGACTCAAATTCAGTGCATTGGGCATCAAATATAATGGTCACACCAGGTTCACAGTTAGAAGATGACGTCCCTTCATTAGAATAATTTATAGTGTTGAGTCCTATTTTGACCTATGCAACCCCTGTTGAACCGTTGGATCAGTGTGTCAAGGATAAAGTTAGGATATAATCACCTAAAGTAATTGATCACAGGATATCATCAAATCTTTCTATAGAAATATCCCTCCTATGATGAAGAACCAAACACATGCTGTTTGTCCTTAAAATGCACTCAGGTAGGGTATGGCTCAGTGGGTACAACACTTAGTATGCAAAGAGGAAGACCTTAGTTCAAACGCCCAGAACTCATATAAAGCTGGACATGGTAGTGGGCATCTGTAGTTCCAGTGCTCTTGTGGAGAGATGGGAGCAGGAGAAGCCCTGGAAGTTCCTAGGCTAGCCTGGGGTTCCCAGCAGCAAACATGAGACCTTGTCTCAATCAAATGGGAGGCCAAGATGGTTGCCCAAAGCTGTCTTCAGACTTATACACACATGGTGTGGCATTCATACACTTACAGTCACACACATGCACCTTTAAAATGCATTCCTAACTCTTATAAACTGTTAGTGACATAGAAGCACAAGTCAGACCTTCTGTTCTCAGTTTAGTAGCTGTGCTCACAGTGACTGCTGTTTATACTTATTTCAGTGCATTACATACAGATGTACATTGATAATGCCGAGAAACTCTGACAGTTGGTCCATTTTACAAATTAGGAGAAAGAGTCTCAGAAGGGTCAAGTGAGTTGTTCAGTATCACATGGCACTACAGAAACTGTGCCTGTGCTCTTGGTCTACAGCTAGTTGAGGGTATAATTAAGGGTGATATTCAGTCCATTGCTTTAAATACTTCATGAATAGTTAAGGAGCCAAGACATAACCATCCTAATAAAAAGCTAAATCTGTTGAGAACTTAGGAACACCAGGGACTGTGCTACACTATAGCATGCAGTAACACCATACCCTGTTGACAGTAAGTAGCTTTTAGCAATATTTATTATTACTCTGAGTGTATTGATGTGTAGTGGGGGTCAGAGGGCAACTTCATGGGACCGGTTCTCTTTCTCTTTTCCCTGGGCTTGGGCTTGTTAGGCTTGCAACAGTAAGTGCTCTCCCCTGAGCATGGCTGCCTCCTAAGCATCTTCCTCCCTCTGGTAGATCTGGGCTTCAAATCCAGAGTCCAGAGCAAAAACTTTCTGCTGCTTCCCAGGCCTGGTGACAGGAGAACCGACTATTGAGAACTTCAGCTAATCGGTATGTCAGGGCCTGGCTGTGTGAATAGCATCAGCACAGCTGCACTCAGGCAGCTGAGGTCAAGTCAGTACTAGGTGGTTGTCTTGTCCTCAGTAGCAGAACCTTCAGCACATGGCTAGCTGCCTGAGACTTTTCATGGTTTAGATTAAGTAAAGATGTTATCCTGAAACAAGGCTCATGGCTTGTTGATCACCTTCATGTTTTTGCTTTCCTGAACTCCTCATGCATGCATGTGGCCAGGTGGTAGAGGCAGAGTGGCAGTTGGAGGGAGGGATGTGGACAGAACCCGACAGTCATTTGTTTTGTTCTCTACAAATCTATTTCCTCAAAGTTAGCATAAAGTTAAAAAGAGGACCAGGGCCCTGACCAAAAAAACTGAGAAGTGGAAAGAGTTCAGAATGAACATGGGTGATGAGGAAGCTCATGGTTAGCCACCAGGTAGAAGATGCAGCTAGGCGCCTTCTGTGCTGGCAGTTCCTTTGTCCACTTGACACACCCTCAAGTCATCTGGAAGAAGGGAGCCATAACTGAGAAAAGGCCTCCATCGTGTTCGCCTTTGGCACGTCTGCGGAGGCATTTTCTTGACTGAGGATTGATTTGGGAAGGCCCAGCCCACTGTGGGTGGTGCTACCTTGGTCAATTGGTCTGGAGCTGTGAAAGAAAGCAGCCTGAGCAAGTCATGGGAGGAATCCAGTAAGCAGACTCCTTCATGGCCTCTGCTTCCGTTTCTGCCTCCAGGTTCCTGCCCCACTTCCCTCGATGATGGATTGTGATGTGGAAGTGTAAATGGAAGCAAACCCTTCTTTTCTCCAGGTTCATTTGGGTCATGGTGTTTGATGGCAGCATCAGAAAGCAAACTAGGGAGCTGTCCCAGGGTGATGTCACTGTGAGATGAAGTGGTCTCCAAAGGCAACTTGTGGTGGTATTGTGTTGCCCAAAATATTGTGCACCCTAATAAATTTATCTGGGGTCAGAGAACAGACAGCCACTAGATACAGAGCCAAAATGGTGGCTAGAAAATGGGTCAGAGCAAGCCATAGCAGAAGTTGGGCGGTGGTGGTACATGCCTTTAATCCCAGAACTTGGGAGGCAGAGCTAGGCGGATCTCTGTGAGTTCAAGGACACAGCCAGCATGGAGACACACGCCTTTAATCTAGAAATCCAGCCTTTAATCCCAGGGAGTGATGGCAGAAAGTAGAAAGATATATAAGGTGTGAAGACCAGAAACTAGAAGCATTTGCCTGGTTAAGCTTTTAGGCTTTGAGCAGCACACACAGTTCAGTTAAGATCCATTCTGGATGAGGACTCAGAAGCTTCCAGTCTGAAGAAACAGGATCAGCTGAGGAACTGGCGAGGTGAGGAAGCTGTGGCTTGCTCTGCTTCTCTGATCTTCCAGCATTCACCCCAATAACTGGCCTCAGGTTTGATTTTATTAATAAGAACTTTTAAGATTCCTGCTACAGCAACTGGAGGGTCTATTAAGGTAAGGGTGTGTGTGTGTGTGTGTGTGTGTGTGTGTGTGTGTGTGTGTGTGAATTGTGTATGCATGTTTCCTCTGAGGCATCATTTCACCCAAGAGGACACTGAAGGAGAACCTCAGGTACTATCATTTGGGACAGGATCCTTCATTGGTCTGGAGTTTACTAACTACACAGGCTGGCA
Organism: Onychomys torridus; assembly: GCF_903995425.1. NCBI lineage: Eukaryota > Metazoa > Chordata > Mammalia > Rodentia > Cricetidae > Onychomys > Onychomys torridus. Next base: position 7,311,863 of record NC_050450.1, read on the forward strand.
TGAGAGCCCAATACCTCTTTTCTCTTCTTCTCTATTGCTAAGGTCACAAGTATGTACTACTATGTCTTTTTAATTGGGTTCTGGGCATCATACTCAGGTCCCCATGTTTGGCAGGCAAACATTTTACTACCACAATGGCTACTTTTGGGCGTGCATGAATGAACAAGCATGCATAAAAGTAATACATGCACATCATCAGAATGGGGAACTATCAGGTATGGTTTTGGCCTTGGGGTTCTGAGGTATCTTTGGCCAGGCAGCTCTGTAAACACTGGGGTTCTGCTATATTTAGAAAACGTCAGGGTTTCTGCTATACTTATGAAGCATCACTAGTGACAAACCGTACACAAACATTTCTCCCCCAGTGACCAGGGAGCCCCGAGAACAGGGCTGCCATCTGTAGAAGGCAGATGACACAGTCCCTCAGGTGCACTGTGTGGGAAAAACTGCAGTCCTGTCAAGAGGTTGGCCCTGTAACAGTTTCTTCCTGTTCCACGCTCAGACACAGGAGGGAGACAAGGCACCATTTTAGCAACTGAGTGGAGCATGAAAGTGTCAGGTCTAGCCATTTCTGAACCACAGTCCTATGGCACTGAATCACATCAGTTTGCTTTGATAGTCAAGAGAAGTAATGTGGACCAATAGCCTAAAGTCTCTTTTGAAGGGACCGAGAGGCAGGGCGATGCGTTCAGTTGTGCTCTTTGAGAGCACTGACATCACTGTGCTGTGCAGGAGGCACTAGTGAGCTGCTGTAGTTCTGACCGTGTCTGGTGAGGAATGGAGGATATTTTGTTTTGGCTTCATGTGCCAAAGTGGGAGGCTTTCAGCCATGCCACCAGGGGACTGCATACATGCATGTCCACAGGTGCATGTGAAGGTTTTGGTACCCAGAACAGTGAATATTAAGAGGGTCACCAAAGCTGCCATTGAGACTATTTGTGCTTGCTACTCAGTAAAACACCAGCTTGGAATAGAGGAAAAGTCAGGAGCACTTGGAGACACAGAGGTTTAAACCCAGGCTCAATCATTTTCTCCTGGCAACTTTGAATTGCTAGCTCTCTTTGCTCCAGTTTTCTCACTCATGCTTTGGGGATGATTGGTGCTCTCTGTGAAGTCCTGTCAAATGCTGACACTTCAGCAGGTGTAGCCACACACTCCCGTCACTATCAAAAGCAGTTATTTTATTGCTTTTTGGTGACATAGACACTTATTTTTATCTTTTATGTTCTCTTCATTCTTCTCCTGTAAATATGGTTTTGATTATGTGTGTATGTTTATGTGCGGTGTTTGAATGTTCATGTGTTCTTGTGTCTGTGCACATGTGTGCATGTGGGTGTGTGTATATGTAAAGGGAAGGAGTCAACATTGGGACTCAGTGACTTTCTGCCTTATTTTTTGAAGCAGGGTTTCTCACTGAACTTGGAACCTACCTATTCAGCTGCATTAGCTGGCCAGTGGGCTCCAGGGATCCACCTGTCTCTGTCTTCATGGTTCTGGGGTTACAGTTGCACCCTGCTGTACCTGACTTTTTACATGGGTGCTAGGAACCTGAACTCAGGTCCTCATGACTGCACATCAAGTGTTTTGCTGACTGAGCCACCTCTCCAGGACCCCATTTTGATTTCTGATCAGTGTCTATCCAAGTGTATGCCATTTGAATAAAAAAGTTCTCCTTATAAGAGTACACACATCTTCACTCCTGCCCACAGTGACTGTTTCAGGGATGAGCATGTGGCCAAAGACAGATCAAGGAGACTCCATGGTCACTTTATGGATCTTTCTGGAAGGATAAACTCTACTGCTGCCATGGTTATTAACATAATGTTAGATTAATCCACAAAAGGCTGGACAGAATGGTCAGATAACCTATCATTTCTATCCCGAGTTGTATAATCAAAAGAACTAAAAACAGGTGCTCAGACAGCCTTGAATGTTCATAGCAGCACCATTTACGATGGCCCAAATGGAAAAGAAACAATTCAAATATCCTATAAGTGGACAGATGAATGTAATGTGGTATATTATGGGATATTATATGGATACATAGAGTATGAAAGTATTCTAACATGCAGCAACCTGGATGAACCTAAAAAATTCATGCTAAATTTACTAAGCCAGGGACACATGCACTGTGAATCTGTTTACATTAAAGATAAGAACAAGAAAACCCTAAGGACAGAAAGCACAGGCTGGGGGAGATGCAGACTAGGAAGCAGGTATTCACAGGGGCTGCAGGGCTTTCCATTTGGGGGTGATGAAAATATTATAATGGTGGTGACTGTAGCATCCTGAAAATGTATCCTATGCCCTTGTCCCAAGAATTTTACTGGGTTTCTCTTTGTCATCAGGAAGCAATAGATGTTGATCTGTGCAAATATAAATTCAGATCCTTTATTTTGAATTTTGATTCTTTGTTAAACATCTTGGTTGGCATCTATCGAGACTTCTAAGTGTACTACATGGGAGTGGGATTGCCCTGTGTCCCGCTGAGCATCTCAGCCCTCAGTTATCCTTGGTTTATTAGTTCTGCTGGTAGCAATGCTCCAGTGCCTCCATTCCCTGCTCAGATGTGGGCTGCACATCACAGAGTTGCATCCTGCATGTCTATGAAGAGAAGTGTTCCAAAGTGTCAGCTAGTCACTATGTGTCACTGAGTCCTGGCCGGACAGCAGTGTGTCTCAAACCCAGGCCTAACCCCAAAGCCCTTGCTCTTAAGGGTTTAAACTCTGATTTTATGCATTTTCTCTCAGAATTCAACTAACAACAAAAATCTCTTTAGAGAAGGAGGCAACTCCTTACTGTAATGTGTCCCTCCCTAAGAGTCTCTGACTCTTAGAAAGAGGCCATTTATATGCAGAACACAGTGCTGTGAGGACTGAAGTTTGAGAGGAGCTAAGCCATCTTCTCTCTTCTCTGTGTGATTCCTCTCAGTAGGTCCCCAGAAAATACCACTTGCCTCATTTCTCTCCAGCCTTTTGTCTGAGCCTCAGCTGAGAATGCCTCCTCCCATTCCCTGCACATTCTCTTGTTTTTGGTTATATAAGGGTCTAAGCAATCGCTTTTCCTGAACAAAAGTCTCAGATGAATGGAGATCAATGGTAATATCAGTAATTAGCAGTTTTTCTCTGTAGCATGTGTCTGAAACTGGTTTTATTGATACATTTGAACTCTTCCATAGAGGGTTGTCTTCCAGTTTGCACAAACATATGCTTATCTCCATTTGGTTTTGGCTATACTGTGGGCTTTATTATTTATTGATTTATCTTGACAGATTTGACAGGGACCAGATGGCATGACACAATGGCATTCCTCAGTTCCCTATGAAACGGGCAGCCCTTTCTCAGGTGTTAGGTGAGAGCTGAAGTAGATCCTCCAGCAACTTTCACACATTCTTTTCTCTTTGTAGTACAAAATGGACTTCTTTGGGCCATTGTTCTAGTTAGCTTTAGCTGTCAACCTGACGCAGAAAAAGCTCCTGAGAAGCAAATCTCAACTGATGGTTTGCCCAGATCAGGTTTGTCTGTGGGACATTTGTCTTGTCAGCAGATGTAGGAGGGTCTACATCACACTGATTCTTGGGCATGTGGTCTTGGGCTGTAAGAAAGGCTAACTGAGCATGACTCTGTGAGCTAGCTGGCTAATAGCATTACTCTGTGGTTTCTGCTTGAGCTCCTTTCCTGACTTCCTTCAGTGATGGACTGTGATTGGGAGATGGGAGCCTCCCCTCAGATGCTTTTGGTCAGTGTTTTGTCACAAAAAACAGAAACAAAACTTGAACAGCTATCCTATGCTGTTCCTGTGGCAACACACACACACACACACACACACACACACACACACACACACACACACACGGGGATTTAACCCAAAGTGCACCTCAGTGCAGAGATGCAGTGCCATGTGTTAGTTATTTTGGTGCTCTTACCCTGCAAGGAACATGTCCCGAACACGACAAGACCACAGAAGAGGTTTTATAAAAGAGGATAGAAGAGACGTGACAGGCCTGTGGGAATCACACACATGGTCAAGAGAAAAGGAAGAGAGGAGAAGAAGAGAGAAGAGAAGAGAGAAGAGACTTGTGCAAAATGGCACCGGCTTTTTTAAAGAGTGGGCTGCGCATGCATACAGGACCGCATGTGGCTATTCTACGCATGTGTGCAGATTACATGGCCACACGCTTTACGCAGCCATGCAAAGCCACAGAGTCCTAGTCATGTGAGATGTTTTGACCTGGAAATGGCTATTTTGAACCGGAAATAACTAGGCGGTCAGCTGGGCAAGCCCAATCATGTGGGCATGTTGTGACTTCCTATCATTCCTGACTTGTTTTTCTATAAAAAAGAAAAAAATGTGGATGAGTGGGTATGGAGCGCTGTTTCTCTCAAAGACTGCTTCAGGATGAATGGTGGGCATTGATTGCTTCTTGAGGGGAAATGGGGAAGCTGCCTCCTGAAGTCCTGGGATGAAGTCCTGCAGCTGTGTCCATCCTTCATGGTGTGGCTGGTCCTGGGATGAAGTTCTGCCATGCCTTGTCCTGCAGCTGTCCGTCCTTCATGGTGTGGCTGGGAACCTTCTGTCTGACAAGATACTGGTGACATAAAAGCTTAGAGAAAAGACTCACTATTATTTTATTTTGGAGTTGACACTTATCTGAGGTAGATCTGGCCTGTCTGGATGGAGACATGTTAAAAAGGTGGCTGTGATGTTTTAGTACTCTGCTTAATTTTTACCTGGGACAAGCCTTATTTAAGGCAGTTTATTTAAGGCACCTGTTTGTTTTGCTAGTTTAGCATTTAGGAAACACAGGTGATCAGTTGCTGAGTATTGAACAGTGATAGATTGTTATATCCTTATCACCTGGATATTTTGATGGTCCCTTTTGCCTCCAGCCCTGTGTGGCCCTAGTTGGGAAAGGAAGAGGTGATACCTTATTCCTCTGGAATTGGTGACAAGGCAGTGGATCCTGGTGTCCTCTGGAACTTGAGAGTGCAAGAGAACTTATTTTTTGAATTAGGGACAAGGCAAAGATTATGGCCCTGTCTGTATGCACATGAGAAACACAGGCGGTAACTTTAAAGTGAGACAATGAGCTCTTATCTTAGTTGGAAATCCTTCTCATTAAGTAACTCTCAAAGTGCAATTAAATCTGGTGAGGTAAGTAAGGCTGTTTGTCCTCTGTTCCCGACAATAGAAAGGAGAAGTGACATCCTAAAACTCCCAGGACTGACTCAATGGCTCTGGTGTCCAGAAGGAAAGAAACAGATCGCTTCCCTGCTGAGTTCTGGGTTCCCTGCTGTGTCTGTAGCCAAGCCTAGGTTTGCTGGAGGTCTTAGCTTGATGTACCCATGCGTCTTGGCGCCTGGGGGCAGTCAGCTGACTAGTTGTCTTTCTAGGTGGCACCTTTAACAAGGTTGTTGATGGCCGGGCAGGGCATTCGCTAGCCTGTGGCCTTTTTCACTTAAAACAGGGACCCAACAGTTTTCGGGAGTCAGTGAGTGCCAGCACTTGGCAATTTTGTTTTTGGGCTTTTATCTCTTCCCTGGCACACCTTAAATACCACAGATGACTCTTTTGCCCATGGGGTCAGAAGCCTTGCTCTCCAGATACTTAACTTTTAGCCGGGAACAAGAGGTGGATTTTACTCTGTTTCCTGAATGTTTTCCTGATGATTGGTAGCTTAAGGACAGCTTTTGGAAGATCTGCCAGTACGCAGACTGTAAACCGATCCTTTTGGAAGACTTGCCTGAGGCTATAAGCTGATTTTTTTTTTTGGCTTAGGAGCCATCCTGATTATTGTAAACTTAATTGTTTAGATTTCAGCTGCTTTTAGACCTGTCTGTGCTTCTCAAGGCAGTTTGAGAATGAGTGGGTGGAGTTAAGTTGAGTTAGGGCGAGTCTTAGAAACTGCCCAAGCCCGTGCATTTGAGTCAGACAGAAAAGGTTGCATGTGGCCAACGCAGAAGTGGGAAAGGAAAGGGTTTAGAGCTTTAGCAGAAAGCTTGGAGATGAAGCAACTCTTATTTTCCCGTTCACTGGCTGAAGTACCTGCCACACTGTTATGCAATCAGGTTTACCAGTACCGCAAAGCTGTTAAGTGGCCAGATTTACCGGTACCCGCCCCATCCACCAATGTAAGTGGGTGGTATCTGCCCTCTGTCCCATGGCTGTAGCTGTGTGGAAAATAAAAAAATGAAAAACAAAAACAAAAACAAAAAACCTGGGATCAGACTTCAACTCAGGCATCCCAAGAATGAAGTAAGATCTAAGATCAGCTCAAGTCCCCTCCCCCCTTTCATCAAGGGATGGGAAGAGCTGCGACTGTGCTGCCGTTGGTCCACCCGGTAGACCCCAGATGACATTTTTACTCCTTCTCGTCGGGAGCAAAAATGTGCCTGCCATTGCCAGCACAGCCTGAGGACAACCCTTGGGGTTGTCTGTCACAAACTTATAGCTCAGATTCAGCTAATAGAACAGCAGACTCACTGTGAAAAATCATGGCGGTATCAGTAGTGGAAAGCTGTGCTTCTCATGGCTGGCCACCACCCGCGGCGGCCAGCTGGAGGTGTGTGCTGGTTGGTGGAGAAGAATCACAAGCCATAGTTACCTTTCTAGAGCTTTATTGAGAGAGAGAGAGAGAGAGAGAGAGAGAGAGAGAGAGAGAGAGAGAAGAGACAGAGAGACAGAGAGACAGAGACACCATGCAGAGGGAAGAGAGAAGGGGGAGGGGGAGAGAAAGTTGGAGCTGGAGCCAGTGCAGGACCTTTGGAAACGGCCGCTGCAAAGGAAGAGGAGCTGAAGGAACAGACGCCCTAGGAGGAAGGGTGGGAGCCGGAGGTCGGATAGGTGGAGGTTCATCAGCAGCATCTACAGTCAGAGATTCCGGAGTCAGAGAATCTTCTGGTTTAGGCATAGTTCGGAGCCCATGAGCAGGACAGAAGGAATCCAGAAGAGATGGTTTAACACTGAGAAGAAAGCTAAGACAGAGAGCAACCCTTTCCATTTGCTTGTTCGCTGGCCAAAATTAGATAACTCCCATAAAATATTGGGATTTTTTTGTTATTTTCTAAAGCATTCCTGGGCCATCTCTCAGACAGAGACAGATAAGCTTAGGAATCTTTAAGTAAAGCTTCAAGAAGACAGCCTAAGAGAGAGGAAGGACTGATCGGGTTGGAAGCCTTATTTCCCATGTCTGCAGCAGAGAGGCAGAAAAATAAAAAAAAAAAATAAATAAATAAAACAAATGTGATCCAGAGCCATGACCTCACTGAGACCGAGGACGGATCTCAGGCACAAGCCACTTTGTCCGCTTGTCAGCTGAGAAGCGGGGGGCCCACTGTGTGAAGCAAGGATTCCCCGGGAATCCTGAATGTCCAACCACCCTGTCGAGCGCGCAAAACGTGCTGGCTTCACACAGCCCCAGGACACACCCGGTGGCTGGAAAGTTAGGCCTGTGATAGGGGCCCAACCGTAGCCAGTGAAGACTGTGGCCAGGGGTTCCCCTGGTTTCAAGAATAGCCAGTGAGGCACCAGACGCTCAACATTCTCATGGATTCAGGAAACTGTTTACGCTAGCCGAAAAGGGGAAAACTCACCAATCAGAGGAGCGGTGTTGCCTGCAGATTTGTGCGGCCAGGCGAATGGACAGTGGTCTGTTGCATATGGAGCAGAGTCCTCGGTCTGTGCAGAGCAGAGTCCCCATCCCCGGTTCCTGGGTTTCCAGGTGCAGGGAGCCCGGAAACACCCGTTCCATCACAGTACCAGAATGTTAGTTATTTTGCGGCGCTCTTGCAGCCCTGGCTGTGTCACTTGTGAAGTCTCCCCTGCCTTTTGCAAGGTTGCTCACTTCATATACCTGCAGCCATCTTCTGAGGACTTTTCTGTTCTGGACACAGGGGCAGATGCTCAGTGCAAAGGCTAAGCTGGAAGTGCCAAGGAATGTCCTAGAAGCTGCCCAGTAACAGAAGGCTCTCATGAACAAATCCTGCAGCCTTGCAGTCCTGAGCTATGGGACAGTGCCGAGCTATGTGCTTTGTCATCCCAGGTAGAACTCAACCTAGGGCAGGGCAATTTCTCCATCACATTCTTTATAAGTTTGCTATGAGTACTTGCATTTGACTGGCACTTAGGTTCTGCAGTTGGCCTTGATGAAAAGCATTCAGTCAACACTCTCAGCTGCCATTCCTCTCTCCCACTCAGGACCCAAAGCTGGTGTCACAGAAAGATGTCTGTGGGCATCCTGCATGAAACTAGCATTTCTGTTCAAGAAATGTCTATGGCTGCTCACTTGGCTACATACTGGGCCTAGTATTGACACCCTGTATGCATCTGAAGGCTTAGTCAACTGCCCCTGCCAATTTCAAGATAACACACCCACTGTCTTCTAACCCTGATATCCTCTGCTGCCCACTGTGCAGATCACTGAGGCTATATCAGTAATTAATCTAACAACCCAAAGTGCCAGTGCGCTGGCATCCCCTACAACAGTCTGTATTCCAGTCTGCCTCTGCTTTCTGGGTCATCCTCAGAGTGGACACTTGCCATCATTTCCCAAGGATGTTAGAATTGGGAATAAGAATTCAGTGCTTGTAATTAGAAGATGTCTTTCTGCCAACCTCTGCTATCCCCATGGAGACAAGGGGGGAATTCATATCAGAAATGATGGCTAGAGGCATCAGGAAAGTGTAATCAATATTTACCTGGTGTGAAGTCCTGTGAAAGGAAGAAATTGACTTCCTTACCCACTGCACAGACCCCATTCTGGAGAGCTGCCTTCTGTGTGTATTTGGCAGAGGGGGGAAAAACCATGCATAATTGAGCTTCTTTCAGCTGGGAGGATTCATGGAATTATTCCCTCGTCAGTTTGCATATGATAATTGGTTACTGAGGTGCAGAAAGCTTCAAACATCCTGACCTATCTCTTGAAATCTACCTTCCTGGTTTCTGTTTATTTGTGTCCAAACTAATGCAGCTGAGACACATTTTTCTCTTTGTCCCTGCTACCTTTTGCTCAAAACAACTGATAACTGATATTTGTTTCATTTTCTGTGTAATCTCGCTGGGGAGATTTTCTGTGGGAGAAGAGACTTACGTGGGCTGGGAATGTTTCTCTGGATGGCTTTAATAAAGCTGGACATGCGAGTTATTCTAGTTAATTCTTTTCCTAGCACAAGTGCACAGCTCTGAGCTACTTATTGCACACAAAATGACAGAAAGGATACCAGCAAAATTAAGTCAGAAATGGATCTTTGGGTTAGAAAACAAGCAGGAAACAGAGAAGGTGAAGAAGCCTGGCTGGGTAGTTGACCTCAGAACCAGGCCGCTGAGGGTGTCCCATGGATGTGGTTGCCCTGGATACTTGTTGTCTACAGTTGTGTGAGAAGGTCAGCCTCAGCTGAGGAAGCATCTTTGAAGGTGGCTACATTTGCACCTCTGTCCTGATTCTAATCCCCAGAGAAGCACTAAGGACAACTCAGCCCTTCTGCCTCTGTAGGGAAACTGTGAAGAGGCAGCCTTTCTTGTTGCCTCCCCATGGTCTCCCTGTCAGGTTCCTCTCCTCCTGCAGCTCTTGCATTTCACAGCATGTGGATGATACCTTCACTGTTTAGTGTCTGGGTTCTCCCCTCTAGAGTCCGAGCTCTCCCATTTTCCTCATTGTTAAATCACGTCTCCTGCTCTAGGGTGAGCACTGCATAAACATGACTGGAGTATCATGGAAATGAGGGATGGTTCAGATACTAGGGTGCTTCACAGGCAGAACAGTCACTGGAGCAAATGCCTCTCATTCCTGATCAGTTAAGTGAAGGATCTAGAAACTGGCTTGGTTTTAGCGAGAGGAGACGGCGAACAGTTGACACTGCTGAGCAAAATGTGGCCATCACTTGACTGTTTCCTCCATTGGATTTTCTTCTAGGCAAAGTTGCTAACCAAAGCCCATGGTTCCAGCTTGTCACTAAATGAACCACAGAGGCCCATGGCCAGAAGCCTGGAATCTGTCAGAGTGACAGACATCTCATCTCTTCTTCCTTGGGCAGAGACTGGAGGCTGAGTTTGATTCCTCTGTTCCGTTCTTTGGTGAGATGATGCCACTTTGCATGGTGCCTCCAGGCAGCTTTGTACAGGGGAAAACTGGTTCTCATTTGACATCTCCTTGTCCCTGACAACTACATATTGAAGGGCCATGTACTGTGCTTGTGTTGTATGCCTTCTGAACAACTGTGGTGGGCTAATGGAATTCTCTGTAGATCCAGGAGCCAGCCTACACTGCAGCTGAGAAATGAAGACACCAGGTTTCTTTGAGTGATGCCAAGCTGTTTGAAGACTCATCTCACTTTAGTTATGATAAGAGATCACCTTAAATTCTAACCCAAGTTAGGCTTCTCTGAGAACATGATGTTCTCAGAACATTTCTGGATGTCTCTCCAAGAAACTCATTTAAGTCAGTCTTCATTTGCCCCAAGGGAGTTGTGATATAAATAGAATGTTTGCATTTGCCCAAAATTTGTGTGTTAAATCTTAATGCCTAATGTGATATTATTTGGAGGTGTGGCCTATGGGGGGGCAGTGACTAGGTCATTTATATGTTAAATCTTAATGCCTAATGTAATGCTCTTTTGAAGTGTGGCTTTTGGGAGGGGTGACTAAGTCATGGAAACAAATGAATCCTCTAGAATGGGATTCATTCCCCATGAAATGAACCCAGAGAAGCTGTCCTGCTTTATTCTCTCCTGTGAGGACACAGTAAGTAGCCACTGGTAAGATGCCAGAGGAAAGCCACTTACAAGACAGAGTTTTGCTAGAACTTTGGTCTTGGTCTTCCTAGCCCCCATGCCAATGGGAAATATATTCCTGTTGTTCCTTGCCTGCCCAGTTTAATGGATTTTGTTGTATCAGCCCCCAAAAGGGCAAAACATGTTGACAGAGATTTTGCTCAAAGACCTCTTTGTGTTTGATGACATTGGTGTATGCAATGATGAAACTGTACAAGATGGAAAGTTTACAACAGTCAGTGCTAGGAGATTCTAGAAATGCTCATGAATCCCTGTGGAGGATTTCCCATTTATTGAGGGTCATATCTTAACTTGCTTCTTGTTTGCTTCCACAAAAGAAGCAAGCCCCTCAAGTGCTGGCTCACTGTCTTCAACATACAGGATGGGAGATGGAGATTATTTCCATAGTGTCCACAGTTGGCCTTCACCACAGTGATGCAGCTCTGTACCCAAAGAAAAGGAAACTCAAAATGAGCCCTTATCTTAGGGTTCAAGAGACAGCTGTGAGGAGACAAGGACTGAGGTTGCTAGAGAAGAGATACCTGGTTAGGTTTAGGTTTTAGATAAACAAGGAATCACTTTCAATATAAATATGTCATATGTAATATTTGGAATCTATTCTTCCCAAAAATTATTTCTTGGTTATTCAAAACTAGCTGCCACCCTGCATTTTTCCTTGTGAAGCCTTATAACTATAAGAAGGACACAAGTGTTTGTCCCCATTGCTCTCGCCTTCAGGTTGGCCTCTTTCCCCATTTAACTGAGAAATCTGAAGTCTTAAAAGGCTCAGATCATGCTAATGAGGATTTAATGGCCGAAGGCCTTAATTCTTCTTTAACTAGAGGCAAAGCTGATCTGTCTAGATTGAATGACAGCCATAGAAACAATTTCCTACTTCCTCCTCCATTCTACTCATTCACAAAGAACAAGGAGGGACCAACCAGGAGTAGCTTCCATTCCCAGGACACTGGCATGAGAATTCCTCTTATGTAGAAAGTGGGACTTGCAGGCCTGAAGGTTGGCTGCTGGTCCTCAGTGCAGGTGCTCATGGCAACTCCTGGCCCTCCCAGTCCTTTCACATGTTTGTAGAGACAACTGATGGTTACAAGACCCAAGTCTGGGTGAGAAAGATGTGTTTCCCATTCACACTGTAGTTGTAGAGGTTTTATTTTTATTTCTGTTAATTGTTGACCAGCAGTAGCACATATAGGACTTTAGTCTCCTACTTCTCTGAGTCCCTTTCAAGCAATGAAAGTTCTTCAATGTATGCTTGATCACCCCAAAGGTAACAGCTGTTAAGAGCACTCTAGAGAACCCGCATACACAAGCGAAAATTCCTTTTCTAATAACCATTCACATAACTTCTTCATTTTATGTTTTGTAAATTTTGAATATTAATTTTCTTTTCAAAGCAGAAAGTTTTTGAATGCCACTAATGCCTTGCTCTCACTTTTCCTCCCCCTCCTCATTCCCGCCTCTTCTTCATGCTCATGTTTTCTTTGAACTCTCAGTGTAGCTTTGCGCCTTTCCTGGATCTTACTCTGTAGACCAGGCTAGCCTTGAACTCACAGAGATCCGCCTGGCTCTGCCTCCCAAATGCTGGGATTAAAGGCATGTGCCACCACCACAGTATTCTGCTTGCATGTATGCTGCACACCAGAAGAGAGCACCAGATCTCATTACAGATGGTTGTGAGCTACCATAGGCATGCTGGGAATTGAACTCAGGATCTCTGGGAGAGCAGTCAGTACTCTTAACCTCTGAGCCATCTCTCCAGCCCAGACCTCTTTTAAAAACATGCATCTTTTATTATTTTAATGAGTTATCAACTGTCTGAAGCTCAGTTTCCTCAGCCACAATATGGCAATTATAATGTATGTCATATAAATAATGAGGGTTAAACAAACTCACATAAGGCACATCTTTGGCCCTATACTAATAGTTTGTTAATGCTGTTTCTATTTCAAATTGGCCCACTGCTTATGCTTATCAATAACATTTTATTGGAATACAGCCATCCCCATTTATTTCCATGTCATCTGTGACAGGAGAGTTGAGCAGTGGGGACAAAGGCCACCTGGATTGAGATCTAAGATGTTAATCAATCTTAGCAAACCAAGTTTTCTGACACTTCCTCTATGCCCCCAAGGAGCTCTGGATCTACTGGGGACAAAGGCTTTGCCACCCTGATCACGGCGCACACTGCAGGCAAAAGTTAGCACTGAGCTGTGGGAAGAGCTTGAGATTGCTCTCTTCTCTCAACTTCTCCAAGCACACTTCTGACCACAGAGAACCGGCTTTCTTCACCTGGGCCTCCTGATGGCCAAGGTGTCAGGACAAGACTCGTGATTGCTAAGGGTGCCTTAGTTTCTAGAATTTTCTTGCCTGGCATTCTACGGATCCACCAAAGCTCAGGCCTGCCTTTTGGTGGGTTTGGAGCCATAACTTTTTCCCCCTCTTTTAAAAATTCATCTATTTATTTTACATCCCAACTACAGCCCCTTCCCCATCTTTCCTTCCCAGTTCTTCTCCCCATTCCTCTCTCCTATCCTGGCAATCTCCTCCTCCTCCATCTCCATTCATGAAAGGGCAGGTTTCCCATGAGTATAAACAAAACAGCATATCTAGTTTCAGTTAGACTAAGAGCTTCCCCATGTATTAAGGCAGGGCAAGGTGACCCACATGACAAGCGTCCCCAAAGCCAGTAAGAGTTGGAGACGGCCAGGCGGTGGTGGCACACCCCTGTAATCCCAGCATTCGGGAGGCAGAGCCAGGCTATATCTCTGAGTTTGAGGCCAGCCTGGGCTACCAAGTGAGTTCCAGAAAAGGCACAAAGCTACACAGGGAAATCCTGTCTTGAAAAACCAAAAAAAAAATTAAAAAAAAAAAAAAAAGAGTTGGAGACAGCCCTTGTGTTAGGAATCCCACAAGAGGACCAAGCCAAACAACTGTCACATATATGCAGAGTCCTAGGTCAATCTTATGCAGGCTCCCTGGTTGTCCATTTAGTCTCTGTGAGCTCCTGTGAACCCAGGTTAGTTGATTGTGTGAGCCTTCCCATGGTGTCCTTGACCCCTTGGGCTTCTACATTTCTTCTCTCCTCCTCTGCAGGATTCTCAAACTCCGCCTAATGTTTGGCTATGGCTCTCTGCATCTGCCTCCATCAGCTGTCAGATGACACCCCTCTGATGACAAATTGGGCCAGGCACTAATCTGAGCACAAAATTTGTGGGGTCTGGATTCTTGGTCTGGATGTAGGCTACCTATCCACCATTGCCAGGAGTCTAAGCTGGGGTCATCTCCATAGACTCCTGGGAGAGTCCCTTGTGCCCTATCCAGAAATGCCCCCCCCCAACCATCCTTCCCAGCACTTACCTCTTCCATGCCCCCACAACCTGATCGATCGCTCATATTCCCATCCCCACCTGCCCTCAGTGATCTCATAAAATCTCTTCTATTTACCCTTCTCAGGGAGATCTGGGTGCCATTCCCCATGAACCCTTCTTGTTATCTAGTCTCTCTGGGTCTGTGGATTGTAGCCTGGTTATCCTTTATTTTGCAGCTAATATCCACTTATGAGTGAGTACATACCATGTTTGTCTTTCTTGGTCTGGGTTACCTCACTCAGGATGATTTTTTTCTAGTTCCATCCTTTTGCCTTCAGATTTCCTGGTGTCCTTGTTTTTAACAGCTGAGCAATACTCCATGTATAAATTTTCTCTATCTATTCCTCAGTAGAGTGATGTCTAGGTTGTTTCCAGGTTTTGAGCCAGAAGTCTTTTAAATCAAAGCTGCTGAAGAAACTTCATAGCAGATCAATGCAATTAATGCAGCTCTGGTCTCAGCTACCCTTACTTCTCCAGAAGTTCAGACAAAGGTTCACAAATGGCACCTGAGGCCAACTAAATAATGATGCCCAGAAACACACGGGTGGTAGTCCCTAGAACTGATAAATTCTGCTATTTACAGCAAAAGGGGACTTTGAAGATGTGATTTAGTTAAGAGATGGGGAGATATGGAGGTGATCTTAGAACCAAAATGTTTCTCCAAAGCTCTTGTATGAAGGGCTTGGTCCTCAGTGTAATAGTCTTCAGTGGTGTATAGCCTTTGGGAGGTGACTGGATCAATGAAGGCGTGGACCTCATTCATGGATTGATCCATTGATAATGTAAGCTTAGGAGGTGGGGATTGTCGGGAGGAAGCAGGCCTTTGGGATGCATTTTGTCTTCAGGATACCTACCTCTCCTTTTGTGCTTTGTGGTACTGTGAAGTGAGCAGCTTTGTTCTACCATACACTTTCTACCACAATTCCCATAATGATGGACCAGGAGGCCAAAATGAATCTTGCATCCTTTAAGCTGATTTTTATCATAGCAGCAGATGCAACCACAGGGGTTCTTTTGAGAGTATAGTAGAAAACAGAGTTACTACAGAGAAGCGAGACCATTGGAACTTCAGTTGAGATGTTAAGATCCTGGTACTGAAATTGGAGGAAGGAGCTAGGAGCCAAACACTGTAAGAAAGGCTGTCTCAGAAGCTAGACTATGCCAATAAATTGAACCCACTTTGTAGTGCTTCTGTATGGTACGGATTTTGGTCCTATTGACACTCAGATCTGAGCCTAGTGATTTCAGATTTCTGACTCCCACAACTGTTAAGAAAATAGTTGTACATTACTTTAAAGCACAAGCCTGTGGTCTTTGTTACAGAAGCCATAAAAAACTAATACATCTCCCTTGCATTGATATGCAACCCATGAATTCTAGGGAGATTTATCCATAGTGCTTATAAAATAAGTTGTCTAGCACAGAGGAAATTAATAAAACATGTTGTATTAGTTACCCATGTGGAACAGAATAGAGGAAAAAAGGAGAAGGAAAAGAGAGAAAAATCTAGAATGTGCCAGTGCACAAGGGTTCACTAGGCCTTGTGCATAGCAGCTAATACTGCCTCGACAGTCTGTATAAAGAGCACTTGTAGAAGTTGAACAACGAAGAGAGAGAAACTGGCTCAGATCTGGTTCCCCTGAGCCAGCAGTGCAGGGCTTCAGGGGGCCCAGGATAGGGTAGGGTGAAACAGAGGGCTGATGGGTTGTAACCCACGACCTGGGTAGAATAGACCACATTTTATACTTGGTCAGGTGGAATTGTCAGGTTCTGTCCATCCCAAAGTTGTTTAAGAACTGAGAGGCCCTGCTTTTGACCCTTTGGCTCCTCCACCCAGAGGTCACATTAGGTCAGAACTTAGAGTTCTGTGCATCCTGGGGAGCAGCTTGGACAGATTTTAGGGGCAGGGGTGGTTTTATGGCTCAGTTCCAAAGCCTTGTGATCTCACTCTTTATTTCCATTCTTTGCTGAAAAGGCAACATTTTTAGGTTCCCACAATCTCTGCCTCCTGGTGTGATGCCACCATCATATCACCCTTTAAACTTTCTGCCAACCAACAGATGACGATAGTTTTTTGAAAGGACAACTCTTGACGACATTTTGTTTAGTAGTCTCAGTCTAGGCAGAGTAGAGAGAATGCTGTGAATGTCTGTGGAAAAGATCCGTGGTGTGTATCACAACAGGTATTTCAGGGCCTGAGGGCAGCCTACAGCTTACAGCCAGTAAGAAACCAGGGGCTTCTATCATGCAGGTATGAACAAATGTGTTCTGTTGACAGCCAGAAGTGTTTAGAAATAGCTCTATCTATAGACAAACTTCAGATGACAAAATATCCTACTGATACCCAGCCTTGGGGAACCCTGAGCCGTAGACCCAGATGAGCTGTGTCTAACCTATAGGAACTAGTAAATTATAAATATGTAATTTTTTGAGTTACCAAGCACCTGGTAACATGTTATACAACAATTAAAAATGAATATAATCACTGAGTGGTTTGGGGTAACCCTAAGTCTTTCATTTTCTCCTTAGGTTTTCCCTACAATTTCTGTCTTCCTGATTTTATCTTCATTTATAAATGAAGATGTCAAATAGCTATTTAAAATAAAGATGTTACCAAGGGAGTAGTAAAACATGTGATGATTATTTGTTGTAAATCTTAATTTGTTCAACTATCTGATAGACCAGTATTCCATGGTATAAAGGACAGATAAGCTTTGTTTATGTGTTGAGACAGGGTCTTTTCTGGAGCTCAGGCTGGCTGTGAACTTGAGATGATTAAGTTCTGACTGAGGTGGGAGAAGGAACCTGGAGTTATCCATAAATTTATAGAGAATTTGCTGCATGTCTGATGTTGTGCTTAATGGAACCATGTATAGCCAAAAACACCATAATGATGCTTCAGTCAGTGATGGATTGCATGCATGACCATGTAAATCCTACCGGTCGAGACTGCTACCACAGTTTAAAGTCAGTTTTGAAGCAAGCTTTAATTAAATACTGTCCAGGTAGATGGGCTCCGACCAGGTCTTTTCCCAGGTTTCTAGGAAATGGCCCTGAGTCACAGTCTGCAGCGACTTAAGTATTTCCCATCAGGTCCAGTCAGGGGCAAGAATACATCCTGACATATTTCCTGCCTGTGAACCTCCTGCCCACATGTGATCAAGCACAGCCAGTGCAGATGGGTCAAACAGACTTGTTTAGGGGAGTGAAAACATGTGGCTGCTTGTCTCCCATAAACAATAGCCTCCAGCATTTCAGGAACTCTCTGTCCTTGGGCAAGGGGCTGGCAGATCAGAGGCATTTTTGTTTCATGGATTGCTAAAGCATAGTCATTAAATTTTAAATGTAACTTGGCTCTCACATTTACACAGACTGTGTTGTGTCATCTAGGTTTGTGCAAGCATGATGAGGGTCACACAGTTATGAAATCACCTAAGTATATGTTTCTCAGACTACATTCCTATTGCTAAGCAATGCACAGCTGTAATCTCTAGCTTGTGATCACAACGCTGTGAAGCAGGTACTGTGAATATTCTCAGTTTTTAATATTGTGGAGTTTATGTGGCTTCTGCATTCCTATTGCTGGAAATCTCCATGTCTGGAAGGGACTTTACATTTAGAAGACAAGGAGAGGCAGATGAATGAAGAACAAATGCAATAAGGGAGAGATCTGGAGAAAAACTCCAAGTAAGAAAGCGGTTCAGGGAATCTCCACCCAAAAGGGAAGTGAGAGGTTAATTTTAAAAGATGGAAACTGGGTTTATTAGCAACAGATGCCTGAAGGGTGGATATGAGACCACACTCAGTTTCAGGGGAGCCATGCTTTGATTT
Source organism: Onychomys torridus (assembly GCF_903995425.1). Lineage (NCBI taxonomy): Eukaryota > Metazoa > Chordata > Mammalia > Rodentia > Cricetidae > Onychomys > Onychomys torridus. The sequence goes on from NC_050450.1 coordinate 7,329,846, forward strand.
ATGAGATGCTGACCTTGGGCATGAGTGGAAGGAAATGGAGACATGTGGGCCATTGATTTGTCATCTTTGGTCTGGAACCTGTATGGGGAAGAGGCTGCTTAGATTGTCCTTGAATAATAACAAGATACATCCTCCCAGACAGAGCACTTGAAAGCTGTAGGTAAATACATTTCTTCTTTGTTGGTATGTGCTTGCTCAGGTAGGACAGTAACAATCAAATGTATTTAGATATGTATCTCGTAGCCCTCTTAAACAGGGCAGAATAGTCAAAAGTTAGCTTGGCTTGCAAGAGTTCTCATCTGTTTCTTTTAGAAACACCAACCTCAGGGTTGAACAACATCCCAAACTGAGCCAATCATCTTCACTGGCCACAGTGATTGGCCTAAGGGAGGGTACTTGGCAAGAGCTGACCATATATAGAGATAGAGAGTGTATTTCTGGACTTCCTCAAGCTGGAACTGGGAGAGGGAAGGGCTGTTCTTAGGTTACTAAACTGTAGTGAGGTTGTCCAGGGCTGCTAGCCACCAAGTCTCCCATGTGCAAAGTCATTTAGAATAAGCCCACCATGTAGGAATGTCCTAGGGGAGAGTTGAGAAACAGTGTCAAGGCAGTTTTCAATCCCTGGTTCAACTTGTTCCTGATTTTAACAGCTCTTAGATAAGAAGCATATTGGTCTTGTGGTTCAGAATCTTCCCTGTGTTTTTACAGTTTTAATGAGGTATAATTAGCATATAACAGCCAATGCCAATTTCACATATACTATTTCAATGGATATATATTTATGAAATCATAACCAAGGTGATAAAGCTACAAATCCCCAAAGTTTCCTTTGGACCCAGCTCCAAGGAACTGTTGGTTTATTTTCTTTCATTATTTAGTTTTTATTGTCTAGAATTTTATATAAAATGGAATTATACATTAGCTCATTCCTTTTATCTGGCTTCTTTTACTCAGTGTAATGAACTTGAGATCCATTCACACGGCTCATGCATCAGCATTCACTGTTTTCTCCTACTGAGCAGGCACCCTGTTGTTTACCTACTCTCTGATGTTGAATATTTACTTCTGTTTTCAGTTTTTACTATTAGTTTTTATTATTCAGTTTACTATTACAGTGCCATAAACATTGGGTATGGATGAAAGCTGTCATTTTTGTTGGCTAAATTCCTAGACATATAAAGGTTAGTGGTATGGTCAGTTATATACTTAACTCTTAAAGAAATTTCCAGGCTGGGTTGAGGAGATTGCTTGGCAGGTAAAGTGCTTCCTGCCCAAGCCTGATGACCTGAGTTCAGGTGCGCAGAACCCACATACAAGCTGGATACTGGAGCATAGGTTTCTCTGACACTAGCACACTTATAGGGAGGTGGGCAGTGGAGACAGAACCCCAGAAAACTCATGGGCCAGTATGGAATGTGCAGAAGAGAATAAGAATGTGATAGACTATTTCAAACAAGGTGGAAGGCAAGGACTGACATCCAAGATTATCCTCTGATCTTCACATATGTGCTGTGGTACACACATGCAGACATATAAATCCAGATATACAGACATACACAGACAGACAGACAGACAGACAGACACACACACACACACAGCCTGTCACTCTTAGGCTCATATCTTCCCATGCACTTCTCACAGGGACTGTCTTGCACATCTCATCTTGACATGGGCTATCACTGTGCCCAAGAAAACACTCCCTGACACACTCATATCATTAGGTCCCAATCTCTTACAAAATGTCATTTATAACTATTTCTTGGATCTGAGATACAGTCAAAGATCTTGTAATTCAAGTTTTGTTTGAGATGTTTGGACGCTTCTCACCTACCAGACAGACATGTTTAACTCTGGGAGTAAATTTAAAAGAGAAATTAACAGATGGATCACTTTAGAGCCACTGAAGAATTAAATGTAGCCCACTGAAGAAGGCAGACATTATATGCCGAAAGCATTTGACCACCTGACCGTTAAGCTGCTGGGGTTACCTGATTAAAGTCCTATTTCTCCTTATTGAATGGTACATATCTAAGATCAAATGATTCCTGGGCTTAACAGCCACAGACATAACCTGTAGTGGCCCCTCTCCTAGTGGTACAATGTTGTTCCAAGTATAGAGGGCATACATAATACATGTCCATTCTGCTGTGCGACTGTCAGATCATCCTTTTTCTCTGACTAATGGCTATAGCACTTGTTCCATTTGCTCCAGACCTTTGCAAATGATCTGGTTTGAATAAGAATGGACCTCATATTTTCATATATTTGAATGCTTGATATCAGGGAGTAGCACTATTTGAGGAGAATTAGGAGGTGTAGCCTTGTTGGAGGAAGTATGTCACTGGAGGTGGGCTTTGAGGTTTCAGAAGCCCAAGCCAGGTCCAGTGTCTCTGTAACTCTCAGCTCCTTCTCCAGAACCATGTCTGCCTGTGTGTTGCCTTCTTTCCCACCATGATGCCAATGGACTAAACCTCTGAGCTGTAAGCTACCCCCAGTTAAACACTTTCTTTGCAAGAAAGAGTTGTTGTGGTTGTGTGTCTCTTGACGGAAATCGAACACCGACTAAGACTGCAAACATGGTGTGGTCAGTTGTTCTCTCCTCTGCTTTGGGCCCAGTTCAGTTCTAGCTGACTTTCTGTTACTTGTCATCAAAGAATTATGATTGTCATAGAAAACACTGTCTTGGAGAACTTTATTTGTAGGATCTGTAAATCTGAATATTGAAAAATATTACTGACTGTAAGTGATATCTAGAGGAGTGTATGTGAAAGCTTAAATCACTCACAGCACGGCTTCATTTCTTCATCTCAGTACTGTGAGTCCCTGAAAGACATTAGCCCTCACACTGAGAGAGACTGTGATGCCCAAACATGATTCTTTCTCTTCCTAACCACATGACTTGCTATTTCAATGAGAACCAGGATGCAGAGACTAAGGAGGCTCTTACACTTAATTGGCATGCTTAATTTAGACAACATGGGCTTTCTTTTAATTTGATAATGAGTTAATAAGAATTTAATAATAAGCTTGTAATTGTTTCCAACATGCCTGCAAGGTGGAGAAATGTTCTGACAGTGGCAGAGTATTTGAACCATGTGGAATGTGGAAAGACAAAAGCATTAGCTTGCCAATGTTTGCTTGGCCTCTTGTCAGGTCCAGGGCCACCCATGGCTAGAGAGAAGGTGAAGAAAAAATGGCTGGGTGACGGCTTTTCATTCAGCTTACTTCCATCCTGGTGCTGCCTACAACCTTGGGTACCTTGTGTGTGCCTCTCAGTTCCCTTATCTGTGAGGTAGAACACTACCCCCCCACCCCCCCATCCACAACACTCGGAGTTTTTATTGCTGTGAGCAGACACCTAAGAGAACAAGAGAGGAAGGATCTAATATTGATTGATGATTGCACAGATCTTAGTCCACCATGGTAGGGAGGCCATAGCAGAGTAGAGCAAACCGTTCTCATCATGGCAGCCAGAAACGAGAGAGATGGGAGGGGAACAGGGAGATGGAATAGGAGAATATACCTGTCTTTCTTGTTAATTCCACTATGTGCCTAGTCAATTGGATGGTACCACCACCATCCAGGCCATGTCTTCCTCTGTGGAAACACCTTCACAAACACACTCAAAAATGTGTTTCACTAAACCTATCTTTATCTCTATCCAATCAAGTTGACAATCAAAATTCATCATTGCATTACCTCACAGAGTTCTTGAGAAGATAAAATGAGTCAGTGCATGTGAATTGCTTAGAATACAACACTGAGTGTAGAAAGTCAGCAGATGTTACTATGATTATCATTATGCTGATGATGGACAGCACATTGCCCCTCCCATTCTTAGTGATAACTCATTTTCATGGTACCCTACTTAGGTGTTTCAGGCACTTGGATTGTTACATTGATCCTATTTCCTCCCACAATTATCAGTTTTATATGTGAGGATCCCATGAAGATTAAGAAGTAGTAATTGGTAGAGACAACACACCATACCAGAATTCAAGATACTTTTCTCTTACTTTAAGCTGTTCTTGTAAGAACAAGTGAAAAGCCCAAAGGCACCAAATTAGCTTTCTTCTCATTGAAAAGACATGGCTTCCTAACCCAGACCATGCTGATAGTACCAGGTGAAGAGCTCTGCTCCTAGGGACACAAAGTGATGATTCTTAAGACCCACATTATCTTCTCAAGGCTCCAGGTCAGACTGGGAGTCATAGCGCACCTCACCCAATAAGCTCTTAAGGGACCTTGGGATTGGGGACTTGAGGGCTTTTGGCAGTGAAGGTCTTTGGTTCTCTTGGTGTGTTTCCTGTTTGGGGAATGGTGTGGAACAGATGACTCTCTAGCAAGGGAGCTCCCACTCCCCCAGGCTCTGAGCATCTATTGTTGCAGCAAGCTCACAGGGTCCAGGACAAAATCTGGCAACATAGTCTTTTCTTTGTGACAACTGCTTCCATTGTTGATCGGGCATGGTCAGCTCCACTGTTCAAACACATTGTGATTCAGGGGGAACTACAGAAACTTGGGGAGTAGAAAAGACATTAACAAGCCTGTCACCATAAATACAGAGAATGGAAAAATGGAGAGAAAGGAAAAGAAACGAATTGTTGAGTGGAGACAAAAGCTTACAATACAACAGAAGAGAAAATACCACTTTGCTTAAAAGATAGACAGCAAATGATTTCTATTAGGAACAAGACAGCCATGAAGGGTAAATTCTGGAAGAGAGACTAGGGTGAGAAGGCAGAGCATGTGAAGCTAGATGGAGCTAAGTGGAAGCAGCCAAGTGGGAAATATGATAAGCTCTTAAGTGCAAGCAAGAGAGACTCAAGTAATGAGAGCCACAGGTTAGACAGATATAAGAAATAAAACCAGTTTTAGAGGGAGACTTACTGGGCCAAATGCAGCAGCCAGCAGCCAGTGAAGGTTCAGTGGAGAACAGGAAACATGAAGAGAACAGATCTGAAGAGAAAGAAGATGTCTTAGTTGCCACAGCTGTCATGTGGCTTTGACAAGGGAGAGAGACAGACATGGAGCGTGGAGGCTGATGGACAAATTCCCCAGCCCTGAGTCACATAACATTACAGGGATTTGCCTTGTGGTCCCATCACTGCCCTGATGCACACAAGGACACCTTCCCCACAGTGAGGCTGGTAGGATGTTACATCTGAGATGGAAACATCTAGAAACAGCTGTGAATGGAAAGACTCTCAGAAGTCATGTTGAGTTTTTAAACTTGCAGTCTTGAAGGACAGGCTTTCTAGTTTAACAACCCATCTGTGGTGTGTTTCTCCCAGGGATCTTTCCACTTTTTAAACTGTAAAAAGTAATCATTTTAAAAATGATATTTTCATATGTACCCACCATTGTACCTTGGCCATGTTTGCCCTCCATTGCCCCTGTGTGTCCTCTTCCTTCCCACCAGTAATCTCCCTTCTGCTTTCATGTGATGTATATGTCATATAAGTATTTAAGTTTAGATTCTGCATATGAGAGAGGAAACACAGTATTTGTTCTTCATTTTTCTTTCTTATTTTTTTCTCCCTTTCCACATTCACCCCAAACCATCCCTGTGGCTCCACTTTTCAGAGGTAAACAGCCTGATGGGGAGTGTCAGGATTAAACTCTGGGATCCATGTGTATGCATACATATGCGCATACATGTGAATATAACCTCCTGAGTCCATTTATCTTTGCTCATATCACATTTCCCAGGGCTGAGCACTCGGGATTTGGGCAGCTTTTATGGGAACTCACCCTGGAGGAGACTGATTTTCTTTCTCTCAGCCATTGACCACCTGAAGCTCTTCACATAGGGATGGGACCATGCACATTTGCTTTTAGTACGTGTCAGGAATAGACCATGGAGTGATGCCCGTGGTTTGGAGAAAAGCTGCATTTAACTGACTCTCTCAGGGTATATTTGGAATCATGGAGAAGTTTTTAACTTCTAGTTAGCAGTTCACAGGTTAGAACCTCTTTGAGGCCAGGGAACAAAGTATGAGAGTGTAAGGTAGGTTGGTAAACTGATAACTTGATGTTGGCTGTTCACAGACTCATGTAGTGGGGCCTTCCCTGCGCCACCCTCCCCCACCTCCAGCGGCTAGGCTCCGTCCCCAGACTTCTTTGATGGATGGCCATTCTCTAATGGCTGTACTGGCTCTTCCCAGCCCCTCTGAGGTGTAAGAGTGGCCAGGCCCCACCCTACAGAAAAAAAAATCCCACTAATACCAGAGCTTGTCCCAAGATCAGGTGACATAATTCCTCCAATCTCAGGCCACCCAAGAAAAACTATATAAACCCTGTGTTTGCTTGGTTCTCTGTTGCTTCTCACCTAGGCAGAGGCAGCCACCCTTTTGTATTTTTCTTTCCCAATAAATATCTTGTGTGAAGTTTGCAGTGCTGTACAACTTCATGGCATTCCTTGGCTCCTAACTGCCAGCATACCAGCTGTGACACTTACATTGCTGTCGTAACTTGGGTAGGCTCTCCTGGTGTCGGTGCTCCTCCTTGGGGTCTGAACCACCCTTGGACCCTATCCCTCATCCTGCAATAGACTCACCTTCCTGCTCACCTACCACTCAGCACCCCATCCACCAGTGGCAACTAGGTAAGTTTCCTCATTGGTCGGTATAAACGTTTCTTTTCTTTTCTTTTTTTTTTTTTTTTTTTGGTTTTTCAAGGCAGGGTTTCTCGGTATAGCTTTGTGCCTTGCCTGGATCTCGCTTGGTAGACCAGGCTGGCCTCAAACTCACAAAGATCTGCCTACCTCTGCCTCCCGAGTGCTGGGATTAAAGGCGTGCGCCACCACTGCCCGGCGGCATAAACGTTTCTTGAGTGTGAGGAAGTTGACTGTTGATTTGAAGGCAGAGGTACCCCCAACCACAGTCTTTAATGCTGGCACTGTTCACCTGAACCCATCTATCCACCCTTGGAGCCAGGCAATTGTGCCCCTTTCTGCCCTCTTCTGCAGTATTCCCTAGCTCTAAGCCTGTGCTGCCTGTAACCCCACAGCCCCTCCAAGCCCTCGTGGATTTTGTAAACCCAATCCCTGACCCTTTCCTGTGGACGAGACTCCTATCTTAGAGCTCAATTTTGACCTCACCTCTGGCCTCTACAAAAGTCTGGTACCAGGCCCTGACACTCCTCTCTGGCTTAGCCAGGCTAAACCCCTGATCCCCACTGAGTGTGGTGACAACCCAGTTAATGGATGGCTTGGTCCTCATTCAGTCCTCTCTGAGTCCTGGGGACAGCAGGACTACAGGCTGCAGTGACATTTTCCTTCTCTCTCATCATGGGAACCGTGTCTTCCAAATACTCTCATCCCCTCTTGGGATGTCTCTTAGAAAACTTCCAGTCTCTACTACACCTGGCACCCGACCTGAAGGACCCTAAATTAGTTCACTTTTGCAATCAAATTTGGCCACAATATCCCTTAGATAATCAATCCAAATGGCTGCCTAACAGCACCCTCGATCCCCATATTATTTGGGACTTTTACTAATACTGTGAGCGATCAGGGAAATGGAAAGAGATTTCCAGTTCCTTATTTCTCTGCTCCAAGCCCCATTTCTTTTTGTCTAGACCCCTACCCCCCAACTGTGTAAATGTCCTGGTTTTTAAGTTACCACAGATGGATCTGTAAGTTTGTTGCAAAGTGGGAGCTAGGAGAGAGGTCTGGCAGGAGGGCGGGAAAGCAACGGAGCAGGCCGACTGCAGCATGCACACACCCTGCACACACTCCTCCCTGGCTAGTGCATCTCTCAGCTCCTTCCTGAAGTGTCCTCTGTGTCCAGAGTTCAAAAATTCCTGCCTTAAGCCTGTTTTGTTAGCTTACTGGATTCAGTTTTACAGGGACTCAGATGTCTTTTAGGTATGAGAGGCATTAGACTGTTGTTTTATGCTGTCCCACTTCAATTAAAAGCTGGCTCTAGAGTTAGGGTGTGGCTTCCTCTCCTCTAGACCCAAGCATGCTTGTTTAAAGGTTTCCTCCAAAATCTCTGCCCAATATCAGGGAGCCACCTGCTGTGTGACAGAGAAAGGAGAGCAAAACAAAATAAGGGACAGACTTTTCCCAACAGGGACTATTGCTACCTATCTCATACTCTTTTGGTTTTGGTTTAAATCTCTCAAACTTTTGCTAAGGTTTAAATCTTATCTCAAGATATGTAAGACTATCGTGTGATCTTTCTGTGCCTCAAGACTTGTAAGCATATTGGGTATGTAACAAAAGGGTTAGCTCAAAACTTGCAATACTGGGGTTGATAGTTGAAAATTTACACATAGGTAATCTCAGTGTGGCTTGGTGCCATTGACGTTGCTTCCATCAGCCATCTCTGCCAGGGTTGGAAAGGATGGACTTTGCCATGTGATTTCACTCCCATCTTGAGTAAAAGTGATCATATGGTATAAGCCAACCAAGGGGAAAAAATCAACTCCCCCTAGCTATGAAACACGGACCACTACCTACAATCCAGTTAGTGAGCCTCCGCCCTATTGGCCTCAACCCACATCTCCTTCTCCTCTGGCCCCTCCAGACACCTGTTCCTGCTCCACCATGGACCCTCAGTCTCTTGCCTATACTAACCCAGGCCTAGTTCTCCCTTTGCTGGAGGTCACTGGGATGGATGGCTTGGTCAGTGTACATGTTGCTTTCTTTTCTTTCTTTCTTTCTTTCTTTCTTTCTTTCTTTTTTTTTTTCTGAGACAGGGTTTCTCTGTGTAGTTTTGCGCCTTTCCTAGATCCCAGGCTGGCCTCGAATTCACAAAGATCCACCTGGCTCTGCCTCCCGAGTGCTGGGATTAAAGGCGTGCGCCACCACCACCTGGCACATGTTGCTTTCTTATTAGTTGATCTCTCTCAGACAGAAAAGGGATTGGAATCGTATATCACTAATCCCTCCACTTTGATGAAAGAGTTCCAATATATCACCCAATTTTATTGTAGATGTAACCTTCCTGTTAAAAAAGAAACACAGAGCCAATTGTAGAGTTAAAAGCCAAGAGGTCAGAGCAATAACTGAGAGCTGAAAACCTTACCCTTCACTGCTTCTGCTGTCTTTCCTCTCTGTAAGAGACCTACTTCCTGTGTCCTGTCTTTTATATAGACTTTCTGTTCTGCCTTCTCATTAGTTGTAAACCCAGCCACATGGCCTCCTTATCACTGCCTGTCTGTACATACCTCCAGGTCTTCTATGGTTGGTATTGAAATTAAAGGCATGTGTTGGCATGCTGGCTGTATCCTTGAACACACAGAGATCCTGCCTAGCTCTGCCTCCCAAGTGCTGGGATTAAAGGTGTGCACCAGCACCACACAGCTTCTGCTATGGCTTGCTCTGACCCCAAGGCAACTTTATTAATATACAAATAAAATCACATTTCAGTACAAATAAAATATCACTATATTTCCCCTTTTCTATTTTAATAAAAAGAAAAAAAAGGAAAAAAGTTATAACTTATATAAGAAAAGCTATGTACAAAAGTATAATAACTATATACCATATATACAAAGAATAAATACCTAAACAATGTCTATTCCATTTGAAAATAATTCCATTAACTATCCTATTTTGGTAAGTCCAAAATGTACCTGATTCACTTTCTATCCTAACTTATATTACTAACAGAACTGTCTTATAATGTCTTTCAAATTTATACACTTACATATCTAGTGAGTTTCTTTTCTGAAATTCTTTTTTTTTTTTTGAAGTAATTGGCCTTTTTTTTTTTTTTTTTTTTAAGATTTACTTATTTATTGTGTATATAGTGTTCTGCCTGCATGTATGCCTGCAGGCCAGAAGAGGGCACCAGATCTCATTACAGATGGTTGTGAGCCACCATGTGGTTGCTGGGAATTGAACTCAGGACCTCTGGAAGAGAAGTCAGTGCTCTTAACCTCTGAGCCATCTCTCCAGCCCTCTTTTCTGAAATTCTTAACAAGGAAAACTATAACTATAACTAACTGATCTTCAACTCCCTCAGAGACCCAAGAAGGAAATAATACTACCTAATAACAAATAAAAACAGGAAGTGCATGCAAGCAGCTTCCAAAAAAAAATGTGAGTTGACAGAAACAGCCAGCTGCCTGGATAGTCACCTGAGGTTTCTCCGCAGTGTTGGGGCATCATCTTCAGCCTATAGGCTTAGGGTATCTAACAGACTCATTTGCGAACTAGGATGTATACAAGGTCAACAGTTTGACCTCCTATTTGATGAGAGCAGTCCATGTACCAGAAACACCTGAATTCCATTAGTGCCATGTCATGATTCAGGATTTTAAATTCTGGAAATTGTTGATTTTTTTTTTTTAATTCAGCTGTCCATTTTTCTTGGCTGTGTATATGTGGCTTCATCTTGGCATCCCATTCTTCTCCATATCCCTCTATTAAATGGCAGTCTACTATTGAGATGGGTGAGCTTAGTTATTCTTCAAGAATAACTGTTTCATCTGCTGTTCTACTGTACCTCAGAAGCCATTGGCCCACTGCCTGTTCAGCTGCCTTTGAAGAAAAGGGCACGGTACCTTTTCCAGATTGCAAAGGCCATTCACTTCAGAGATGGTGCCATTTTGTCCTGGCTTGAGAAGATGCCTTTTGTTAAAGCCACAACCACACTTGTTTTGGCAAGCATTGGTAGTCCTTTGTTTCATGTCCTGTTTTTCAGCAGTTGATTCGAGGATACTTTGTTGTCCAGTGGCTAACTTTTGCCACAATGAAAGTTAATTCCATATGCAGTTTCTTCAATGCCCATATTTTCTTTGAAGTAGATTGGTACTGCCAGGAGCCGACATTTCTCATAGTCATAGCAAAAAAGAAAAAAATTCTAAGTTATTAAAACATTTTAAATGTCATATTCTGTAGATCTCTGAAGGGTTTGAAGATGATTTGTCTATCTAAAATATATCTGTTCAATCTTGAAAACAAATCTAATATGACTACAAGTTTGATTGTAATGTCTAACTACTAACTTTCATTTCAATATATCCTAATAGTTGGTAATAATAACATTCAAGGATCAGCAAATTGCATTACATTGTTAAATGAATGGTGTAAGTACAATACTTGAGCAAGATTAGAAATATATATATATGGCATATTTTAGCAATCTCAATCTCAATATATATAACTTGTATACAATATAAAACAATCCAATCCAATATAAAGTATTTAAAACTAGTAATTGTCTTTTTCTTTTCTCTCTCTCTCTTTTAAACAAGCACCTTAAATCTAAGCTCCTTTGCCTAGCCCTTTTCCTAACCCTTAACAACAACTTGTAACCAACCTTCCTAAACAATGAAAACTATCCCAGACCCAAAACCCATTAAAAGACCAAAAAACAACCTGCCCCACACCACCTCTTTGGGAATGTGGGCGTTGTATTCTTAAAATTGCTTCCTGCTGGGTATGGGTGAAGGTATTCTTATTCTGAAAAGAAAAATCGGGGGTTAATTGTCAAATTCTAGGAAAGGTAGCTATATCCTTTGTTGTCCAGTTTGAGCATAATGCCAAAGTTTAGGGTTTATCTCAAGTCTGTATTCAAGTAGTCTTTGAAACTGGATCATCTCAGATAGCCCTCTCAAAATTGCTCTGAGCACTTTAGTCCAAAGCTGATCTGTAGATGATGTTTGTCAGCTTAGTGATATTATTATTTTCCACGTGGAATTGTTGTTGTGGGGCCCCATCTTCTTCCTGGAGATTTCAGTTGATGTTAGGCCTGGCTGTGATTTCCTGCAGAAAACTGATAAGAGACTCGAACACAAAGACATGTATAGGCAGCTAATTGAAGCTTGTTTTCTAAAATTAGTTAGTACTCTATATGACCATTATTATCTCAATGAAGTTTAAAATGTGTGTGTGTGTGTGTATGTGTGTGTGTGTGTATATATAGTAAATTTTGATATAAAATTCATACTTTAAGAAAAGTTTAAAGAATCAGTATAGAATCAAAGAATTGAGATTAGTAATAGAATAGTCCCTCAATTAGTTTAGTTTTTCTCCTGTCCCATGTCAGAAGATGGCTCTTTCTTCTGGTATGATATAGGGAGTTTGCATTTTCCTTTTAACAACATGCTTGAGTTTAAAGAAGGAGACAGCCATTCTCCAACTCCAAAGTCAGCTTTAAAATTTAATTGAACTGGGACTACAAGAAGACCAATAGTGTTAATTTTTTTAGAGAAGAGCAGAAACAAAACATTTAGGAAGATTTATGAAATTTTGTAGATGATATAGCAATAGGCCATTTTACTCTGTTTCCTGGGACAGAAGATTTGTTCCTTTTCTTCAGTTGTCTCATTTGTCCAGTGTTCTTCAGATTCCTTAGCCTTCATTCTCCTAAAAGACAAAAACAAAAACCCTTCCCCAAGACTAATTTTAGGGAGGTTCCCTTTTGGCAAGTTATATCTGATTAAATGAAAAGGCATGTATTAATGGTATAAGTGAGTTTAAATTGGATGGTCATGTTGGTTGATGAACTATCACCTACTCTAATTAAGAGGTCTCTCTTGTTCAAATTGAACCTTTATCAATTTTGATGGTACCCACAGTTTATCTTCTCCTGCAGAAACAAAAGCAAACTTCATCCCCAAAGTAACACATATCCTGGTTTCCATTCTGAGGTTAGCACATCCTTGAAGTATATAGGCTGATTTAATTCTGTAGTTTTTTCTGTTATCCAATGTCTCTCTGCAGCTGTTGTTCCTTTCTCATTAGCACTGAGAAAATTCAAAGTTAATAGATCATTGTGCAGTCTATTTCTGGGGGTTTTTGTTATCCCTTTCTGTTTATTTAGCATATCCTTTAGAGTTCTGTTTGATCTTTCTATAACTGCTTGGCCTATAGGATTATGTGGTATACCTGTAATATGCTGTATAGTGTAATAAGTAAAAAACTGTTACATTTTAATAGAGACATTTGCTGGAGCATTGTCAGTTTTTAATTTGTGCAGGTATACCCATGATGGCCAGAACTTCTAGCAAATGAGTGATTATAGAATCAGCTTTTTCAGAACTCAAAGCAGTTGCCCATTGAAATCCTGAATAAGTATCAATGATATGGTGTACATATTTCAATTTTCCAAATTCCACAAAGTGAAACACATCCATCTGCAGATTTCATTCCTCTGAGTACATTTTGGGTTACATCTTGCTGGTTATGGCATCTGATTGTAGAAGGAACAAGTAGGACATTTCTTTACTATTTCTTTTGGCTTGTTGCCAGGTTATGGAGAAATCCTTTTTTAACCTTTACTATTGACATGATTTTTTTTAATGAAATTCTGAGGCCTCCACACAGATGTAGCATGACTCTTAAAAGTTCTTATTAATAAAATCAAACCTGAGGCCAGTTATTGGGGTGAATGCTGGAAGATCAGAGAAGCAGAACAAGCCAGTTTCCTCACCTCACCAGTTCCTCAGCTGGTCTTGTTTCCTCACATTGCATGCTTCTGAGTCCTCATCTGAATGGGTTGCTAGAAGCCTAAAAGCTTAACCCACCAAAATACTTAACCAGCCAAATGCTTAACCAGCCAAATGCTTCTAGTTTCTGATCTTCATGCCTTATATAATTTTTCTTTTTCTGCCCCTACTCCCTGGGATTAAAAGCTTGCTTTCTGGGATTAAAGGTGTATGTCGCCATGTTGGCTCTATCCTTGAACACACAGAAATCCTGCCTAGCTCTGCCTCCCAAGTGCTGGGATTAAAGGCATGTATCACCACTACCCAGCTTCTGCTATGGCTTGCTCTGACCCCAAGGCAACTTTATTAATATACAAATAAAATCACATTTCAGTACAAATAAAATATCACTATATTTTATGATCTCATTTTCCATGGCATTTATACAATTCTCACTAGCATGTGAGAAGAGAGTGAGATTTCTTTCTCCGCCCAGACTAGGGGATCTTTTGGTGCCTGCAGGAAGGGATACAGTTCTACTCTCTTGCAGTGCAACAAGGAGGAACCAAGGCCTAGTACAAGCATGCCTCCATGGTGGCATGTCAGCAGAAGAAGTTACTGCTGTACACCAAAGGGCCGCAACACAATGATTTGAACCAGCAAAGTGTCGGCATACTCTATAACAACTAGAACTCTCACAGCATAGGAAGAGCAGTAGCAGAGACAGGTCTAGATAAGTGAGATGAAATGGCAAGTGTACGCTGAGTTTAATGAACCCAGCAAACATTTGTTTGAATGAATGAAAGAAAGAATAAATAAAAGCGCTGCACTGGTACAAAATCAGACCAGAGATGAGCACCTTGGAAAGAGCTTTAACCAACAGCAGATGTTTATTTTATTCCAATTTCTGTGCATCAGGAATCTGATTGTGATGTAGCATGGTCCTTTGACTTTGGGTCTCTGGTTTCTTGTAAGGCTACAGTTAGGTCTAGCTGATGTCACCACAGGACTCAAGGACAGATGGTTTTGTTTCTAGCTCATTCTCAAGGGTGTTGGCAGGATTGCAGTCTCTGTAAGCTGTAAGACTGAAGGCTTGAGTTCTTCTCTGAGCCATCCTAAATATCTCGCAGGATGCTTTCTCCCTATAGAAGTTAAATGTGGAAGGCCGCTTTATCATTTATCAGTGCACATGGATATGTGTGTGTGTGTGTGTGTGTGTGTGTGTGTGTGTGTGTGTGGTGTGTATGTGTGTGTGTGTGTGTGTGTGAGAGAGAGAGAGAGAGAGAGAGAGAGAGAGAGAGAGAGAGAGAGAGACAGAGAGAGAGAAAGAAAGAGAGAGAGAGAGAAAAAGAGAGAGAGAGAAAGAGAGAGAATTAGCAGGATAGAAACCAGTCTTATATAAACTAATTTTGGGAGTGATTTATTTTCTAAGAGGAAGTCACCAAGTTGTGTCTGTTCTCCTAGGGAGTATTGTACCAGGAACTGGGTACCTCTGGGGCTGTGTCAAAAAATGAACACAAAGGACCAAAGCCCTTCTCTCAGAAGAGTTCTGTGCTTTAGAGATCTATATCCAAAGGGAGACAGCTAAAGATAACCTAGGGTTGGGGCACTGGGAGGGTTGGCAGTCCCTGGCTAGCACGGTCTATCGGTCTACTTGGCACTTCATCAAATCTTAGTAAACCTGATACAGTTCCAAGAGAGGGAATGCTCTAGGACTGGCTGAGTTATAGGATAGGCACATTTATAATTTTAACAGGTACTGAGTTTTTGTTGCCTTCATAAAGATGAACTGATTTTTATATACCTAATTTACACTCCTTTATCTTTCTTCTTATTTCTGGAAAATGTTACTCAGCTAACCATTTAATACAGTGGAGTTGAGATGATAAGAGTAAAAATGCACATGTTTAACCCAAGTCTCTGAGATGAGTCATAGACATTACTAAACAGCCAAAAGATGGCTCTGAGATTAATTCAGTGATGCTCAAGGACAGAAAGCCACTTGTCAGACAGCAAATGAACATCAAGTTGGGAAGTGCTGAAGATAAAGGAACAAAATTGACTAGACTCAAATAGAATATGGAATAAAATTCTGAAATCCCAGCCTAACCTGACTGTGGACCACACATTCATATACTAATTTATCTAATAGGTTTGTGTTTTGCTATGTGGTAGATGCTTCATTTGGCACTGTGGCAATAATAAGGAGCTAGACAAAGCATCCTGTCAAAAGTGGTGTTACACACTAGTAGTCCCAGATCTTTAGGTAGATTAGGAAGGTGGGTCATTTGAGTTTAGGAGTTCAAGCCTAGCTTGGTCAACATAGCAAGACTCCATCTCAGGATAGATTTGGGCCGAATCTGGCTCACTGCCATGATCTTGTGAATAAGTGTGATTGGAATGTAGCCACACCAACTAATTTATGAGTTGCATGTGACATTTTTTCATGATAGAGCACCAAGGTTGAGTAGCTGTCAGACTGGAAAATGTTTATTGTCTAGTTCTTAACAGAAAAATGTTTGCTGACTTCTAGGTTAGATAGAAATGGCTTTGTTCTTATGGGACTTATCATAATCAAGAAAGATGCATATGATGTTCTAAATCATTATAAACTGTGATTACTATTCTGGAGAAGTACAAAACACAATCAGGAACATAGCATGGGTCACTTGTTATATATCCCAAACTGGCCATGATCTTCTTGCATCAACTTCCCAAATGCAGATTATAAGTCTTCTTAAGTCTTTTCATTCCTCAGAAGAAATGGAACAATTGAGCTCTTAGTTTGAAAACTCTATCCAACACTCTCCTCTGTAGGGAGCTGTGTAATACAATGCACCTTCAAGGCATCTGCCATTTATGTTTAAAAGCTAGTATTAAAACCACCTAAAATTTTGCCACTTAAAAAATGATTTCCTCTGAATGGTGATGAAAATAAGAGATAAATTGCTTAGCGAAAAATGTTATGAGTGAATAATGCTGTTGTTACTATTGACTTCAAAGTATACAATTAAAAAAATTGAAGGCTTGCCAGGCAGTGGTGGTGCACACCTTTAATCCCAGCACTTGGGAGGCAGAGTCAGGTGGATCTCTGTGAGTTCAAGGCCAGCCTGGGCTACAGAGTGAGTTCCAGGACAGGCTCCAGAGCTACACAGAGAAACCCTGTATTGAAAAACCAATCAACCAAACAAACAAACAAAAAATTGAAGGCTCATCTAACTTTATATACTTTCCCAAAGATTTTCATGTGTGATGAAAAAGAATAAAACAAATGTTGCAGAAAAATCCTTTAGCTACAATCAAGAACAATATAAATGAGCAGTTAAATGTATTTGTCGGAGATGAATTCCCCACAATCTGTTGACTTCTATATTATGTTTACTTGTAGTTTTCTGTGATGGTCTTGATTTGCTGTAAAAAGAGGCTCTTTAAAAAATATTTCTTTTTGGAGATTTTAAGACCATTATATAATTTCTTCCTTCCCTTTCCTCCCCCCCATATACCCCTCCTTACTGTTTTTCAAATTTATAGCCAAGAGAGGCTTTCTTTGATGAGGAGTGGTACCTGCACTTATCTGTTGATATAAGACAAGATCTAGAACTCAATGAAGAGTTATGCTGGTCTAGCAGAGTGGTGTTAGTAGATTCTTTTCTAAGTTTCATACCTCAGTAGCCCAAGGAAGCTGGCTAAGTTTCCAGCATGAAGCATTATTTTCTTCCTGGTGAGTGGTATACATGTTTCTTATTTTTAAAAATTATGTGTATGTGTGTTTATCAGTGTGTAGATATGTGTATATGAATGAAGTTGCCTGCAGAAGCCAGAAGAGGTGTTGGGTCCCCTGGAGCTGGAGTTACAGGTGGTTGTGAGCTACCATGTGGGTGCTGGCAATCAAACTCAGGTTCCCTGAAAGAGCAGCAGGCACTCTTAACTGCTGAGTGCTCTCTCCAGGCCCTAAACCTAAGCACATTGAATTGTGAGGTCCACATAAATGTGATCTACCACCAGTTCAGGAGTTTTCAATGTCAGCAGGGAGAAGGTTCCAGGCTCTTTTGGATTTGTTTTGACTGTTTCAGGCTTAGTCATCAAGTCTCTGGGTTTTGAACCCTAAGGCACATTCTAAATTGACAACACAGTTTATAAGCTCCTATCCTGTGAAAAGACAGAGGAAGAGTGACACTAAAATTATAAGTTTTGGTCTATTTGTTTTATCAGAATCTCATTATTGTGGGAAATGGATATAAGATGAAACAACAAAAAAAATTAAGCAAGTTTATGGCAAGGCCAATCCTCATAAGAGCTGTGGATTTTCTGTGGAATTAAGAAGTGGGGAACTGGTGTGTGTAGTAAAACCTTGTTTAAAAATGTAGGTGGGGGCTGAGGAGGTGGCTTAGAGATGCAGAGCACTGTCTGTTCTTGCAGAGGGCCTGGTTTGATCGCCAGCACTCATGTGCAGCTCACAACTGCCTGGTAACTCCAGTCCCAGGTAACCTGGTGCCCTCTTCTGGCCTCTGTAGGCACTGCACACACATTGTACACAGATATGCATGCAGGCAAAAGGTTTGTACTTACACATGAAAAGCCTCCACAAGATTGATCAACTTAGAAAAACAATCTTCCATTACTTGTGTGTGGGAATGCATACAAGCTCAAAAAATTTAAAACATACTTCTCAAATCTTTGAGTGACATAAACACTTTAAGAAGATATGTCATGTTTATACTGACCTTAAGAATTCTGTACCCTCTCTCCTCATTATAGTCAGGTCTGGAGACTAAGGTCTGTAATCCTAGCTACTGAAGAGAGAGGTTGAGGCAAGAGGACCATAAGTTCAAGGCTAGACTGAGCTATTGAGTGAGTACAAAGCCAGCCTGAGCAAGTTAGTGAGACCTTGTATCAAAATTAAAAAGTAAAATGAGACTGAGTATATGGCTGAGTAGTAGATACCAGTCTAGCATGCCTAAAGCCCAATTCCATCCACAATACTGCCCTCCCTCAACAGCAACACAAAAGCCATACCCAGCCAAGTCCACCAACTCTGAGTGACACACCTCCTATATTATTCACAAGGCCAGTCAGAAGGGAACAGGAGTGCACTAGGACCTAGATGGAGAAATAGATATACCCATTACCAGTGCCCACGGAGCCCTCAAGAACAGCATCTCTAAGTAAAGGTAGATTGGAGAGCAAATATTGGACCTGAGGTCTCCTGTTACCATCCTCCATATCAGGGGCATGAACCACATCATTGGATAGCAAACATGCCCTGAGGGTTCTCACCTAGTTAGCTTAGTGAAGGATCCCTGACTACTTTGGTACCTTATAGTCATTGTAGGAGGAGATCAGAGAAGACACTGGGGTCTAACCCACAGGTAAAGCCAGGCTTTCCTATCTCATAGCTTGGTGGAGCCTGTTCTCTTGCTATTCAAACAAGAGTGAGCCCAGGACCTCGAGGCAGGGTCTTCAGGAAACTTAGCAATGAGAAGTGGAGGAAAGAGGTATATCTTTCTCTTTGAGGACCTGAAGCAAGTCTTGGGAAGCACTTGCTTTGGAAGTCTGAGAACAAGGAGGCACAGTTATCTACTCTTTGTGATGCAGGGAGCCCCAACCCAAATGTCAGAGCTGGTGATGATACAAACACTCAAAGGGGCCATGCAGGAAATGAGCTCACACAGGAAATGAGCTCACACAGCCTGCAAGACCTGCAGGAGCTGTTGTTGTTATTGTTCTCCTCCTCCTCCTCCTCCTCCTCCTCCTCCTCCTCCTCCCCTCTCCTCCTCCTCCATCTTCTTTTTAAAGAGAACCCAGAAATTTGTTTTAATCTGGCAATTTCTCATTTGTTAAGTCATTCAACTTTTTAAAACAAACATTGGGCAGGCCAAACAGAGTACACTTTTGTGCTGGGGACAGTCTGGCATTGGCAGTCTGTGACCCCTGGTTCACTGCATCACCTGGACAGTGGAGCAGGCTTGTATCCTATTTTATGTTTCTACCCCTAGTTGGGATGGAGAGATGAGCTTTGTCTGTCAAGGATTGGAACATGGAAAAAGAAAACTCCTGAACCCAGTGTACATGCATGTCATGACTCCTCTCACCTCCGTGCCTATCTCTAGCTTGCAACAGTCCTGGCTGCTTTTCTTTATTTTTCTATTTCCCTCAACAGTGTCTTCATTTTAAATCTTCTGGTCCTAGTGCCACAGCTTCACCCAAAGACACCCAGACTGATGTCTGCTGTCAGCCTGATTAGGAGATAGAAGAACCCAGAACTGCTCTTGTCGACAGATGGGCTACAGGCCCCATTTCCAGACCAGAAAGGCAAAGCCTTCATCCTTTATCAGTGTAAATGTCATTCTGTATTCTGCAGGCTGAGCCAAGTGCATGTAACAGCTTTAGACAGAGCACATCTTAAGCCTGTCAGTGTCTCTGTGCAGCTGATAAGGGCCTTAAAATGCTAAGTACAGTTAAAGAGTTTCTCCTCCAAGTCCAGTGGGCAGTTTGAATCAAGATCAGAAGATTTCCTGGGCAGAGAAACTTCAGATAGATATTCAGCCATCATTCAACAAACATTTATTGAGCACTTGCTATCACCAGGGGAGCATTAGGCACAGGGCATTTAATATCAATCAAGATGATCTTGAACCCTGGCTTCATGGAGAGTACATTGGAGCCTCAGGAGAGAGAAATAAATACACAATAAAAACATGATTCAACTGGAGGTGCTGCCTGAAGAGCTGGAACAGGGTGATGCAGTCATGATGGAGGGCAGGGTCCCTTCCATTTGAGATGCTGGGTGAGGGTCTCTTAGGAGATGATGCTTGTACTCATACCTAAATTGTAATTACTTCTTAATTCTCCTGCACTTTACACACTTACATCTTAATTCCTAGCGTTAATCAATGGCAGTGTCAAAATAGAAATAGCACACAGCAGACTGTTAGCGATGGCCATCTCCTAGTGGTGGTGCTTACTTGTCCACTTAAAGAGTGATGGCTGAGTGACTATCATGGCCTCAGCAGCATGCTAAGTTCTAGGAATGCAGAGATAAACAAAACACCTGACAGAATGTAGAAAGCAGGGGGTGCCTGGTTTATAATGATAGAATCAATCCCAGTTAAACTGAGGTTGAGGATTCAGGAGGATTTGAACTTATAAAGAATTTGGGAGAGTGAGTTAGGAAAAGTATTGTGAGTGCCCTGGGGCTGCAAATAAATCATATCTAGAGACACAAGAGACAGTTTTTTAGTATGGAGCAAAAAGGCCAAATGGCCTTGGGGGAGATCTCTCAGCTGATGAGGTACATAGTCTGAGCAAGCAGAAGGACTTGGGTAGTAAGTACAAAAGCTAGGCATGGTGGTGCACACTTGTAAACCGAGCACCAGGGAGTAGAGACATTAATCCCTGGAGCTTGCCAACCAACAGCCTGGATAACCGGTGAAACCCAGGCCAGTGAGAGACCCTGTCTTCAAAATACTGATTAAAAAAAAAAAAAAAGGTGGGCATTGCCTGAGGAACAATACCCAAGGTTGACCTCTGGCCCTCACAGACATGTGCACCTACACTCACACACACACACACACACACACACACACACAGAGAGAGAGAGAGAGAGAGAGAGAGAGAGAGAGAGAGAGAGAGAGAGAGAGACAGACAGACAGACAGACAGACAGACACAGAGACAGACAGACAGACACAGAGACAGACATAGACAGAAAGACAGACACAGAGACAGAGGAGGGAAGCCAACAGATAACTGGGAATACTTAGACAAACCAGATCAAGCCCGTCCTGGAAACATGGAAAATTGCATTTGGATTTTCTATGAGGAGAGCTGGGGATCTTCTGAGTCCTTTAAGTTGGATGGCAGCATTACTTGAGGTGCACATTTTCAAAACATCACATTGGTTGTTAGATGAAGAATGGACTCTTGGGGACAGACGAAAACTTGGAGAAGTGTGGGGAGCTTGCTCGTGTATCCTGCTGAGAGGTGATGTAGGTTGAAGCATGAAATGAGAACTTCTGTGTATGGTGGTGCAATTGGTCCAGGGCCGTCATTCATTTGCAAGACAAGCCAATGACATTTCTGGACTCCAATCACCCCAGTCTCAGAGGAGCAGCAGCAGCAGCAGCAGCAGAGGGAGGTGGAGGATCCACACATGGCTTATATTGAGGAAAGAAGGAAGGTCTCTTTGAAAAATTTTTGTAGATTTAAAAAATTCTTTGATAATTTCACTCATGTGTATAATGAATTTTGGTTATGTTCACACTATTGCGTTCCTATCTCCTCCTGCTGAGAGCCTTTTTCTTACCACAAGCCTTCTTCTCCCTGGTTTTGTATGACCCCATGTGGTTAATCAGAATCCTTGCAGGAACGTAAGTGGTGGACAATGTATTGATGGCTACAAAGCTGCAGAAGAGGACACTGAGGAAGGAAACATTTAAGAACGACTCCTGGACTAGTAATCTGTGTGACATCAGGCATGGTGGTGGTATTTTCATAAATGAAGAGAGACTGACTGTAAAACAGCTGGGGGTAGAAGGAGCAAGATTGGTTTCTCGGCATATTAAGTGTGAGAAGTTCGGAAGCATCCACAGGAAGAGGTTAAGCAGCTGGTAGGACACCAAGGTCTGGGATTCAGCATGAATATTTAGGCCAGAAGCAAAACTTGGGGTCATTGGATGGTGTTTAAAGTCACAGTGTAAGGAAAAATGATGGAGGGCTGAGTCTGTGGCATCTGTGAAGAGACTTGGTGGGTAGTGGTGAGACAAGGAGGTGATGGAGAAGGTGAAGGAGGGGTTGCCATGCACTAGGAACAACTCAGAGGAGTGCATTGCTGGCCTATGCCCCAAGGAACACGTGTAATCAGAACCACCAACATACACACACGCATCACTGTTTCTAGTGATAAAGTTGCACTTATGTAATTTTTCTATGCATGGTGAGGACTGAACAGGTGTTTCTCCACAAGGCAACCAGTTGTCCCTTTGAGCAGGAGTGGGTGTTAGCAAGATATGAATCAGGAATGTGTGGGACCTAACATTCTAATTTAACTCTGAAGTGAAGTCTGTCCAGGCTTAAGTCTGCCTGCTGTAGGGTAGTGGTTCTCACTGGGGCAAATTTATCCTCTGGGGGATATTTGGCAGTGTCTGGAGATATTTTCAGATGTCACAACTGAGTGACAAGGGTGGGTGGGGGCGCCACTGGTGTCTAGCTAGGGATGGTGCTAAATATCCACCATACTCAAGACATTATACTGCTCTAAATGCCAACAGCATTGAGGATGGGAAACACTGATACAGGGGGTGCAGTGTTAAATTACTTGTCCAGATTACACTTTCCTTCCTAAAGATCCTCCTTGTCTTCTAGGGGCATCTATGCCCAGACAGGGAAGTTGATTGAATTGTTACTCTTGACTGAGGTTTCACACATAGGCATCCATGAGAGACAGTCATAGAGTAATTTCTATAGCTCAGACATAGAGTTCAGAGACAGACAGAGGAACAGGGAGGAGAGGAGGGAGGAAGGGAAGGAGGCAGGGAGAGAGAGAGAGAGAGAGAGAGAGAGAGAGAGAGAGAGAGAGAGAGAGAGAGTTAAGACAAAAGCATCAATGTGGCATTGATTTTCAATTATTCAGGATCCTCAATGCTGTTTTTCTCTTTTTCTCTTAAAGCTAGCATTCCTATTTCATTCTCTTGGTAATAAATGGTATATATATATATATATATTTTGGAGCTGAAGATCAAACCCAGGGCCTTGTATTTGCTAGCACTGAGCTAAATCCCCAACCCTGGTAATTTTTTATTACTTGTAATTTAAAAATGGTTCATTGGTTGTGTGAAAATAATGTAGCATAATAATTTTAGTCTTATGTATGAATTCAAGGCAGATGTGGCATTTCTACATTGGCCCTGCTTTTTCGTGTGTGTGTGTGTGTGTGTGTGTGTGTGTGTGTGTGTGTGTGTACAGTAGGGGACAAGCCAGTCATAGGAGGTTCAGAATATGAATTCTTAAGGAACTTTGGACTATAAGGAGATTCAAAGCAGCCTAATGCTCTCCTTTGCCAGTGTTGGAAGAGTACAAGAGATTGCACAAAAATTTGCATGGAACTGTGAACCTCTCTTGAGCTTGCTTCTGGAGGTCAGCTGCAGGCGTTCACTAGGGAAGGGAGAGGAGTGAAGAGCTGTGGGCGAGAAGGGCTATGGCACAAATTGAAGTCTTGTTGGATAATTGTCATTTGCCAAGTGCTAATTTGAAACTTTGTCAATTAAGAATAAAGTTTTAACTAGTGTGTTGAAAAAATGAGAGAGGAGGAGGGGAAAGAGGCAGGAGGATTCTAGAGAGCCTGTTTGCTCCTTATACCTGGGGAGAGAGGTGATTGTTTACAAGCTTGGAGAAGCACTCTTTCTAGGAATCAGTCATACTGGCACCTGGACCTTGGACTGCTAGCCTTCAGGATTGTGATAAAACAAAATTCTATTTTGTAAGCCAATGAAATAAATAAGACAAAAAGAGTGCACTAACACCGATCTGGACAAGGATTGAAGTCACGGGGTGTTAGGGATTTTGCTGGGGTGAAGGGATTGAAGTAATGGTCTGTTAGGGGATTTGGATGTGTTTTCAGTGTTTGGTAATTCTTGTTGGGGAATTGAGGTAATGGGGTTTAGGAGGTTTTTTCCTTTACCCAGTGCCAGCACACGTGGGGGCACTCAGTCTGTCTGTTAATCACACTCAGGAGGTTTCACTGATTTACAAAGGTGGGAAAAGCTGGTTTGTTTGTTAGGAGGATGACATCACTTCCATACTCAGCCTAGTGAGACAGTTAGGGCAAATGAGAATTGTAACCATCACACATGATTTGTGTGCAGTTGGTGAAACCAGGGATCTAATACCACAGGCTCAAATAAAGAACAGGCTGATTCTTCTCCTCCAGTAAAAGGCTAGGGAGATAGAGGGAGTCCAGTGGAAGTGTGGCACCATAGAGACGCTCCTAGGGCCCTGGGCTTTGCTCCACATCAACCATTTTTTACATATATATGTATGGCCAAGCATTGTGTCTCCTTTCTAGGGAAGAGGAAAGGGGAGGAACAAATACTGATGAGCTTGTTCCATTTTGTCAGACAATCAAAGCTTCCCAGAAGCCCTACTAGGCAGACTTCTACTAATGTCTCATTAGTCAGAAGCAGGTCACATATTAATTCTAATTTCAGGGGAGTCTGGGAAAGAGTTTGTCAGGCACCTTATAAAACAGTGTAGATTGTAGTTGCTAAGGAAGAGGTGACAGGAAGCTTAGTCAGGCAGCTATCAGAGAGTTACATGTCCTGACTTGAGCCAGACTCGCCTGTTATTTTCTAGTGGGTCAGGCCACCAAGAATTCCAAGGCTTCTTTCTCTCCATCTTGCTGGAGATGGGATGTACAGCAACAGGTTGGTAAAACAATATCTGCTTACTATCTCCTGGGACTGGACTTGGTCTCTGTGGATGATCACATCATGGCAGCAGGTATGTGCTTAGGAGTCTCAGGGATTTGGTGCCTGCATTGTGTCTGGTTTCTGTTACTGCGAGACCAGGTCTTACACAAGACATTCGTGAATGTCAGGCTTAGCCAAAACAGAGCAATGCCAGACATGAGTGAGTTCTAAGCTCTGGAACAAAGCTTAATAAATGGTTAGCACACAGCTCACACTCAGTAAATGACCATTGTTGCCTCTATATTGGTCAATACTGATCAGAATGGCAGCTGGATACAGTGAGAGTTGGAATTGCATGTGGGATAAGGAGGCCGGCTCAAGTTCAATGACAATTTCACTTGCAGGAGGAAAGAACTCTGGAAAATATTTAAGATTCTAGGGAAACCATTGTGGCTGAGATGAGAGGGCTGAGCATGAGAGTGACATAGTGTTTATGTTTTGAAAATGTCACTCCACAGTTTTCAGGATGAGCAGTAAGGAGAAAAGCTTAGTAAACAGGAGGATTGAAATTATGTTTGGACCACTGAGTGCCGATGGGCCACTGTTGAGACATGGCTGAAGAATGATCTAGTGGGAGACACATCTGCAGGATCATCCAATGGATTGTGCATGAGACTTGAGAAAAACGGAAACAGTGCTATTGCCCATGATTCCGAAGGGGCAACTGCTCAAGAAAAAGTCAGGCAAACATGATGGAGGCACTCTTCTCAGCCATGCTAAGCTTGCACCTCCCATAAACACACACATAGAGACCTCACTAGGTCCTTAAGTATTCAAGTATGAAGCTTAGGATTGAGTGTATGGCTGGAGAATCACATTCTAAAGTGCTTGTTATGAGAGAGAGAGAGAAAGAGAGAGAGAGAGAGAGAGAGAGAGAGAGAGAGAGAGAGAGAGAACGAACAAGAACATCCAGAGGCATCTGGAAGAATCCAGAGCAAAGAGAAAAAGAAGCAGACAGAACATGGCCAGGGCGATCTCTTGGGAGCAGAGAGAAGCAAGAGAATAGCAAGAAAGAGAGTAACTAGTAGAGAACAGCATGGCGGGGAGGGGCAGGCAGGGACACCTTGCTGTTATAGAGAGTGGGCATCTGAAGTAGCCTTGGGGCTAGCAATAGAAGGAAAGGAGCAGGGGAGGTGAGAAGGGCTGAGATGGTAGTGTGGGCTTTGCAACATATAACAATAAAGTGTGAATAGAGAAGGTAGGAGCCTGGAGGCCAGCATGGGCTGTGATATGCAACCACATGTTAATGGAGTGCTGTTTATCCCTTCTGCAGAGGTCAGGGAAAATGACTCCTTTTGGTTGAAGGGAGCCCATTTAACAAGTTCCTCAGGAATGCTGACTTTTATCTAACCACCATAAATCCTTCTGTAGTCTAGCTTGAACTGAGCCAAGACTTATTTCTGGACGTATGTACTTCCTGAGATCTAACACTAGAGATCATTATGAGAATAAATATAAAAGCCATGTAATTTTCAATTAGTAGTAATCTTCTGTGCAATTATTTTATAAGTGGGACCATGGCGCTGGTGAGACTGGAGAAACTTCCAGCTACATTTGGCACCCAAACGTGAGAACAAGAATTTCCACTTAAAACCTGAGAAAGCTTAAAAAAAAAAAAAGATTCTGAAACAGAGCTAAAAACAGCTTCCTAGTTTGTCTTTCAGGTCAGCTGTGATACAGAGATGCTGAAGTGCACTGGCTTGACCTACAGCATGGAGGATTCCTGCTTTGGTACACAGAGGTGTCTCCAAGCCACACAGCATGCTGTGTGGCAGATTTAGCTTTTGCCAGTACAGACAAAAAAGAAAAAAAAAAAGAAAAGAAAAGAAAGATTTCTGGGCTACACGCTGCTTGTTGGAGGCATAGACCCACTGCTTCCCAGAGTTGGCAGTAAGCATACCTCCACCATGCTGGGAAGCTAAGGTGGGCAGAGTCAGCAGCCAAGGCTGCTGCAATGGTCCTAGACACACAGCTTAGCAGTTTTAAATCTCTCCTGGTCAGAGAAGGAATATAGATTAACAATAAGACAGATTCAGATGGAATAAAACTCTAAATGTTTTACAATGTGTGTAAAAATGTATGTAGGCTTAGAAGAGAGGAAAAGTAGTATATGCAGTTATGTAAAGAAATGGATAGTTTTAAAAAATAGTCTTTAAAGGGACAGTAAAAGTAATATAATTTTTAAGCCATGTAAAGATGGAAATGACACAGAGTCTGGATTATATTGTCTTTGGGACTTTTAACTGGAGAGAGACATTTGGTTGTAAAGTCTGCTGAGTAAAACCAATACATATATTTTAAAGGTATCTTGACTTCAAAGTTTGTGTCTAAGGATACATACATTGCTTTGGAAAAGAGGTTCTGCTTTTGTTTGCACAGAAGATGAGAATCTGTGGATTTCTTCTAGGCTAATATGGTTTGATCAACCAAGACCCCCTGAAAGGTTGATATAGCTTCACAGACTACTACAGCCAAGATTTAGCTATAATTCTTAGTTTTTCCAAGATTCCCATAAGATTGCCAGTGCCCACAACCAGCAAGAAGTAGTATGAGAAGCTATGCCCAAATTCCCAAAATATTATTTATAAATGTTTATTTTTATTTAAAGGAGGTTGATTATAAATGCAATCTCTTTCTAAAGAAGAAAGGGGGATATGATACAGATATGATAGGATAAAAAGGTAGGTTATTGAATCTACTTTTAAAGACAACAGCTTGTTTAAAATGTTTTACATTGCTATGGATTTAGTTTTTATTGACACAAATTTAAAGTTAATCTTGTTATACTATATATATTTCTACTCTTGTTTAAGGTATTATGTTTATGCAACTCATTTAAAATTGTAGTGTATAATTAAGAAATACAGATTAATAACTAGTTATTTATGATAATCAAACTTATAGTTATGTTAGTTAAGTTTTCTAGGTATACATAGATATATTTCAATTAGGTAGATAATCTTCAAACACTTCAAAGACAGATATGGCATTTAAAATGTTTTAAGAACTTAGACTTTTCTGGACAATGAGACATATCTGCTCCTGGCAGCAACAATCTACTTCAGAAAAGATAATGGGCATTGAAGAAGCTCCTTAATGGAGTTTGCTTTCTTTATGGCAAAGTTAGCCATTTGGGCAAGAAACTGCTCTTGCCTGGACTGCTTGACAGAATGTTGTATAAAATGGACACGCAGGACCCATGGGAAAATGATCACTGAACTTTGCCAAAACAGGGCAAGATGGTCCTTAAGGTTCCTGTTTCACAGAAGAGACTGCCAGACATTCTGCAGGACACAGGGAGAAGTGACTGATGAACTTTGCCCAGAGACAAGACATGGTTCAAATTTCCTACTTCGCTAAAAAGTCTGCCAGAGACTCTAGGCCTATAGAAGATAGGTGTCTAGGTGTCTAGGTGTCTAGGCCTATAGAAGATAGATGTCCATTATAAAGGAACTTTGGATGACTGTCTAGGCAGCCAGATGTCTCTGTCACTTCTAGAATTGTATAAGTTACTTGCAATGAACTTCCTGTTTACTTCTGGGGTCTTTGATGGAGTTAAAGACTAGATAGTTATAATTTTCCTTGGTTATGATAAAAGATAAATTAGATATGGAACTTTAGATTCACAAATATAGGATAGATCATAGAATATTTTCTTTGATTTTGCCAAATACAGATAGACTAGATATTTTAACTATAATTCTTGCTTGATAACTGTTCTATTATATATAATTTTACTATATTAAATTTAAAATCTTCCTTTTTGAATAGACAGTAGAGGGGAAGTGCTGTGGGATATCTTTCTATATGCTATGAATATGTGTTTTTATGATTGGTTGATAAATAAAACTGCATTGGCCTATGGTAAGGCAGAATAAGGTTAGGTGGTACATTTGAACTGACAACAAGATGAAGAAGGGTAGAGTGGATTGGGGGGAGATGCCAGCCTGCCGCCCAAGGAGCAACAAGGTGCCCACAGACTGGTAACTCTGTGACCATGTGGCAACATATAGATTAAATAGAAATGAGTTAAGTTTAAGAGCTAGCTAGCGAGAAGCCTGAGCCATTAAGCCTACAGTTATTTTTTTATGTATTAAGCTTCTGTGTGTTTACTTGGGACCAAGTGTCTGCAGGACATGGGTGGGAGAGATTTGTCTGGACTGCAGGGCTGGGCAGGACCAGAGAAACCACCAGCTACAGAAAAGAAAATAGACTCACAGACAGGATCCCACAGTTGTGAGAAGAAAAAGCCAATGGGAAGACAGACCAGAGACTGTGACATTAAGGCTCAAATTTCAGGAATATCCAGGAACCAGAGCTTTATATATGCTGTAAAATGGTCATAAATACCTAAGGACGATGAAAATGCTCTGAAAACAGCTTCCCATAGGTGAGTGGATGACAACAGCCTGTCTGCAAAACTGAGTTCTAGTGGTTTCTCTGTTCCTATCCAAAGGGGCTTGAATGTCAACAGAGGGTGACAACATTTTAGCAAGAAAAAATGACAGTCCAGGGTTCCATTATGGAGAGACCTCATTGACTGTGAGGTTTGTTGAGTGGCAGGATCAGAGCCAGGCTGCTGGCAGTAGAGAGAGAACATGAGTTCATTGGGAGGAAATTAAAGAGATAGTTCCTAGTCTCCTTCAGGGACCCATGCTGAGGAATCCATAGAATTGGGGAGAGGAAGAGGTGGGTTCAAAGTCTGACTCTGATACTTGGAAGATTCTGTGGCCTTCATGTAGTTGGAGAGCTTCTCTCCAGGTTCCACCAAGCCCCAGCAGTCCCACAACCCACGTATAAAATAATCATACAGACACTTATATTATTTAAACTGCTTGGCCATTAGCTCAGGCCTACCATTGTCTAGCTCTTACTCTTATATTTAGCCCATTTCTGTTAGTCTATACTTTGCTACATGGCTTATGGCATACTGGTGTCTTTACATGTTGCTTCTCATGGCAGCGGCTGGTGGTGTCTCCCCGCCCCAGCCTTCCACCTCCCAGAATTCAAGAAAAGGGGAAGTGCTGTGGATATCACTCTGTATAAATAAAGTGCTGATTGGCTAGTAGTCAGGCAGGAAGGATAGGGTAGACGGACAAGGAAGAGGAGGAGGCTGGGAACAGGAAGGTTGGGGGGAGACACCACCAGCCGCTGCCATGAGAAGAAAGAGATAAGGTACTGGTAAGCCACAAGCCACGTGGCAAAGTATAGACGAACAGAAATGGGTTAATTTAAGATAGAAGAAGTAGATAACAAGAAGCCTGCCACGGCCATACAGTTTGTAAGCAATAGAAGTTTCTGTGTGTTTACTTGGTTGGGTCTGAGCGTCTATGGGCCTAGCGGGTGAGAGAGATTTGTCCTGACTGTGGGCCTGGCAGGAAAACTCTAACTACACCTTCATGTCCCCTACTGCCTCAGTTCTTCAATTTTCTTACTTCAAAACAAGGCTACTAACAGTAGCTACTTCATAAGGGACCTACAGGATCAGTGAGCCAATGCCTGTCAATCACGGCACATGGGGACTACAGACACACATAGACTCTTAGAAAGTTTTAGATGTCCTCTTCTTACTAAGCTTTTTCTTCATGGGAGTAGATGCCCCCTCTTTACAAAGACCAACTTATCCTCCTTAACCATTTGCAGAAATTCACTGCTCAGTTAATGTTTTTGTCAAGTAAATGGCATGATTCATATTTAGTATGAGGTGTCATACAAACTGTATGTTATTAGTGAATTTCCCCAGTGAGACTTAATTATCAGAAACCACATTGATTAGAAGGATTCACTCACAAAGATGTGGCTATTACTGGCTGTCCTTGTGATTGACAGTCAGTGACAGATTTAAAGGGACACACATTTCATATGCAGATTGATTTGCAGAACTCATGCTGTCAATTTGCCCTTGATAATTGCCCAATCAGTGGGAGTCATTTCCTAATTGTGGGGAGCAAACATGATAACTGAGCCCTTGGATGGCTGTGCACTCAGTTTGCTTCCTTCTAAGAAAGCTTCATGCCAAATTAAAAAACCCCCAACGGCCCAGAAGTTGTCTTAAATGGATGTTGTTTCAGTCCCTGATAGCTAGGTGCTGTCAGCTCTAGTGGCCATATGAGGACAATGGCTACTTCCCTGCATGTGGTGATACAGTTCTCTGCTCTTGGCTAGCCACCAGGCCACCTGAGATTGTTGCAGATGCTGATGTCATTGCCCACTTGGGAGTCATCGTACCTCAGCAGGTTAGTAACTCCTTTCACCTGCTGGTGTTTCTTCCTGTAAGGGACACTCATTTTCCATCTGGCTTGTCCTTGTGTGTCTTTTTAGTATTTCTGGCATTCAGATAGATGTAGGGTAACTTCTAGGTCTGCTTAGCCAAACAACCGAATCAACATCAACAAGTCTCCTTGGTAGGGTCCCCATTTAAAGCTGCACTTAGATGTCTGGATCCAGTTCAGTTTTAATCCTACAGGAAACTGTGGGATACTCTTGCAGAGTTGCTGTGCTAATAAACCACTGTTCTCTCTTATTCCCTCCCCTCTTATTTCTCTACCTTCCCTTCTTTTCCTTTCTTTCCTCTTCCATCCCCTTCCTTCTCTGTCCCTTATCTCTTTATTTCCTTCCTCTTCTGGTTTATTAAAGGGAATTAGGTGAAATGTTTCAACGTGTACAGATGCTATGTGAGTGGCTAATGAACATGGAGAAAACTCAAGCACCATCAGCTACCAGATGAAAATAACAGTAAGAGTGAGATGTCATTGTGCCTTCTAGAATGACCAGTGATCTTAGCTAGTGAGAACATGAGGGCTACTAGAATTCTCTCTCTCTCTCTCTCTCTCTCTCTCTCTCTCTCTCTCTCTCTTCCTCTCTCTCTCTCTCTCTGGAGCTGAGGATCGAACCCAGGGCCTTGTGCTTGCTAGGCAAGCGCTCTACCACTGAGCTAAATCCCCCCTTAAGAGAGTTAAGAATTCTCTTAAACTGATGTGACTAAAGTAAAGTACATAGACTTTATTAGCTTGGTGATTTCTTTAATAGTTAATGGTATAGCCTATAACCCAACAATTCCATTTTTAGGTTTTGCCCCAAAAAAATGAACACAAGG
This sequence comes from Onychomys torridus, assembly GCF_903995425.1. NCBI lineage: Eukaryota > Metazoa > Chordata > Mammalia > Rodentia > Cricetidae > Onychomys > Onychomys torridus. Next base: position 7,361,791 of record NC_050450.1, read on the forward strand.
ACCCTATGGATGCATGCAAGCATTTTCATAGAAGTTTTATTCATAACAGATACAAACTGTAACAACACACATGCCCATCAATGTGTGAAAAGACAGGTGACTATGTGTACCCAAAGGAACACTACCCAGCAACAAAAACGAAATTGTTCCTCCATACAACAGCAAAAAATATTGGCTAATTTCATTTCTGTGGTGTCCTGAAACAAACTAGCTTCCCTAAAAACCTGCTACTGAGCTGAGGCTTAGAGAATATTGGGATTGGAATGTACAGGAGGAGATCATATAATCAACTCAAATTTTGAAAGCACTCAAAAAGACAGCTGGCAATGAACATGTGCCATTAGCAATGTTCATACAGATGGCTGATAATGAACATGTGCCATTATCTCTGTTCATACAGATAGCAGACAATGAACACATGCCATTAGCAATGTGTAGACTTGTTAGGAATACCAGAAAGTTAGGGATGTGGCTAATTTGCTGAAGTGTTTCCTAGTATGTATGAGGCCCTGGGTATGAGTCTCTATACCATATCAACCAAATGTGGCTCATTCCTGTAATCCCAGTACTTTGGAAGTGAAGGCAAGATAATCAGAAATTCAGGGTCATTTTCAGCTACAATATTAGTTTGAGACTGGCATGAGCTATGTGAAACCCTGTCTCAATAGTAAAAAAAAAAAACAGAAAAAACAAATAAACAAACCAAAGACTGGTAAAGTCATCATAAGAGCAGCAAGGCAAGGAAGATGGTCATTTGAAAGGTGGATAACTACAGGTCTGTTCTGCATCACTTGAGCCAAACTATTTTGTCATCCAGTTTTGATGTGTGTGCTAATCATACTAGTGTTAGCTTTTGTGGCTGATGTTCCTGAGTGTCCAGGGGCTTCACTTATGGGAGATTTATTTCTTGCTCACAAGAAGAGCTTCATCAATGAGCATCCTATTAGATTGTTCAAGGACTCAGGCTCCCTCCATTTTGTAGGCTGTTTTCTTCTTAGTATTCAGAACCCTTGCTGTCCAGAGGGGTGAAAAAGAGACAAGGAACATCACATCTTATAGACTTCGCATCAAAGAAGTGTACAGCATTTCTACTCATGTTCAGTTGATGAGAATAGGTCATGTGACCACACCTTGTTTTGAGGGACATTGAGGTACATGGCTTTTGAATGAGTTGATGTTCCAGGAAATAAGTTCACATTCTGTGGGGGGCAAAAAAAAAGAACGAGCTTTTGGTGATGAACTAGTCATTTACAGAGCAGTTCACACGTCTCAGTGTGACCCATCCTTCTTGTCCATCTTCCATGTAAATGGAGCACATGTGCTCTACTTTATTTGGAAGGCTACTTGCCCAGGAGAAATCCTACCAACCTCATCTGAAATGCTGAGCTCTCTATACAGACAGACTCAGGTGAGAGCTCTGAGGTTCATCCATCACAATGCAGAAGCAGTTCATCATCTGAAAGATGAGGAGAAGGGACTGTCAGAGTGGAGCTCATAAAACAGATGGGCATCTGGCAGATCACAGCACAACTGAACTGAGCCTGCAGAAAATGAAAACCCAGAAAGGTAGCCATCCTACATTAACAAAAGCAGCCCCTGCTCTTATACCCTGCTCTCCAGAAGGGAAGTCATGTTTCTTCCTATTGAAATATGTTTCATTTTAAGCATGGATAATAGCTAATTTTCTCATGTTTCCAAACTAGGAAAGCAGGGCCATCAATTCTTCCTACTGTAGGATAAATACAATGCCACTGCATTGTAGCTGCAGGTAAGATGTTTCCTGAAATGTTCAGCCCTGCCATTGTAATCATTAAATCCTACTCAGGATAAATTATCCTTGTTTCAGCCATAGCTGTTTGTTCTTATTAGGGAGCCATGAGATGGCATGAAATATTAAATGACCAGGGTTAATTCTGTTCTGGTGAAGAGCTCCTGTCTAATTTCCCATAAGGCTGCATATCAGCTCAATGCGTCAGGTCTGGAAAATGGACCTGCTGGCTTCCTACAGGAGGTTCTGCCCCATGACTGTGGTGATGGACCTGTATTCTACAATGGGAAGGAAAGCTGACTCCCATTGCCAGTATGAGGAATTGGGGGCAGGATGGTTCTCTAGGCTGGTCAGCAATGGCCTTGAGACTCTGCCTCTAGTGATCAATTCGTTGTGGTGATATTTTAATTGTGCTGAAATGTGATTTTATTTGTATGTTAATAAATAAAGTTTGCCTGGAGATCAGAGGTCATAGCGAGCCATAAGCAGAAGTCTGGCGGTGGTAGACCATTCCCTTAATCCCATCACATGGCAGGCAGAGTCTCTGTGTGATCAAGGACACAGCCAAGCATGGTGACACAAGCCTTTAATCCCAGTACCAACCATAGAGACCTGGAGGTCTGTATAGACAGGCAGTGATGAGGAAATCATGTGGCTGGGCTTAGAGCCAATGAGAAAGAGAACAGAAAGGCAATAAAAACACAGGTTACACAGGAAGAAGCTCTCTCTGGGGAAGCAACAGTGGCAAAGTGGTAAGAAAAGGTAGTCGTGACTCTTTGCTAGTTCTCTGATCTCTTTGGCTATCACCTCTGTATTTGGCTCTGTGTTTCTTATTTAATAAGACTGTTTAGAAATTTGACTATAATTCATCTTCATGTTCAGCTGGCTCTCTTATCACAAGTCTTGATTTCTGCCTGTTTGTAGTTTAATGCCAGTCTCTCACCCATAATTCACTATGTTCTTATGCAGTGATTGTTTGTGGAAAGTGAAAGGGTTGTTGTTTTAAATTATATTGATGTATTATTAATATGTTAAACGGCCATACTGGAGCTGTGTTTACTCATTACAGTGAGGTACACAAAGCATTAGTAATGGATGGAAACACTCCACTTAAAGATCTCCATATAAATCAATTGAGCGTGGGGAAAAAGAATCATTGTTTATTTATGAGCTCTGGGAAAGAAATTATATAGAGCAGATCTTACATAGCTCCCTGTTCTAAAAATATTATAAAACATTGATTAGGTGTTTGCCATTGACTTTATGCTCCTGTTGCCTATATGTTTCTGATACAGCATCAATCCTTCTTAAGAATAAGACCCCAAACTGGCTTTAGATATGATGTGAAGCCATAGGGCAAAGCAGTGAAGTTTCCTTGGGCAAAAATTGGACATTCTTTCTCTATGTAGAGAGCAGCCAGGAAATCTTCAGAATGTGCTGTCTTCAAGGGGATGTTTCACACTGCCCAGGATCCACTGGAAAACTTACTTTGTGCAAAATGCAAATCAACAGACCTTTACTGGGTAGCTTGGGCGTGGGACTTTGTCATTAAAGTATTTGCCTTGCAAGCACAGGACGTGAGATCAGTCCCCAGGGTCCACAGAAAAATCTAGGTACAGCTCTTGGGAGGTGGAGACAGACAGATTCCTGGGGCTTGTTAACCAGCCAGCCTGCCCAATTGATGAGTCAGATCCTCAAGAGAGCTATATCAAAAGACAAGGTGAGTGGCTCCTGAAAAAAATGATACCCAGAGTTGATCTCTGGCCTTCACAGGCACATGTATGTCTAACCCATGTGCACCCAACCCACATGCATCTGCTTCTCTTTCCATAAATCTAAAAATCCAGATGTTATGGGCAGACACATTTTGAGATTTCTGGAGTGAAACAGTCACAAAGATGTCAGCAAAGACAAAACACTGTCGCCTTGCATGGCTTTGCTAAGATTCTGCTGAGAGCAGTCATTTGCTGGTAATGTGGGTTGAGAGAAGTATATAGCCCCTCTAAAATTTGATTGAGTAGTGTACTATGTTTAGACCTCCAGTTCTTAGCATGTGCTATAAGAAGAAGGGGTGGATATGCTTTATTAATAGTTAAGAGAACAGGGTCCAGATGACTCAAGTCACTGCTTTACTGAATTTGGCTTCTTGGAGCAGGCAGGTTAAGCCTTTTTGACCTTATTTTTTGGTTGTGAGCCTATCCTTTAACAGCTGAGCTATCTCTCCAGCCAGAGAAATGGATGAGATCTACATGAGCAAACGGACGTGATGAGGGCAAGGATCAAGGGAAAGAGAGCTTAGGGGAGCGGGAGATACCAGCTGGATCAAGAACACAGAGAGAGAACAAGGAAAAAGAGACCATGATAAATGAAGACCCCATGGGAATAGGAAGAAGCAAAGTGCTAGAGAGATCCCCCAAAATCCACAAAGATACCTCCATAATAGACTACTGGCAATGGTAGAGAGAAAGCCTGAACTGACCTACCCTGGTGATCTGGATAGCCAAACACCCTAACTGTCTGTCATGCTAGAACTCTCATCCAATGACTGATGGAAGTGGATGCAGAGATCCACAGCCAGGCCCCAGGTGGAGCTCCAGGAGTCTAATTGGCAAGAAAGAGGAGGGATTGTATGATTGAGAATTGTTGAGACCATGATTGGAAAAAGCAAAGGGACAAACAGCCAAACTAGTAGAAATACATGAACTATGAACCAATAGCTGAAGAGCTCCCAACTGGATCAGGCCCTCTGGATAAGTGAGACAGTTGATTAGCTTGAACTGTTTGGGAGGCCCCCAGACAGTAGACCTAGACCTGTTCTTAGTTCATGAGCTGGCTGTTTGGAACCTGGGGCTTCTGCAGGGACATTTTGCTCAGCCTGGGAGGAAGGGACTGGACCTGCCTGGACTGAATCTACCAGGTTGAGCTGAATCCCCAGGGGAGTCCTTGCCCTGGAGGAGATGGGAATAGGGGGTGGGTTGGGGAGGGGGGGGAGGAGGGAGGACAGGGGAATCTGTGGCTGATATGTAAAATTAAATTATAAAATTTAAAAAAAGACTGACCTTATTCTCTAGTAATCACAGTTCAGCCATTGTCCAGAACCTGAGTCTTTCAAAATTATTTGCATCTGTCACTGAACAAAAGCAAGGAGGACTGAGGCAGAGCTGTTTGGAATGGTAGTTGTTACTCATTTTGAGCTAAGATGATGGAAATGCAAGTGAGAATGGTAATCAGATTACATTTAAAACTTCTCACAGGGCTGGAACAGAACATTGGCTGCTCCTGCGGAGGACCAGGGTTCAGTTCCCAGCACCCACATGACACCTCACAATGGTAACTATAGTTCTAGGGGATCTGATGCTCTCTTTTGGTCTCCTTGGACACTGCATGCATGTGGTATATATAAATACATTCAGAGGAAACACTCACACACATAAAAAGAAATTAATCTTAAAAAAATCTAATCAGTGGGGCTGGTAATATGGCTTAGAGGATGAAGATGTTTGCTGTCAAGCCTGAAGACTTGAGTTTGGTTCCAGGGATCCACATGTTGGAAGGAGAGAACAAACTCATTCAAGTGGTCTTCTGACCTCAGCATGCATGCATGTGCATATGGACACATACACAATAATTTAAAAAAAAATTAGAAAATCATTACCAAATTATCACTCCAACAGACAAAATAACATTACCAACTTATTGGATACTTATGATGAGAGACTGTGCTAAGTACTGTGCTGGTCAGTTTTGTCAACTTGACACAAACTAGAGTCACTTGAGAAGAGAGAACCTCACTTGAGGACTCGCTTCCATTAGATTGACCTATGAGCATATCTGTGGGGCATTTTTCCCAATTGTAATTGATGTAGGAGTGTTCAGCCCACTGTGGGTGGTAACCATCCCTATGTAGGTGGTGTTAGGCTATATAAGAAAGGTAGCTGAAGAAAACTAGAGAGAACAAGCCAGTAAGGAATGTCCTATGATCTCTGCTTCAGTTCCTGCCTTCATTTCCTGCCTTAGTTGCTCTCAAAGATGGACTGTCACTTGGAAGTGTAAGATGAAATAAATCCTTTCCTCCTCGAGTTGCTTTTGGTTAGTGTTTTACAACAACAATGAAAGCAAATAGAATTTTACAGATGTTCTAAGTTATGAGGTCACTAGCTATGGTAGGAGAGGTTCTCTGAACAAGGTGACCTTTATGGTGCTGCTGATAAATAGAAGTTCTCCAGGGAGAAAGAGGTTGGAAAAAGGAGAGTTTTGAGATATAGAACACAAAATCAGTATAGCAATGTCAACTGTACTTATACACATTAACAAACTAAAATGGAAACCAGGAAAACAACATGGACATCCAGAACAATAAAACACTTAGAGATATTTTTAATCAAGGATTCAGATGACTACCACACCCCAAAATTATGAAACACAAATGAAACAAACAAACAAAGCAAACCCACCTGAAAAGATAGTCCTTGTTTGAGGGTTGGAATAGTTATTTAGAATGCTCATGTCACTCAAATGACCCGCAGATTTAATACAATCACTATCAAAATTTGAATTTTTTTTTTAGAAATAGGAAAAACAATCCTAAAATTTGTGTGGAAGCACAAGAGATCTCTAATAACCAAAGCTATTCTGAACAAGTAGAACAAAGCTGGAGGCATGATACTTCTTGATTTCAAAATTGATTACAGACATACAGTAATCAAGCGTGTAATGACACTGGCATAAAGCCAAATGTATACAGACCAATGGCCAGAATAGAGAGACCAGAAATAAATACATACAATCTAAGGTCAACTGATATTCACCAAGAGCAGAAAAGGAAAAGAACAGACTCTTCAATAGCTGTGAAATTGAACATCCACACCCAGAAGTATGGAATTGGACCCTTATGTCACATTATAAGCAAAACTCAGCTAAAAGTAAAAACATTATTGCAAGACTTGCAGTCATGAAACTATTAGAGGCAAACACAAGGGGAGTTTTTTGGCTGTGATTTTATGAATGTGATGACACAAACACAGGCCAGAGAGGCAACAACACATGGGTGGGTCTTTATCAAATTGAAAAGCTTCTGCATAGCAAAGAAAGTGATTAGCATAGTGAGAAGGCAACCTATAGGTTGGGAAAAGTTCACAAATATGTATCTGATAAAATATTAATACCTAAAATATGTAAAAAAAATTCAAAATAGGAAAATAACAAGCCAAACTAACCAACCAATCACCCACAGGAACCTAGAGAAGACATGTCAGTGATCATCAAGAATATGAGAAAGTGTCCAATCTTATCAGGGAAATGCAAATCAAGCCCACAGTGAAAACCATTACAGTCTGCTTGGAATTAAAAACCCAAAATTAAGTGTTGAGGTTATGAAAAAAAGAACCTCTTGAACACTATTGTTGAAAATTGGGGGTAGCCAATATGCAAAACTAATATGGAAGCTTATTAAAAAATTAAAATCAGAGTTACCGTATATATGATCTATGAGTCCCAGCTCTGCACACACATCCAAAGGCATTTAAATGAAGATCTCAAAGAGTTAACTTCACTCACACACTAATCTCAGCATTATTCACAACAACCAAGACATGAAATCAACCTTGAGTGTCCACTGATGGATGGATGGGTGGCATAAATCTGGTATATCCATCAGTGGACTCTTACTGTTCTTTTTACAACAGCACGGATGTGCTTTTTATACAAAGACAAGAAACTTGGAATTTTGTCCTACAGAGAATCAAGCAGTTAAGGAATTTATAAATATATAAATGAAGGCGAGAAAGGATGAAACTGACTTCTTCTAAAATCATTCTGCTTACAGTTGGGGAGATAATTTAAAGAAAATTAAACAAGAGCCACACAGAAGTCAATGAGAACCTGAACTACATAAAAACATAAAACAGGACATTATGGTAAATAAATTGATCTAGATATAAGAACAAAATTGACCTGATTTCACTCATACAGCATATCTGAAATAGTTAACTATATAAAAGCAGAGAGTAGAATAGTGTCTGTCAGGGAATGATTCTGGGGTAGGAGGTGAAAGGAATGCAGTAATTAAAGGGCACAAAGTTTCATTTACTCAAAGAAATAAGTCTGAAAGGATGTGCTGTGCACCAAAGTGCCTGTAGGTTAGTGTTTCATTATATACTTAAATTTTGCTAAGAGGGTAGACCATATATTAAGTTTTTTCTTAACTCTCACAAAGTAATAAATAGTATAGGAAGACTCTTTTGGAGAACATGAATATATCTTAAACATAGATTATAATGACAGTCTCTTGGTATATACTGATTTCTAAGCCTGTCAGGATACAGTCACAATCATTAAATAGGTCCAGATTCCTTGTAGATCAATAACATCTTAGCAAAGTAGTTTTAAAAAATTAGAAGTAAAAAACATTTCAGACAGCAAAACATTTGGAAAAACAGCGTGTTATAATGTAGAGAACATCACATATCTCAGCAGCTCTAGAGCACACACTGTTTGGATTAAGATCTTGGGAAACAAGATGAAAAACTGATACAAAGTGAAATGTTGATGTGATTTTTACACAAGGACAAGAAACTTGGGTTTCTGTCCTGTAGGACTCAGGCAGTTAAGGAATGTATAAAGAAAAGATGGGATGAAACTGGCTTTCTTTGAAGATAATTCTGCCTGCATTTGGAAAGATGTTTAAAGAAAATGAGACGAGAGCATGCAGGAGTCAATGAGAGCCTGGACTACATGGAAAAAGAACTTAGTGTGGACAAGAGTCTGAAACACAGATGAAGTAGAACTGATCATGCCATAACTGAAAAGTAAAAGATGTCCTGCAGCTCAGAATTAGACCCCATTCCTGGTACCATTTTCAATTGGAATCATGACAAGTTTTTACATGCTTCCATTTTTACCTATGCAACTATTCATAGGGCCTCTGGGAAGTGCTATGATATGCAACATGGAGATTAACAGTAGTCACTGCTCAGTTATTTTGAGAATTAGAGGAACATCTTTCATGCAATTAAAGGTCATTTAATATTCTTTAAGTCTTAAATAATTCCCTTTAAGTATTATGAATTAATGTATGAAGTATTAGTTTCTTTATGACATTTCCAAATATGTTACACACACACACACACACACACACACACACACACACACACACAAACACACACGCATATGGTACAAAAACGGGGAGCAAGTGAAGAGTGTGTGACTTCAAGACCTAATCAGTGGTCCTAGGGTTTGATATTCTATAGCAGACACTATTCTGAGAATGTGATGGCTTCTTTGTTCTATGTGTTATTTTCCCTCCTTTGCAGCTCCTGGTGAGAATAAATGCAAATGTTGATATTATACATAGTAGACACTTGTCATGTATGTTTTCTTTAAATCTTGGGTAGTAGATTCTAGATTGAAAAGCATAGTTCTTAGTTGGTTGCAAGAAGGAGAAATAATAAGGAGAGGTAATGTTGGGAAGAGAAGCACTCTAGCACAGGTGGCCATATATCTTGGAACAATGTAAACCCAGAATTGAGTTAACCTGAGGAACTTCACATGATTCTCATTGCCAGACACTTGTGAGGTAGATAGTGAAATGAATTGCAGGAACCTTCAAATCCCCAAGGAAGAGGAGAGTGAGCAAGTGATCACAGATTTTCATTTATTTCCAAGTGAAGGGAGATGACATCAGCTAACTTTGTGAGTAGTTCTTCTGACCTTATAGAGAATAGTACTCAGAATACAAATCAAGAAATTTGGACATTTTATGCAGTTCCTGGGGAGGATGCTAACTGTTACAAATGCTCCAGAAATTGAATGACACTTTAGGAAGGTGTTATGGGCATTGCTTTCTTGGGTGTCCAGTGCATGCTGCAAGTTGATATGATGAAATGATTCACTTAGCCATATGCTCCAATGGTAGCACTCAGTATAATCCTGACTTACCCCAGAAATTATGGTCATTTTTATTTTTAGTGGTGAAAGGATAATCACTCTCAAACTTTCCACCTTTCTCTATAATGGAAATCTCTGTTGGCTCCTATAGTAATCTGAGAGATTTTGGATGTTGAGAAAAAGTTTATTTCAATTTCTTTTGAATTTCCTGGTCTCTGGCTTCTGAATTCAGATAGTCTCATTTCATGTCTCATTGCTACCACTACTTAGGTAAAATTTATTTGAGCCTCAGTTTCCCTGGCTCTTACATGGAATGATATCTATTCCCAGGGACAATGTGGTGATAATATGGAGGAGCAATGTAAATTGCCTGATATAGTACCTGAAACAAGAATACACCTGATAAATGCTATCTATTATTCATTTAATACTAGCCCCCCTTTAAAAAGGAAAATGGACACATGTAGTGATATATTGTATACCCCAATAAAGCTTGCGTGGGGATCAGAGGACAAAGCCAGTCACTATATTAAACATAGAGGTCAGGCAGTGGTAGCACATGCCCTTAATCCCAGCACTAGGAAGGAAGACAGCAAGCCACAGAAAGGTATGTAAGGCGTGAGTAAACAGGAAGTCTCTCTCTTGAGGCTGAGGATTTTGTAGAAGTAATAAAGTGGCTGACTTGTTTCTCTGATCTTTCAGCTTTCACCCCAATATCTGGCTCCAGGTTTGTTTTTAAATTAATAAGACTGTTTAGCAATTTGTGCTATAGACACATATGGTTTGGATGGAGTTCTAAGGAAGACTCAATCTAAAGAAAGATATGATAATTTTTCTTTTGTCTTCCAGCTGCAACATTGATCCCGGTCAGGGTATTGCATTGACTTGAGTGGTCTTTGCAGTAGATGAGAACCATATCGAACCATTCTGACTACTACTGGGCACGGGTGCCATCTTTAGTTACTTGATCCTGTCACAGTTTCATTCTGAAATGTTCCCAAAAGGCTCATGTGTGAGGGCTTGGTTCTCTATGCAGTAAAGTTAAAAAATGAGCCTTTACTGGGTGTGATAGCACACACCTTTAATCCCAGCACTCCGGAGGCAGAGGCAGACAGATCTCTGTGAGTTCGAGGCCAGCCTGGTCTATAGAGCAGGTTCTAGGACAGCCAGAGCTACACAGAGAAACCCTGTCTTAAACAAAACAAAACAAAATAAAACAAACAAATCAGAAGTGAGTGAGACTTTATGAGAATGATTGGATTGTAAAGGCTCATCAATGGCTCAATGCATGTTGGGTGCCACATTTGATAGGCTAATTAGGAGGTGATGGGAATTTGAGAGTTGAAGGGAATGGGTCCTTGTAGATATGCTCTAACAGGCTATATTTTGTTCTGGGCTCCTGTGTCTCCTCCCTCACTCCCAGCTTCCATGATGTTTCATCACAGCCCAGAGACAACAGATCTTTGTGAGCAACCACAGATGGAAAGCTCTGGCCCTGGTAGCCAAAATAAACCTTTCTTCCTTTAAGTTGTTATTCTTAGTGATTTTATCATAGCAATGGAAATGGACGGATATACCCCAAAAGTATCCGGGTGGACCTCACAGCTCATCTGATACATGTGAGAACCCTGTGGTCCTTTTGAGGACTGACTCATTCATCATCAGCTTGTCCCAACTCCCACCTAGTCTGCTCACCAGATTCTGCCCCTTCTCACATGTCACGTCCCCTAAATCCATTACTGAATAATGTGGGTTATTTTGTACAAATTTAGTAAGTTCTGAGACCACTCATTGGAATCTCAATGCACAAGTTTGGCTGGATACTACTTTTTGCTGAGGGTCAAAGGTCATCAGCATCTGGAGCTGAGGCTTTCTGGTAGGTTGACTGGTGGTAGCCAGGTGACCTAGCTTAGTTTACCTTGTCTTTTATTGCCACTGGGATCATTACCAGTGAAAAACTAGATGTTCATGGCATCTTCCATGATATAATAATTACAAATGGAACTTTTAGAATTCCACATTGCAGGAACTGTTAGTTCTAAGCTTCTTTAGAACCTCATCCCTCCTCCACCCCAACTATTATCCATCGCAGTGAATGGGTGGGTGGGGGTGCTGTGACAGCAGAGGGCTTGCAAATAAATGAGCATATTGCTGAATCTGTTCACTTATAATTCTATTTTAACAATAAGATGAATTTGATACATCTATGTAAATAGCTTTTGAAATCTAAAATTTCATCCTAGCATATATTTATTGAGAACTACTATATTTGTATGGTTTCATGGAAGACACAATTGAGGGTAGGCAGATTAATGAGTTTTGTCCCTTATCTCAAGCATATTATTTTTACATGATACAAATATATATATATATATATATATATATATATATGAAAGAGGTGCCATGTAAAATGTTAGTTCATGTGCATATTCTATAATGTTGAAATCAGGTTAAATGTGTATGTATGCGAACACATGTCATTTCATTTTTTCAAATTTGCTCTTTGACAGTATTTCATGCTTCTAATGACTGAATAGTATTTCATGGGCACTGCATTCTCTTTTTGTGTCTGTCAGTTGATGGATGTTCAGTGAAGGTGTCTCCCATTCCTTAGCTACTGTGAATGGTGCAGCAGTGAACAGAGTGCTGGCGTGTCTGTGTGTGTTTGATGGCTGGGTTGCTGGATTGTTGGCATTCGGAATTTTTTTGAGTCTCCATTTTTTTGAGTACCCACCAGTGCTGTGCATTGTTCTCTCTCTGCATATCTCCTGAGCACTTGTCTTTGTCCTTTAGATAACAGCTGTTCTTCCTGGAGAGGTGCTCCTAACGCTCATCTGGCTCACAGAACTAGTGATGCTGACCCCTTTAAATCTTCTCCCCGCTTTCTTTCTTTTTGCTAGTGAGTGTTTTGAGTTCCTTGCATTTTTCTGGCTATTAATATAATATTTTCTTGCATTATATAGGTCACATCTTTGCTCTCTGGGCTATTTCTCATGTAACACAAGTACAGAAATCAGTAAACCCTCAAGCACAGCCGGGCTGCAGTAGAGGGAGGACTGTAAGGAGATGGGCACGCTTCTTAGAAAGCTAACTGGAGGCCAGTTTGCTGCTGTGCTGAGCCACACAGGCGGTGCCATCATCTCTTTCTTTAGGCATCATTTCCATAGAATAAAATGCACAAATCTTAATGTGGAGTGTGGCTAAGCATCACATGTGTCCTTCATGTTATCAGTTCATGAAATAGCAGACTACTTTCCCAGAAAGTCCTTTTGTGAGTGTGCACCCTGAGAGAAATCCTGTTGTTTTAGATTAATTTTTTTTTTTTTTAGTACTAGAGATTGAACCCAGGGCTTCATACGCATTATGCAAGCGCTGTACACTGAGCTATCCAGCTGCTCTTAGGTTTCCTTGAGCTTTGTGTAAACGCAATGCTACAGTACATGCCCTTCCGTTTATATAGTAACAGTGCTTCCCAAGTCTATCTATTTTGTTACTGTGTCCATTAGCTGACATCTTCCTGTGGATTATGGGTACCCCCTCATTTCCTATGTGCTTATTCAATAGCCCTTTGACCATTTAAACTCTGGCATTTGTTGTCTATTATGAATTAAGTAGCTACAAGTATTCGTGTTCAAGGATTTGTGTGGATATAGGTCTGCATTTCTCTTGACTAAGGCATGCAATTGCTGGGTTGTAGGGTATGCATACATGTGTTTTTAGCCAATAGGTGAGCCATTTTCCAAAACCATTGTGTCGTTGTATGCTCTCTTGAGCAGTTCACAAGAGCCCTTGCTCTTCTTCAGACTTCCTGACAGTCACTGAACTCTGGCAAAGTGTGTTTAGATTCAGATTCAGAATCTGCCCTTTTAGCTTTGTAATCTTGATTTGAAATGTCTCAGAATCTCCTCCTCTATAATATGGTGGTGCTACTGCATACATTACATTCTATCAGGTTTTCTTTTCCTATAGTTGATAACATGTACTATTCTCATCATATCTGCAATGGACAGCTTAAGACAAGATTGTTCTGTGCAAGATGTGGCCCGGTGTTACTCTACATTCACTTTGAGTGTCACATACACACAAAATTCCAGTTCATTAGGAGAAAATTTATGACTTGTCCAATTTTCTTTAATCTCAGTCATATCAAACAAGTAGTCTCTGGTGTTTGTACAATGTATTTTGATCAGATTCATACATACTATCTTTCTCTTCTTCTGAATCTCTCCTTCCAGGCTAGTTCTTTTCTTACTTTCTTGTCTTTGTGTGTGCTGTGTGTGTGTATGATTGTGTTGAGTTTATGTGTTTGTGGTGTGTACTTGTGTTGTATGTGTGTTTGTGGTGTGTGTTTGTGTTGTGTGTTATATGTGGTTGTGGTATGTGTGGTGTGTTGTGTGTGTGAGGCCTGCTGACTTTAATTAGGGTTGTTTTCATGAGCATAGGTGGGGATTGTTTAGTGGAATCTGGGCAGTTTACCAGTGGCTCCACTACTGAAGAAAATGACTCCTTTCCTCACAATCTAGTAACTGCCAATAGCTTTTCAAAGAAGAATGGAGACTTCTGAGAGCTTTTTGCCTCTATGATGGAAAGGAATACTGACCTACCTGGCCTTGTACTGGTCTCATGCAGGAAATTGAAGCAAGAGAGACATGGACACAGGCTCTTAACCTTTTATAAACAACATTATCTAGAAATAATTCAATAATCTTTTCTTCTTTGTGTTTTAGATTTTGCTGTTTGTGAATTAATGGCAAATAATACTATCATGCTTATGGTTGTGGTTTTATATTTTAATAAGTGATTTATAGTTGAAAATCTAAGTTGCCTGAGAGGAAAAATATACATTAAAATAATGATGATGGAGGAACCCCAGTGTGGCCCAAACAGAGTAATTTTTATCTGAAGTTTGGAAAATGCTGGCTCACAGGAAAGTGTGGAACAGATTTCTAGTGCCTCTTCAGAAATGATAGAACCAAGGAATTTGCTACTGAACCTGTGTAGATTGAGATGGAACACTGATGTCTTTGTAAGTTAACGAAACAAGTTGAGCTCTGAACTCAATGATGCAACCAGGACGGTCAGCTCCTGTTCTTTCCAGGATGTAATTAATCCTAGAGAAGATCAGGTATCTTTCCCTTTCTAGTTACACCACTAAGCTATATTCATTGACAGAAAAAAGAAAATAAGTGTGAAGATAAACACAAAGAGGGAAAATGTCGCTCCCAATCCTGTGGTCCAGGGATACAGGCATTCATTATCCATTCATGACTACTCACCTATCCATTCAGTCCCTGGTTTGCTCATCTATGTATTCACTGAGTAGTCATTCATCTCATTGATGAGTAGTAGTCAGACGCTGACTGTGGGCGGTGCCATTTGAGTTGTTGAAGTGCAGAGGAAAAATTCTTGCCTTCAGGTCTCCCATATTCTTATTTTTTTCTTCACATGCACAGATATAAACCTCTTTAAATACTACTATAAACAATATAATACAATCATCTGACCTGGAGTTTAGTATATAATAAATATCTGAGTCAATGCACTGATCTGCATTATCCGCTTTGACACTTGTAGACTATTTGACTGAAGTATAATTTTATAGAAACATTTAGGAAGTTCTTACTGCTGAACTTAAAGATTTTCCTTTCTACCATTGGATGGGTATTGTTTATAAAAAACTTCACTTCGGTTTTGATCCAGTTTTAGTTCCACTGGTTGACTGCTAATGTAGTTGTGGTTAACCCATTCTAACCACTTTGACTCTCTATATCCTTATCCAATTAATAGGACCAGTACAATAATCAGTCTCACAGAGTGTCTCTAAGAAGCAAGTCTCTTGGTCTATTAAGCAAGAATACACTGAGCATTGAACATGATGGTACTATCCGTGATAATGCTGCTGGCAATGATTCTCTCTTGAAGCTGTGATTTGCATCTTTCTGTATGAATAGCTTGGTTCTGCTTCATGTTTGTGCTGCCACTGGTCTTCTCCTCACTGATTACCATACAGTTGTCATGTAATAAATGTGGTCAGTGAATATTGGATGAGTAAGTCCTAGCACCTGACAGCTCAGATGAATGACAGAGGTGTCAGCACTGATTAGGAGGCAGAGAGCTCTGACCCACACACTGGAGGTTAATTTCAGGGTCAGTGTGCCACAGGATGTTCTTGTGTGAGACACAAGCAAACACCTGCCCAAAGAAGGAACTGATGAGAGTCCAAAGAAAGGACAGCACCAACATCCAACTTTGTGAAGCAATGGGTTTTATTGGGGTTACTTACAGGTTTGTGTCAGGAGTTACAGGAGTGTGTCAAGGGTTACTTGTAGGAGTGTGTCAGGGGTTACTTATAGAAGTGTGTCAGGGATTACTTACAGGAACATTCAGGGGTTACTTATAGGAGTGTGTCAGGGGTTACTTATAGGAGCAGGGATGATACAGACACAGCTTTGTGTGTCACCAAAAGTCTACCCCAGCCAGCAGACTGCCCACCAGATTGTCTCTTCCAGGCGGCTCAGCTGGTCTGAGTGACTCTCAGAAATCCTTTCTGCTTATACAACCTTGGGGCGGGAAGAGCTTTGTGAATCTGGTAAGTTTCAGGGACTTCTTGGAGCTTTTGAGTTTTTTACTTCTTGAATTTTAATCCACTGTCCTGCAGGATGGAACACGGGTCTTATGGAGTTCCCCCAAGGTGGAATGTTTATCTCAGAGGGAATCCCTGCACAGCAGCTCTGACCAGCCTATACCATGCTAGGCAGCAGTTAGGGCCAAAAGCTTCTGTTCTAAGGTGACATACATTTTTCAGACCCCACATTTAACCTCATGTTAATCTCACCAGCACACAGACAGCATGTAAGAGTTCCCCATGGGGTTAGAACCACACAGTAAAGCAATAGGTTCTATTTTGTGAACTAGACTGGGAACAGCTATGCAAGACCAGAGTGGAGACAGCTTTGACCTTTTGGAGAAGAGTTAAGCAATACTTGAATAAGCCCCTACACTACACATCTTGTTTGCTGAGGGCTGACAGGATCAGTGCCAATTGTTTTGGAGTCCATAAGGGTTGGCTTCTCATTGTGATTTTTTTTTTTAACATGTTGATATCATGAGTTAGGAAGATAACGTCTCCAGCCTTAATTTCTGTGTTTGTAGACTGGAGACTGGGCTGCTTGCTTGCTGAGCTGTGGGATTAAGTGAGACAGCCATGCAAACAGCTTTGCAAATGGCTTCTGCAGTTTTGGAGACTCAGGGCAGTTCAAGGGAGTCTCACACTTGTGCGTCTTCTCTCTGGTGTGAAACCTCCTCTTGGCTGATGAGGTTGATCACAGGAAAGTGGCTCACATATCTTATCCAGCTAATATTCTCCTCCATAATTGCTTACTAAAACATGAGGGTGATGTGCCCTGTCCCTTCAGGCTTCTGTTCTCTTGCTTGGAAGAGCTATGAATTAATGCTTTCTAACAGAATTGCATGTCTGGGTCCAGAATGTGACATGTTTGTTTGGGCTGTGCTGTGTCCTTTGTACCACAAGCCCCTGTGGAAGCATGTTAAATTCCATTGTGATCTGTGAGTACAGGGATCATGTCATGTTCAGTAATCATT
Source organism: Onychomys torridus (assembly GCF_903995425.1). Taxonomy (NCBI): domain Eukaryota; kingdom Metazoa; phylum Chordata; class Mammalia; order Rodentia; family Cricetidae; genus Onychomys; species Onychomys torridus. Next base: position 7,379,045 of record NC_050450.1, read on the forward strand.
CTGAATAACAAACACTAGTTAGTGAACACTGGTATTTCTAATAGAATATAAGTCCTCAAAGGCAGAGCTCTGGCTGCCTGCTCATTATCGAATAACTAGTGCTTGATAGGATTCCCATAATTGCAGACTGAATGAGTGAACAAAATGAGGGGAAAGAAATGTACCAGTGCTCCTGCCCTGACTGATCATCGTCTTCATGATAAACAGGAAGGAAAATCACTATGGTATACATGCTCATCACTCCACATGCCTCTGCCCCTGATGGATGGTCTCCATTTATGGAGTTATTGAGAGAAACCCAGAGGAAATGGTTGTTATCCCTGAGCAAGTTCATCATTAAACAACTCCTGAGACTGCCACTGTGTGCCATTTGTCTCCCTCTCTGCCTATGGGGCTATGGTTTTTGTTACTCTGAGAAAGAGAAAGTTGGCCTAAACAAAAGGCTTGATGGATAAAGTCCTTGCCAGGCAAGTGTGAGGACCCAGATTTGGATTCTGGAACCCATGTAAAGGTCAGACATGGCAATGAGGTGGTGAGAAGGCACAATAGGTACAGAGCTTGGTGGACAAGTGTGAGCATTCTGAGTTTGGATTTCCAGAATCTATGGAAAATCAGATGTCATAGTATGTATCTGTAATTCTAGCACTGCTATGGAGAAGTGGGAGATGGAGACAGAAGCATCCTTGGAGGCTCATCATCCAGCTAGCCTTGTATAAGCTGATATTGAACAACAAAAGACCCAATCTTAAATAAGATGGAAGACAAGACCAGAGAGTGCCTGAGGTTGACTTCTGACTTCCACATGCATACTGTGGCGCTAGTGTGCCCATACTTATACATATTCACATCACATGTGGTGGAGGGGGGAGGGAGAGGAATAGGGACAGAGAGGAAGAGGAAGAGGGAAAGAGATTAAAAATGTCAGAGAAAGCTGCCATCTGACTGTTCCTTATAGAAATCATGTGATGGTCAGTGGGAAGGATCACCATCAAATGAGCAGATATGTGAAATGACAGGAAATTTTAAATGCTTCTGGTGGGAGCATTTGGCAAGCTTAGGCAGAGTTGGTACAACACATATACAATAACCTGGAGAATCATATGCATTTATGCATAAGGACATGCTCTGGATGCATCAGTCTGAAGAGGAAGAGGAATACTTGAATAGCTCAGAATGTGAGCAAAAGAAAATACACATCAATATGAAGACTGTGTTTACTATACATTAGAATATCATACAGAAAATGAAAAAGAAAGTTTCTCCTAAATGTAATGTTGAATGAAGAAATGATACCCCAAAGAGGACATACAGTGAGACACTGTTCATATAAAGTGAAAAAACAGAAAGAATTCATAGATTGTCTAGGTCTGCAGACAAAAGAAGCCAAGCTATAAAGGTAAGGAGATAGTGAAAGGCCATTGTAAGGGAAACAAGCCCCCCCCCACTAGCTCTGCTAATTGCAGATTTAGTGGGAAATGCTGCACTCTGCCCCCATGCCCCATATCAGAAAAGTTAGCCCACCATGCTGTGCTAACAGGATGCTTGCCAATTAACCCCTGGGGTTGTGTTTGCAAGATAAATTGCTTGAGAAGAATGCTTGCCAAATAACCCCTGGGGTTGTGTTTGCAAGATAAATTGCTTGAGAAGAATGCTTGCCAAATAACCCCTTGCTAGATAAGCTTGGAATTCGTTTACCTACCCAGACTCTGAGAAAGACTGTGGAGACATCTGGCGTCTAGGTGTCTACACTCTGGGTGACCCCACTCCCCTGCCCTGGTAGAACTGCCTCATAAAAGGCCTGTGAGCCTTAAACTCGGGGTCACCAGCTACTCCTCGCGCTGGTGCCCCATGAGCTCGTGCTAAAATAAAGCTTCATTTGTGACCCGATATCGGAGTGAAGCTCTCTGTTTTGTACGCCGACCCTAACATCTGGAGGTCCCACCGAGATTGGTAAGGATGGTGGTGAGTCGGCAGGGAAGCAGCTGTTCAAGCGGCCCGTGAGGACCCTTGGACGGTGGGGGACAGACGTGTCCTGAACCCACAGGCTGCAGCTCTGGAGGACGCTCTGGAGTGTGGGGACCCTGAGACATGGGCCCCGTCTGATTCCCTTTTGTCTAGGAGATTTTTCAGATGTCCCGGGCCAATAGACAGTCTTTTGGCTTTATTTTCCCTACCATTTTGCCGGTTTGTCTTGTTTTTGTGTTGTGTCTCTATCTTTGTGTCCTTCTGTGTTGGTTTCTACTTGTTTGGAATGGGACAGTTGGCCGCCAAGTCTGCGTCCACCCCTTTGTCCCTAACCCTCTCTCATTGGTCGGCAGTGACGGACCGCGCATTGAACCTGGCGGTTTGGGTGAGGAAGGGAAAGTGGCAGACTTTCTGTTCGTCTGAATGGCCCACCTTCGGAGTCGGGTGGCCGGTAGATGGTACTTTTGATCTTAATATAATCAGAGCAGTCAAACAAAAGGTTTTCATTCCAGGTTCACACAGACACCCGGACCAGCAGGCCTACATTTGGGTATGGGAGGATCTGGTGACTGACCCTCCTAAGTGGGTCAGACCCTTCCTGACTGCTCCTGTAGCACCTTCACTCACTTCTGCTCCGATTCTTGTGACAAAACCTTCCCAATCGACTCCATTACTGACTGCATCCCCTCCTCAATTCCCCTTACCTGAATCCCAGAATGACCTCATTTCATTTGCCTTAGACTGCCCACCACCGCCACGACCGCCTCCCTATCTGCCCGAACCACGACCTTCTGGCAGAGACTGGGCCCAAGTCTGTCTTGGTCTCTCCGTCGGGTCCAGCACAGGGAACCCGCCAGAGGACAGCAAGGCCCACGGATGAGGCACCCCCGGCTATCACACTGTCTTTGCGCCCCATTGGGGGAACGGTTGATGATGGGGCCAGGGTGACATGCCCGCTCTCCAATACTGGCCCTTTTCCTCCTCTGATTTATATAACTGGAAAAATAATAACCCTCCATTTTCTGAGTACCCCTCCAGATTAACAGGTCTCTTAGATTCCATCATGTATTCTCACCAACCTACTTGGGATGATTGCCAGCAGCTCCTGGGGATCCTCTTCACTACGGAAGAGAGAGAGCGCATTTTCCTGGAAGCCAGGAAACTAGTCCCCTGGCCAGATGGGCAACCGACTCAACTCCCCACCCTGATTGATGAGCGCTTCCCACTAAGACGACCAACCTGGGACCCAAATACCCCGGAAGGTAGGGAGCATCTGTCCCTCTATCACCAGACTCTAATGGCGGGTCTCCGTGCAGCAGCCAGAAGGCCCACTAATTTGGCTAAGGTAGGTGAGGTTCTCCAAGGGCCTGATGAAACCCCCTCTACCTTCCTTGAAAGGCTCATGGAAGCATACAGGAGGTATACGCCTTTCGATCCACAGTCTGAAGAACAAAAGGGGGCGGTAGCGATGGCCTTTATAGGATAGTCAGCTGCAGACATAAGACGCAAGTTACAGAGATTAGATGGTTTGCAGGGACTGAGTTTGAGAGATTTAGTCAAGGAAGCAGAAAAGGTTTATTATAAAAGAGAAACTGCAGAGGAAAAAGAAGCCAGGTTAGAAAAAGAGAGAGAAGAAAAAGAAAAACAAAGAGAGAAATGGCAAAATCAAAATTTATCACGGATCCTGGCAGTGGCAGTGAAAGACAACTCAGGGCCTCGAGGAAAAGGAGGTCGCCCACCTTTAAAGCTTAACCAATGTGCATACTGCAAGGAAGAGGGTCATTGGGCCCAAGAGTGCCCCAAAAAACAGAGAGGATGAGGCTGGTCAGTCTTGGCCCTTGAGGACTGAGGAAGTCAGGGTTCGGAACCCCTCCCCGAGCTCCGGGTAACCTTTGAAGTGGAGGGGACCCCAGTCGACTTTGAAGTAGATACGGGAGCAGTCTTTTCAGCAATACAACAACCGCTCGGGCCACTATCTTCCCACAAGTCTCTAGTCCAAGGGGCCAACAGGAGTAGAGAGAGACCCTGGACCACTCAGAGAACAGTCAACTTGGGGAAAGGTACTGTGCAACATTCTTTTCTGGTCCTTCCTGACTGTCCAGCGCCTCTCCTGGGGAGGGATCTTCTGACAAAATTAGGAGCCCAAATAACTTTTACTGCCCAAGGACCTGAATTAAAGTTTGCCCATCCCATGGTCAGGGACTTCCACCTCCTCACTCTAGAACTCCCAGCAACAGAGGAATATCGGCTGTATGGGACCACCATCCCCGCGGCCCAACTGACCATGGTCCCCACAGGATTGGGAAATGAAGAATGGATCCGCAGGTGCCCAGAGGCTTGGGCAGAGACGGGGGGACCTGGACTGGCAGTAGAACAGCCACCTGTTGTGGTTACCTTAAAACCCACAGCAGTTCCGGCTCGGGTAAGACAATACCCCCTCAGCCGAGAGGCCAGAGAGGGCATCAAACCCCACATAGAATGATTCCTAGAACTTGGCATACTAAGACCATGCCAATCGGATTGGAATACTCCGCTCTTGCCAGTAAGGAAGCCGGGAACTAATGATTATAGACCCGTCCAAGACCTACGGGAAGTAAACACTTGAGTAATGGACATACACCCCACAGTGCCCAACCCCTACAACCTTCTAAGTACGCTGCCCCCAGAACGAAATTGGTACACAGTTCTAGACCTGAAGGATGCTTTCTTTTGCCTGCCCCTTCACCCAGACTCTCAGAAACTTTTTGCCTTTGAATGGTCAGACCCCAAGAAGGGAAGAACGGGGCAGTTAACTTGGACCAGGCTCCCACAGGGATTCAAGAACTCTCCAACCATCTTCGATGAGGCCTTGCATCAGGACCTCCGGGAGTTCCGAGAGACAACCCCCGAGGTCACTCTCCTCCAATACATTGATGACCTCCTACTGGCTACTGACAACCGAGATGCCTGTAGGCGGGGGACAGAGAAACTACTGGGTACCTTGGCAAAATTGGGATATAGAGCATCTGCCAAGAAGGCACAAATTTGCCAGAATGGAGTCACCTTTCTCGGCTACTCTCTTGAAGGAGGGAAAAGATGGCTGACAGATGCCTGAAAGAAAACGGTGGCCAACATCCCTGCCCCATCGGATCGCCGTCAACTGCGGGAGTTCCTAGGTGCGGCAGGGTTCTGTCGCCTATGGATCCCAGGATTCGCCGCCATAACTGAGCCATTCTCCCCCTTACTCAAGGAAAAGAACTCCTTTGTCTGGCAAAAGGAACACCAGATAGCGTTCCAGACGCTGAAAAAGGCGCTCCTGTCGGCACCTGCCCTCGCCCTTCCTGATGTGAGTAAGCCCTTCACTCTGTACCTCCATGAGAAAAAGGGGGTGGCGGTTGGTGTACTAGCGCAAGCTCTCAGACCTTGGAAAAGGCCCGTCGCCTACTTATCCAAACGACTCGACCCAGTGGCTAGAGGATGGCCTACCTGCCTGCGGGCAGTAGCAGCAGCGGCTACTCTGGTGAGAGACGTGGACAAATTGACTCTGGGGCAGCACCTGACCATCATTGCTCCCCATGCGCTGGAGAGCATTGTTCGCCAGCCACCTGAAAGATGGCTGAGCAATGCCCAGGCCACCTATTACCAGACAACGCTACTAGACCGAGACCGCATCACATTTGGGCCCCCGTCCCTTTTAAATCCGGCGACTCTCCTTCCAATCTCCTCGGAGGAGGGTGAGAATGAATTAGTCCCATAACTGTGAGGCTATCCTAGCCGAAGAGACTGGGGTCCAAAAGGACCTAACAGACCAGCCTCTAGCCCACTCTGATCTGATATGGTATACGGATGGCAGCAGCTTCCTGAGTGAGGGGCAGAGGAAAGCGGGAACAGCCGTAGTGGACAAAAATCGGGTAATTTGGTCTAGTAGCCTCCCGGAAGGAACTTCAGCCCAGAAAGCAGAATTGATCGCGCTCACGCGAGCTCTCACCATGGCTGCAGGGAAACGGGCCACAATCTATACTGACAGCCGGTATGCGTTCACAACAGCGCATGTGCATGGGGCAATATATCGAAAAAGGGGGCTACTAACATCGGCCAGAAGAGAAATTAAAAATAAAAGAAAAATTGAGGCCCTATTGGAGGCTGTAATGTTGCCCCAAGAGCTGGCCATCGTACACTGCCCTGGGCACCAAAAAGGGGACTCCCCAGTGGCCGTGGGAAACAGGAAGGCTGATCAAGAGGCAAAGGAGGCTGCCCTCCGGGATCCAAGGAGCCTGGCCATTCACGCCTCAACTCTGAAGGATCCAGCTCCTGAAGAGGCTCCACCCCTGGAACTTCTGAAAGACACTCTGGAAAGGATTCATAAATTAACCCATCTGGGCAGCAGAAAATTGATCCAGCTGACTACAGAAGATAAGACTCTCTCCCCATCTGAGAAGAAACAAATGGCAGAGAAGGTGGTAGCTGCTTGCCGGGCCTGCCAGCAGGTAAATGCATATCCTGGGAAACTGGCCCCCGGAAAAAGACTACGAGGAACCCACCCTGGCCAGCATTGGGAAGTAGACTTCACCGAGGTAAAGCCAGCTAAGTATGGCCTAAAGTACCTGCTAGTGTTTGTAGATACCTTTACAGGATGGGTAGAAGCCTACCCCACCAAAAAGGAGACTGCAGCAATAGTCACTAAGAAAATCCTGGAAGAAATCTTCCCAAGATTTGGACTGCCTCAGGTAATTGGGTCAGATAATGGCCCAGCATTCATGGCCCAGGTAAGGCAAGGACTGACAAAAATACTGGGGATGGACTGGAAGCTGCATTGTGCATACAGACCCCAGAGCTCTGGACAGGTAGAAAGAACCAACAGGACCATTAAGGAGACCTTAACCAAATTGACCATGGAGACTGGCTCTAGAGATTGGAAGATGCTCCTACCATATGCCCTCTTTAGAGCTAGAAATACCCCTTCCTTCATGGGTCTTACTCCCTTTGAACTGCTCTTTGGGTGTGTACCCCCAGTTAAGAACCTAACCATCCAGCAAGGAGAAATCATGCCTTCCCCTCTGTCTGACAGGCTGCAAGCTTTAGCATCTGTCCAACATACACTGTGGAAGCAGCTGTCCGCGGTGTACCAACCCGGCGGGGACAGCGCTGCCCATCAGTTCCACGTGGGGGACTTTGTATACATCCACAGACACCAGCATCAGACTTTGGAACCCCGGTGGAAGGGACCATACCAAGTCCTGCTGACCACCCCGACGGCAGTCAAGGTGGACGGGATTGCTGCCTGGATTCATGGCTCTCATCTCAAACCTGCCCCTGTCCCTGACCTGGAGGCTGATCTGGACTGGACTGTGGAGTGGACTGAGCATCCCCTCAAGCTCTGCATTAGGCGCAGAAGCTGGCCAGACAAACCCCCACCGGCCACAACCACAAACTTGGCAAGTGATATCTGGGACGGGAGATGTGGTATGGACAGTGTCTAGCTCAAACCACCCATCGGGAGCTTGGTGGCCAACTCTCCAACCAGACATTTGCCAATTCGCAGCCGGACTAGATACCTGGGACCTACCGGAACAGGAACCTGGTAGCGTCCTTCCCCTAACAGTTAGAGGGGGAATGTTTAATGATTTGCTGACCAGGGGAAGGATTCAGGGATGTGCCACCCCCCTGAGGAGGTGTCTCCTTAACTATTTACCTTTCTATGTATGCCCCCGAGATGGTAGAAAAAGAGGGGGGATTCATAGGTGCAGGGGACCAGAATCCCTATACTGTAAGGCTTGGGGGTGCAAAACCACTGGAACCACATACTGGAAACCTAGCTCTAGTTGGGATTGGATCTGGGTAGGCCGAAATATCACTCATCCTGAACCAGCTAGCAGCCCTTTTGGCCCCCACAATCCCTGCCCCCCTGGGAACCTTGAATCGCAGGGTAGATATGTCACTGGATGCCAGAGCACCCCTTTATGCAATGTGCTAAACATAACTTTCACCGCTGAAGGGGAAAAGTCCACATCCTTAGCCGACTGGTATAGGGGCTGAACCTGGGGTCTGAGATTCTATGCCCATGGAGATGATTTCGGGCTCCTCTTTAAGATAAGGTTAAATAAGGATAGTATGCTAACACGCACAGCCGTCGGCCCAAACACAGTCCTTATGGACCAAAAGGGATTCCCACCTAAGGTCTATCAACAAACGGTCCAACCTCACACCCCTACATCCCAGACCCTCCAACCCGAGGTCCACCCCTCACCACAGGATATCCCAGACCCTCCAGTGAATCTCTCACCCCCGGGGTCAGGAGAGGGACTCGTGGACTTAATAAGAGGAGGATACCAGGCTTTAAATTCGACCTACTCCAATCTCACTAAGTCCTGTTGGCTCTGTCTTCAAGATAGCCCCCCTTACTATGAGGGAATGGCTATAGATGAAAAAATCACTTACAATACCTCGATTAGCTGTAATTGGGGGACAAAACACATGTTAACTTTACCTGAAGTGACTGGCTTGGGAACTTGTCTGGGACACCCCACTGCTTCGGAGAGAAATCTCTGCGCCCAAACAGAAAGCATCACCTCTACAGATCCGTCTCTTTTCCTTGTCCCAGCCCCTGGTCTTTACTGGGCATGCAACACAGGACTCACCCCATGTGTCTCGGTTGCTAATTTCAACCAGTCCCGAGACTTTTGCGTCCTTGTCCGAGTCTATCTAAGGCTAGTCTATTACCCAGCTGAAGAGTTCGAGGAGCATTTTGCGGGCAGGACTCGGTTCCCCAGAGAACCTGTCAGTGTCACTCTAGCCATGTTGCTAGGAGCAGGAGCGCTACCCGGGGTAGGAACCGGAGCAGCAGCATTAATTGTAGGCCCTAGGCAGTTGGGGATCCTAGAAGTGGCAGTCCAACAAGACCTGAGAGCAATCGAGACCTCCGTTACTGCCTTAGAAAGGTCTTTAGCTTTGTTATCTGAAGTGATCCTGCAAAATAGACAAGGACTGGACTTACTGTTCTTAAAGGAAGGTGGTCTGTGCGCTGCCCTGAAGGAAAACTGTTGCTTCTACACGGATCATACAGGTGTGGTAAGGGAATCAATGACTAAACTTAGAGAAAGATTAGATGCCAGAGAAAAGAACTTATGAGGCTTTCAAAGCTGGCTTGAGGGATGGTATAATCAATCCCCATGGCTAACTACATTATTGTCAGCCCTCACAGGACCACTTATTGTATTAATTCTTATCGTCATGATTAGACCATGTATCCTCAATCAAATCTCGGCTTTTGTACGATCCCAGGTAAATGGGGTTAAGATGATGGTCCTGAGACAACGGTACCAGCCGGTATCTGGCAGTGACCTTTAGGATTAAAGGTCGGCACAAGAGAAAGGGAGGAATGAAAGGCCATTGTAAGGGAAACAAGGCCCCCCCACTAGCTCTGCTAATTGCAGATTCAGTGGGAAATACTGCACTCTGCCCCCACGCCCCATATCAGAAAAGTTAGCCCACCATGCTGTGCTAACAGGATGCTTGCCAACTAACCCCTGGGGTTGTGTTTGCAAGATAAATTGCTTGAGAAGAATGCTTGCCAAATAACCCCTTGCTAGATAAGCTTGGAATTCGTTTACCTACCCAGACTCTGAGAAAGACCGTGGAGACATCTGGCGTCTAGGTGTCTACACTCTGGGTGACCCCACTCCCCTGCCCTGGTAGAACTGCCTCATAAAAGGCCTGTGAGCCTTAAACTCGGGGTCACCAGCTACTCCTCACGCTGGTGCCCCACAAGCTTGTGCTAAAATAAAGCTTCATTTGTGACCCGATATCGGAGTGAAGCTCTCTGTTTTGAACGCCGACCCTAACAATAGTTGAATGCTATAAAAAGGCTGGATGGAGGTTACATCTCAGGGAGAAGGGACACCATGATTGGAGAATGTTGGCTGTCTACTATTACTGGCCACTGGTTATATGTACATTCTCTTTCTAAATTGCTGGCTGCACTGGGCCTTCATGCAGGCTCTGTTTCTGTGTATTCATTAGTTTCTTACATTAAATATATTTGTAGTAACTCAGTTTCTAGGCAAAGCACAGACACAAGGCACAACTGATTCTCATCTTTAAAGTTGTGTCCCCAAATCTACAGGTCTTAACAACTTCTGCTTCTGCTGTTTGTTAAGCATGTAGATTGTCAGGCTCCTAACAACCTTAGTTTCATGGCAAGGGGACTAATAAGGTTCTTGTGTTAGAAAATCTTTTTAAAATTTGGTTTTGAGCATTTTGGTATTAGAATAACCAGGGAGGTTTTAGGACAGACTGGCATTTCCACAGTGCTCTAGACACCCGAGTTAACAGGTGAAAGGTGCAACACGGACATGTAGGACTTGTATATCTCTCTTGGGTCTTGTGCTCAGATCACTTGAGAGCTACTAGTTCAGGCTAGTGGACTAGCTGAGGATCTTATCTGAATGCTCTTCTGAATCAGCCAGGCCATGGTGGAGTCCAGGTCCCACACTTCCTATGTGTCCAAGTGACCCCTGTGTTCTTCCTGCAGGGGCCGTGCTGCATAGCAAAGGGCCAGAACCTGGAGAACCAGATGGAATTTGGGTGTGGTACTAACATCACAGCGTTGCAATCTGGGGTTGTGACAAATAAGCAAACAGCCATCCTTGTGCCTCAGTTTCCCCATCTATGTGCTAGAAGTGATAATAATTCCCACCTTCTGCATGGTTGTGTGGCTCAAGGGAGATTGGCCAGATAATGTCATGGCAGAATTTTACACACTGAGCAGTTTTTCAGGGAAGTTCACCCCCCTCTCTGCAGGTCCTACTGTACCTAATCCCTCCTGGAAACCTGTTCTGGAGGCTGTTTAAAGTAGGCTCCTGGCTTCATTACTTACATATGCACATACAAAAAGCATTTGTGCATTGTGTGTATTCATATAGGCAAGTGCGTGTACGTGTAGATACATATAAATGAGTGTGTGTATAGAGATTCATGAGCACATGTGTATACACACACACACACACACACACACACACACACACACACACATTCATGAGTATATGTATACATGTAGATGATATGTATCTATGTATATGTAGGTGCCTGTGAGCTAAAGTACACTGTGTATACACACAAATAATTGTGTTTACATGCACATGAGCACGTGTTACGTGTACATGCTGATGGATGTGTGTATTCATGCATATGTGTGAGCATGTTTGCATGTATGTGCATGCATAGGCATATACATGAGAATGTGGGTATGAGTGCCTGTGTGTGTATGTGCCTTAAACATGTTCAGAATACTGTACTCATAGCTGGGCATCACAGAGACTCCCATTACATGTGGCCAGCTCAAGGAAAGACTAGTTAAATGAATGAATATATTATAGGTGGGAGGCAAACAAGCAAACTTAGACATACACAGATATATATGCACATACATATGCAGATATACACATATATTATATACATGTGCCTGTTGGTTATTACTGTTTTAATCTGTGGGTGAATAGACACATATGTGGTTGTATTATGATATTTGTAGTTCTTAAATGCACACACACACACACACACACACACACACACACACATGCTGAGCACCATTTTCTGCAGGTGAGGCAATGAAGGCCGAGGTGCTTTGGCAGGTCTGCAAATGTCTCCATTTTCATTTGATGGCCGCTTTGAGTGTTCTGTGTGAAAACCCCTCTGCTCTTCACAACACTGTCATTTTTATGTCACAAACGCAAGTCAGCTTTCACACTGCACTTTGTAGAAAGGGGAAGAAAACAATCTAATCTCCCCCCGACCTCCAACCCCTCCACCCCGCCCTATGCATCACAGCTGAGTCACCTCTCACTGGCTGCTCTGCTCTTACTGCAATTAGAGTTAAATGGCCCTTGGGACCAGAGCAGTCTCATCTTTATTGACAAGACGTGCCCATCACAGCTCCCAGTGTTAACAGCTCCATTAGTGGCATACACATCTTTTCTGAAGGAACAGGAGAGAAGCATTGGAGAATGGTTATAAGATGTTTCCCTTGGGGGTTGAAATGGAGACCAGGGTGGGAGAGAAGAACCAGGTTGGGCTGTGGCAGTAGGTATACCATGTACTGTAGGTCTGGGTGCCATGATGGACAGGCTGCATGACCTTGAATAGCTCGTGGACATCTGCTTGGTTAGCTTCCATTAAGGAAGAGAGAGCAAATGCCTGTTAACCATGTAAGAGACTGGTGGAGTGGGCTGGAGAGATGTTCAGTCTGGTTCAGAGCACACTGTTCCTGCAGAGGACCTGAGTTATGTTCTCAGCACCAACAATGGGTGGCTCAGAGCTGCCTGTAATTCTAGCTTCAGGGGATCAGACATGTTCTGCCTTCTACAGGAACATGCACTAATGTGTACATAACCACACAGACATACACACAGAACTCACACACACACACACACACACACACACACACACACATACTAAAAGTAAATTAAAATCTTTTTAAAAGGCCTGCAGGAGTTACGGAATCACATGTGAGAATATTCTTATATTCTTAGTAGCAGTGAGAGGGACAGCAAGGTGAAAATCAGTAATGAGTGCTCTATTTTAGTCACCAAGCACGGTACACGTGGTGTCTGAAGCTCTTCTCATTGCATAGTGTGCTAAAATGCTCTGGCTTCCTGCCTCTTTACGCCTTTAGTTCCTTCCCCGTTTCCATCACATTCACACAGCAAGTCTTTCCTGAATGTCTACCATGTGTGAGGCATTGAATCTTCTAGTGGAAAACATGACAGATGTGGTCCTGGCCCTGAAAGAGGTCATAAGCTAAAAGAAGAAGGGACAGAAAAAAAAATCACATTCATGGTTGTGATAGTCATCGTGCTATGTTCTCAGAAGGGGAGATGCTGGCAACCATGAGAATCTGTGCTAGATCACATGGAGGGTTAAAGAAAGGCAGAAAAGATGGCTGGCCGACGAATGAAGGGTTGGAAGGGTGGGACCGTGCGCAAAGGTCTGGATGAACGCAGCAAGGCAAGTGAGAGGATAGGCTGGGGAGAGACCACGTGGGCAAAGGAAACTGCTGAATGCTGGTGAATTAATGAAGGGAGGCTGACTAAACACCCACTAGGAACAACACAGAACCAACCAACCCCCCCCGCCAAAAAAAAAAAACCAAACCAAAACAAACCAAACACAGCGAACGCAGCTCCAGTAACCTAGCTTCTGCTTAGCTGGGAACCTGAGAAACAGATTTTTTCTTTTTCTAAAAGGTGCCAGTTAGTGTGAGTCTTTGAATCAGTTCACTAACTTAGAACTTGGTGTCCGAGGTTAGAGAACCAGGTCTATGTCTTGTTCTTCCAACTCCAGAATGGGAGGTGGGACAGGAGGCAAAGGCAACTTCCGGTTGCTATTCTGGGTGTAGGGGAACGGATCTTCCAGCCAACATCGGAAGCCAGCGTGGCATTTCCTCATGTCCTCCGTTCTTTAGAAAAGCCTATGGCTACCTTATGATATCAGTTTGATAAACAGCACTCGCTCTCCTTAGCCAGACCCCACTGACAGAGGCTTTGTGCTCCAAGGAGCTGATTGCCATGAGAAGCGATCTCATTTACATTGCTAACCTAAGAAGAGGGCTGATGCAGTCTCAGAATGAAAATTATTGGGAACTTTTTTTTTTTTTAATTTCAAATTTTATTTTTTATACGGATATTTGTGTTTCATTTTACATATCAGCCATGGGTTCCCCTGTCCTCCCCCCTCCCGCAGTACCCCTCCCCCAGCCCCTGTCTTCCCCTAGCCCTTCTCCCCCATTCCCATCTCCTCCAGGGCAAAGTCTCCCCTGGAGATTCAGCTCAACCTGGTGGATTCAGTCCAGGCAGGTCCAGTCCCCTCCTTCCAGGCTGAGCAAAGTGTCCCTGCATAGGCCCCAGGTTCCAAACAGCCAGCTCATGCACTAAGGACAGGTCCGGGTCCCACTGCCTGGGTGTCTCCCAAACAGTTCAAGCAATTCAATTGTTTCACTTATCCAGAGGGCCTGATCCAGCTGGGGGCTCCACAGCTTTTCATGTTCATAGTTCATGTGTTTCCATTAGTTTGGCTATTTGTCCCTGTGCTTTTTCCAATCTTGGTCTCAACAATTCTTCTAAGGAGGACTTTTGAGTTCCCGTGGGGGTGCAGGTGTCAGAAGTTAGATGGGGCTGCTAGGCTACATGCCAATAACCTAGATGCTCCAAATGAGTACCAGAGGACGTCAATCAGCCTAAGAGAGTGTCTGCACCACTTCTGATGTGGCCATTTCAGCACATGGGGCCTGACTGAAGGGGCCAGTGGAGATGCCTAACCTGCACAGTTGTTCAAATGGCTAGTTAGCAGGGGTTTCCCTTTACCAGATCTTATCATCTCACCACGGCCATGATTTGACCTGTGGACCTATGGGAAGGTCAAATTATTCATACATAAGCTGTTAAAAAATGTGAAAAAAAGAGCCATTGTAGAAAATATCACCAAATACCATTCATTATCAGACCCTCAAAATAGCCCTAATTCCTTTGCCCTGTTTTTATCCTTTGACAGATTGGTACATGTGTACATGTTGCCCTCACTTGCTCCCAGCTCCCTTCTACCAGACCTATCTTCCTATCAACGCCACTTTGTTGCTGTTTTGCTTTTTTAAGCCTCCAACTTTAATGCTAGTTGCATATGAGCATCAGTGGGGGCTTATTTACAAGAATGCAACAGTCTCTTAGAGCCTACATCACTGAAGAAGGCGGCAGCAGTAATTTCTCACTTTCATCAAGTACTCTCATCTCATGAATCTTTTTGTATTTACCTGAACTGGAATTAAGAGATCCATTTCTTTCACTTATGACTTAAAACTTTTATTTACAATAATATTGACTTTCTGCTGGTGAACAGTTGTATGAAGTTTAGTGTGTGGGTAGGTAGGTTCATGTAGCCATTGCCTTAACCAAATGACAATTGTCCATTAGCTTAGAAAACTCCCCAAGCTGCCCATGGTGGTTTATAAAAATGACCTTATAGGCTCAGATGTTTTAGTGTTTGGTCCCCAGTTAGTGGAAAGGTTGGGAAGGATTAGGAAATGTGTGTCACTGAGGGCAGGTTTTGAAGTTTCAAAAGGCCTTGCTGTTCCCAGTTACTGTGCTCTCTTCTCTCTCTCTCTCTCTCTCTCTCTCTCTCTCTCTCTCTCTCTCCCTCTCCCTCTCCCACTCCCTCTCCCTCTCCCTCTCCCTCTCTCCTCTCTCCTAGTGCTTTTGGATCAGGATATAAGCTCTCAGCTCATGCCTTCTTGCCTGCTGCTATGCTCCTATCATGATGGTCATTGACTCTACCCTCTGAATATGGGCCCCTAATATACTGTTCTCTAAGTTGCTTTGGTCACGGTGTTTCATCAAAGCAATAGAAGTAGCTAAGACACTGGCCTGTTTTATTGAGCCATTGCCTTCTCCTAACCCCCAAAATGCCTTTGCTTCTCCACTGCTACATTTCCAGAATGCCCTCAAGCATGGAATCACATAAGCTTTGTACACATCTAGATACAGATAATTTTCATCATTATGCACAGCCCTATTTAATCCCTATCTTAAAGAAAACATTAGAAACCTCCAACACCAATAATATTATGTCCTGTTTTGAAAGAGACCCAGTCTTCTCCCAACTCCATCTGTAGAGCAAAGAACTCAGTGGATTCCTAAGCAAGGCAGCATCATGGAGAATTCTGGACAGAGGCGGAGAGGAACAGCTCACAACATGTGGAAATGTGTTCATCTCACCTTAGGTGGAGCCCTGCTGGCCAGCCTTCTAGACTGCAGCTCCCCAGGAGCCCTGGCACTCTGTAAGCCTGCCAACCAAACAAATGCAGGCAGAGACAGCAGGCATATTTTTTTTAAAGTCAGCTTGGTGTACCTCCTGCAGGGGAGGCAGCATGCCCATGTGACAGTCACATTAGAACCATTGATTTCCTGCCAGCAGTTAGTGGGAAGGGGAGCCCATGTGTGCCTTGGGGGCACCATCCTTCCCAAACCGACAAAGGAGAGAACTGCAGTATTTTGCTTAAATGTACCTAGTCTGAATCCTTCTGGAAACAATCCCTAGCCCATTTGCCAAGGGCAGAAGTGTGTTTGGAAGAACAAGCTGTTGGCTGAATCTCCTCTTCCATGCATGGATCTTCTCTAGGTGGGAACAGGCTGGGAATCCACATGTGTGGGCTGGAAGAGCTTAGGGGCACACTGCTGAGCTGAAGTCTCTTGACCAGTTTAGAAGAAGGTGGTTGCCCCTGGAAACAGATACCAGTGTAAACTACAGTAAGTTACGAGTATCCTCTCTTTCTTCATCTTTGAGTTCAAAAAAATGCATCTCTCATACTAGTTGACAGTACTGTAAGGCTGACAAAGCCTTGTGGGGACACCTTAGGAGTGAAGGGAGTGACAGACCAATTAGTTACTGAGAAAGCCCAATGGAAACTAGTCACACTAACTTAGCTCATAATACAAACAAACAACAACAACAATGATAAGAAAAAAAACTAAAACAAAACAAAACAAAACCAGCATCTTTTCCAGCTCAAGCTTCAAATCTTGGCATACACAGGTGACAGTGAATCTTTTCTTCTCAGTGTGGCTAGCATCTCAACAGGGCTGTGTCCTCTAACTGGTGCAAGGCTCTTCTCTCTCTGTCTCACTGCAGTAACTCTAGAATAGACTCACTTCTGGCTCTTCTCTGGATCTTTTGCCCCTGCCTTGACACTTTCATGACCCTGCCTCATTAATTCAGTGTTTAGAGATGGGATGTCATGCTGGATCCTGAGGAGCACACCTGTAGTCTTGACTAGAGCAGCTTAGGTGGAAGGATTATTCACTTGAGCCTAAGCAGCACAGAGAAACTATGTCTCAATATAAAAGAAAATAAATAAAATATTAAGTAAAAGGAAAGAGAGGAATAAAGACAGAAAGGCTGACTGTGCTGGGCCATACCTTATCATGCTAAGAACAAGCCCCAGTGCTGGCTGGCTTTAAGAGAGAAAGTAGTTTTGGACCTTGTGGGTAGAGTGCCTACAGGACTGACTACACAGCAAGCCATTTAATCACCATCCACAGTCCTCTTTTTTAGCTCAAGTGTTCTCTGTCTGTCTGTCTGTCTGTGTCTCTGTTGTATATGCATACTTTTCAGGGACGCCCCACCTATCACTCTCTAACAGTCACGTTACAGAGTTTTTCACTGAACCTAAAGCTAAGTTGGCCACTCTCTTATCTCTACCCCCTATCATTGGGGTTATAGGTATGTGTTGGCCATATTCAACCTTTTATATGGGTGCTTCAGCATTTTCACTCACTGATCCATTTCCCCTGCCCTGTGCTTGGCATCAGTATGTTAAAGAATTCCTATTTCCCCCACTTTTCATTATAGTAAGTATGTCTCCTTGTTTGTTAAATTATCCTTGTAATTTCCAGTGCCTAGGATCAGGCAAGGAGAGGACTATTCTCCCACATCACAGTAACATCAACTTCGAATAGGAAATAAGCTTTTTGCCAGTGGTTACCCTGCAGTAGCTACACGCAACTGCAGATAGGCTACAAATAAAATATCACCACATTACCCTACTGATATTACAAAAACAGAAGGATTTTTTTCAAACATGGTCTGTTTGAAAGTATGGATTTGAGATCCTCCTTCATTTCCTTAGTTTAGGAAATGTGGAAGCAAGAACCAGCTAGCTTCACATTTATCAAGCTTACCAAGTGATTATGCAAGATATAGGAACCCAGTCTTTGGAAGGCTTGCCTGCTTCCCAAAGGGAAAAGAGGAAGATCACTCTGTCCAAGGGATGAATGAGAAGGAAGACATGCTGAGAAATGAATAACGGCAATGGTACTGGCCCAAGACTTGATGGAAGAGAGAAGCTGAGCATCTTGGGAGAGGCAAGGAATGTTCTATTAGGAACCAAATGTACATGAATCATTAGATTCAAGAAGATTAGATGGCTCAATGCTGGGCCAGGATTTTTGGAGACAAGGAAAAATACATGGATTTTAAGATGAAAAGCCATGAATGTGATATTCAGTTCACTGGTGATTTTCCAAAGAAGCAATAGTAACAAGCAGATGTTTTATAGCAAGCTTAGGTCGAACATATGTATATTATTTACAGTAAGGCCTTTCCTAATTTGGAACCTCAATTCTTTCTAATTTCAGGCTTGGTGTAGACAGAGTCCTTGGTAATCGATATAAATCTCCATTACTCCATGGAATTCTAGAAAAGAAAAATTCTCTCATTATTCAAATATCTCTATATTTATTTATGGTCATTTATCTATTTACTAATGACTAAACATCTACCACATGTTATGTATAATGTTTAGAGATGGGCAGGTAGATGGTCTTAACATTCTGGTTTCTCCTGGAAGAGTGGTTAACCTTCTGCACTGATTATTTATTTCCATGTAACACTGAACATTTGTTATGTCAGGGTTTCTCTGGGTCAGCACTTTAGCAGATCTTAACGTAGCAGTCTAACTCAGAGTCTCATGAGACTGAAGGCTGGAGATGTGGCCATCTAAAAGCCTGACCTGAGCTGGGGACTTCCACTGTTAGGAGGACTCCCTCACATGGCTGCTGACAGTGGACCCATTCTGTGTTGCCTGGGTCTCTCTGGCACCTTCACAACATGGCAACCAACTTCTCCAGATGAAAGATTTCATAAACAGCAAGGGGAAGCTGTGATGCCTTTCATGGCCTAAGCTTAAATGCTAAATACTGTGAATTCTGTCACATCCTGTCCTTTAGAAGTGAAGCACTCAATCCAGCCCATACTCAATAAGGGGGGGGGGAATTAAGCCCCATCTTTTTAATGGAGGACTGCAAAATAATCCATAGCCATCTTTTATGCCATGGCTTCTGCTTTATCTAAAACACTTTATTAGCTGGGTTATGGATAAATTCAAATGCAGACTCAAGGGTACAGTATAAGCAGACTGACCTGATCACTTAACTATTATCAGTTATTAATTATATAATGATTGTGACAAAGTAATAGGACCAATGTTTACAAGACCATAACTTGGGAGGGTGTAGCTTAAAAAATATCCTAGGGTTGCCAAGATGATTCAGTATTTAAGAGTGCTTGTTGTTCTTGCAGATGACCCAGGTTTGGTTCCCAGAACCCATGATAGGTGGCTCACAGCACATTTTTTTTTTTAAAGTCTTAAAAAAAGGTATTTGATACTTGGGGTTTACTTCCAAATTCTATCTCCAGAAACTGTGACTCCCATGTTCTGCTATGAGACAAGGATGTTTGTTATTCTTGTGAGCTTTTCAGGTGATGAACCACAGACCCAGTAAACCTTAAAAAAATTGGCTCATGGAACTTAACGTAGTCAATCATTGGATTCTCCTTTAGGAAACTGTTTACTTGCATAATTTGGTGAGCTCACCTAGTAATTTGGTGGTCTTTGTCTCCATTTTTATTCCTTTAATCCATATTCTATTTTTTAAAAATTTATTTTGAATGCAGTTTCTCGACTATATTGGAGTTTGACATATTGATATTTCCTTACAGCTTCATCATGCATTCACACATCCAAAGGAATAATCTTAACTGTAGCAAAATTGGCTTGAAGCATGTGTGTGCTATGTTAAAATGCCAGGCATGCTATAATTATATTTTATCAGGTGAAGTTTAGCATTTTAATAGGCAGTGTCTAAGGCTGATTTGACAGGGTGTTTTTGGATGGTGAAATGGATGCTCAATAAGCAAACACCACTCAGAAACTGAATGAATCACTTCTGCTAGACAAGTAGGATTAGAGTCTATTATGAAGGGCCTGTGCAATGTCTGAAGAGCTGTCTTCTTTTTGATGTATATTCATTAACTCTGATTCAGAAGGTTGAGAAAAAGAACCCCTTCGTGACTTGTTAAACATTAAATAAGGGAAGTGAACAGTTGGCAAAGCCCCAGGAGTCTTTACCTGGATTTTTATTTCATCTTACCATGAGTATAAGTCACCCAAAGAGCAAGACTGAAGCAACTTTGTCAGCCACACAGCATTCTCCATCTCTTTTGATGTTGCACAGACTCTCCAAGTTGGACAAATGGGATTGGTTATTCCCACTGTTGTATCATGGGAGGGAATTTCATCCCAGGGGTTATCTGGCCAATGCCTGTTGCCTTTGCTTTGTTTACAGATGGAACAGACATGACTCCCTTGCCTTGAGCTAGGTCTTTGACTGTAAAGTAGACTTTTGTACATTAGCTCATGAATAGATGAACCACGCATTTTGCATCAGAGGGGAGCAATGCTGTCTCGTTCAGGAACTGTTAACTATTTTTATTCTAGAGGAAGATTATTGGTTCCAATGGAGTGCTGAAAAGATTCCTCCTTAGACTATGGGCAGTGGGGCTGCATCTGCAGCTCTAGGATGCTGGGTGTGATTCAGATGGTCTGAACTAAGACATATTCCTTCACACAGCATCCTAGGGAGGTTAAGAGGATGGGGCTGGAAGTCAGACCTGGATGAGTCCCTTCTTGTTTCTGTTTGCCCTGTTTCTTCCCTCTCCCTTCCACTCATCCCACATTCCTCCTCAGAGTAAATTTGAACAAACACTCCCAATTCTGTTTCATTCACATAAAGCTCTGGTTCCCCCTGTCTTCCACTGCCCTGCTGCAGAATTGTCATTCACTGCTTTTTGAAGGTGACTTCCTTGTTAAAACTTCACAGCAATTGGGGTTTAGAAACTATGATATAGTGTGTATAAGGTTAGCTGATTCTTTGCTTACCTCTTATATTTTCCTTACTTGGGGTCACAGAGTGTTTGAATCTGTTGGTTGATACCTTAAGCAGCTTTGGGAAATTTTTTCCATTTTCCACCTGTGTCTCCTTCCTCCTCCTGATCATGTGGATGCTAGAGTTTTAAAGAGCCCCCAAGTCTGCATTTGAATGCTCTTCACCATGCTGCTTTTCTTCTTCATATGACATACTGACTCACCCCAACGTATGTGAGAGTGTGTATGAGTGTGTGAGTGTGTATGAGTGTGTGTATGTATATGAGTGTGTGTGTGGGTTTGAAATTTGATATTTAAATGTATGTTTAATTCTTCATTTTTCATTTCAAGAATTTCCATTGGATCCTCTTGTCTCACCTCCCAAGTGTCAGAATAATTGTCACGCACCACCATACCCAGCTTTCTATTCTCTTGAAAACACTGGCATTACTTTGAAATAAATAATACAAATGTATCTATTTGATAATATGCTGCCCTTTTGTTTTCCTTCTCTCCCATCTCTTGATAAGCTCAGTAACTTCTTATTCAGTGTCGAGTATGAAAGCATCACAGGAATTCTGGAGGTGATTGTGCTCTAGCAAGGACTATCCATTCATTGAAGGGTTGTCAGGCTGGAGGGGCTCCAGCACCCTCAATTCCTAAGAAGCAAACTGACACACGGCTCACTGTGTACAGTAAGACAAATGGAACAGAGCAACCTAGCTTAGGTGACTACTGCCAAACAAACCTTCTCTTTGCCTTGTTTCCATGCTCTCCTAGTGCTGCAGGGGTCTGGCACTGATGACTTCACCAACAGACAAAGCCTTTTTAATATAAATGCATTACTTAAATATTTATTTTTACTATTTACATAGAGTTTCCCTGTGTAGTCTTGGTTGTCCTAGAACTTGCTGTGTAGACCAGGTTGGCCTCGAACTCAGAGATCTACTTGACATGGATTTTTCTCTGTTAAACCTGAAAATATTTTTTGTGATCTAAGCATGTTGGAAAGATACTGAAATTTTATTTGGGAAGACATATTTTAATGTTTCAGTGAGTGCATTTACTTATGATTAGCTTAAGCATATCCATTCAAACATAAACACAAATATGTGCAATTATATACAGCAAGTTTAATGTTGTACAAAGATGTTAATTCTTGATCATTCCCTTCCCCACAACAACCTGTGTATGACTGTCCAAATCCTGTTCCTGGTGGTTTAAAGGTGAACTCAATATGCCCCTCTAAAGGTCAGTCATGAGATACATTTACAAATTATCCTTAATCATTCAGTCAGCACATTGAAAGGAATTTATCAGAAGCTGTGTACCTGGCATTTGCTGTTTTGCTTCAGTCCTGTGACACTCAGTTACGTCAGACACATCCTTTCCTTCATCCTTCATCCTTCATCACCATGCAGAAGTGCTTCCATTGATCATGTAGATTTTACAGGACCCAGCTTCACCCTCCTGGACATCAGTCCACACCTGGTTCTTGTGTGTCTCATGCATGTTCTTTCTCAGAGGTTAGAGGTTATTTCCAAAATGAAATCTGATTATGTTTCACACTTGCTGAAACCATTCCAGTTGCTGCCCAACCGTCTCAGGACCAACGCCCCATGGCCCCACTCTTGCCTGCACTGGTCTTTTCTTCCCTATTGACTTAGTGACTGTCAATATCCTGGTTCCTGATACCTTAAATCTGAGCTCAAGACTCCACCAAAGGTTCAATTATGATATATACATTTGTAAGTTATTAGCAATTTGGACTTCAGATTTTCTAAAATTTACGGCCTTTTGATTTCATCCAGTTTGAAGGAGACACTGCAGGCTTCTTCTGTGGAACAGACTCGCATGGATCATCATCCTTCCCTCTTCTTTTTTATGGTGATATTTTACTTGTACTGAAATGTAATTTTATTTGTATATTAACAAAGTTGCCTTGGGGTCAGAGCAAGCCATAGGAGGAGCTGGGTGGTGGTGGTGCACGCCTTTAATCCTAGCACTTGGGAGGCAGAGTTAGGCAGGATCTCTGTGTGTTCAGAGATACAGCCAACATGGAGACACACGCCTTTAATCTTAATACCAACCATAGAAGACCTGGAGGTCTGTACCACAGGCAGTGACGAGGAGGTCATGTGGCTGAGTTTACAACCAATGAGAAGGCAGAGCAGAAAGTCTATGTAAAAGACAGGACACAGGAAGTAGGTCTTTTGTAGAGAGAAAAGACAGAGAGCAGTGAAGGGTAAGGTTTTCAGCTCTCAGCTATTGCTCTGACCTCTTGGCTTTTAACTCTGCAATTGGCTCTGTGTTTCTTCTTTAACAAGATGGTTACATCTACACTTTTTGCCTGGAAAACATCTCCCTTGCCTTCAGTTCTCAAGTCAAGCCAACTTCTTACCCCCTGGTCCAGGATGTCTCAGTGTATAGTTCTCTGGATGTGTCTCTCTTTGCTATATTTATATACACTCCCATGATTTATTGATTTTTGTTTGCTTATTTGCAAGGTAAAATCCAGGAGAACAGAAATTTTATATATTCTTACTCATCATTGCTTAGTGGCCCAGAGGACCACATGGATCCTGTATCATAATAGGTGCATAATGAATCTGTTCATGATGAATTATGGAAACAGTATAAATTTATTATTTCACTTGTGTGAATGGTTTTCACATTGTTCCATTAAAAAAGTCACTTTGCATGGGTACATGGCATAGGACATTTTTCTTTGTTCAGCACCAGACGTTATCCATCTCATGAATAATTATTTTGCCTAAAGACACTAAGAATTAATAATAAATCATTTATGTTCTTTGGTTGTTAAGCAGACTAGGATGAAATTTATTATTGAATTCTAGCTAGTTATAGTCATTAACAAAATCTGTTTATTCAACAAATATTTAATGACTGTTTTTGGCATGGAAAACACTATCTGATGGTAAAGAGATTGTAAGAGCCAGGGGCAGTGGAGGACTGCAGTGAAAAGCATTTTCTTGTCATAGCAGGGACTTTATGCACATGAACTCACTCCCGGTGTCTGTGGCTGCATGCACAAGACCTTCACAAGAGCAGGCCAGTCTAGATTGAAGTGTGGGAGTGGTCAGGGCTCATGCAGTCCTCCCCCTCACTGAGGAGTTATTGGCAATTGACTGCTGTGAGAAGGAGAGTCTTTTTCTTCAGATCTGGCCCTTGATAGGATGACCATGTTCCAGTCCCATACCACTCCACATCCTGGCAGCACCAAGTGGACTCAGTGGGTTAAAGAAAGAACATGAAGCTGAGAAAGGAAAGTTGGTGAGGATACAGGAGGCATTGGAAGGGAGAGAGTGGGGGTGGATTTGATCCAAACATATTGGGGCATTGCAGAGAAAAGCACAACATCTTCTCCAGTGGAAGGAGCATGGAAAGTAGAAGAGACTGAGATCAGCTCAGTGTGGACATCATGGAGAGGGTGGGTGCTGTGAGGGAGATGAACTCATGGGTCCTGTAGGGCCGGATGTGTGGGATCTACTGCAGTTTGATAAGAAAATGACCTTTTCAAGAGAAAAAATAGAAATTTATGGAAGAAATTATATATATCTCCTGTCTTTATCCCCGCAATCCTGTTGTGCAAGTGATTAATGGAGAAGGCTCTGAGGAGGCATGAGAGGCAGAGGCAGCAAGGATGCGTCTCGTTGAAGTCTTCACCTTGATCTCCAAGATACCCTGGAAGACACCTTTCATGAATTAACCCAGGTGTGATGAATGGGGACTCAGGTGCCATTGTCAACAATTAACAGCCAACACATTGCAACTACAATCACACAGGCTTGTTCAAGATCAGAAACAGGGTGGATTTTGTCAACCACAAGTGCTTTATTTACCTTCCCTTAAGTTAGAAGATATTTACCTCTTCAACAGTTATTTATTTCAATGTAGGTCATATGACTAAAAAGTCCTAGGAGGCTGTGTAGCTGGAACAACAGCTATTAGGATTTTTTTTTTTTTTTTTTTTTTTTTTTTTGTAAATCTTTCTTTTTCTGTAAACCAAATCATAGCATGGCACACTGGTTGCTCTAAATCTTTCTCTACTTGTGCATTGATGTAATTTGTAGTCAGTCTATACCCAAGCAGAGCTTGTATCTTTGTTTTCAATGGCTGCAGAGGATTGCACTGTACATTTGAACCACTGCAAATGGTTCAAATTCACCTGGATTTCCTCCTTTTAATTTTCTTTGTATGGAGGCACATTGCATATGTATATAACATAACTGAAATATTTACAGTAAGGTAGAAGATGGTAATTGGAATTAACGTGAAGAGTTCCCCTGGAACTTGCACCTTGAACTATCATAAATATGTCAGAGGAAGCTGCATGTTTTCATCTATGACATCATGAAACCCAGCCAGTGAGGGATTTTCAGTCAGTTCATTGAAGCTAGAGGGCTCGTCTGAAACTTTGTTCATTTCATCTGAATGTGGCAGGATGCCAAAGACAATCTCACAATGATTTCAGAGCTTTCCACAGGTTATGAAGGGACCCATTACAACGGTGTCAAAAGCTCTCCAAAGTGTGTTCCAGACTCTATTGATTTAATGTAAAGCCTAATAATAGTCTGTGGCTTTAAAACACACAAGTTTGAACTAGATTTGAGCTCTCAGGCAGTGTGTTTGTAAATGTATCTACACCTTTATTTTTGGAGATTTTAAAAGATTTTTTTTAAAGCCATGATTTAATGGAGCCAGAGAGCTGAAAGTATTCTGTCTTGGTTGTGTTTTGAAGCTAGCAGCTGACAAGATCAAGAGTGGCTTCAGGGGACAGACTCTTGGCTTTTCCCTCTTGGCAGCCTGTGTAGCCACAGTGAACACAGTACACTCAGTTGGGGCAGTGTGGGGATACTGGGATCTCCCCATGCACAGTCTCCCTCTGTCCCCCTTTAAATCCTCTCCAGAGAACAGATGCTCCATGGCCAGTTCTAAGACAAAAATGATTGGTCAAGAATTGAGTGTGGCCACGTGATTCTTGTTTGATTGTAGGACGCCATGTGGGCAGAGCATAGATGTCTGGTTTCAGTCTGCAAAGGCCGTGTCAGCAAGACAACTAATGTCTAACATTAGAAAGTATCTGTTGATGACTGAAGTGACAGATGATATTTTGTGACATCCAGTGTGCATTTTAAAATTAAAGTACCTTACTGCTGACAATTCTAGAATAAACCCTTTAATACCTGAGGTAAGGTTTTGGATACAAACCAATAGAAAATACTAAGGTTGGATTCCTTTCATTCTATCTCTGGAAGAAGTAGAGCTGATGGGTGAATGTCAGGCACATCCAAAAACTGCTCAGTGAAGGTGTTGAATGAGATGGTCATTAGTCGCAAGATAGAGTCACAAGTTGTCATTGTATCACATTGATGGGTTATGTGCATAGACAGGTAATTCTTCTTAGTTTAATTTACTGATGTAAGTTGTGTCACCAGAAACTCAAAAGGTCTGAGGCAACAAAAATAGAGATTTTATTTGTGCGATTAAAGTTAAGTTGTAGTCAGTTTAGCATCCTTTTAAAACTAGTAAAATTTTATCACCCTTATGGTAGCCTCAAAGCAAAAACCTATGAGAAATATTTTAAAAATTAAAAGTAAGGAAGCAAGACATGCTATAAGAGAAAAAACACCCAACCACTCAGAAAGACAGTCAGGGAAGGCAGGAAGGAGAAAACAGGGAGGAGTAGAGGGGAAAGTGAAGGCCAACAAGTAGTAAATGACAATCTCAAGTCTTTAACTCCCAAGTGAATTAAATTATTCAATCAAAACACATGGACAGTATATAAAACACCTCAATACTCACCTTCTACTGCCTATAAAAGACTTATGTCACCTGTGGAGACACACTGACAAAAGTCAAGTAAGAGATTTTAAAACAAAGGCAGGCATCGCTGTAGCTTAAGTCGACATTGTTAGAAGAGACAGAGAATGGTAACATGGAATGACAAAGGAGTCAACTCCGCAAGAAGACTTAGCAGCTGAGAACATAGCCACAGCTAGTCCTGGAGCATCCACGGCATCAAGCAGTATTTGAGAGAAAAAGAGAGTTTCAACTTATACTACAGAAATACCAAGGTCTTAAGACATCAGATCCGAAGGAGGCCAGGCAGCAGGGGTAGGTGATGTGCCAACAGGGAATCTCTCCTCCTAACTTCCACATATGGACCAATACTCCACAGAGATGAATGAGAAGAAACAAGACATTGGAGTTAAACTTCTCTTGAGACCAACTAGACCCAACAACAACAGAGAATGTCTGCCTAGGAGCTGAAGAGCCAATCTTTACAAACATACATGGATGGATAGAGCATATGCTACAACACAAAATGTGTGTGTATGCATGCATGTGCACATACGCACGCATGCTCCTGTGAAGAACAGAGGACAGCTCTGAGTGGAGTGCCAGTCCTTGTCTCCTGTGTTGTTTGAACGGGCTCTCTTGTTCCCGCTGCTAGCTGGCCTTCAAACTTCCAGACGCTGCTGCTTTTGTCTCTCATCTGCCCTGACAGCACTGGGGTTATAAACACATGCACTACTGTATACAACTGTTTTTATGTGGGTTCTGGGGATCTGAACACCAGTCCTTACTCTTGGGAGGCAAGCACTTTATTCATTAAGCCAATACAGCCAAGCCCAATAAGTTAAAAAAAAAACAAACTAAATAATATCAGCTACCTTTTCTAACCATAGTGATATAAAACTAGAGGCTATAAAAGGCAGAACTTTGGAAAATACAAAATTTTATGGAAATTAAACAACATGCTCCTGAGTAATCAGTAAATAGATAAAGAAATTGAAAGAGAAATTTGAATTTTTCCTGAGGGAAACAAAAGCATAAACACACATGGAAGCTTATGGGATATAGCAATAAAAGTTTATAGCAATGACTAGACATAAAAACTACAACAGTAAGTGAGCTTAGATACACACACATACATGTGATATATGTATGTCTCTATGCATATATATAATTTATAATATGTATATAAGTATAACAATAATAATTATATAATGAGAGGTCATGAACTCAAGAGCAAGTGTGTAGGGGAAATATAGGAGTTGGGGAGAGGAAATGATGTAATAGTAATTTCATACTACTTGTGTATGAAATTCAGAAAAAAATTAAATAAAAGTCTGAGCTAAGAAAACTAGAAACACAAAACTAAGGCCATGACTAGTTGGAAGAAGCAAATAATGAGTCATAGCAGAAATAAACAAATTAAAGGTAGAAATCTTAAAAAAGTAATAAAATAAGTGGTGTTTTAAAAAGTTAAACAAAATTGACAATGCTTTAGCCAAATTTATATAAAAGAAAACTAAAATAAAAATGAGAGATAAGAGCTGGGTGGTGGTGGCGCACGCCTGTAATCCCAGCACTCGGGAGGCAGAGCCAGGTGGATCTCTGTGAGTTCGAGGCCAGCCCGGCTACCAAGTGAGTTCCAGGAAAGGTGCAAAGCTACACAGAGAAACCCTGTCTTGAACCCCCCCCCAAAAGAAAGACAGAATAAAAAAGTTACAACATATACTACAGAATAGCAAGTATCTTAAGTATTTTAAGACATAATTATTTAAATTACATAACAAAGTAGATAATTTAGAAGAAATAGACAAATCTCTGTATATATACCATCTATCAAGATTAAATTATGAAGAAATACAAAAATACAAAAATCCTACAGATCATCATATAGTAAGGATGTTATAATAAAAATTCCCCCAACAAGAAGGCCCTGGGACATGATGGCTTCTCTGCCGAATTCCACCAAAACTTAAAGAAAATTAATATTTTCAGTACCTTCCAAAGTAATTCAAGTGAAGGAAATCCTTTCAAAAGCATTCCATGAGGCCAGCATTTACCTTAGTACTGAAACCAGATAGGCATCTGTCAGGGAGAGAGGAGATTTCTGAATAACAGATGCAGAAACCCTCAATATAATATTAACAAACCAGATTTAGTACCACATTAAAATATCATTCTCCAAGGTATTTCACCCAGGAATGCAAGGACAACTCACCATGGACAAATAATAAATACAATAAAGGAAACTCTGTGGTTTGTGAAGACGTGGATGAACCTGAAGAACACTATGCCAAGTAAAATAAACCATAAGCAGAAAGATAAATGTAGCATGTTCTTTAGTGTGGAGTCTAAAGCTGCTGAGTGTTTAGAAGTTTAGAGTACACTGGCTGAGGAGAGGAAAGACTTGGAAAGATGAAAGAGGTAGCAATTTATAGTTAGGAGACATGTTAGGATGTTCTATTGCACAATGGGGTGAATGTAGAGAATGGTAGTGTGCTATTTATTTAAAAAAATACTAGAAGAAAGGAATTTGGATGTTTTCATCACAAAGAAATGATGACCACCAAGGAAATAGGTATAATTACCCTGATTTTGAATATTATACAGTGTATATATGGAATAGGATGTCATGTGGAACCCCTTAACAGACATATGTATATGCTTATATATTAATTTGAATATATATATATATATATATATATATATATATATATATATATATATACGTGTGTGTGTGTGTGTGTGTGTGTGTGTGTGTGTGTGTTTATGTGTCAATTAAACAATCAAAGACCAGCCCCCAAAATGGCTCTTGGACATTTTGGCTTTAAAGTTTTGTTGATGTAAAGGAACAAAGGAGGGATTGGCTTACAGGTAAAATAAAAGATTTGGTTTTGAATATGTCAGACAAGACCTACATTTCACCAGAATTATGCAGGCAACTATATTTCATTTTTTTAGAGAACAGAGTACTTATGAAAAATATAGGTACTTAAGTCAACAGAAAAACTATGGGAATGGATAAATCACCAGAGGGAAAGATATCAATGGATAGCAGGCATCTCTACCACTGTATCATCACCATCACCACTACTACCACCTCCCCCCACCACTATCACCATCATAGCTACCACCACTACCAATCATCACCACCACCACCACCATCTGCTTTCTTGTTCAAAATGAAAACTTGAAGTGAAGTTAGAACTTGCTGAGTTGGTCCATGGACATGCTGGTAGTAGGTAGTAGGCAGAGTAGTAAGTAGACAAATGACTACTTTTTTCTAGACATATGTTAAAGCATTTTTATTCTTCCCCTGTTTACTAGATGGCTAGATCACTAAATAGGAAGACCAGTGGCTAACCTGGCAAGCACTGAATTTCGTCTTCACATGCCCATTTTCTGGGGTGAGGCCTGGACCAGCTCATTGCCTAGCTGAAAATCAGCCCACATCCCTTTCTTCATTTTGATAACAGAATCCTCCACATTCCCCTATGAATATTTTGTCAAGAATAAGACAAGCTGTGTTGTGTACCTTTGGTTGTGCAAATGCATGACACATTCAGTTTATTAAAAATAAAATTTAGAACAGAATTTGTTTTTAAGACCAGACCAGTTATCAGAGGAAATATTCCAGAAGAAAACTAAGGAGGTTCTCATTTGCCCCAGAGCAGTGAGCTCACCATGACCTTATTCTTGGGTCACTGTCCAGAGAGTCTTCAGGAGCAGAGTTTACCTGTTGTTTTTATTTTGAGAAGAGAAAATGTCTTGAATATTTATTGGAGATGGAATTAGGAGTGACCTTGGTGTCACTTGATGGAAGTCAAATGTACTAATGAGGGCTATCAACAGCAGAGTTCTTTCTGTCTGTTAGATGCTGCCTGTTTTGTTCACCCAAGTTTTATTTTAATGAAAGTTGGAGTGAGAACCCATCTTTAAAGAGAATAGCTACCTTAGCGGTCCATTTTTAAAAGAATAAATGAACCATCTTTGACTCATTTGGTGGGATTAGGGGCATAACTGCTGCCTGGAGAGTGGCCAAAGGTGATTCAGAGCAGGCTATCCCTGGGGTGATTTGGCAGGGTCCACATACCAATGATAAACTAATTTCCTCACATGCCTAAATTGCTGTTATGAAATCTGGGTGTAGGCCCCGGCTTTGGGTCCTATGTCTGCAGATGCAGGAGATGTGAGTGTGGCCCCCTGGCTTTGGGTGGTGTGCATAGAGATGCAGGAGATGTGGGCGTGGCCCCCTGGCTTTGGGTGGTGTGTGTACAGATACAGGAGATGTGGGCGTGGCCCCCTGGCTTTGGGTGGTGTGTGTACAGATGCAGGAGATGTGGGCGTGGCCCCCTGGCTTTGCATGGCTTGTCTGCAGCTGTCTTAGTCATAGATTAGTTCTCTTATTTAACCTGTTGGTGTTATTTTTTAGTCTTCTAGATTGCTTTCTAGTTTTTACCACTGTGAACCTGGTATATGAGAAATCATGAGTCCAGAACAATTGTGCTTTCATTTGGAGGGGGAGGGGGAGGGGGAAGGAGGGGGATGGGGAAGAAGAGACCACA
Source organism: Onychomys torridus (assembly GCF_903995425.1). Taxonomy (NCBI): domain Eukaryota; kingdom Metazoa; phylum Chordata; class Mammalia; order Rodentia; family Cricetidae; genus Onychomys; species Onychomys torridus. The sequence goes on from NC_050450.1 coordinate 7,410,119, forward strand.
AAGAAATATAAGGCCACCTTCACATAACAACAGGGCACTGACACCTGTGAGTGTCACCCTATTCTTTTCCTCCATTTGCTTGTATTTAAAACTGGAGATGCTAAAGTGAACTCCCCACCTGGATCTCAGCAATGCATGAGGTTTCACATTTTAGTGTTGCCGTTGTATCTCAAGTCAACAATAATTTTAAACCAGTGTGGTGCTAGTTATAGGCATAGACAACAAGACCCATGGGAAGCAGGCACCCTCACAGGCAGGTAAGGAAAGAGTGGGCCTTTTAACCAGAGCTATGTGGAACAATTAAGTTGGATCCTTCTCTACATGTGCACAGAATGAATTCTCAGTGTTCTTAATATCTTAGTGTAAAAGGGAAAACTACATGAGGTGATTTTTTTGTTGCTTTTGAAAATGAATGGATATTTTCATGAACTTAAAGCATGAAAAGTGTTCTTAATAAGACAAGAAAGTGTAGTGGATGAAGAACATGAGTGTGAACTGAACTACATACTGTGCATAAGCCCTTGTCACAGGACATACACAGAATGAAAAATGAAGGTACAAAACTGATTTCTGGAGATGTCACTGCCCCTCTCAAGCTGCAGGCATGTGGTAAGGTGGCGGATCTGCTCAATGGTGACTTGTGCTGATGTCCTCTCTGCCACCCTGGTCCTATTCCCCTATCAAAGCAATTGCCTCAGAGAATAAAGTGAGCATGTTCCTCTTCCCTGCTTATTTGGCTTTGTGTGTGTGTATGTGTGTGTGTGTATGTGTGTGTGTGTGCATGCCCACTCGTGCAACTTGTAAGAATCTACTCTCTTCTTCTGTCATGCTGGGCCCACCGATCAAAGTCAGATTGTCATGCTTGGTGGCAAACGCCGTGACTTGCTGAGCCATCTCTCTTGCCCCTGTGTATTGTTTTACATTGTAGGTGTAGTATTGAGTTCTGAGCAGTCCAAATGGGACACACTAGCTCCCTTTATATATTTTTACCATTTATTTGTGAATATATAAATTTTAATGGCTAACTGGATATAGACTACCATAGCAATTAGGGTTGTTGACTCTAGGGTCATCCTGCATCCATTTATATTTTGCATGCACTAATTTTTAGCTGGGTAGTTAGTTAGGGGAAAACTACCATTTATGACAGTATCTGTGTTACAGATCTATTTTACAGACAAGGAAACTCGGGCAGGGGAAGGGCCATAATGAAAATAGATACTTGCACGATGTTTAGAACTGTGATCGTCAAGCAGTAAATTATAGAGGTTATTTCATTCATGCATACAAAAGAATGAGTTTCACCATCCTTTTGTCTCAAGCACCAGTGCTGGGACCTTCCTTGAGAACCTATCATTGTTGTCTGTACATAAAGGGCATGAAAGTCTGGGTTGAGAGGTTCAGGAATGTCCCAAGAAACACTGGTCCACATAAAGTAGTTCATATGCCCTCAAAGGTCCGGATATAGGTGGTCACCCTTCCACTAGATAACTGAGCAACCTGCAGGTAATCTTTGCTTGGAGGCCTTTGTTGATGACAGTGAGAACCACTCATAAGGCCTCATTATCTACTCTAAAGTAGACTTCCTAGAAGTGGGTGCTTGGCCTGTCCCTTGCCTTCTTGTGGTTCCCCATCAGATTACTGCCTACGCCTCTAATCTCAGGTGCTGTCCTTCCCTTAAAACCACACTCTACTTCTCTCCTGAATGTCAGGAAAGATGGCTCTCATGAGTATGTACTCTTTCCTTTCTGGCTAGCTATTGTTACATAAACTTCATCAGCCATCTGTCCCACTAAGCTCACTTCTGGTGATCAGCAAGAATTATTTTGGAAGTTGAAAAAACTGACTATTGACTATTTCTTTCCAATCTTACCATAGCAATCCCAATTTCTTTGAATGCCTCTGATTATCTAGGAGGAGGGTTATGTATAATAGAATAGGAAGATTAACATTTCAGGATATTATCTCATCATAACTGAATACATCATAATTTACTTAATTACTAGACATTTAGATTATTTGCAATTTTTAGCTATTAAAATGACATTGTATTAACATTGATAAAAAAAATCCTTCATATTTCAGATGACTTAGGATGAATTACCAGAATGGAAATTCTGGATCAAATAATACAAAAATGCAAAATGTTATTCACAACAATTACTTTAAGGATTCTCTTATCTTGTATAAACTCAAACTGATGAAGCAACATTTTTCCTTTCATTAAAGAGCTAGTCCTCAAAGACTTACCACTTAGAGATTTAGTGTTTTAAAAACATGTCTCTACCGCTGTTTGCTGTCAAAGGAGAAAATGAAGGTTGGATTTGCAGTTATTGCATTGCTGTAACACTCAGTCACACTGTATAACAGTCATGACTACTTCATGGTCTTCATAGTACAGTAGAATATAGTAGTTGGAGATAACATCTCTTGTCACTTTATCGAGTAGCTGCTGAATGTCAGGCTCTCCTTTGGAGACTCACACAAACAGCACCATAGCCCACATCAAGGATGATACCACCCTTTGCCCACATTGAGGATGCCTTATTCAGACTGTTCTTTTCAGCAACATGGCTTATATTTGTGTCTGATCGTGTAGCTGAATATTATTGACAATTAGAAAATTAGTGATTGTTATTCCTATCTTATACTTTGTTTTCTGAAATTTACAATTAACTGAAAAAGCTAACATCAAGAATGTAATAAAAGTTTATTTCAAAGGAAATATACACACACACCAAGTTTCTTTACATATATACACCAGGTTTATGTTTTAAGCAGCAAATTTATGTTTCTCTCTTTCCATTAACATTTATCCTACATGATGATTAAAAGAAAACTTCCTTATAATCATTTCTTTTAAAAAATGAAGAGAATTAAGTTACACATAAAATGTCCCTTCTGTGTGTGTGTGTGTGTGGGTGTATGTCTATGTGTGCATGTGTATGTACATGGGTGTGCTTGCCTTGCATATGTGTGGATACCAGATGGTGATTTGGCTGTTTTCTTCTATTGCTCTCCATCTTATTTTTTGAGATAGCATCTCTCAATGAATTTGGACCTTGCCATTTAGGCCAGACTGTTTGACTGGGTAGCCCCTGGACTCTGTCTGTGTCTACCTCTCCCCTGCATTTGGATTACAGAGTAGATGACCACACTTGGTTTTTTACATGGGTGCTGGGGATCCAAACTCAAGTTTTCATGCATTTGCAGCAAGAACTTTGCCTATTGAACCTTCTCTGTCGTCTAGATTCTTGTAAGTGTTATAATAAACATATGTAAGATCTACATATTATAAACTAAAAGACCCTGAGCAGTTTGAATAGTAACAGTTTAAGGTTATACAGTTAAAAAATTTTACTGGATTTTTAAAAAAGACTAGATTGGTGGAAGTGTCATGGCCAGTGGTTCGAAGAAAATATGACCAGTTGGCAGGAGGTGATTAAGGCTACCAGGGTGTGGTATGTAGGGGTAATAGGAGTTTCTGGCCAACTTTTAATGTGCCTAGTCATTAAAAGAAATGAGTAAAGCACTGAACTCTAAGGGGCATCAAAATCATGGTTATGCCACCGCTCATTATATTTTCAAGCAGGAAATTGTACACCAAAATATACACTATAAACTGACGTGTCTTGTAGTGGGAGGGATGTGTTGTCTGCTCTAATGTGATGACTCAAACAAAAGAGAACTGTTTGTCAACCTGAATCTACCACAGATCCCAGGCCTTTTTATGAGCTGGCCTCTATTCACCTATATCTCTATCTTGAAATTCTCTATGAAGAACAAAAGGTGCTTACTAAGAGTAAATAAATGTTGTTGTGTATGTCTCACTGTTACTATGAACATAATTATGTAGGAGAAACTACACATACAGTGTTATGGGATCCAGTTAATGGCCACTTGGTCCCCATGAGGAGTCAAGTGTCATCCACCAGTTCTGTTCAGACCTGACCTGAGTTTTTCTTTACTTTCCCATGTTCCCCTTGTCTTCTGTGCCCTCAGCTAGACTGTTTTTCCTGAGTTAGAGAACTTAATACCAAAATTACTGAAAATTCTGTCTCTGGAAGTAGAAAAGCTCAACATTTTATTTAAATATGGAGCCATCATCAACTGTGTTGCCATGGAGACTCTTCCGCCCATGTGCTCAGCAACATGTCTGCTGCCAATTATCCAGAAATAACTTCTCTATTTCTATGGAGTTTTCTGTGTCTCACCTACTGCTGCTTCTGCATTCTGTTTGAGCTTGGGTGAAAAGAGGAGGGCTTTTATTTCTATCCCTTGTAGGCAGGAAAGGAAAATTTCAACATGTCCAAGCTGAAAAAGATCCCCTACTGTGTCACTTCCTGTGTGACATTATTACATATCCTCATTAGCTACAGCAGATGAAAGGTGATTTAAAAAATATTCATTTCAAGTGATAAAATAGACTAGCACCTTGATGACCCTGGTGGGAAAGGTGCTTTCTGTTTTGTGTCAATTTAAAGTTTTACGGTATTAGTTTTGTGGACCTTTTCTTTTTTCACAATAGTTTGATGAGTTGTGTTATGCCCCCACTGGGCCACCATTCAGGAAAACTATGGAGTAGTGAGGCTCTTGAGGTGGGATTTGCTTGCTTCTCCATTTCAGTTTGGCTGATCCACGGTTGGGAAGCACAGGATTATGTGGGCATACTTTTAAACACTTGCTGTGCGAACACTGAGCTAAGTCCATGGGTGGCTTGGCAACATAGCAGGATTTCAACTGGCTTGTCTCTCTCTGTAGGCCTGAAGCCTCTGGGGAAACAGGGACTCACTCTGCATTCTGCTGTGTACTGAGAGCTCATAATAATGCCTCTACACAGGCTCAGTCATGTGGTGGTATGCAAATAGCTTCATTTCTAGGAAGGCTCCCATGGATCACCTTAGAGTGTGGTTGAATGATTTGTTTGTTAATGATTATACTTATTTAGTGTGTGTGTGTGTGTGTGTGTGTGTGTGTGTGTGTGTGTGTGTGTGCGCGTGCGCGCGCGTGTGCAGGTACATTGTAAAGGTCAGAAGACACTTGGAGTTGGTTCATTTTTCCAACTATACGGGGCCTGGGGATCAAATTCAGGAACTCAGATCTTTAGGCTTGGTGGCAATACCCTCACCCACTGATATCACACTGGTCCCACAGATCTGTTCTGATATGCTAAATTTCCTGTCTGTGCAGGCAGCAGGGATGGAATAACTAAGAAAGACCTTTGAGCCTTTTGCCCAACTTACCAGTGGAGATACAAGGCTTGTCTAACCTTTCCCTCTGTATTTACTATCTCCTGGGAGCTTTAGGGAAAATGTAATACAGAAGACCAGCGTACCACCAAGGAGCACATTCCAAAGTCCCACTAGCTGGGTCTGAGATGTAGATGACAGATAGCAAGGGCTACATAATAAGACCTGTTTGGAAACAAAACAAGATAATAAATATATACACTCATAAACATACCCAACCACAGAAGAAAAAGGAGAAAAGCCCAAGTCCTCCAAAGAGGATAGACTAAAGGAAGGTGAATTATGTAGTGAGCTCTGCCATTGTGCTTTACAGGGCATAGAGTAGAGCCTTAAGGTGTGGATCCAGATTAATGCATGGTGCTATATGGGCACAGAAGAATCTGGAAGGCTGTGAGCCAATCTGTGAACACTTGTTAGCTATTAGCAGTTTAGAGAGATTATTTTTTCTATCCACTTCTGTTAATTAGGCTTTCATTGTTCTGATCAAATGCCCAGGAGAAATAATTTACAAAAGGACTTTCCTTTTTTCATGGCTTCAGTGATTTTATTCCATAGTTGTGCACTTTTTTAGTTTCAGACCTATAGTAAGGCAGATGTTCTGGTGGTGGGCATGTAAGGTGGATTTTCATCACTTGTGGTAGCTGGGAATCAGAAAGAGAGGCAGGGGGAGGAAGGGGGAGAAGAGAGACAGGGAGGAGCAGGTAGAGCTGAGAAGAGGAGGAGATGGAGAGTGAGACCTGTTCAGGACAAGATAGTCTCCAAAGACCATCTCCCCTCACCCATCCAGTGACCCTTCCTCCAGCTGAGACTCACCTCCTAAAGGTCCCAGAACCTCCCCAAATAGTGCCACTAACTGGGAACCACCAAGATATAGGGCCCCTTTCCACATTCAATTACAACACTACTGCATATACTAGTTTAGGTGCAGAAATTATATAATCTAGGTAAAAAGTTATTTTTACATGTCCTGGCAATCACAGATGACAGTTATGCCAATGGCACACTGTCAGTAATGCTCATGTGTGGTTATTACTTCCTGAGACAATGTTCCTTCTTCATCCTCCCTTCAAGAGACTAGTCAAGTTCATGAGACTCTAGGGCTGTTCTGGTGAATTTAAACTGTCAACTTGACACAGCATAGAACCACCTGGGAAGAGTCTCAGTGAGGGATTGTCTAGACCAGGTTGGCCCATGGGCATGCCTGTGGAGCTTATGTTGATGTGAAGGCCCAGATGGCACCATTCCTTGGGTTTTGGGTCCTGGAATGTAAGAGTGGAGAATGTGGGTTGAGTAGTAGGCATGCATGGATTTATCTTTCTTTTGTTCTTTTTTTTGTTGTTTTGTTTTTGTTTTTGTTTTTTGTTTTCTGTTTTTTGTTTTTGTTTTTGTTTTGAGACAGGGTTTCTCTGTGTAGCTTTGCGCCTTTCCTGGGACTCACTTTGGAGACCAGGCTGGCATTGAACTTACAAAGAGCCACCTGTCTCTGCCTCCTGAGTGTTAGGATTATAGGCGTGCACCACCACAACCTGGTGGATTTATCTTTCTATGGTCTTACTGTGGACTTGACTGGTTGCTTCAAATTCTTACTCTGCCTTCTTCTCTTTAAGGATGAATTGTAACCTAGAGCTGTAAGCTAAATCAACCATTCCTTAAAGCTATTTGGTCAGAACATTTGATCACAACAGCAAGGAATGAACTTGGACAGGGATGACCTTAAGTAGCCCACTGGTCCATCTTTTAAAGACATTATAAGCTTTATACTTTTATGAAAAGAAAATTACATAAAACTTTATGTAAAATGAACTTGAGAGCCATTAATATTGGTGGGCACTCTGTGGGTTCAGATAACATGCCCTGCAAAGTACCCTATTTGCTCTTAAACTTCTCAAAGAAGTGAGGGAAGAGAAATATGTAAGACAAGGCAACTCTCTAGGAGTTCCTGACCTGATGTGTATATCTGGATATTCTGAGGACAATCAGAAGGCCTAGAGACATCTTTATAAAAGAGGTGTCTCCACAATGTGGTATGCTTGTATCACTTGGACATTTATGTGGGTAGACTGTCTTTCAACCTTGCAACCTCTGTGAAGATGAGGGGCTCATTTCATTTTCTGTCATATACCTGATGTTTACTGTCAAATATTCAATATACTGAATATTCATCCACTGCATAAATAGAAAGTCAAAGCCTGCATTAGGATTGATCTAACAAGAGCAGCCTATGGATCCCTCAGCCAGTTGGCCAATGGATGCTCTGCATTCTCTTGGTGTTTAGCTCCCTGGACAAGCTAACAGTGAGTCCTTTAGCAACATCCTCCTTGGGAGATCAATTATTCCTAGGACCCCTTTGCTGATTGCCTAAAAGAAGACAGAGAGGGGCAAGATCTCTGCCAGTGAATGGTTTCCTGACTGCTCTGTGTGACCCACTTTTAATAAGCTGAACATTTGCACAGCTCCCTCCACTTGTCTCTGTATCATGTGACCTGAGCTCATTGTGGAGAGATGATGGATAGCTTGAAGGATTGCGCCGCTTGTGTAGCAACCAGGATCTGAAAGTGAAGGGACTTGTCACTGGCCCCCCAGTGCAGGAGCTGCAAAGCAAATTAATGCTCCCCAACCTTGCTAGAGTTCTCCGTCCACTCACACAGGCTGTTGTACTTTGAGGCCTTTGGAGCAGCTTGATGGGTTTTAGGGAGTGGTGCTTGTTACTTTAATTAAGATGTGCACAATAGACTCAAGATCTTGTGGGAAAGAAGAGCACCACAAAGCAATGCTAAGGAGGCTCCTCTTCTCTGAGCATTAACTTGGGTTCAGAGTGTACCAGGGCTTATTTGAGAAAAAAGAATCTGTTTTGTTTGAGTTTCTAGAATTGCAATATTTTGCACTTCTGAATGGAAGTCTTTTTTTTTGGGGGGGGGGGGGACAGGGTTTCTCTGTGTAGCTTTGTGCCTTTCCTGGATCTCGCTTGGTAGACCAGACTGGCCTCAAACTCACAAAGATCCACCTGCCTCTGCCTCCCTAGTGCTGGGATTAAAGGCGTGCACCACCACCACCCGGCTTGAATGGAATTCTTGTTTGAGTTTTTGCTGTGTAGTTCTGGATAGAACCTTCCTTTCTACTTGTCTGGTATTTCAAACAGGCCCAGATGTTTTAGCAGAAAGTACTGGATTACTTGAATTGTGCTGTCCTGGAAGGGCAGGGTTTATCTTCAGGGCAGCTGTGAAACAGGTCAGTAATTTTTTTCCCTTTCCTTGTTTGTTCCCTCACTCAAATGTTCAGTTCCCTCATGTCCTTCCATATCTAAATGTATCCTCCAAATCCAGGAATGCATAGAAAAACTAACTAGATAGCTGTTCATTTGACAGCACTCACATTAGGCTTAATATGAGCCAGGTACTTCAACATTTATCTCAGCTATCTATTACTGTGTAACAACCACCAGAGCAGCTTAAAGAACACATATTTGTTAGCTTGAAATTCTGTCAATCAAGAGTCAGTAACAGCTTAGGCTTAGATGAATCTTCTCCTTAGTGTCTCATCAGGCTAAAATCTATACGTTGTCCAAACTGAAATCTTCTCTGATGCTTGATATGTTCATCCAAGCTCTCAATAGACTATTGGTAGAATTCATTTGTTTGCAGTTATAAGTTGTAGATCCCTGCTGCAAGATAACTGTTAGTTGGGGATCACTCTCAGCTCCCAGGGTCACCCCAAAGCCTGTCACATCTCTTCTCACAAGATGAATATTAACTTCTTCAGGGTTCGGGACAGGATCCTACTGCTGCTACTTAATTCTGACATCATTTAAGGATTTGCCTAAGTCAAGTGCAGCTAGGGTCATGGCCCCACTGATGAACTCCCAGGGCTGTTATCTTCAGGATGTCTTACCATTTCTCATAAAATATAACCTTATCATAAATCCCCATCTTACTTATAAATCCAACCTCTGTTCAAGGGATGGGACTTTAACAGGATTTATACTACAGAGAGGTAGAAGACTGGGGTCTTGAATTATCTCAGAATTGTGCCTACTGAGTTTATGTGTTTCAAAATATCCGTGTTCTTTGCTCTGATAACACATTTGCTAGGAAATCTAGAAAATACTAACTAGACCATTTTAATTTGTAAAAAGTATTATACAAACAGATTTGTTTGTGAAAATGCTGAACAGGGAGATAGTACATGGGTTGACACTTACATGGAGCACTGTGAAGGAGGAAGAGTGGTGTCACAGATGTCTGTAGAAGGGCCATTTTGTTGACACTGACCAGCAAGTGCAAAGCATGGAGTTTCTAAAGAAGAGAAGAGGTTGGTGTGATGAGAGCAGAGAGAAGGAAAGAGGTCACAGACGTAGAGGGGCCAAGGTTACACTGGAGGCAAAGTCACTTCAAGAATGTTTGGGAATCAGAGGTGAAAGTGTAATATCAGGGCATACACAGCATCTCATGTAAGATTTCTCTGCTTGGAAATTAGATCACAGAAGTCAGGAAGGTAGGCTAAGATACTGGATTTGAGACTGCTAAGAATCCAGTGAAGAAATGTCAGTGACTGGACTGGAAGGGTGGCACTGGAGATGGAGAAGGGATTGGAGAAGAGTTCTATTTAAAGGAGACAAGGCAGAACTGCTGCAGAACTAAATGACACCTGGCAAAGGCTACTCCTCACCTTGCTGATGGTCACATAGTTGGGGATGCAACTCAGTGGTAAGACACATGGCCTGGTATTTGCAAGGCTCTGGGTTTGATGTCTAGTGCCACACTGAAAAACTGAGTCCTGATTTTAGTTTTAATGTGAACTGTCCCCCACAGGCTCTAATGTTTCAATACTCAGTCCCCTGCTGGTGGCACTGTTTGGCAAAGTTGTGGAACCTTTAGGCAATGGAGCTTTGTTTAGGATGTATCATTGGAGGTGGTCCTTGAAGCTCTACAGCCTAGTCCTACTTCTGCTTACTCTCTGCTTCCTGGCTAGATTCAATGCAACCACCCACCTCCTGCTTCTGATACCGTGTCTTCACCATCACAGAGAATGTGGTGACTTGTATCCCCTTAAACCACAAGCTGAAGCAAACCCTCCCTGCCTTAAATTGCTTCCTTTCTGGTCACAGTGATGAGAAATATAATTAATACAGTCACCTAATTAACTAGCAACAAGCACCTATAGTCAGGCGTAGCAGTAGCAAGCCCAGCCCCAAATCTACCAAGCAAACCATACAGTAAATATCATTAATTGAGAATGATTGACATATACTGCTAGTCAGCATCCCCCCCCACCCTTAACAATTGCAGGGAGAGGTAGTAGGGGTTACTCAACAAGATTGACACATCTGTAGCTTTCTTTTAAACCAGGATAATGATGCCCAGGGCCAGGGTAGAGTAAAGTGGATCTGGGAGAACAAATCAGCTGATGACAAGGCTTCAAGAAGATGAGCTTCCCTGGCAATTAATAAGAGAAGCCCACTGTGGAACTCTGGGTGATCTTGGACTTTCCTTGTAAAAAGCAACACAGCTGCATAACAAACAGTGAAAAGGCAGAGAGCAAATTATACTAGATTTGGGGTAATTTATGTTTTTCTGTGTGTGAGCCAGGTTTAAGGGCTAAGATGATGCATAGAACTATTCAAATTACCATAAGGAGTGCTCCTTCACCACCTGCCCTTTGACCACTCTGACCAGAGGCAGACAAAAGTACCTCACAAGCCATGGACATAGTGACTGGTGCTTAATGATCTACAAGCTAGAGCTGAGAGTGTCATTTTCAAAGAAATGGCTGTAAGTTATTCTAATACAGACAAGGACAGTGGAAAGTGAAGGGTCTTCAAATGTTGGAGCTAAACCAACAGACTTGAAACATTACTTGTGCCACAGGGTGCTGTTTTTGTTTTTCTTTGCTGTTAATATTGTTTTTTAATGTCAAGTCAGCTCAAAGCCTCTTGGTTCCCAGTGGAAACAGTAAGATACATCTCTATGAGAAGAACACAAAAAGAAAGGTGACAGGGGCCAGAAAACCACTGTGAGGTATGAGTGCCACATTTCCTATTAACTGTATGTAGATTTGCCAAGGCAGTCACAGCTCGAAAGCATAAAAAGGCATAAGGATTGAAGAGCTAACACTTGTGAAGGCTGATCATGGGTTAGACAGTACACTGGTTATTTTACATAATTATCTCAGTCAGTTTTATAACAATTTTGTCTTTTGGGTAGTAGGATTCCATAAGGAGGCTGAGCCCCTACAATCTCTCTAGTATAGCTTGATTAATGAGCTTGGATAGGGACTTTTCCTGTGACATCTCTGTTTCCCATGATGTATAAGGAATGAGAAATAATTATGAAAGCCATCTGGACTTACAAAGTCAACCTTGAAGTAATTCAGGTATTAAAAACCTTCAAGGATGAATTCTACGAGGTACTAGAGCATCAGTGATGTTAAGCACATTGAAGAAAGCCTGTGAAAACACACTGGGTGTTGTCACATCAGTGACAGGAATGAAAACGCCCATGTCCTCAGTCTCTAAGGCTACATTGCAATGTCCTTGGGTGAGGACTCGTTTTTTCACTTCAGGTGAGTTTCACCACAAGTGCTTGTTTTAGTCCTTACAGGTGAGTGCTTGTCTTAGTCCTTATAGGTGAGTGCTTGTCTTAGTCCTCACAGGCTCCTATAATAGGATATTTCAGACTAGAGAAATGAGGAACTGTGTTGTTGCTAATAGGAACTCCACAGTACCAGCAGATTTGCTTCCTAGTGAAGACCTATTCCTTAATAAGATGATCCCCCCCTACTCATGAGGGCAGAGCTGCTCTGAATGAATTGTTTGCTGAAGCCCATGCCTCTTAGTAATGGTTTCCCCATACCCACAAGAGGTATGTTTCAAGACCCCGAGGGCTATGTGCATCTGTGGCTGGTGCTGGACCCTGTGCACAGTATGCTTTTTCCTAAATACATAGGTTCTCCCCACCCCCATCTCTCCCTCTCTCTCTCCTCTTTGATGCATGTGCATGTTCATATGGGAAAGAGTATGTGCATTGTGTGTGCAAGTGGGTATGCAGGTGTTCATGTGGAAGCCAGAAGTTGACACAAGGTATCCTTAATCTCCTTCGGTTTTGAGACTCAGTTTCTCACTGAAACCAGACCTCACTGATTAGCTAGGCTGCCTGGTCAGAGAGCAGCAGGATGTTCCTGTCTCCAAACCCACCCTCCTGAGTCCCAATACTGGGACTACAGATTTGTGCTGCCATGCTTGTCTTTTTATGTAGATGCTAGGGATCTGCATTCTGTTCCTCATTCTTGCATATCAGGCCTTTTACAATGGACTCACTCTGTTTCTCTTCCCATGTCACTACCATGTGACAGCAAAGCTAGCATTTTTTCTAAATTTTTAATAGTTCTTTGAGAATTTTGTACAATGTATTTGATCATATCCATTCATCTGTCCACTCCTTCCAGATCCATGCCTCTCCCTGCCCACCCAGCTCCTCACTTTGGATTTTTCTCTCCTTCACAATTTCACAAGAAGATTTGTTCTAACTACTGATCTTCACAACCTCAGTATTTATTTATGTTTTTCTTCACTCTATCATTTAAAAAGAGTGTTTTGTGATTTTTCTTTTTGGCATAACTCCTGTGCTTTGGAGCTGTTATTAAGCAAAAAGAAGGATTAATTGAACACAGTAGCTAGATGCTGTGACAATTGATCTGATAAATGAGAGAGCTACAAGTAACTAATGGTATTAGTGGTGTTTCCAGCACAGATGCCCTGAACCTGAGGGGTGACTCACACTCAGGAGGATAGAGAAGACAGAATAAGGTTTCATTGCTCTGCTCAGAATGGCACATCATTTCAAGCTCACAGCTTTGTTTTCCCACTGGAACATCCCATTTAGTATTTTGGCCAAAATGCTAAACGTAGGTAACTAAAACCAGATGCTTTTGGAGTCATCTGGGAAGAGGTCTCAACTGAGCAAATGCTTCTGTCAGACTGGCTTATGGTCTGTGGTGTACTTTGTTGATCAATGATGTGAGAGGGCACAGCTCACTATGTGCAGGTGGTCCTGGGGTGTGGTGATATTTTATTTGTGCTCTAATAAATAAAGCTTGCCTGGAGATCAGAGGAAAAAGCCAGCTGTTATAAGTAAACACAAAAGTCATGCAATGTTAGCATATGCCTTTAATCCTATCACTTGAGAGGCAGGGATCTATCTGGATCTATATGAGTTCAAGGCTACTTGGGAACAGAGCCAGGCATGGTGACACATACCTTAAATTCCAACACTAGTTAACCATGGAGGTCTGTAGCTCTGTACAGACAGACAGGAAGTGACAGAACTGGTAGAAAGAGGAAGTAATGTAGCTGGACAGAGAGCAAATTGGATGGCAGAACAGTAAGACATATAGGTGTGGGAAGACAGGAAGAATCTCTCTTTTGGAAGCTGAGGGTTGGTGAGGTGAGATTAGCATATGGCTGTTCCTATTCCTCTGATCTCTCTCAGGTTTTCACCCCTATATCTGGCCCCATGTTTCCTATTAATAAGACCGATTAGAAATTCATCTACAATTGGTGCTCTAACGTGACAAGAATTCATTAAAAAGCTGCTTGTGGGCTTACAGGGCCCCTGGTTCAGGCCTGGTTGCATGTCTCAGGCTATAGCATATGGCTAGATAGAGTTTTTTGGCTTTTTCTATCCTGGTGGGTGCTGAGCTATCTCTCTGGATTCCCATCTTGGACTGCTACCACACTAGCTGCTTTGAAATTCCCTCAGACTTCTACTGTTTTACACAGTCGAGAGACTAGGTTAGACAACTCAGATATCTTAAAGGGAGAAATTAGTTAAAAGAGATTTTTTTTCCCACCTTAAAAAATGGGAAAATTTTTTACAATGGAGGGAATTTAGTCTGTGTTTGATAACACATTAGGCAGTCTGAAAATGGAACAATTAAGAGAGAGGATAATTAATGTTGATGGGATGTACATAACATCAATTATGAATATTATTTGTTTGGTCATTTTTGTTTTAGCATTAAAAAGCTTGGTCATTTTAAGTGCCAAGACAAAAGCTTTAGAAAAACCTGTTAAAATGAATCACAGAGAAATTCAGACCCAGATAGAGGCATTTAAAAGTGAACCTATCTCAGGATTGACTTTCGAAAAACCTGTTAAAATGAATTATAGAGGAATTCAGACACAGACAAAAGAATTTAAAGGTGAACTTATCTCAGGAATGAATTATACGGTTACAGAGAAACAGCCTCAGGTTACCAGACAGCAAACTTTAATCTAAACGATAACCTTACATGAACTATCACATGCTTAAGGGCATGGACAAGCTACCTGGACTCCAATGGAAATGTTAGATTTAAGGAGTTTTAAAGAAGCTATAGTATCATATGGTATGCAGTCTCCATTTGTAAAGCAGATGTTAAACTCATGGTCAACTTATAATAGAATTATCCCTCAGGACTGGAAAGAATTAATTACAGGTGACCTAGAGGCCAGTTCACAATTACAGAGGTGAACAGGGTTTCAAGAGGAGGCTAAAAACCATAGAACACAAAGCAGTTGCCCATTGAAAGCCTGAATAAGTATCAATGGTATGGTGCACATATTTCAATTTTCCAAATTCTACAATGTGAAACACATCCATTTGCCAGATTTTATTCCTCTGAGTACTCTTTGGGTTACATCCTGCTGGCAGTGGAGTCTGATTGTAGAAAGAGCAAGTAGGACATTTCCTTATTTCCTTGGCTTGTTGCCAGGTTATGGAAAAATCCTTTTTTAAACCTTTACTATTGACATGATGTTTTTTATGATATTCTGAGGCCTTCAGCACATTTCCTATCAATAGTTTATCAATCTTGCCTTTATTTTGTGATAGAGGGCCTGGCAGACCCATATAGGATTGGATGTGAGTTATATATAAAGGATGCTTCCTATTTCTGATTATAACTTGTAACTTAATAAATAACAAAGTTAATTCTGATTCAACAGGGATAAATTCTGTAATCTCAATATGTAAGACCACTCTTTCTGCATACTGAGAGTCAGTAACTATGTTGAGAGGTTCAGAAAAAATCCATTAATACCAACAGAATAGCATACATTTCCAATTTTTGAACCAAACTATAAGGGCTTTGAACCTCTTTATTTAAATTTTCTGATTTTTAACCTGCCTTTCCTTGTTTGTTTGCATCTGTATAAAATGTAGGGGCTCCAGATATTGGTGTTTCCCATACAATGTGAGACAGGATCCAATCAGCTCTCTTTATAAATTGAATTCTATCATTTTTCGGATATTTGCTGTTAATCTCTTCCCAAAAATTACTGAAAGCTCTTTGCTAAGGTTCACTTTCTGCCCATAATTTGTCAATGTCATCCTTAATTAAAGGTACTACAAATTCTGCTGGGTCTATTCCTGCTAATTGAAAAAGTGTCAATTTTCCTTTTAAAATCAAGTCAGAGATTTTTTTCCACATAAGTTTTAAATTTTTTACACTGTTTATTTGGTAGAATATCCATTTCAATATAATGTTTTCCATCTGCATTAAAATTCCTGTAGGAGAATGCTTAGAGGGTAAAATAACCAAAATGCAATTGAGCTTTGGATCCACACGATCCACACATGCATCCTGTAGTTTATTTTCTGCCAAGTCCAATTCTCTCTCAGCTTCAGCCAATAATCCTCTTGGACTGCTTAAGTCCTTGATACCTTCTAGGGTTTTGAACACATTACTAATTTCATCATTTTTTACCCCACCAAGAGTCCATAGATGGGAAATGTCTCTGAATAATCTTTAAGAGTTATTAAGAGTCTGCAATTGATATCTCCTAATTTGCACCTTTTGGGGTCTAATTTTTTCGTAGACCCATTCTATATCCTGAATAATTAATAGAATATCCTCTTTGTATCTTTTCAGGAGCAATTTGTAATCCCCCAACAAGACAAAATTTTCTTTACTTCTTCAAACATTCTTTCTAAGGTATCTGCATATGAATCAGCTAGTAAAATATTGTCCATGTAATGATAAATTATAGATTTAGTAAATTGTTTACATATTACTGTCCTTCTGGCCCTATACATTTGACCCATCTTGCACTCTGTTTCACTTGAGATGATGGTCCAATCCCTAACAGCTAAACATTTACCTCCTGAAGAGGCCAATTTGGATGCCAAGATTCTGGTGCAATTATTGTTATGTTTGCACCTGTGTCTACAAGACCCTCCATGAGAATGTCATTTACTCATATTTTTAATTTTGGTCTTTGTTTATTTATAGAAGTTTGCCCAAAAAATTGCTTTATGGTTTCTCTTAAATTTTCTATTCTCTCTGCTATAGCTTATTTACTACTGAAGACAACCTTTGTAAGAAATCTGTGAAGGTTTCTTTTGGGCCCTGTATAACATTTATAAATGACTCAGTTTTCTTCCCTGCTTCTTCAGTTCTTTCCCATGCTGCCATGCAGCATAGAATTAGGGTGTGGTCATCATACAAAATTGTCTTTGTATATTAGCATATTTGCCTTCTCTGAGAAGTTGGTTTTGAGAAATTCCAATACCTCTAGCCCTCATATCATTGTTCTACAGTCCTTGCCTCCTCTTTCCACCAGGTCATCCAATGTAACTGTGGCCAAGCCTCTAGGGCTATAACCAAAACTTTACAGTCCTGAGCAATAATTCTATTACAAGTTGACCACAAGTTTAACATCTGCTTTACAAATGGAGAATGCATACCATATGATACTATAGCTTCTTTAAATATCCTCAAATCTAACATTTCTACTGGAATCCAGTTAGCTCAAATACAGCTTTGAGCATTTGGCTGTTCCTGTATGGTTACTGGGTAGATTAATGTTTGTTGTCTGGTAACTTTAGGCTATGTCTCTGTAAATGTATAATTCAATGCTGAGATAGGTTCACATTTAAATTCTTCTGTCTGGATCTGAATTTCTCTATAATTGGTTTTAACGAATTTTTCTGAAACTTTTATCTTGGCACTCAAATTAACCAACATTTTTAATACTAAATTAAAAATGATCAAACAAATAGTATTCATAACTGACATTATGTCCATTAACATTAATTATTCTCTCTTTTAATTGTTCCATTTTCAGACTGCCTAATGTGTTATCAAACAGAGACCAAATTCCCTCCATTGTCAAAATGTTCCCCATTTTTTAAGGTGGGAAAAATTGTCTTTTAACTAATTTCTCCCTTTAAGATATCTTAATTGACTCACCAAGTCTATTGACTGAGTAGAACAATAGAAGTCTGAAGGAATTTCAAGGCAGCTACCTAGTGTGGTAGTAGTACAAGATGGGAATCCAGAGATAGCTCACCACCCACCAGGAGAGAAAAAGCCATGTTGGAGACTCTGTCCACATATAGCTCGAGCCTTAGCCATGCAGCTCAGGCCTGAGCTGGGGGCCTATAAGGCCACAAGTTGGCTTTTTAGTGAATTCTTGCCACAAACATTGGGCATCCAGATGTAAGACAAATTACTGAACAGTCTTATTAATAAAAACCCAGAGCCAGATATTGGGGTTAAAACTAAGAAATCAGAGGAATAGGACAAGCCACAGCCAACCTCACCTCACAGACAGTTGCACTTATGATGCTCTGCTATCCACTAGAGTCATGGTATTGTGTAAAACATGCTTGCTCTGCTTGCACTTCTCCCTGGGTTTTGGTGGCACTGAGCTCTGTACCCCTTTCTTCAAGACAATGTTGTTAAAACAGAGGAAAGTGACTGAAGAGTCACCATGTTCACTCTAGCTCCCAAGCTTCATGTATATAGGCTGTGTGACTTCAGGCAAGTCACTTCCTCTCACTGGCACAGAGTCTTTCCATCAATAAAATGAAGACATGTGATTAAACCAAGTCAATGATCCCTGCTGATGGTGCAATTTAAACAGATACATATTTCCCATTATGTGTGTTCTCTGTATTGGCTGGGCTGAGTGTGCCATCTCCTTAGCTTCTTGAGCCTCCTAGATCTTCTTAGTATCTCTAGGGGAAGGTGCTGTGAAATGGGGAGATACATTAGTGCCCCAGGTGATTTTTATCTTCAGGGAAATTTAGAAAACAAGAGGCTAAGCTAACGGAATTTCATGGATGATATGTTTTGATGTGCTATTTGTCCTAGTTAAAATATTAACATTTTAAAGGAGGCCTGGCTGCCTAAACCCAAAGTTTATTAGTAGCAGTGAGAAAAACCCAGGTGAGGAGGGAGTTCTTGAGAGCCTTCCTAGTACTACACAATCTGTTTCTTCTCATTAACAGCATGGTAATGAGGAAACAAATTGCTGAGTTATCCAGGACACAAGACAGAAGAAAACAATTCTTAATTCACAAACTATTGAGAGGGTTATGTAAGTCTGACATGATGCCTGAACCATAGTAAATACTGAACTCTATAGTGATATTTTATTTGTACTGAAATGTGATTTTATTTGTATATTAATGAAGTTGCCTTGGGGTCAGAACAAGCCATAGCAAAAGCTGGGTGGTAGTGGTGCACACCTTTAATCCCAGCACTTGGGAGGCAGAGCTAGGCAGGATCTCTGTGTGTTCAAGGACACAGCCAGCATGGCGACACATGCCTTTAATCTCAATACCAAGCATAGAAAACCTGGAGGTCTGTACAGACAGGCAGTGATGAGGAGATCATGTTGTTGGGTTTACAACCAATGAGAAGGCAGAACAGAAAGTCTATAGAAAAGAGAAAAATACAGGAAGTAGGTCTCTTGCAGAGAGGAAAGACGGAACAGCCGTGAAGGGTAAGATTTTCAGCTCTCAGCTATTTCTCTGACCTCTGGCTTTTAACTCTGCAATTGGCTCTGTGTTTCTTATTTAACAAGATGGTTACATCTACATTTGGTGCCCAATGTGGCAAGAATTCATTAAAATACCATTTGGCTTGTCAGTGGGTCCGGCTTCCTGCCTGGGTGGGCCCAGCTCCCTATCTCAGTCCTAGCTAGGGCTTAGCTCAGGCCTAGCTCGGCTTAAGACTCATGCCCAACCAACCAACCTTAGCTACAAGCGGTTACTTCTGCAGCTGGAGTTACTTGCTTAAAAAGCCAGTGCTACGAACTACTCAGGCCTGCAGGAGCAACCATTAATTATAGTAGCTACATGAAACTGCAGATAGGCTGCTCTTGGCTGAAACGCCAGCGCACATGGTCAGTTGGAACTTAAGGAAGCTAGAGCCCAGGCTCAACTAGCTCAAGTGGGAAAATGTGGTTGGATTCAAGCTTTTAGCCAGAATGTGGCGACACTTTATCTCTGGATTCCCACCTCAGATGCTAGGTAGCTGTTTTGAAATTCCCTTGGATTTCTACTGTTCTACACAGAATTGGTAAGTCAATTATATCAGATATTTTAAAGGAAACAATTTAAAAGAGAATTTTTTTCCCACATTTAAAAAAAAAATGGGTTTTATATGTACATTGGAAGAAAATTGGGCTTTGTTTGAAATTTTAGGCAGTCTGACAATGGAACAACTATATGAGAAGATTAATGTTGATTGAATTATATACATTATTATTTTTCTTATCCTTATTTTACTATTTAAAAAGATAGTCAATTTAAGTGCCAGGATAAAAATTTTAGAAAAACTTGTTAAATCTGTTAAAATGAATTACGGAGAAATTCAGATTCAAACAGAAGAAATTAACAGTGAAGTTGTTTCAGGATTGGATTATAAGGTTACAGAAAGAAAGCCTGTTTTCACACAATCACCCTTAATTTTTCCGGTAACCATACAAAAGCTACCTGGTCAAGGGAATACACAAAATATTTGGACTCTAGTTGAAATGTTAGACTTATGAAGGTTTAAGGAGGCAATAGTATCTTATGGCATGCATTCCCCATATGTAAAGCAAATGTTAAACTCCTGGTCAACTTATAATAGGATTATACCACAGGACTGGCAGGAGCTGGCACAGGCTGTTCTGGAACCAGGACAAGAGCTCCAGTGGCAAATGTGGTTCAAAGAGGAAGCTAAAAACATAGCAAAACAATGTAGGGATAAAGGTATACAAGTCTTCCAGGATCAGCTTGTTGGAGAAGGCCAATATGCTGCAGCATAAACACAATGTTTATATGATATCCAAACTTTAATTCTATGTCAAATGGCAGCCTTGAATGCATGGGACAGAATTGAGGAACCAGGAAAGAAAACTGAGTCATTTACAAAGGTTATACAGGGCCCAAAAGAATCTTTCACAGATTTCTTACAGATATTGACTCCAGCAGTAAATAGAATGGTTCTGAATTCAGAAGCTAGCCAAATAATAATTGAATCTTTGTCTTTTGAGAATGCAAATGCAGCATGCAAGAGAATAATCAGGCCAGTAAAGGCAAGATCTACACCCTTGGAAGATTGGATTCCAGACACGGTTAATGTTGAGGCTCATGATCATGATAATATGTGGGTAGGAGAAGCAATTTCAAGAGGTTTGAGGAATGTCAGATGTTTTAGATGTGGACAGCAAGGACATTTGAAAAGGGACTGTAAACAGGGCACTTATAGAAACAATGTTTCTTCAAGGAACAATGGCAACTGAATGCTTCCTTCCTTCTGGAGTATGTAGAAGGTGTGGTAAGGGAAGACATTGGACCAATGAATGTAGATCAACAAGGGACAGACAAGGTAATACTTTGCCTCAGTCTTCAGGAAACTCCCAGAGGGGCCTCAGGCAGGCCCCTACAGTGAATCCAGTTCAGACCTTTCCTGCAATTGTAGAGGAGACCCCTACTCAGAGTAATTAAACAACCAAATGCATATTGGAATAAACAAGGCTATTTGGAGTAATGGAACAACTGAGACAGAGAGAACAGAAAATTCAAGAGAAACCATAAAGAAAAATTTTTGGCAAACTTCTATAAATGAACAAAGACCAAAATTAACAATAAAAATAAATGGTGTTTTATTTTCTGGTCTGGTAGATATAGGTACTGATGTGACCATAATTGCACCAGAATTTTGGCATCCAACTTGGCCTCTTCAGGAGGTAAATGTTCAACTGTTAGGAATTGGAACATTATCTCAAGTGAAACAGAGTGCAAGATGGCTCGAATGTATAGGTCTAGAAGGACAGAGAGGAAAATTAAAACCATATGTGGCTAACATAGCTATGAACCTGTGGGGTCAAGACCTGTTGCAACAATGGAATACTCAGATTAACATCCCTCCAACCTCAGAAACAAATCATAAACTACCACATGTTTCTGAGAGAAATATTTGAAGGTATTATTCTAATGAGTAGTCACCAGCCATCCATATTATATAAGAACAGGGCACAAAAACTGATGATGTTCCAAAGACACCAACAGCTCTACCTTTAAAATGGTTAACAGACAAGCCTGTATGGGTTCATCAATGGCCTTTAACAACAGAGAAACTCCAGGCTTTAGAAGAGCTGGTAGAAGAACAGTTAAATGCTCAGCATATTGAAGAATCTACTAGCCCTTGGAATTCTCCTGTATTTATTATTAAAAAGAAATCTGGTAAATGCAGAATGGTAACAGACCTTAGAGCAATTAACAAAGTAATTCAGCCAATGGGCTCTCTACAATCTGGGATTCTTTTGCCTACTCTGTTACCTAAAGGATGGCCTCTCATAGTTATTGATTTAAAAGACTGCTTCTTTCCAATACCCCTACACGAAAAAGACAGAGAAAGATTCACTTTCATGGTGCCTACTTACAATAATTCTCAACTGGTTAAAAGATTTCAATGGAGAATCCTCCCACAGGGAATGTTGAATAGCCCAACCCTGTGCCAATATTTTGTATAACAGCCCTTGGAAGTGATATGTAAAAAATTTCCTAAATCTATAATTTATCATTATATGGATGATAATTTATTAGCTGACTCAAATGCAGATACTTTAGAAAGAATGTTTGAAGAAGTAAAGAAAATATTGCCTTGTTGGGGATTACAAATTGCTCCTGAAAAGATACAAAGAGGAGATTCTATTAATTATTTAGGATATAAAATAGAGCTATAAAAATTAGCCCTCAAAAGGTGCAAATTAGGAGAGATCGACTACAGACTCAATGACTTTCAAAGATTATTTGGGGACATTTCTCATCTACGAACTATTGTTGGGGTAAAAAATGATGAACTGAATAATTTGTTCAAAACCTTAGAAGGTGACAAGGACTTAAATAGTCCAAGAGAATTATCACCTGAAGCTGAGAAAGAATTGGCCTTGGTAGAAAAGAAAGTACATGAAGGACAAGTGGATTATATTGCTCCAAAGCTGGATGGCATTTTGGTTATTTTACCTTCTAGGCATCCTCCTACACGAATATTAATGCAGAGAGAAGATATTATATTGGAATGGATATTTTTACCAAATAAACCTAATAAAAATTAAAAAATTAAGTGGAAGAAAATCTCTGACTTAATTTTGAAGGGAAAATTGAGACTTGATCAATTAGCAGGAATAGACACAGCAGAAATTGTTGTACCTTTAACTAAAGAGGACATTGAAAAATTATGGATGGAAAGTAAACCTTGGCAAAGAGCTTGCAGTAATTTTTTGGGAAAAATTAACAGCAAATATCCCCAAAGCAATAGAATTGATCTAATAAAGAGAGCTAATTGGATCTTGCCTCGAATTGTACAGGAAAAACCCATATCTGGAGTTCATACATTTTATACAGATGCCAACAAACAAGGAAAGGTAGGTTACAAATCAGAAAACTTAAGTAAAGTGGTTCAAAGTCCTTATACTTCAGTTCAAAAATCGGAATTGTATGCTATTCTGTTGGTATTAATGGATTTTTCAGAACCTCTCAACATAGTTACTGACTCTCAGTATGCTGAAAGAGTGGTATTACATATTGAGACTGCAGAATTTATCCCAGATGCTTCAGAATTAACTTCACTATTTATTCAATTACAAGATACAATCAGGGAAAGGAGTCATCCTTTATATATAACTCACATCTGATCCCATACTGGTCTGCCAGGCTCTCTAGCACAAGGTAATGATGACATTGATATACTATTGATAGGAAATGTGCTGGAGGCCTCAGAATTTCATAAAAAATCATGTCAATAGTAAAGGTTTAAAAAAGGATTTTTCCATAACCTGGCAACAAGCCAAGGAAATTGTAAAGAAATGTCCTACTTGTTCCTTCTACAATCAGACGCCATTACCAGCAGGATGTAACCCAAAGGGTACTCAGAGGAATGAAATCTGGCAGATGGATGTGTTTCACTTTGCAGAATTTGGAAAATTGAAATATGTACACCATACTATCGATACTTATTCAGGATTTCAATCGGCAACTGCTTTGAGTTCTGAAAAACCTGATTCTGTAATCAGTCATTTGCTAGAAGTTATGGCCATCATGGGTATACCTGCACAAATTAAAACTGACAATGCCCAAGCATATGTCTCTGTTAAAATGAAACAGTTTTTTGCTTATTATAATATAAAGCACATTACAGGTACACCACATAATCCTACAGGCCAAGCAGTCATAGAAAGATCCAACAGAACTCTAAAGGATATGCTAAATAAACAGAAAGGGATAACAAAAACCCCCAGAAATAGACTGCACAATGCTCTATTAACTTTGAATTTTCTCAATGCTAATGAGAAAGGAACAACAGCTGCAGAGAGACATTGGATAATAGAAAAAAACTACAGAATTAAATCAGCCCATATACTTCAAGGATGTGCTGACCTCAGAATGGAAACCAGGATATGTGTTATGTTGGGGACGAGGTTTTGCTTTTGTTTCTTCAGGAGAAGATAAGCTGTGGGTACCATCAAAATTGATAAAGGTTCAATTTGAACAAGAGAGACCTCTTAATTAGAGGATATGATAGTTCATCAACCAACATGACCATCCAATTCAAACTAACATACCATTAAAACATGCCTTTTCATTTAATCAGATTTAACTTGCCAAAAATAGTCTTAGGGAAGGGTTTTCTTTTTTGTCTTTAGGAGAATGAAGGCTAAGGAATCTGAAGAACACTGGACAAATGAGACAACTGAAGAAAAGGAACAAATCATCTATCTCAGAAAACAGAGTAAAATGACCTATTGGTATATCATCTACAAAATTTCATAAATCTTCCTAAATGTTTGTTTCTGCTCTTCTCTAAAAAAATTAACACTATTGGTATTGTAGTCCCAGTTCAATTAAAATTTAAAGCTGACTTTGGAGTTGGAGAATGGCTGTCTCCTTCTTTAAACTCAAGCAGGTTGTTAAAAGGAAAATGCAAACTCCCTGTATCATACCAGAAGAAGAAAGACCCATCTTCTGACATGGGACAGGTGAAAAACCAAATTAATTGAGGGACTATTCTATTACTAATCTCAATTCTTTGATTCTATTCTGATTCTTTAAACTTTTCTTAAAGTATGAATTTTATATCAAAATTTACTATATATATACGTACACACACACAGAAACACATACACACACACACACATTTTAAACTTCATTGAGATAATAATGGTCATATAGAGTACTAACTAATTTTAGAAAACAAGCTTCAATTAGCTGCCTATACATGTCTTTGTGTTCGAGTCTCTTATCAGTTTTCTGCTGGAAATCATGGTCAGGCCTAACATCAACTGAAATCTCCAGGAAGAAGATGGGGCCCCACAATTCCACGTGGAAAATAATAATATCACTAAGCTGACAAACATCATCTACAGATCAGCTTTGGACTACAAAGTGCTCAGAGCAATTTTGAGAGGGCTAGCTGAGATGATCCAGTTTCAAAGACTACTTGAATAAGGACTTGAGATAAACCCTAAACTTTGGTATTATGCTCAAACTGGACAACAAAGGATATTGGTGAAATTATTAAGGCCACTCCACATAGTTAAAAGGGAGGTTTATTTTGTGGGGTAACTTACAAATGAAGGGGTAGGTTGCAGGGTCTGGCAAAGGTATAGCGCAGTCCGGCGGTGTTCTCTGGAGAACTTGGTCTACCTCCAGCGTCCAGGGTCCCGGAACCTAGAGTGCGACCTCCTCCCGATCCTTGGTCTTCTGCTTCCTCCTCTGCCTTGCCTTGTGGGCGTGACCATTACCAAAGCCTCAATGGGTGTTGGAACTTCCAGGCCAATGCTGGGATGGCTATCCACTACAAAAGGATATAGATACCTTTCCTAGAATTTGACAATTAACCCCCAATTTTTCTTTTCAGAATAAGAATACCTTCGCCCATACCCAGCAAGAAGCAATTTTAAGAACACAATGCCCACATTCCCAAAGAGGTGGTGTGGGGTGGGTTGTTTTTCAGTCTTTTAATGGGTTTTGGGTCTGGGATAGTTTTCATTGTTTAGGAGGGTTGGTTACAAGTTGTTGTTAAGGGTTAGGAAAAGGGCTAGGCAAAGGAGATTAGATTTAAGGTGCTTGATTAAAAAAGAGAGAAAAGAAAAAAATTACTAGTTTTAAATACTTTACATTGGATTGGATTGTTTTATATTGTACACAAGTTATATAATATATATATATTGGTAGAATATGCCATACATATATTTCTAATCTTGCTCAAGATATTGTACTTACACCATTCATTTAACAATGTAATGCAATTTGCTGATCCTTGAATGTTATTATTACCAACTATTAGGACATATAGAAATGAAAGTTAGTAGTTAGACATTACAACCAAACTTGTAGTCATATTAGGTGTGTTTTCAAGATTGAACAGATATATTTTAGATAGACAGGTCATCTTCAAAACCCTTCAGAGATCTACAGAATATGGCATTTAAAATGTTTTAATAACTTAGAAATTTTTTCTTTTTTGTCATGATTATGAGACATGTAGGCTCCTGGCAATACCAATCTACTTCAGAGAAAATATGGGCATTGAAGAAACTGCATATGGAGTTAACTTTCATTGTGGCAAAAGTTAGCCACTGGACAACAAAGTATCCTCGAATCAACTGCTTACAAACAGGACATGAAACAAAGGACTACCAATGCTTGCCAAAACAAGTGTGGTTGTGGCTTTAACAAAAGGCATCTTCTCAAGCCAGGACAATATGGCACCATCTCTGAAGTAAGTGGCCTTTGCATTCTGGAAAAGGTACCGTGCCCTTTTCTTCTAAGGCAGCTGAACAGGGAGTGGGCCAGTGTCTTCTGAGGTGCAGTGGAACAGCAGATGAAACAGTTATTCTTGAAGAATAACTAAGCTCACCCATCTCAATAGTAGACTGGCATTTAATAGAGGGATGTGGAGAAGAATGGGATTCCAAGATGAAGCCACACACACACACAGCCAAGAAGAATGGACAGCTGAATTCAAAAAACATCAATAATTTCCAGAATTTAAAATCCTGAATCATGACATGACACTAATGGAATTCAGGTGTTTCTTGTACATGGACTACTCTCACCAAATGTGAGGTGGAACTGTTGACCTTGTGTACATCCTAGTTCACAAATGAGTCTGTTAGATATGCTAAGCCTATGGGCTGAAGATGATGCCCCAACACTGCGGAGAAACCTCAGGTGACTGTCCAGGCAGCTGGCTATTTCTGTCAACTCACATTTTTTTTTGGAAGCTGCTTGCATGCACTTCCTGTTTTTATTTTTTATTAGGTAGTATTATTTCCTTCTTGGGTCTCTGAGGGAGTTGAAGATCAGTTAGTTATAGTTATAATTTTCCTTGTTAAGAATTTCAGAAAAGAAACTCACTAAGAGGTGTAAGTGTATAAATTTGAAAGATGTTATAATACAGTTCTGTTAGTAATGTAATTTAAGATAGAAAGTGAATCAGAGCAAGGCGGTGGTGGTGCACACCTTTAATCCCAGCTTTTGGGAGGCAGAGGTAGGCAGATCTCTGTGAGTTTGAGGCCAGCCTGGTCTCCAAAGCGAGTGCCAGGAAAGGCGCAAAGCTACACAGAGAAACCCTGTCTCGAAAAAAACCAAAAAAAAAAAAAAAAAAAAAAAAAAGAAAGAAAGAAAGTGAATCAGGATGGAATTATTTTCTCTGAATTTGTCAAATGCAAATGGACTAGACATTGTTTAGGTATTTATTCTTTGTATATATGGTATATAGTTATTGTACTTTTGTACGTAGCTTTTCTTATATAAGTTATAACTTTTTTCCTTTTTTTTCCTTTTTATTAAAATAGAAAAGGGGGAAATATAGTGATATTTTATTTGTACTGAAATGTGATTTTATTTGTATATTAATAAAGTTGCCTTAGGGTTAGAACAAGCCATAGCAGAAGCTGGGTGGTAGTGGTGCACACCTTTAATCCCAGCACTTGGGAGGCAGAGCTAGGCAGGATCTCTGTGTGTTCAAGGACACAGCCAGCATGGCGACACACACCTTTAATCTCAATACCAAGCATAGAAGACCTGGAGGTCTGTACAGACAGGCAGTGATGAGGAGATCATGTTGTTGGGTTTACAACCAATGAGAAGGCAGAACAGAAAGTCTATAGAAAAGAGAAAAATACAGGAAGTAGGTCTCTTGCAGAGAGGAAAGACGGAACAGCAGTGAAGGGTAAGGTTTTCAGCTCTCAGCTATTTCTCTGACCTCTGGCTTTTAACTCTGCAATTGGCTCTGTGTTTCTTATTTAACAAGAGGGTTAAATCTACAGAACTTACTGTTCCATTGGTTCCTGTGAGAAACACACCATTATCTGTTTTACTGATCTGCAAAGATCTGTCTGCGGCAAGTTCATTGTCCAGAACTTGTATTTTACAAAAGTAGAATTTAGTCCTTGACCTCAACTGACCCTAAGACTCTTGTTTCTTTGTCTACCTCATGTCACCTGCCATAGACAAGTGGGTGATGCATTTCATAGGCTATTGGTCAGTGGTTCCTTCCTTTCCTGTCACAGTTCAGCTCAGGGACTTGTGAAAACGTGTCTCTTCTTAGAGGTTTTACAGATCACCCTCTTCTTTCTTGGATGACTTGGCTCAGGCTGCATCAAGCTTGATATGTGCCTCAAGTTCTATCTCTTATTTGTGAGAAGCCTTTTCCACAGACAGAAAAGTGGGGCTTTCCATCTTGCAGCAGATGTTTGATTTCCTTCCTGGCCTGAGACACAGGGTTGCTGCATTGCTCCACACCCACATCTGCATCCAGATGCAGAGTTTTCTCACTCTATGGGCATTTAATTCACCACTATAATTTGTATCCAAGTCAGTAGATTTGCATACCTGCTGGGCTATAACAATTCATACATGAAGAGGATGATGTGTGTACAGAGTGTAGGTTAAGTACTTGCACAACCTCTTTTTTTTTTTTTTTTCTTCTTCAGTTTTTCGAGACAGGGTTTCTCTGTGTAGCTTTGCACCTTTCCTGGAACTCACTCTGTCGCCCAGGCTGGCCTTGAACTCATGATCCTCCTGCCTCCACCTCCTTCAGCAAATCCTACCAGCATGTACCACCATAACCAGCAACCTTTCCATTCATATAGGAAAGCTGTAACTTATAATGTGATGATGTTTGCACTTGAAAGTAACTAAGGTTAAATGAAGTCATGAGAGTACAGTCTGGTCTAATGGAATAAATATCCTTGTAAGGAAAGAGATCAGAGAGAGCTGTGGCCCACACTCCTTTGTACTGTGAGAACACAGGATGAAGGCAGTCTGTAAGTCCTCACCAGAACTCAGCCACTGTAGCCTCCAAGTTTCAGCAATAAATGAATAGTGTTTAAGTCACCTAGTTTATGGTGTTTTGTTATAGCAGCCTGAGAAGAGTAAGAGAGAGATCAAGGTCACTCTTTGGATAGGTAATCTAGATATATCTGAATATAATTTGGAATTATTTATCTGAATATAATCTGAAATATAAATCTGTGTAAATTTGGGGTGGGTGTATAGTCACTGCTCTGAAATGAAGCAGCAGATCCCTTCAGACTGTTTTGAGAAATTTTGGGTGTCTTCCCCCATTGCTCTGCTCTCCATGTCATTTATTGAGGCAGTGCCTCTAGTTGATGTTGGCTAGTCTAGCTATCCAGCTTGGCAACATATGGTGGTTTGAATAAGAATGACCCCAGAGGCTCATATATTTGAATGGTTAGTCATCAGGGAGTGGCTCTATGTAAAGAGGATTAGGAGGTGTGGCCCTGTTGGAGGAAGTGCATCAGTGGGGGTGGGCTTTGACGTCTTTCTCCCTGCTGCCTGCATATTCAGTTGTAGAATTCTCAGCTCCTTCTTCAGCACCATGTCTGCTGGCATGTTACCATGCTTCCCAACATGAAGATAATGGACTAAACCTCTGAAACCGTGAGTCAGCCCCAATTAAACATTTTCTTTTATGAGTTGCCATGGTCATGGTGTCTCTTCACAGCAATAGAAAACTGACTGAGACACCTGGGAATTCTGGTCTCTGCCTCTTGAGTACTGGGAGTACAGGCAACCGCCATGCCTGCCCTGCTTTATGTATGTTCCAAGGTCTCTAATTCTAGTCTTCATTCTAGTAGAATGAGCACTGTATCCACTGAGCCATCTCTCAAGAGTACAGTTTTTAAAGGGTGTGGTTTCTGGGTAAGTTGAGGATCAGGGACTGCAATTAGGCATGTCTAGGCTAGTAGTTCTAAGTTACTATGATTCTTTGAAAAGTGTGGGCCTTGTTGTCCCTATTTGTAATCTCATTTTCTTCTTCCAAAGCCTTGAGCATGTGAGAACTGAGCCAAGAACTTGGAGCACTCGCAGGCTCCATTGTTAGTTACTATTATGAAGTGCTATTTACTATGCAAGAAAAGCCACAAGGTAGAACAAACCCATTTTTTAAATAATGAAAAGAATAATAATAGGAAGAGTTTATTGGGGAAAGAGAATGGGGTGGGGGAGTACTTAGGCCTATGAGAAATGGTGCAGGGAGAGAGAGGAAGAAGAAGAGGAGGAGGAGTGTGTGTGTGACCCACTTTTTGTGGACTCCCCACCCACCCCTGCACATGAGCATATGGGCTTATGTAGCTACACCATTCATGCACATAGATTATGTGAATGACTAAACATCTTGCCTGGCTACTGGACAGCACATGTGCAGTCATGTAGCTGGGGTGTGGCCAGGAATTCCAACATCTATGCTTTTCCCTCTGCTGTGAACTATACTGTTTAAACCAGGAGCCAAAAGAAATTCTTGCTCTTGTTAGTTGCTACCGTCAGGTATTTGTTACAGTGTGAGAAAACTTACAATTACCCTTTCAAACTCTCCAAGCCAAAAAGCATGGCATGTCCTACGGTAAGGTTTATTTCAATTGAATATTAAACACTCAAGGGAATAATGTGTTTTCCACCATGTGTGTCAGAGACTTTCTTTTGGCTGAGTCAGCTTATTCAACTGAGAACTCCTGTTGATGGCTTTTCCAATCCATCTAATAGTCAAACACCTCCTGAGCACTCTTATACATAAGCTCAGTGCCTGTGACATATCCTTAGAGAAGCTGCTCTTCTGTTGAGTAACAGCATAGAAACTCTGTTTATTTCTGG
The DNA here is from genome assembly GCF_903995425.1 of Onychomys torridus. Classification (NCBI taxonomy): domain Eukaryota; kingdom Metazoa; phylum Chordata; class Mammalia; order Rodentia; family Cricetidae; genus Onychomys; species Onychomys torridus. Next base: position 7,440,801 of record NC_050450.1, read on the forward strand.
AAGTACTGTATTTAACATCACTATGTTAACCTAACTGACAGGAACAGCCACAGAGAGACTTATGAGAATGACGAGGTTGAGAATGGTCCCATGCCCAGGAGCTACTGTTTTGGTGCAGTCCTGGTGCACCTACATCCTGGATCATTGATATGGTCACAATCAGGATGCTCCCTGAGTTTTGGTGGTTAGAGCTGTTCTGGAGGCTTCTTTACTTAGGCTTGGTTGATGAGATCATTCGCTACTGTTGCTGCTCTAATTGGTTTTATGAACCTGGGAGAAAGGAGCCTAAAACTGAGGCAGACTAACGTTTCATGCAATAGCTAACTTTATTCAAGGTATCAGGCAATTTATATTGTGAGGGCATTCTGAGGGTTAAGCAATGTCATATGAACAAAGTTCATTTGAACACAAGTTGTATACAGTCACAAGGGCAAAGTCACATGAGTTTAGGCTTATACTGTATAGAGGGCAAGGTCACATTAGTTCTGTATATATTCTAGAGTATAAACATCATTCTGAATAATAATGTGTAAAATGATTGGTAATCTAAAGTAAGTCCACTCAATGATTACACCAGGGAGGGGCATGGGGAGCTCGTTCTAAGAACAATGCATGTTATAGTGGCCAGAGGTCACAAGACTTTTGTCTTGTTCACTTGGAATTTTCTCACAAGTTCTCAGAAATCTCACACAGCTTCCTTCATGGACTGTGTTCTGGCAACCACCTACTGAATTCAACCTCCAAGCCCCTTCACTTGCTCTCTATGCTCTGGTGTAGGCAGACCATATCCAGCTCTCTGCTTGGTTTTCTGGTGATCAGGCTGAAGTTTTCCAGAGGCTCCATCCCTTAGCAAAACAAAGACAATTCTGCCACTCAGAGAAATTTAGTGGGCTTTGACTCTGTGCTAAGGACCAAGTGGAAAGAACAAATACTTATTTATATATTATCAGTATACTGGTTTTTTCTCCTTTTTAAATTTATTTTATTTGTGTTTTAATTTTACACATCAGCCATGGGTTCCCCTGTCCTCCCCCCTCCCACCTCCACCCCTCACCTTCTCCCCAGCCCCTCCTCTCCATTCCCATCTCCTCCAGGGCCAAGACTCCCCTGGGGATCCATTTAAACCTGGTGGATTCAGTACAGGCAGGTCCAGTCCCCTCCTTCCTGGCTGAGCAAAGTGTCCCTGTGTAAGCCCAAGGTTTCAAACAGGTCCGGGTCCCACTGCCTGGATGCCTCCCAAACAGTTAAATCTATTCAATTGTCTCTCACTTTTCCAGAGGGCCTGATCCAGTTGGGGGCTCCACAGCTTTTGGTTCATAACTCATGTGTTTCCATTAGTTTGGCTATTTGTCTCTGTGCTTTTTCCAATCTTGGTCTCAACAATTCACACTCTTACAGTCCCTCCTCTTTCTTGACAATTGGACTCCTGGAGCTCCACCTGGGGCCTGGATGAGGATCTCTGCATCCACTTCCTTCAGTTATTGGATGAGAGTTTCAGCACGACTGTTAGGGGAAAAGGTCTTCACAAACCCCACATCTGACAGAGGGCTCATATCCAGAATATATAAAGAACTCAAGAAATTAGACATCAAAATGCCCAACAGTCCAATTAAGAAATGGGCTATAGAACTAAACAGAGAATTCAACATTCCCAATTATCCGGGAAATGCAAATCAAAATGACTCTGAGATACCACCTTACACTTGTCAGAATGGCTAAGATCAAAAACACTGAAGACAGCTTATGCTGGAGAGGATGTGGAGCAAGGGGAACTCTCCTCCACTGCTGGTGGGAATGCAAGCTTGTACAGCTACTTTGGAAATCAATATGGTGCTTCCTTAGAAAATTGGGAATCCATCTCCCCCAAGACCCAGCTATAGCACTCTTGGGCATGGAATGCTCAATCATACCATAAGGGCATTTGCTCAGCTATGTTCATATCAGCATTGTTTGTTATAGCCAGAACCTGGAAACAACCTAGATGCCCTTCAACTAAAGAATGGATAAAGAAAATATGGTACATATACACAATGGAGTACTACTCAGCAGAGAAAAACAATGACATCATGAGGTTTGCAGGCAAATGGATGGATCTAGAAAAAAGTCATCCTGAGTGGGGTAACCCAGACTCAGAAGGATGAACTTGGTATGTACTCACTCATAGTAGGATACTAGATGTAAAACAAAGATGACTAGACTGCTACACAATTCCAGGGAGGCTACCTAGTAAAGAGGACCCTAAGAAAGACACAGGGATCGCCCAATGACAGAGAAATGGATGAGATCTACATGAACAACCTGGATGAGAGTGGGAGAAATGAAGGGCAAGGTTTGAGGGAAGGGATGCTTGGGGGAGCAGGAGATCCCAACTGGATCAAGAACAGAAAGGGAGCACAAGGAATAACAGACCATGATAAATGATGACCACATGAGAACAGGAATAGGCAGAGTGCTAGAGAGGTCCCCAGAAATCCACAATGATACATCCTCTGTAGACTGCTGGCAATGGTCGAGAGAAAGCCTGATCTGACCTAGTCTGGTGATCAGTGTACTGTTTTTAATGGTGACTATTGCTGTGTGACATTCTAACACAGATACCTAGACCAGCACTTTACATATCATAGGTGTTCGTTACCTGTTTGTGTTTTGGTGAGTTATGTCTCTTTGGGAATTATGAATATTTGTCTGTGTGTTTCATCCATCTGGAATTTTCTTCTTACATGGATCTTGTTGATAATAGGTTTGGGTGCCTGTGTTTCTTATTTATAATGTATCAGTGCTGCTGCCACTGGGTTCTAAATGAATATAGAATCAACTAAAAAAATTAGGAAAACTCTAATTGTATAGTGGTGTGAATGATTAGGAAAGTACTTTTACTAATTCTTTCATCTACAGATAATTTAAACCAGTGATTTCCCAGGAATGTCTCATAGTGCCTATGCACCTGCTCTCTTGTTTCCATCATGATACTGAAGGATGATATCACATTTCAGTTTCTTGGGGAACTTACAAAATATTATCAGCACTCTACAGCTCCTCTACCTGCTAGGTTCAAATAACTTATTCTTTTAAAAAGGAAAGGTGCATTGATTTATTTCTTGTATATCCACAGGTACATGCATGCCATGGTGTATATTTGGAAGTCAGAGGACAACTTGCAGGAATTGGGTTTGTCAGCAGGCTTGGCATCAGGTGCCTTTGTTCCTGAGCGAGCCATCTTGCAAACCATAATTGATTCCAATTCAGCTTATCTCAGACATTTGTACAAACTCATGTTTAACTAATAGAGATACAATGGTTGGAACTAATAGAAATATAATATATGGAGGTGCTTATGGATGAATCTATCTATCTATCTATCTATCTATCTATCTATCTATCTATCTATCTATCCATCCATCCATCCATCCATCTGTATCTTTATCCAATCTTCCATCTATTCACTATTGTTAATAAACTCTTTTGCCAGATGTGTTGACCTAGAAGCAATGACATTCCAGTAGCAACAAACATCCCATGAATCAATATATTCTAGTTACAATAGCATTTTCTAATAATGCCAATTTCTAGTGAAAGAAAGTAGGAATCTTTGAAGAGACATGGTTGTGAAACTGGAGAAAAAAATACACAGTATAAACTGTAGCACCTTACAGTGACAGGAAGTATGGAACCACTAAAGACAGACACCATAATGATGGGGCGAACGACGTACTGAAGTCAATTTAAAGAGGGGATGGTGATGGGCAGAGCTGGAACAATTAGAAACACAAGAATAAAGGAGGGTTGAATACAGACCACAGCATAAAATAGATGCACATGAGTCTGTATTTGTATAAATAAATTGAATAAACCAGTAAATGATGGATCAAAGAAATACCCCAATGCAGAAGGAACCCAAATAATTCATATAGCTACTGCTTCTCCCAGAAAGAGAGTGTGAGTCTCTACTCTGTAAGTGTGTGCCTCATGTAGTACTTCCTTCTAAAGAGTGTGGCATGAAAAGGAATCAAGTCGTGCTGTGGCTTGAATGTGAACTGCCTCACAGAAGCTCATGTGTTTGAACACTTAGGCCCCAGATGGTACTGCTTTCTGGAAAGGCTATGGAGCATTAGAAGGCAGGGCTTTGCCAGAGGAAGTGGGTCTTTAGGGCTGAGCCTTGAATTTTTATGGGCTGGCCACACTTCCTGTTCACCCTTCATTTCCTGAGAGTGCTGTGTCCAGTGGCCTAATGCTCCTGCCACATGCAGCTCCCACCAAGATGGGTTGTATCCCTTTGAGCTGTAAGACAGAGTAAAACCTTTCCTCCTAGCCGGGTAGCTGTGGTGCATACCTTTAATTCCAGCACTCGGGAGGCAGAACCAGGTGGACTTCTATGAGTTCGAGGCCAGCCTGGTCTACACAGCAAGATCCAGGGCAGACACCAAAACTGCAGGGAGAAACCCTGTCTCAAAACAAACAAACAAACAAACAAAAAACACCAAACACCAAAACCAAAACAAACAAACAAACAAACAAACAAAACCCCAAAACCCAAAACAAAAAACAAAACCCTCCCTCCTTTATGCTGCTTCCTGTCAGATATCTTATCACAGCAGTGAAAAAGGTATTTACCAACCCTGCAAATGAAGAAACTCAGAAAACAGTGCTGTCAAGACCAAGGTTTGAGTAATGTGTTTGATAATGTGTGCCCACCATATCATGTCTCTACTGTCATGCCCAGATTGTGGGGGTCCCCAAAAGACCACCACAGAGACTGAATCCTGTATGTAAAAGCAAAGAATCTTTATTTTCGAGCTCTGAGTTTGGACTGTCTGTCTGACACAGTGGTGAAAACAGAGAGCCAGGAGCTGGAGGTGGCAGTGAGTGAGTGGGGGTGGGGGTGAGGTGGTAGGGGTGGTGGGGTGGTGGGGTGGTGTTATCATAGCAGAAGTTGGGGATTTCCAGGGTTCAGAACCCTGATTGGCTGACATTTGTCTAAGGGTACCTGTAAAAGGAAAATAGGTGTGTGCTAGGCTCAGGGACATCTGATGATCTTATCTAATGGTTGGAATGTTTGGGATGTCAGGTTCTTCCCCTTAGATGCTGGCCCATCCCTGGGTGGATTCCTGGGTAGTGTTAGCTTATGGCTTTTCCTGGATCTTGGTGTTGCCTGTCAGTAAGCCTGTTGTGGCAGCTGTGTCTGGGCCCCTAAGCCTGTCATGGCAGCTGTGTGGTCAAGCTATTTTGCCCCCCTCCCCCCATCTATCTTAGTGTACTTCCTCTTACAATCCTACAGGAGCAGTCACAGACACTGGACAAACTTGAGATTATAAAAAGCATCCACAGCCAAAGAATACGAAGGAGACACTGTGATTCAGTGTGTTGTTGTGCTCACATGGGATCCTGGGGCAGGTAGAAGACATCAGGTGGACACAGAGTTCATTTGAATTAAGTACAGATCGTTGTTCATAGTACTGTATCAGTACTGGTTAATTTTGATAAATACATAAATACACAATACTAATTTTGCCTTATAGTCATGATTTTCCCATAAATCCAGACCTAGTCAAAAATGGAAAAGCATGTTAAAAAAAGGAAGCAACTTCTCCTTTCTCTTTTGCGATGTCCCAGGCTAAATGGGAAAAAGGAACCAAATCATTTGATCACAGTCACATACCCATTGAGTATGCTACTCAACTTTAAACTGAATTATCTTTTAGACTAAGGTGTGGCTTTCAAGTAGGTTTTAAATTTCTGCTGGTATTTACATTTTAAAAGAGGCTGTTATTTACTCAGCTCTCAAAGTATAATTAATACCCAGGAGACAATACAGAGCAGAGCCTTTCTGACATTCTGTAGTGGTGATTTCTGTAAGCAAGCACAGAAGTAGAAGAGTGCAGAAAGTGTCCCAGACCTCCCAACTGACTTCTATGGTAGGCACAGACAAAGCTGTTGAGTTTGGGCTTCAGCACTGATGAACATTTTAAAAGGCCATGTGAATAGAGACAAGGTATGCTGTGCATCAATGGGCTGCCATGGTCTCTGGAGACAGACAGAGCTAAGCTCTAGCTATGAAGCCTAAATTTTTACTTTGTGACTTGTGCTATGCTCAATCAGTCTTGTAGCTCCTTACTTTAAAGAGTATCAATTAAAGTTGTGTTATTATGCCTATGACACATAATATATACATGTATAAATTGCAAGTATAATACCCAGCACACTGACATTTTTCTTGCATTTTAATTTACTATGTGAGGGAAGTAGGGAGGGAGGGAAGATAGGAAGAAGAGGGGATGTCTGTGTGGTGGTCAGAGGAGAACTTTTGGTCTTCTGCCATTTTATTCCAGAGATGAACTTAGGTGGTCAGATTTAGCTTTGAGCATCTTTGTCTCTCTAGACCCACATAGATTTTTTAAATAATTGTTGTTGTGAGTTATGATCACCAACCACTATCATTATTACCTTCATAATCACTATCACCATCATCACAATCACCACCGACACTACCACCCACCATCATTATCACCCTCACGATCACCCTCACCATTGTCATCATCATCAACATCATCACAGACACCAGCACCATCATTATTACCATGGCCATCAACATCATCATTTTCAAAATTTTCTTAATTTTCAAAATTTACATAACATCTCTCAGCTTCAGTCAGCTCATGTAAATAGGGATTAAAACTTAAGCTTTTTGGGGCATGGTAGTGCATGCTTTTAATCTCAGCACCCAAGACAGTGACAGAACTTTATGAGTTCTAAGCCAGCCTTGTCTATATGGCAAGCTCCAGGACAGCCGGGACTACATAGAGAGATACTTGCTTAAAAAACCAAAACCAACCAACCAATCAAACAAATAAATTTAAGTTTCATACAGTGTTCCTAAGAGGATTAGCAAAGATATTTTTATTATGTGTTTTCTTCTGTGGTTGGACATAAATGTTTGTGCCTATTTTCATCTAACATATTCTTTCTGTCTGCCTATTTACCATCTATCTTTATCTGTCTTCTATCATCTGTGTGTACCATCTATCTTTTTCTGTCATTTATTATCTCTCTAGCATCTATCTTTATCTGTAATCTACAAAATGTCAATCTATCTATCACCTTCCTTTATCTATTATCTATCATGTCTTTATCTGTCATCTATCATCTATCTATCTGTCTATCATCTGTCTTTACCTGTCATCCATCTATCTATCTATCTATCTATCTATCTATCTATCTATCTGCCTGTCTTTCATCTATCTTTATCTGTCATTTATTATCTATCTGTCTGTCTATTATCTATCTGTTATCTGTTATCTTTCTGTCTATCTATCTACCTTTTATTTTTATCTATTATTGGTCTGTCTAGCTCTTTGTTGTCTATAATCTATCTGCCCATTTCCTTTCTCTTTCATATTCAAATGAATAGGTCCAAGTTCTCTGAAATTTGATAAACAAAACAGAGCTAGAGAGTTTCTTGTAGAGTAACTCATAGTTATTAACAGTGGAGATGATTGTGATTGAAAAAGCTCAGAGGCCTACTTTGATATTCATGTTTCCCTCCCCAAATTCTCAAATAATGCATACAAATGAAGGAAGCTTAACCTTCAATGATTTAAGAAAAGCCATTAGTTTTGAATGACATTGAAATTGTGGGTTTATTAGATTCACATTATCTTGAATTGAAAGTGTAAGATAAAGCCAAGGCCATGGAGGTTGTTGCTAATTGAAGGTTGCCTCTAATTAATAATTTTATGAATAAAAATATTGTAGGTGTTTTCATTAGTAATTCTGAATGCTCTGAAGCCTTGGGCCAGGAATACCTCCTTTATTTTTCAATATAGCTGCCTATATTGCAGCATCCTTTGCAGACAATAAAAATTGAAAAATTCACAGTCTCATTGAGATGAGCAGTACAGTTTTAAATATGGTTTGTTATTCTGGACCATTCCCTTGCTGATGATACCTGTTAAAGACCACAGACAAATTCGTTTTCATCTCCAACTCCAGCCAGCAAACAGGCAGACACAATGGATGACCTGGTTGAGTTTAGCTCTGAGAGCTTTTGAATTTATTAAGGATTTATCAGGTATTTATCATGGAACTAAGGGAAGGGCTTAGAAGGGAATACATTGTGGAGAACTGTTCTGGGAACTGGGATGCACACTAACAGGACAGGCAAGAAGTGAGTGCTGCCATGGAGAAAGCAGCTTCCTTCTGGCAACTGGATGCGCTGGTGACATTATTGCTTCTGTGACAAAAGCTACTTAAAGAAGAGTGTATTATAGTTTATAGTTATCTTGTAGCGTATAGTTTGTTAGCACAGGCAGTCACACAGCAGGGGTATGAGGGAGGCTTCTGGACACATTGCATCTGCAGCCCGCCATGCAGCAGGGGTGTGAACCGGCTGGCCATGTTGTACCTGCATCCAGGAGCCAGAGATGAATGCTGCTGCTCAGACTTCTCCTTGTCATTCTTCCTGGGGCCTGAGTCCACATAATGGTGCTGCTGTGTTCAAAATGACTCTTCCCACCTCAGCTAACCAGTCTAGAAACTCCCTCATAGACACGCCTAGGATTTGGTCTCCAGAGTGGTTCTAAGTCCAGTCAAATTGGTAATATTAACCATGCCCCTGGGCAGTTAGCTTACAAGATGGTCTTCTGGTTCTGTGATTTCTTTAGAAATTTCCACATCACTTTATTTTGTTTATAGAAATAAATGTGTAATGCACATGGCAGCACAGCAGGGGTTCAAGGTGCTGTAGTGTAAGAACATTAAACTCGACATCAGATCTTCCTAGATTACATCCCAGCTCCAGCTCCAGAACTTTGGTCAAATTATTTAATCTTCTGTGACTCAGTTTCCTCATGTATAAAGTGAAGAAGATGATCATAGGTCTCACTTTGTATGGTCATGTATGGAGAGGAAATGGATTTCTCTGGTTTTCTATTATCTTTGTTGCTTTTATTCTCATATGCAATTTTAGTTGCTGTCTAGCAATTTGAATAAAGGCAGTGAGCCTATGAGAGGTTTTAGAGGCTGGCACTCTGGATAATAACCATTGCTTGACAGGTTCCACTGTCTGTCCCCATCATTTAGTGGTAGGGAGAATGAAATACAAAGAGCAAGCCAAATCCTAGTTTCTTCTTTCAGGTAGTTCTCCTGTTCTTGTCACCAAGTGCAATCCCCCAGCCTTTATCTGTGTGAAGACATTTGATACTAGCATTAAGACAAAGATCAGTCTTGTCCAAGAGTAAATTGAAAGTTGATTTTGAAGACTGAACCAACATGTACAAGAACTGTCACTGTGTCCATTGAATAGCTTGATCTGTTTGGGAGGCACCCAGTCTGTGGGGCCAGGATCTGTCCTTAGTGCATGAGCTGGCTGTTTGAAACTTGGGCTTACACAGGGACACTTTGCTCAGTCTGGAAGGAGGTGACGGGGTTTGACTTTATAGGTTAAAAACAAAAAATCTCAGCAACTTTGTAATCTACACAATCTATATTTAGAAAGCACTTTCCACATACGTGACCTATTTGAGCTGGGATATAAAAATGCAATTTTTATTTGACAGTTTTTATATTTCAAGCACTCCATGTTGACTTTAAAAAAAAAATCAGATGTGTTGTTTTGTTGGCAGTGGTAGTTTGCAAACTAATGAAGAAAATAAGAGGAAATTAGCTTGAAGCTGCAGAGTATCTGTGACCAGAAGGTAAAGGGAGGAGGTGCTGGAGTCTGGAAATAATTACCATCCCTGCCACAGTTCCCCATTAGCCTTGGCAAAAGACCTAGGGTCTGACAGATAAATTAAAGCCTGCTACCCAGTGAAAAATTAGGCACAGAAAACTTGATTTGGGGTAACACTACATCACGTACCACTTACTGTAGAGCTTGACAGCTTGGTTCCATTCATAAGATTCATGTAGGGGTAAGGCTGCTGTGAAAATATGGAGTGAGTCACCTACAGTGGGCAGTGTTTACAAAGCAATGGATCCATTAAAGGAGGGACATGCTCAACAGAATTAATTCTTAATATGTTTATTGATTCCTATAAGCTTTATACAACTATAGATTGTGTGTCAAAATATCTCTCCTCCCCTCCCTCTCCCCTCTGTATCTCTTAGGCATTGTCACGTCCACTGCCAGGTCATGCATGATTTTATGTGTCTATATAACATCTAAGAAGCATAAGTAAAAGCATATCATGCTTTTTAAATGTAGTATTATTTTAAAAATAATGATTGGAATCTAAGATTTGAAGTCAGAAAGACTAGGCTGTAAAGCCTTCTCTAGCATTAATGGCTGGGCTATAGTGACAATCATCCAGAGTCTTAGTTTCTTCTACCCACTTGCAAAATGTGGATAATAAAACGAGGTTTTGTGTGTGTGTGTGTGTGTGTGTGTGTGTGTGTGTGTGTGTGTGTGTGTGCACGCGCATGCGCGCATGTACATGTGCTTGTTCCTGAAGATAAAACCAGGGTCTTGTGCCTATTAGGCAAATGCTGTATCACTGAGCTGTACCATAGGCTCCAAGATGACCTGCTTAAAGCAGGTTGCTCCAGAGTGGCTGTCTGTGACTCTTTTGCATTGGCAGTGGTCTTTCCTGTGTATCCAAGTGAGTTATTTAAAATGAGACTCTCTAGTCCAGATGTGAAGTCCACAGGGAGACTGGAGGACACCACAGCATCCAGATGTTGTACCTTCACTGTGTATAACTTTTTATGCATGTGTATCCTTAATAAAAGCTGTCTGTCCATTCTCAATTACTTACTTGGGAAATGGAAACAATGAAGAAATTAAAATATAATGCTCTGGGTTGTTTGTTTGGTTTTGTATAGGTCTATAATTCCAGTTACTCACTAGGCTAAAGCAGGAGGATTTGTAAGCTAATGGCCTGCTTGGGTTATAGAATGAATTCAAGGCCACTTCAGGAAATGTACTGGTGCCTGGTCTCAAGATAATAGGTGAAAATACAAGTATTGGGGATGAATGTAAGGGATGAAGTGCTTGCTTAGCATGCCCAAGGCCTAGGATTTACTGCATGCACAAACAACAAAACCCTCAAATATATTGCTATTTAAAATAGATGAGCCTGAACTCACTTAAGAGATAAGATGGAGAGGGTAAACTCGGACCACCTGATGGATGATCATGTGCACAGATGTTGTGTCTATTAAGTGTTCATAGAAGGGGCCAGAGGCATGGCTCAGCATGCATAACACAGGTGTCATCACTCTGGCTCCAGGGGACACCTTCCTCTGGCCTCCATGGACACCTGTATGCATATGCACAAACCCGCACCCCACACACATACACATAATTAAAGATAAGTTAGGAAATCCCCAAAAATGAGATATAAAAACATCTTTATCATTCCCACTTTGAGGAATGTTCTCTATAAAAAGAAAAGCACTAGGATGTAGAGATAAGTGCACTAGCATGTTTCTTCATGCGATTAAAGTTGGTTACAAGGGACTGGAAGCTCAGTGCTGAGGACTGTGCAACATCTTCAAAGGAATGAATGTATATAAGCAACTTTTGTGCACTACATATTAACCCAGACAAGGTGTGCACTGCTTTGAGGCCAGATCTGCACACCATTTCATACAGCTAGATAAACAAGGGCAAGTTTGTTTCCTCCTTGGGAGAGAGAAAAACACTGGGCAAGAGGGGAGAAAGAGAAACAGCTGCCCCCTTTCTTGTAAATTCTGCCTTGTGGCTCTAAGCACACATTTTGTAGTTTAAAATGAAAATCCAGTAAAGTCCACAGCAAAGGGACTCACCTCCTGACTGGAACACAGCAACAGAAAGTCTGAGCTGGCTGTGGGTAGGGTTGGGGTGGTTTGTGTTGTGGGAGCCTGATGCACAGGAAGGATCTCTCTCTCTCTCTCTCTCTCTCTCTCTCTCTCTCTCTCTCTCTCTCTCTCTCTCTCTGTGTGTGTGTGTGTGTGTGTTTGTGTGTTTGTGTGTGTTTCCTGGGCTGCTTTAAGAACTGTCAGGGTGTCTTAAACTGATAAGTTGTAGCTTCCAGGCTAGGGAACACATCGGCCATCATCACGGACATAAGAAGAGAGAAAGAGGACTGTGACAGCTGCTGGGGAAGTGACTAACAATCTCTAAGTAAACAAATGAGTCTTTTTCCTCATTTCCTGAAGAACTAAAAATAAAAAGAGGCTCCTGTCATCTTGATTTTTCTTTGGATCACCTATGATTTCTATGAGGGAAAGGATGATCTTCATTTCAGAGAATATAATTGGTAAGCTTGCTGATGTTCTTATCCATTCCGGGTCCAAGAAGCTTTGAAAAAGGAATTTGATTGGACACTCTCCCATGACTGATGTTTGTATAAAATAAGACCAGCACTTCACAGAATAGAAAGCCAGCAGAAGGCTCCCTGGGATCCTCGTTTCATGTACCAGCCAGCCACATCTCTCAGTTAAGCCATGAGTTTCCCCAGTTTGCTTTGGCTTATGAATTGTTTCTAGAGATAAAATGGCCAATGCAAGGGCAATATTCTTGGGGTGACCATGTTAATCTATTGAGTACTATTATTTATTAGTCATCAAGCATCAGTGTTGTGTTTATCAAGAATGTTACATCCCTGGCCTCTATCCCTGGACAGCTTGACACTCTTCCCATCACGGTGACAACCATCACTCTTGGTAGAGAAACATTGGTTTAGAGATCACTGCTATGACTACAGAAGATAGTCTAGCCCTTTATCAATTCTGTGCTCATTTCAAAGAAGGTGGTTATGTTGAGTCAGCTTTCCATTCATACCAGTAACAAAGTACCTGACAAAAACAGAGGTGACAGTTTATCTTCATCTGGTTCCACTGACTATGGGTCCATGGTTAGGTGGAGCAGAGTGGGTCATGTTATAGCAGACAGGAGGCTGAGAGCTAGAGGAAGGATGCCCTTTTAGGGTATATACCCAGTGACCTACTTCCTTCCAATAGGCCCCACTTTCTAAAGTTTCTGCCATTTGCTTCCCAGTAATTCCATTAAATTAAGAATCTATTAATATATTAGTCCATTAATGAGGTCAGAGTCTCCAAGATCTAATCTTCCCCTAAAAACACCACCCTTAACACTGCTGCATGGGGGGATCTTCAGTCTCATAGTATTTGAGAGGAGCACTTTAGATCAAAATCATAATAGACCAATGGATTTTTTATACTATACGTTTGTTAGATTTTTTTCCCACACTTGCCATGTGTCACTGTGATATTTTTTTCCCTCTCTGAGTAGACTTATTCTTTTTGAGTTTTAAAACACTCCAAATACATAATTTTCACCAATATATTTTTTCAAAACAACTTCTTCCCCTTTCTAGAGAAGTGTATGCCTGTTCCAGATTGTGTTTGGACTTGTAATGTGGCAAATAGGAAACCTGGGGAAAGAGGAGAGGCTTTGCCCTTGAAATTTCAGGTGAGCTATTCCATATTGTGACATTATTTGGGCAAGCCCACCACATTTCCTACACTTCAGTCCTTTTGAGTCTGAAATGGGCATGGTAATAACTGAATGGGTGGTTGTGTGGGTCACATGAGTTGATATGATATCACAGAGACAACGGAAGCATAAAGCAGTGTGTGTGGTCTGAACTTGGTGGCACATGCCTGTAATTCTATTGGAGAAGTAGAGGCAGGAAGTGGAAGGAAAGTTAGTCTCAGATACAGAGTAAATTTGAATCCAACTTAGGCTACAGGAGAAATCTCAAAGTCTCAAAGAAATCTCACAAACAAAAAAATTAGATATATTATTTTTTATGTGTAATCTTAGAGTGTTTAGCAACATTTGAACAATCTCCATAATGATGCATGTTCAAATGTGTGTGAAGAATGGGATAAATATCTCTCCAAAGGACTAGAGGTTTTTGTTTTGTTTAGTTTTTAAATTGTAAAACAAACACTAAAATCTTTTAAGTTTCATTGCTTTATTGACTGGTCAAATATTACCAGACAAAGACATGCAGGAACATAGAGTAGGAGAAAATAAAAAATTATGCTCTATTTTATGCTGTGAGTGATTACCAACTCTTGGGGAGTATCACAGTGGGGTTAGGCAAGAAAATGATGCTTGATTTTCTATTCCTGGGCTGCAGTGTCAGGGCAGTAATTAAGAAGAAAAGGCTTTGAGCCTGTGGCTCTTTCTCAGGTCCTTCTGCTTCTGTGAGACCCCCTGAACCTGTGCCGTTATCAAGTACTTTGTCTCTGATTCTCTTTCATATAGCTGTAATGTTGTCTACAGTCTAGTCAGTGCTTTGAAGCCAAAAGGTTCCACAATGGTGTAATCAAGAGGCATAGAAGCTGATTAACTACGGTTGGGTTTTCATTCCCATTCAGCTTTCTAACAAGAGCTTTAACAATTAGGTTTTGTAACACTGTGTGGATCGGTTCTTCCAGCGTTGCCATGTGCCTGTGTGTGCATGTAGAAGTGTTAAGGCTGTTACATGTGGAAAGATGGTGGGATGTCATTCTGAATGCTGAAGCACTCTTAGAAGCAGCACATGGATGGCAGGGGTGGAGGCAGGATTTGTGGGTTGCATTCTGCCTCCCAACCCTGCTCTTGAGAGTAACTCCTCTCTGGTCCCTACTTTTTCTAGCACGTTGGGTAGAACAGTCTCTTCTGTGGCACATCTGTTTGTTTTCCTTCTCACCTAATCTTCCTAATGATTTACTTCCGATCTCTGCCTGTAGCAGAGTTCAGGCAAACTGGACGTGTTCAGTTTCAAACTGTATATGTGGCCTCCAAATGAATTTCTCTTGGGAACTCTTGACTGCTATCATGTTTCTAGGTAAGGTCTCTGCAAATACTACCAAACCAAGATGCAGTCTCATTGCCTCAGAGACTAAATAAATGGCTATGCTTAGAAGAGTGAGCTTTGCCTCTACACAGCAAAAGAAACAATGAACAATGAGAGAAAATCTTGACCACCTCTACATCTAAGCAATAAGAGAACAGACCAGTCAACAGGTGGGCTTATTCAGCGGACAGTTCAGAAAAGAGGAGATTGAAATAGCCAGCAAGCACACATATGAAAACATGTATAACTTCACTAGCCATAAAATTGCAAATTAAAACCACAATGAGATTATCCTTTGCCCCAGTCCGAATGGAAAACAAATAACATGAAACGCTTGTGTGGCTGTGAACAAAAGGAAATACAAGATTTTTATTTTTATTGGAACCAATATGGAGGTTTCTCAGTAAACAACAGCACTTCCATTTGACCCAGCTATCCTCCAAAGAACACAGTCATTGTATCACAGAGATGCTTGCATATCGATGATTATTGCAGCATTATTCACAATAGCAGAGGTACAGAATTAGCCCAGATGTCCCATAATGGAAGAGTGGATAAGGAATGTGTTCTACACACATTCAGCCCTAAATTTCAGCCCTAAAGAACAGTGTTTTGTCATCTGTGTATACTGGAGATAGATCAAGAAAGGCAGTCTCAGAAAGACAAACCTAGCATATTTTTTCTAAATTTTATATAGTCACATAAAATCATGTGTATATGGATTAGGTAGAAGTGGAGTGAAATTGTCTAGGTGAACAAAAGGGACTTGGGGAGAAAGAAAAGGAAGGGTAGGAAAAAGGAGTCAGGAGAGGAATACACTCTATCTAGAACACATACTCTTGAGAAAAACTTGAAAACTTAACGAAATAGAAACAGAAAATGTGGTTTTTCACAATGGGAGCTTTTGAGGTGTATGATGATTTGGGGACTAAATAAAGGCACTGTAACAAACAGCAGGCAAACCCCAAATAACTGCCCAGTTCTGTTATATAAAATCCAGTCACTGAAGGCAGAAGCAGGCACTATCCCAAAAAGACAGATCTAGGGCTGCGCAAAGGGAAATTCATTGAGGATTCAAGACAGAAGCAACATGGTAGACAGCTTCAAGACAGAGCCTTGTATCCCAAAGGCAGGATACATCCTTCTCAACATGATCAAATATCAGCTGAAGAGGATTGTGAATATTTACAATCAAGGTGCCATGTTCACCCAACTGACACTCTATTCTATAGGGCTTTGGATGCTCTTCAGGGTCATCCACAATGTGGTGGTTAAGGTCAAGGCAGCTGCTGCCATGGTGAGCTGGCACTACACTGGTGATTGAAAAGATGTCACCTCATAGAATGTGAAAGAGTCATGATATACTATTACATGTACTTAAAAATGTAGAAGGTATCTTAAGATTAGCCTCATAGGTAACACATTACTATATTAAATTTTATAAACAATACTATATCAGTTAAGAGGTAATTGTTTACAACCAACTAGTCAGATTTGAAAGAAATTGTGTAACGGTGAATGGAGGGGGCAAGAGGTCTTGAGAACATAGAGTGTTACAGACTTCCAAATTAGAAACCAAAAGGATATTAACACATTTCTAAAAGCTCAAATGTCAATCTCCTAAACCTACCTAAGACAGAGTCTTGACTACTTTCCTTTACTATGAACTGTGCCCATAGTAATTGGTCCCTGTCCTAATATGACCTCATGAGAAGGGGCCATTGTGAGAAAGTGTGAACCAGCAGGGATGAGGGAGGAGGATAAACTAGGTTGGCTTTCTGTAGGTGTTTTGAGAGGCATTCTGGTTGGTGCAGTGTTTAGTGAAATTTGACTGATACATGGTGAATTTGTGTGTGTGTGTGTGTGTGTGTGTGTGTGTGTGTGTGTGTTAGAGAGAGAGGATTTTGTTTTATTTTGCTTTAATTTTTGAAATTTCATTTTCATTTTAATCTTAAAATTTATTTATTTGTTTAATCATTTGGGTAGCCTTGCTACCAATAATGTATGGCCAAGGGATGGGTTGACAACAGGGCCCAGCCCTGTGCCCATCTTCTGGTATGAGACTCTCCTGGCACAGTATACCATGCTGAGGACCATAGGTCAGGGAAACTACGCCGAGGTGAAGCTAGCTCAACACCGCCTCACAGGCGCTGAAGTGGCAATAAAAGTCCTGCTGAAGCAGAAGCAACAGACCTTCCTGATTTGGTCTGAGGTGGGGATAACGAAGAGGATGAACCATCCCAATATCATCTCACTGCTTCAGATTATTGAAACAGAACAGATCATCTTTCTGATCCTGGACCTGGCTGAGGGACGCGAGTTGTGGGACCGGATTCAACAAGTCGGTTACCTGCAGGAGGACATAGCCCGGGAGATATTCAAACAGATCGCACATGCCATGCGTTATTGCCATGACCGAGGTATAGTGCACAGAGACCTCAAACCAGACAATATCATGGTGGATGCTATGGGCAGAGTCAAAATTATAGACTTTGGCCTGGGTGCCTTAATCAGACCCGGGAGGAAGCTTTTTAGGTTTTGCGGTGCCTTACAATTTGGTGCCCCAGAATTCTTCCTGCGCCAACCCTATGATGGCACCAAAGTGGATACTTGGAACTTAGGTATTCTCCTATATTTTATGGTTACTGGGACCCTGCCGTTTGATGGTTCCACCTTTGAAGAGCTTCAGTGCAAGGTTTTACTAGGACTGTATGCTGTTCCCTCCCACCTCTCACAAGAGCTGCAGGACGTTATCCACCACTTATTAACTATAAACCCTACAGAGAGACCAACACTAAAGGACATTATGGGGCATCCTTGGCTTAGGGAAGGAGATGAGGGTTCATCAAGCCCATGTGATGAGATGAGCCCTAGCCATCCGGACCCTACAATCATGGCAGCCATGGCAGAGATGGGGTTCGACCCACGTGACATCCGGAAATCTTTACTCCATAGGTTATTCAATGAAACCATGGCAACCTATGGCCTACTGCAATGCCAAGCACGCCAGCAGGGTGACTTCATTAGGCAAACCAAGGCAGTGAGACCAGGAACAACACCTTATCCCACGCCCACAGATCCTGTTGCCTTCCCTGGGTGCCAAAAGAGGACAACTGATGTGCCAGCCCTTCAGTACTGTCTCTCATTATCCTTGAAAACTGGCTCTGCAGAGGACAGCCAGCAGGTAGGACAGAGGCTCAGAAGAAGTGTCACTGTGCCTATAATTGCCCCCCACGACTGCCTGCAGAAGAGGACACCCACTCATGGTACTCTCCGGGACCCCACAGGGACACAGCACTGTAGACACAATCCGAGGTGCGTGGAGAAGCTGGAAGAGGTGGGCAAGGAGGACTGGGGCCGGTCTATTAGGGGCCTTGTGCTGCCTACTGTCTGAGAAGAGAAGAGTCAGGCCCCAAATGGAGGTATCCAGGAAAAGACAGGAAGCCAGAGGCCAGCCAGGGGCCCTGAAGTCCTGTGAATATTGAGATCATGGCATTGGGGATCATTCTTGAGTGGACTCAAACAGCTGCTGAGAGGAACCCACTAAGGACACACAGAGGCCTGGATGGAGCCAGGAGAAAGGCAGCAAATGCCTTCGGAGGCTTCAGCTGGGCTCCATTCAGCAGGGGTGTGGGCAAGAGAGTAGCTTTCCAAAGCAAAGGGTTAAAGGCTTAAAAGCAAGCTGGAAGACAGATGCCCTTCTGCCTGCCTAGGATCCTGTTAGACTGAGGTGTGTCCCTCCCCTGCTCCTGTATGCCATAATGATAGGTAGATTAAAGTGCTTCCCAAATGTACTTTTCAAGCTTTTACAATAAAATTGATCATAAAGGTTGCTCACTGATCTTATAATGAAGTAGATAGAGACAGAAAATATCTGCAATGATAGAGATTTGAATAAATGATGTGTCTAACAAGTCAGTTTGCTGACAACTTCCAGAACCTTAAAAAAAAAAAAGGAAAGAAAGAAAAGCAAAGGAGTCCCCATGTAGCTGTTAAGGAGGGCACTGTTTTAATTTATTTGTTGCCTGTTATCCTCATGGAGGGCCAGCTTTAGACCCCATCATTCATTTCCCTGGTAACACCAATTTGAAGAAAAGGAACCATAATGGCCCCTCAAATCAAAATTTAAAATACCACATGAAAGTGTGTGAAGAAAGCAGGGTTATTTTGAGGTTCGTTAAAGGAAAGCTATCTTTCTGGACAAGAATAGAATCTGAGTTCTACCTCTGGCCTTGGGCAGAGACATAACTTTCTAAGCTACCCAAAGCATATATTTAACAAAACCTGAACCTGAAGGCATGCTGCCCTTTCTATATGTTCTCTGGATGCCATCCAAAGTCCTGAGCATACTTTCACTGAGTTTATCCATTGTTCTTTTGGACCCAAAGTCAAAAGGGCATGATTGTTTCTTACCTTTCATTCTTCTTCCAAGCTGCTGAGAGTTTTAGCTTGCCTGCCCTATTTTTTCTTTCAAATCATAATAAAATGGTCCTTAAGCTTCTGAGTTATTTTCTAAATTTTTTCTTATGATGATGCACAAAAAGGGTACTCCATCATCCAGTAACATGTTAGTTATATTTACATGTTGTATTTTTCCTGTTTGTACCTTCAGCTCACCATACTGAATTTGCTTAAACTGTCTGAGCAGATTGTGTTAATCCACAGAAGCACTTGGAAGCTTGTCAATTTCTCTGTCTCCTGCCTGTGTGTCCAGAGAACTATCTGACATGCTGCTAACACCCACTGGAGGGCTGGCAGGGGCCCAGGCATTTGCATATGAAGGTCCTCACTTGACTGAGGCTTGGGAATGAGTTGATGTGGGTTCAGGGAGCATCAGAGCTCAGAGGAAATGTTCAGGCTCCAACCAGCTTCCAGCATTTCACACTGTACAGAGGAGGAGAAAAGGGTGCCTGCACATTGCTGTGTTGTCTGTCCATTGTACCTTGTGTTGGTTTCCATTAAGTTCATAGTCAGTGAAGATTATATGTGGTTAATATGTTTTTAAAACTCCATTCCCGTGATGAAGCAAATAATCCTTGATTTTTGGTGGGTTATGTCCAATAAACCTGTAAGTTGAAAGTGTCTAAGCAGCCCCCAGTCCTCTGCATGTGTCCACATTAAAAGAATAACCGCAGGTACCGGTCTCCACTGTTTTTCACTGAATTCAGTAGCCGCCCCTTAAGCTGTCCTAATTAGCAATTGCAACTTTGCAGCTACCAGTAGTGGTTCCGCCGTACTGGCCATAGCCAGGCGGGAATTCTGTTCCTTCAGGCACCGGCTCTATCACAGCCACTAAAGGGAATTTTATCTAGATTTCTAACCTTCTGTAGAAATCAGGATTCAAAGGTTGAGGTGAAATTCTGCTCCCTCAGAGAGGCTCACATTCTCTTCTAGCTCACATCTCCCCCACAAATAGGGTGTCCTTCTGCTCAGTCCCCACTTAAGAACCCTAGCTATACCTAGTTCCTCCCTACCATTTCCTGTCATCTAGTTGCTTATTTAATCAAACAAGTGTAACATATCTTTGCATCATTAAACAAATATTCCACAATACAAATGAATGTAACACATCTTAAATTAATTTTCCACAACATCCCACCTTCTACTTTATCTGAGACAGCATCTCTAGTGTCCCTGCTGTGGAAGTCAGGCTAGCTGCCCTTCCAGTTTGCGGGTTTTATTGTTTGTTTGTTTGTTTGTTTGTTTGTTTGTTTTGTCTCTGCTGCCCACTTCAGCACAGGAGCTATGAATTCTGGGGATTTGCACTCAGGTTATTGTTCTAAGATAGCAGTTTCTTCCCCCCCCCCCCCCCCCCCCCCCCCCCGAGACAGGGTTTCTCTATGTAGCTTTGTGCCTATCCTGGATCTCTGTAGCCCAGGATGGCCTCGAACTCACAGAGATCCACCTGGTTCTGCCTCCCGAGTGTATAGCAGGAATCTCAAATGGTCTTATAAATAAAACAAACCTGGGGCCAGTTATTGGGGTGAAAGCTGGAAGATCAGAGAAGCAGAACGAGCCACGGCTTCCTCACCTTGCCAGTTCCTCAGCTGATCCTGTTTCTTCAGACTGGAAGCCTCTCAGTCCTCATCCCAAATGAATCTAAGCTGAACTGTGCTGTTCCAAAGCCTGAAAGCTTAACCAGCCAAGTTCTCCTAGTTTCTGGTCCTCATGCCTTATATGTCTTTCTTTTTCTGCCATAACTCCCTGGGATTAAAGGCTCACTTTCTGAGATTAAAGGCATGTGTCACCAGGTCTGGCTGGTTCCAATGTGGTCTTGAACTCACAGAGATCCAGAAGTATTTCTGCCTCTGGAATGCTAGGATTAAAGGTGTGTGCTACGACTGCCTATCCTCTATGTTTGATATTGTGGCCATCCTGTTCTCTGACCCCAGATAAGTTTATTAGTGTGCACAATATTTCGGGGAACACAATACCACCACACAAGTACTGGGATTAAAGGCGTGGGCCACCACCACCCGGCTTGATAGCAGTTTCTTTATCCACTGAGCCCCATCATCATGGCCCCCCTTTGTTTGAGACAGGGTGTCAGTCTATTCCAGGCTTGTACTGAACTCTTTACTTAGCAGAGGATCACCTTGGACTTCTAATCCTGGTCATTCTACCTCTCTAGTGTTAAGATTTCAGGCACCTGCCATTATGCCTGGTTTATATGATGGAACCCAGGAGTTCATGCATGCCAGTCAACTACTCTAGACCCAGCCCCAAAGGTGCTTTTAATACACCTAATCTATTAGTAGGGTGGAGAAAAACTCAGGAGAAATGCAATGTTTCTCCTGAATGTAAATTACTTTTGCTCCATTGTGAGCTGTGAAACTGAGAAATCTTAAACCCTGGTAAGTGCAAGTGTTATATATAGCTCTGGAGGGATAGGTACCCTGACTGCCAGAAGTCAGACAATACCTACAGCTGTGTGTGTGTGTGTGTGTGTGTGTGTGTGTGTGTGTGTGTGTGTGTGTGTGTGTGTGTGTGTGTGTGTATGAGAGAGAGAGAGAGAGAGAGAGAGAGAGAGAGAGAGAGAGAGAGAGAGAAGGGGGAAGAGGGAGAGGGAGAGGGAGAGGGAGAGGGACAGACAGACATTATAGCTGAGCTCTGCTCCACTCCATTAGGGAGTTTCCCAGCAGAGATGTCCCTTCTCAGCTCTGGCCAGTTGTGACTTCTCTGTTCTCTGCTTCACTCTGCTAGGGGGAACAAGAGCCAACCCTTCAAAAAAGTGTTTTTCCTTGACTTCTGCTAGCATAATGCATGTGATTTGCAAGCTGGAATGTGTTTGTATGTGTAGAGGGAGGGAGGTATACATATGAGTGTGTGTGTGTGTGTGTGTGTGTGTGTGTGTGTGTGTGTGTTTGTGTGTTCCACAAGTGTATGCCATGTGAGTGCCATGCCCACAGTGGTCAGAGATTGCACTGAACCCTCAGAGCTACAGTTAGAGGTGGTTGTGAGCTGCCTCACATGGGTGCTGGGAACTGCACTCGTGTCTTGTGGAAGAGCGGTAAGAACCACTGAACCACCTCTCTAGCCCCAGAGCAGGCATTAGCTGAAATGTGTTTATTTATTTATTAAAGCAGAGAAGTTCAGGATGCCCTTTAGAAACAAAAAATAGCTTTCCCCCTCTGTCTTTTGGACAAGATCCATATATATATATGTATGTATATGTATACACACACACACACACACACACACACACACACACACACACACACACATGAGCCTTTGTTTTCTCACACTGGCCTCATAAACAGAAAAGGACAAAGACTTTACTCCTCTCCTATCCAGAACAAAGCAGGCTTATTGTGGATCCATGTTTTCTAGCCACTGGTGGCAAGTGAGAGACCATGTCTTAACTATCTTCTTTATGTATGGAAAAATTATGGTCCATGGAAAACTCATTGTCTCGAGTCTGCTTCTTCAGTTTATTGCATATTAGTCTCTGGCCTCTCTTTGTATTGAGTTATCTGCCAGCTCTTTTAGCTGTAAATAACTAGTAGCAATCTAAAGTAATTCCTGTTTACCTGTATGCTAAAATTGCTTGCCCCAGAGGTCTAGTTCTGTGCAGTGGTGCTTCCGGGCTGGGAAGAAGCCGGCCTTGTCACCAGTTGCAGAATCACCTCAGCTTTTCGGATAGTGTATCTAGCCCACCTTTTCTTTTGAGATGCCAGCAGTCTGTTACCTGCCTTACAAATTGTCAGAGTTCCATTCTATTATTGTGATAAAAACAGTCTGGCCAAAGGCAACTTTAGTAACAAAGTATTTATTTCATCTTACCCTTCTAGCTTACTGTCTGTCCTTGTGAGGAATCAGGGCAGGAACTCAAGCAGAAACCCGATGCAGAAACAGTGGAGGAATGCTGCTTGCTGGCTTTCTTTTTGGCTTATACTCAGCTAACTTTCTTATATAACCCAACACCACTAGCCTAGAGATGGTGCTACCCACAGTGGGGCTAGGCCCTCCTGCATCAATTAGTGATCAAGACAGTCCTCTGCAGACAAGCCCATGGGAAATGTGGTGTAGGCAGTTCCTCCAAGAAGGTTCTCCTCTCAGATAGCTTTAGGCTATGCCAAGTTGACAGTGTTAACTAGGACCCTCATTAACAAGTAAATTCTCCAGCATGTTTTAATTTGCAGCTGCATAATTTTGCCTTTTTAAAGAAATTATACTTCAACAATTTTCTCTGTTGCCCAGGACAAGGGCTGTTGTAGAATTGCTGGCAATAAATGTTGTGGCATGAAAGAATAAATGGAACCATGCAGGACTGTGTCATTATTACCCAGTGAGTGCATGTGAACATTAACAAGTCTGAACTTGATTGCTACTAGTTAGTCATTGTCAATGTTAGTGATGACT
The DNA here is from genome assembly GCF_903995425.1 of Onychomys torridus. Classification (NCBI taxonomy): domain Eukaryota; kingdom Metazoa; phylum Chordata; class Mammalia; order Rodentia; family Cricetidae; genus Onychomys; species Onychomys torridus. The sequence continues at coordinate 7,464,449 of NC_050450.1, forward strand.
TGGAATTTATCCAAACTATACCCATTCTATTTAGAAACATATCACTCAATAAAAATTGGCAAAAATGAAAATGCATAAAACAATGCATAAAAAGCCACCCCACAACACCTTTACAGAGAAATCTCTATCAATACTCAGTTGCTACCCTTTCTGGCCTTTTGCATTATCTTGTAATTTAACAAGAAGTATCAGTGTCTCCAAGTGTTTATCCCTCTAGCCACAGAGGTCAAGAAAAAGCAAAAAAGTTCCTGTCCTCCAGGAGCTGATGTTTTATTTGTTGGGAAGAGCATAAAGCTACAGAAATAAATGGACAAAATTCCAACCTAAGAGAGCATACAGATGCTACAATGTGTGAATTGCAAACCTTGTTTAAGTCCTGTCCTGTTTAATAACAGGTTCTGTCTACCAACATCTGCATGGAGCTTGGAGCTTGGAGCTTGGAGCTTGGAGCTTGAACTAGCCACCCCCTCTTCCCCACAACAGGTGCATAAACTTGAAACTTGGATGCTTTGCCATGCCTCTACTGCTCAGGTTTATCCTCACCGTAGGAAAGTACAGAGGAGTTTTTTTCCTAGTAGGATAGCAAACAAGAAAAGCACTTTCTAAGTTCAGGCTCATCATGGTCCCTTTGATCTGCCCTTCAGGATAGTTTTATGATTTCACACACCCTGTCCTCCTCAAACAGCCAGAGCAATCTTATGAAAACATAAAACTCACCACATTATACCCCTGCTTAAGGCCCTTCTAAGGCTCTTTATACTTTTTAGGATCAAATGGAAGCTCTGACATGGTTTTCAAAGCAATTCCCTACCACCTTAATATTATTTGCAGCTCTGACTTCACTTACTGAGTTTCCAAAACTACGGTGCCCATCTGGCATGGGCTCAATGTGAAATGACTGCATAACTCAAGGTCTTGCACATTTTGGTCCCTACTTGAAAATGCTTTTTTACGACACTGGAACCTTTAACAGGTAGGGCCTAGCTGAAAGAAGTGGCTTGATGGAGGAAGGCATTTTGGGGGTTGTAACTTAGCTGCATTTCCTGCCGGAGTTCTCTCTGCTTCTGGCTGGACTGTACCTTCTTGAGTTGGCTTTCTGTCGCTGTGCTAAAGCACACTGATAAAACGAAACTTAGGAGAGGAGAGGGTTTGTTTCATTTTCACATTGTATTACAGGGAAGTCAGGGCAGGAACTCAAGCAAGAACTCGAAGCAGAAACTATAAAGAATACTGCTGGCTTGCATATCACAGACCCATGCTTCTGCAACCCAGGCCTACCTGCCCAGGGAATGGTGCCACCCACAGTAGACTGGGTCCTCCTATATCAATGAACAGTCAAGCCACAAGCCAATTTGATCTGGGCAATCCTCAAGAGAGCCTCTTCTCCAGTAGTTCTAGACTGTGTCATGCTGACAGTTAAAGCTAACTGGGCCAGTGGCCTTGATGTCACAGTGGCCTTGATGTCCTGCTCTGGTGGGCTGTATCCTCTAAATCAGGAGCAAAGCAACCCTCTCCCTTGAGTGGCTTGAGTCGTTTTTTTGTCACAGAGGTAAGAAGATTGCCTGAGGCACCACCCAGGGCTTTTGTGTTAGTTGCTCTTTCTTACTGGTTTGCTTTTGTGATTTTGTAAAGCCCAATTCTTCCCTCCACTCCACATTTCATTTCCACAGTGTTAGTAGCTGCCCCACCCTTCCTTATTATTTCATTCCATTTAAATTGATTTGAAAAGGCACTCATTCATCCTCTATATTTTCTTGTTTTTCCCTTTTTCTGTTTGTCTTCTGTTTCTCTTCATGAAGATATGAGGTTTTGGATGGACAGATCTTGTTCACTGCATATCTTTACTTAGCGCCCAGTCTAGAGTGGGGCATATAGTAGGTACTCATTAAATAGATGAATCATATCATATTTTCTCCACCACAGAATAGAGGCCAAATGTGCTGGTTAACTTTATGTGTCAGCTGGGGTGTATCATGGGATGCCTAGAAACCTGGTTAAACATTATTTCAGGGTGTCCCTGTGAGTCTTTCTGGGAGAAATTAGAAAGCAAATTGATGGAGACTCTAACAAAAATTGACCTCCTTAATGTGAGTGGGCCTGAATAGAACCAAGAGTGAAGAGGAAAAGAATGAAACTCTTTTTTGTTTTACTCTTTGAGCTAGTTCTTTGATCTTTTGAACTTGCTTTTATTGATTCTCAAGCCATCAGCCTCAGCTTGAAATCTACACCATTGATTCTCCAGTTCTCAGGCCTTGGACCTCCCAGCAGCTTTCCTGGGTCTCCAGTTTTTAGGGAGAAGCAAATGCCTTACAATAAGCTTCTTGATAGCTATGTATTATACATGTAGTATATACTATATGTGGTATATAGTATATATTTGCATATTATATTTATTACATGTGTTTGTATGTTGGGTTTATTATACTATGTATTACATGAATATACACAATCATTTCTGCTTCTCTGGGGAACTGTGACTAACCTACCAGGTTCTCTTTGAGAAACACAGGCTGTTTTTGTACCAGCTATGGTTTGCAGGAGCTGTTGCAAATAGAACTTGGAGAGAGCCTACTACCTTACAGAGACTATGGTTCCTGGGGTTGCTAGCTTTCAGCTCTTCTAGCCAGAGTGACACTTCTTCCCTCCCAGTCTAGTCAAAGTTATTGATCTCCAAGTGTGGCTCAGATTTCACAGTCCCAGCTATAATTAACCACCAGAGCCTTGCAAAGCTCTCCTGAGCTAAACTGGAGCAAGCAACATTTGTAAACAATGGTTAGCTTAAAGAAAGGTAGAATTGTAAGTGCCATCATGTTTTCTGTCAAATGTGTTTTGAGGTTCAAAGGGATTATATTAAAATGAATATCCCAGGACTCTTTAATGTATCTGCCTTCCAGAGAGGGAGGGAGGGAGGGAGGGAGGGAGGGAGGGAGGGAGGGAGAGAGAGAGAGAGAGAGAGAGAGAGAGAGAGAGAGAGAGAGAGAGATTTCAGTAAGTAGGGTGGTGGGCACCTCTCTCTATAAACTAAGGCAGGAATGTTGGGAGAACAAAATAATCATACAGTGAGGTCCATGTCTCATCTGTCAGCTGTGCGCAGGTAGGGAGCTGGAAAGATAATCTACAGAGGCCAGTGCATCCAACTCTCATGACATTTATAGGATAGACATGGCCAGGTCTGCCTTCTCAATGAAGGCAAAATAAAGTTTAAAGTTAGTTCATTAATCCATCCATCCAAGAACTACTTCTAGTTCTGTGTGTGTATGCATGCACATATATGTGCCTAAGTGTGCACATGCTTGTGGACGCTGGAGATTGACATCAGGTTAGGTGTTTCCCCTCAGTTCCTGTCTACCTTATTATTCAAGACAGGGTCTCTCACTGAGCCTGGAGCTCACCAATTCATCCAGACTAACTGGCCAGCAAGCCTGAGGGAACTTCCTGTCTCTGCTTCAATGTTGGGGTTATAGGCATGTATCACCACACCCAGATTTTTATATGGGATCTGTCTGATAACAAGGTTCATTATGAAGGAGGGGAGGCATCAGGAGCAGGGGGCAAGATAGTTTCTTAAATGTTTCTTCTGCAATAGCTAAGATGTATGAACAGATTATCAGAGAAGCAATACACTGAATGTTCAGGTATCTCACATTGAGTCAAAGAAAGAAATAATTATAAAAACAATTGAAGCTTCCTGTGAGTCTCTTTCTCATTATAACCCACTCCCATAGGGACTATTCTATTCTAATGTGAGTGGCCATCATTGTTTTGAGAGGGTTACAGTTAATTTTTCTCTTCTTTGTATACACTTTCATCTTGGAAATATCTGGTCATAACATATGTTTTTCCCAAGAAAAAAGATGGTAAAAAGTTACCAACGTTATAAAACCCAGGGATGGTGGAAGTCCCATTCCTTTGGGAAATTAATAAGCAGTGACTTTCTTTTTCCTTATGGATTCTCTGACCCTAATTTTCCAATTGGTACCTCTCAACTTCTCCTCATCTAGGCTGGCTGGATAGGAGACCCTTCTGGTCCTCTTGTCTCCTAAAGCAATTGAAGTTCAGTGTTGGTTGATGCCCAGAGCTGGGATTGTCAGGTTCTGGTGGGAATTTGTCCTTGATTATTTGCTACTCTATAGGCACCATGTTCTTTGGGCAGAGACAATCCCTTGTTCAACACAGGCAGCAGGAAAGAAAGTCATTCATATGCATTTTCAATACAAAACTGAAATGAAGGTGGAAATTTTCTCTTGCATATTTTATGATGTGTGTCTTAGTCAACTTTTGCAAAGACTAAGGGAGTTAATATTTCATATAGGTACAGAGGAAGAAGATGAGAAAGGATGCATTCTCTGCCCGCTTTGGCATCTTCAGGTTGCTCTTCTGTGTCTCAGTGGTGATGGGCATGAGCGCTTCGGCCTTGGATTCAGCCAGACCTGAGCTCTGGCTCTGTTGTTGATGTGTTGGCATACAATGGTTTAAGACCCTCTTCTGAAAAATAAGACTGCAAGAAAAAGTCAACAGAATCATCTCAGGGTATTGGGTGAAAGAAATATCGAGAAACCTTGTGCCCAAATAGCCTCTTAATTTGCTTCTTAGGGTGTGAAAGTAGAACAGATACATCTGGTGAGAAAAGGTGGGAGAAATGTTTTTCACTTATACAGACTGGTTTGGAAGACACAAGGAGTCTGAGATTTTAAAGTACCTTTCCTATCTTGGTTTCAATAGAGAATGTTTGTGTATACTAATGTGAAGATAATCCCAAGACCACTTTCTCTGCAGAAGATCAGGGGCTTTAAAGGCTAAGGAACCCAGGAAAACAAGGAGATTGTTTTTCAGGGAGTGTACCTGGTTCTTAGAAGCTGTTTTTGTTTGTTTTGCTTAAAAGCATTGGTACTTACTGGGCCCTACAAGGTAGCTAAAATCTGAAGGAGCACCTAGTATTGCTACCTCATTTTGTCTGTCACCGCTCACTTCTATATATAGGCTTCTTAATCATTCCAGGAGTGTCTATGTGGAGACTCTTATCTTTGTCCTTCCAGGCTAAAGGCACAAAGAGTAACTGAGGGGTCTCTTCTAGTTTCATTTCTGTTGCTGTGACAAAATGACCTGTCACAAAGCAGCTTATGGAAGAAAGAAGCTTATCACTGTGGGGAAGTCAAGGCAGGACCTTCAACAGCTACTCACATCACATTCACAGTCAAGAGCAGAGAGAGTGAGCACACATGCTCACTTACTTGTTACTTATGTTTAGCTTGGTTTCTGAACTCCTATATATTTCAGGTTGCTCTACCTAGGAAATGGCACTATCCACATTAGGCTGAGTCTTCCAACATCAGTGAAATTAATTAGGATAATTCCCACAGGCCAATCCAATGTAGATGAGTCCTCATATAGTAGTAGGTTTTCCCCTAGGGCCCACAACCTATGTGGTGGTTTAAATAAGATTGCCCCCTCATAGGATCATATATTTTAATGCTTGGTCACTAGGAAGTGGAAGGAACTGTTTGAAAGGATTACAAGGATTAGGAGGTGTGGCCTTGTTGGAGGCCCAGTCTCTCTTTCTCTCTGTCATCCCTGCCTCTGCCTACTGCCTTTGGGTCAGGGTGTAGCTGTCAGCTACTGCTCTAGCACCATGTGCACTTCCATGCTCCCTTCCATGATAATAATGGACTCTTAAGTCTCTGAAACTAAGTCAGCCCTCAATTAGATGCTTTATTATTATTATTATTTTAGTAAGAGTTGTCGTGGTTATGGTGTCTCTTCACAGCAATGGAACAGTGACTAAGACAGCCTATCCTAGTTTTTTTTGGCCATTTTAGCATTGTCCCAGGTATGGGTTCCATCTCGCTGGGTCAGCCTTAAATCTAGTGTTTGAAAAATGGTTGGTTAGTCCTGTAACATTGGTGCCACAGTTGCACCAGTCCATCTTGCATACAGGCTGCTGTTGTAGGCTGAAGGATTTGTATCTGGGTGGTATTGATTACTTTTCTCCTCTAGTGGCATGCAAAATACCTTGTAGTACCATGAACATAGTAGGAATGAAGCCTCTAGTTAGGTACCAGCTCAACTTCTCTGTGTTCAATGACACGAATAAATGTTGTCTTCAGCAATAGGGCCTTATCATTGGGTTATGGAGAGTAATCAACTCTTGGCAATAGCCTATGATGTTTGAGGAGATTTATGGGGTGGGCCTCCTTGGCCACTGACTCAACCAAATGCAGCCCATTCCTGGCACTGGAGGTTTTATTGGTTGCATAAGTTGTCTAGTTGGGGGCTATTTCTACCCTATTATATGGATGGTGATACCATTTAAATTCCTTTCACATGTGTGTATATTTTAGGAAGTTTCTACAGCCATAGGTTTCCATATGCCTTTTTAAAAATGGCCTTCAGTGTTAGTTGCCCTTCCCATATTTCCTCCTCTGCCCTGCCCTCCCATCCCTCTCTCCATTGAATCCCCTGTTCTAGTTCCCCCTTATCTCTTTATAACAATATATTTTATTTTCCCTCCACTCCCACCCTCAATCTGGTCCCTTTTCAGATACCTAAGCTCTGTGATTTTTCTGATTGAAACACACATATCTAAAACTGAAAAGCTACCATCCAAGTATAAGAGAAAATGTGCGATAGTTGTCTTTTTTGGGGTCTGGGTTACCTTACTCAGAATGATTGTTTCTAGCTCTATCCATTTAAGTGAACCTTTATAGTTTAGTTTTTCATAACAGTTGAATAGCATCCCATTGTGTAAATATAACACATTTTCACTATCCATAATGAACATCTAGGCTCTTTCCAGTTCCTGGCTATTTTGAATAGAGCAGTAATGAACATTAGTGAGCAAATATCTCTATAGTAAGATGTAGAGCCCTTTGGGTAGATGTCCAAGAGTGGTATAACTAGGTCTTATAGCAGCTTAATTTTCATCTCTTTGGGAAACTTCCATAATGATTTCCATAGAGGCTGTGCCAGTTTATACTCTCACTAGCAATGAATAGGTTTTCCCCTTTCACTGCATCCTTGACAGCATGTACTGTAGGCTGTTTTGTTGATCTTGGTAATTCTTACTGGAGTAAGATGACATCTCAGAATAGTTTTGGTGTGCATTTCTCTGATGGCTGAGGAAGTTGATCATTTCTTTAAGTGTTTCTCAGCCATTTGTGTTTCATCATGTGCACACTTTCTGCTTAGTTTTGTATGAATTTTAAAATTGGGTCATTTGTTTTCTTTATGTCAAGTGTTTTAGTTCTTTTTACATTTGAGATATACAATGTTAGATGTATAATTGGTAAATAACTTTTCCTATTTTATAGTCTGCCACTTTGCTCTAATGATGATGTCTTTTGCTATACAGAAATTTTAGCTTCGTGAGGTCCCATTTATTAATTTCTAGTCTTACTGTCTGCTATCAGTTTCCTGTTCAGAAAGTCCTTTCTTGTGCCAATGAGTTCAAGCCTATTCTCTTCTTTTCTGTCAGATTCACGGTACCTGTCTTATGTTAAGGCCCTTGATCCATTTAGAATTGAGTTTTCTTTTTTTCCTGTCCCAGTTCTTTCTCTGTTTAAATCTAAAGCTCATGCCAGTATGCCAAAGAGAACTTGGGGTCACCAGATCCCATTATGTGTTCCTCTTCACACTGTACACATTGATTAAGTCTTCTTTCTGTCCCTTTCACAATTATCAAAAGAGAATCATTCTCTGGTTGGCGTATTGGGCAGGTGGCCTAGTCTGGTCTGTTGCGACTCTCGGAGTCAAGTCTTCCCCTAAATCTCTGCTAAAAGGAAGAGATTGCTGGTCAGCAAGGCATTGTGGATCTGAGCCAAGGAGAACAGGTTGAGCTGGGATTTTGATGCCAACCCATCTGACGTCCATGTGCATGTTCTCTCTATCACAGCCTTATGCCATATAAATAGACAAAATAGATACATGCACATGCATACACACACAACAGCACATGGATATGCAACACAAATACATATATACAGACACACAACAGACACGTGAACATATAGACATAGACACACAAATAAATAACATGCAGACACAGAAAGATAAGATAGACACACAGACAAAAGATAAATACACATGTACATGTGCATATACATGATTCATATACACAAATAGACACACAAACTATGTACACATGTGCATACACACAGATACACAAATACACAGAGATACAGACACAAACACACACACTTGTTTATACAAACCTCTGTATAAACTCTTCAGAGTTCCTAGCTTTATGTATTTGAGTTTGGGTTTCTGTTTTACAGTGGGATGTGGTCTTCCCGAAAAATGGGTCTTACTTATTTCTGCATGATCAATGGGTCTAGAACTTATAGTTCAGTGAGTGAATGAACATATTCATTTATAGCCGGAAGTTTTCCTGTGTCCCACCTGGCCTGCAGTAGCTTATAAAATAATCACTCAGAGGCTTAATATTAATTATTAATATTAATTAATTAATATTAATTTCAAACTGTTTGGTCTATGGCTCAGGCTTCTTGCTAGCTAGCTAGTTCATCTTAAATTAAGCCATTTCTGTTCATCTATGTTTTGCCATGAGGCTTTGTGGCATTACCTGTGTTCCATTACATCTTGCTCCACTGGCAGTACTCAGCATCTCCTCTTCCTCTGCCTCCTCCTTGTCTCTCTGCTTGGATTCCCCACCTGGCTCTATTCTGCCTTGCCATAGGCCATAGCAACTTCTTTATTAACCAATGGTAACAACACATATTCACAGGGTACAGAAAGACTACCCCATAGCATTCCTTCTATCAAAAAATATTTGTTGAGCATCTAATCTGAGCTGACAATGGTTTTAAGAGGTGCTGGAGGCATATTGTGAGCATAAATCTTCTACCTAGCTTATATTGGTGTGCTAAGTGGTGGGAACATATAGTACATATATTAAAATTGCTTCATATGTAAGAAGACAATCAACAGAGATTTAAACATGAGAATAATGTACATTGGGAGAGACAGGTGTGGTCCCAGCTCAAAGAGGGATGATCAAGAAGGCCTCAGTAGGAAGATGCTAATTTGACCAGTCAATGGAGAGAATTATATAGTGTATGGAGACTGGTGTTCTGGTCAGAGGGAACAGCTGTACAAAAGCCCTGAGGCAGGAGAAGGTCTGGCACATCTGAGAGACAACAAGAGTCAGCAGGTGCAGCCAGGACTGAGTGGACAAAGGCAAATCATTCTCTAGGAAGAGATTTTGGGGTGGGGTAGGGAGGAGACTTTGGTCATGCGAGTCCTTGTAGGTTGTTGTGTGGGCCTAGGATACTGCACTAAATGAAATAGGGCTTGGAAGATTTTGAGGACAGGCATGACATGCTATTGTGGCTTCATTTTTCCCTGATCATGTTGGCTTCAGGGTGCAGAAAGGACTGCCAGGTAGTGTGACACAGAGGGTAATGAGCAAAGGAAGCAATCATAAATGTGTAGCTTTGGAGAGGTAAGGTCAGGTTGCTACTCCTTCCCCTTTGACTTAAAGAGGTAAGATTTAAAAAATAGCTTTGACTAGAGGGCACCAAAGAAGTTTTCTTTTAAGGTTAGGCTGGCATCTGATAAATGCCAGCTCTTCTGGATACTTCTGGCACGTAGCAAAGTTCTGTCTTGGAAGCCCGAGGTTTAATTCCAGCTTTGACCTTCCTTAAAACATGACCAAAGCCTTTATCTCAGTTTGCTCATTCACAAAGGGAGCTACTGATGTCCCTAACCTCACAATGCCAGGGGAGAAACGAATACTTAACCCAAGTGTTCCAGATCTTATTTTGATCCTAGAAATTTGCAAAAGGAATACTTTTTAAAGATTAAGCACAATGTTTTATTTCTTTATTTTTTTTTTGTAGTGCTACAGACTGAGCCTAGAGCCTCGTGCATTTTAAGGCAAGTGTTCTATGTGGAGCTCCATCCCTAGCTTTGCTAAGGAGCCAGATTCTTGACCTTTGTCTCACATGTACTAGTTTGAATATTTAAAGAGAAGAGCCTGCAAGGCCAGATTCTTTTTATTGTTTTTTGAGACAGGACAGGGTCTCATCATGTAGCCCAGGTTGGACCTAAACTCATATCTTCATGCCTCCACCTTCCAATTGCTGAAATTCTAGGTGTACATCATCATTGATCATAATTTTTGACAATCTTTCAAGTGTCAACAGAGCCAGTTGGGATCACACTGAACCATCTTTTTTAAAAAAATATTTAATTAACATTTTTTTTTCATTTATTTTATATACTGACCACAGTTTCCCCTCCCTCCTTTCCTACTCCACCCGGCCTCCCATCCACCTCACTCCCATCCACTCCCATTTATATGAAGGAAGCTCTAGAAATGCTAAAAGCTTCTCATGTGTGAACTTCATGTTACCATCATCTTCACGAATCTTGAACACCTGGTGTGAGCGTTAACTATAATGATCACTTGGCACAGCCCGGAATCATCTTAAAAGGGTCTCAGTGAAGGCTTGTCTACACTGGTTATGGAAAAGCCTGCAGCTTTGCTGTGTTTACTGATGTGGGAAGACACAGCCCACTGTGGGCAACACCATTCTCTGGGCTGGGTGTCCTGAACTGTGTAACAGTGGATCAGTCAAGGGAGCACAGGAACCAAGCACACACACACACACACGTTCTTCCTCTGCTCTTAACGTGGTTCCATGTGACGAGTTCCTTTAACCCCTACTACCTCGACTTCCTTGCAGTAATGGACTGTAATATGAAATCGTGAGCCAAAACTAATGATTTCTCTCCAAAGGTGCCTTTTATCAGGATGTTGAATCACAGGAACAGAAATGAAGAGTCTGCAGAGATTAATAAAGCTACCCTATGTGTTTGTCACATGTCCTCTGTTCAGGTTACCAAGCTTAGAAAGGGTACTTGGTTTAATACTCTGCTGTCCCCATCTATGAATTCTTAATAAACTTTTAAAAAGGATCCCCATGTTTCTGTTGTGAACAGAATAATTTAATCATCTTGGATATGTTAGGAGCCATTACAACAAAATCAGCTGAAAACTGGACTTGTTTTATACCTGCCCCAGCACTTAGCAGAGTTTGAAGCATGTCTGCATAGAATAACTCTGCAGTTTTTTGCTGCATCAGCCTTGTGAAGGGGATATTTTTATACCTACTATTTAGATGGGGAATTTAGAGGCTGGAGAGTACTTGAGCAACACACTCAAAAATCACAAAACAAGATAATGGGGATTTTAGAGCCTTGTTTCTTTAACAAGTAGTTGGTTCAATGGCTTACAGATTCTTGTGTGCTCCTATGTTGGACTCTTAAGGAAATGAGCCTGGGAATTAGCATTTTAAATGTGTTCCATGTGATTAACAAATACTCAAGTAAATTTGGAAAATCCTAGCATGTAGTGATTACCAAACTCAACAGTTCCCACTTTGACTAGAATTTGTTTAAAACAAAAAAATAACAACAAAACTTCAGCTTGGTGTGGATGGGAGGTGGAAGCAGGGAGATGATGGGTTTGAGGCAGCCTGGGCTACATAGTGAGTCCAAAGCTAGTCTGAGTTACATAGTGAGTCCCTATCTCATAACACCAATGTAGCTCAGTGGAAAAGCACTTGTCTCCCACTTAGATGGCCTGAGTTCAATTCCCACCACTGCCATCTTCAGAATTATCCAGAGTGTTATCACCATCCCCAAAGAACAGAAACACTGAAATTGATTCCACAGGACACTGTTCCCTCAGATGCTCAAAGAACACTCTTCTTCATGATAAAGAATTACAGTGTACATCTGGCCTGCTGACCTCTGGAGGATCACTATGTTGACCTGAAAAGATAACACAGTCAAACCACAAATATATGATGTTCAGGAGCATGGAGGAGTTGGGTTGTGACATCTATAGAAATCTGTCTGTCCAGAATCAGAGATGCTACTGTTATACCCATGTCGCAAGACCCCCAAGCAAGACCACCACAGAGCCATTATCCAATGCGAGCACACTGAGGTTTTTATTAACAAAACAAACAAGCTTGGTCTGGTGTCCAGCATCTGACACAGCGAGTGGAGGAGAACAGCCCCGAGCACTCACTTTAAAGGGTTTATACAGGAAAAGTTTACATGCATCTTGGGACTGACGAGGGGGATAGGGGTGAGGTAAGCATAAAGTTACTAATTGCTAACAGGATTCAGGGTATCTATAGAGACATAAATTTTTATTCCCTATGTCCTGCTCATGTTGACACATTCAGATTCATTGTTGTAGTCCTACATTCCTCTAAGGTCAACTTCTGGTCAGTTGAGTCCACTATTCCCAATATCCTGTTTTGCCAAGTCCAGGATACATAGATTTATTGTCCCAGCCTTATAAGTTCAATTTCTGATCACTTCTAAAACTGCTGGTCAGCAAATACCTTTGGAGGAGGGGAGGGGGAAGCATCTCCCAAGATGGCTACTGATTTTTCCCTTTCAGCTACCCCTTTTGGAAAACTTGGAACCAAGACAAGGGACTCAGCTCCTCTCCTACTTTATAGTGAAAAAGGTTGATTCAGCTCACAGTACTGGAAGTTCAAGGGCAAGGTCCTTCTATTGGCATGGCTCCAGTTGAGGACCTTATGTCAGGTGACATCATAGTGACAGGAATGGATGTATAGAGAGATGACATGAACAGTTCGAGAGGCAGAAGGTGGGGAGAGGCCAGGCTAGCCCTTTCCGACAGCAGATATTCCTCCCGAGGGCAGCAAACCCATTGATCTAACCACTTCCTACTCAGCTCTACTTCTTAATAGGCTTCACATCTCTTCTCAGCATCACAGTAAGGACCAAGCTCTGAGCACATGGGGTTTTAGAAGACCAAACAGTAACTAATTTTGATGGCCCCACATTGATGCCTTTTTTTTATTTCTGAAATAATTCTGGGGTGCTATGTAACCCAGGCTGGCCTTGAATTCACTCTGTGGTTTAGGCTAACCTTGAACTCCCAGCCTCTAGAACACTGGGGCTATGTAGCACAAATTCTAATTGAGTCAGATACCAGAGTGAAAGCTGAAAGATCAGAGAAGCAGAGCAGCCAGTAACTAGAAAGACTTCTGACTTCTACTAGATCCTCAGAGGAAAAGGGTAAGCTCCTGTCTCCTCCCTGCTTTATCACTTCCTCTTCCTGCCCAGCCATATCACTTTCTTTTTCCTCCTCCTAAATGCTGGGATTAAAGGTGTGTGCCATCACTTCCTGGCATCTAGAGGCTAGCTCCACACTCTGATCTCCAGGCAAGCTTTATTTGTTAGAGCACAAACAAAATGTCACCACAAATCTGTAAGTGTGAACTCCCATGCCAGCTCTCCCAAACTGACTCTTATAAGCCAGAAGTGAGGGGATATAGGTTCCTCTTAAACTCTTCCATTGTTCTAGGTGGTAGAAATCTAGAAAACAAAGTGTGTAATGGACAGATTAGCCTCACCAAAGGAAGGTCAATGGCAAAGTCTACATACAAGCACCCAGGGCAATGCTTCTAAAACCCTCACCTGCACAGGAATAGCCTGAGGATCAGTTAAAATGCAGATTTGTTCAGAAGTTTTTTGGGGAGTCTTGTGGGCCACAATAATATATTATAGAAATTCTGCTGTGTATTAAAGCTATACTTTGACCAACCAAGCATATGTCAAAAGGCAAGCCATTTATTACGAAATATTTAGTATTATCCAGTTTTTAATATTTCAGCTATCTTCTGCTATGAAATTCCTGCATGCTCAAACACGATAGACCATTTGGCAAACAGCTAAGCTTCTCAGCTGCTGAACCTTCAGGTAAGTAAAACTCCCCCATGCTCCTGTAGATTTGCTTCTTGTGCAAATGAAGCTCAAATCATCCTCTTCCTTTATGCCTAGGGGCATGGCAGAGAGATTGACTGGGGACAATAGAACTTTTTGCATAATGAGTAAGGACTGGAGTGGAATTCCAGAGGCAGACACAGAAAGCTTGGCCTGAGAGAGGAGAGGAAGCCAGAGGTTCAGTAGAAGGTAAAGCAGATCTCTTGTAGAGTTTATCAGGGCCAGGGGTAAGGAGCCAGGAAGGATATAGATGGAAGACAAAGGGACAGAGGAGGAAGATCAGGTCAAAAGCGTTAAGAGCTATGAGGACAGGAAAACTGGGCACAGAGAGGAGCTGAATGTGAGGACAAGGGTGAAACTGTGTAGATAGAATTGACCTAGAAGAATAGACTAAAGAACTCAGTGTGTTTAGATTCATTTGATATCCTTCAGATTAGTATCTTCAGCTGCTTGTAGCATCTGTTCTGGACCCTGATAGAAATCTCCTCAAGGCAGGCACTTGGGGTATTTCGTTAGGGGAGAGGAGTCGTTCACTGCATTTCTAAGAAGTTCATGTGGTACTGGTACTACAGGCTCCTGAATCATTCTTACAAGAGTGAGACCTTCCCTGGACTCATAAAATCAGTGCAGCTGTGCAAGAAGGAAGAGGGTTCACAGGCTTCCAACCCTGAGGATCTATGACAAAAGTAGATTCAGTTTCCTTTAACGGTGTGGTCCCTCGCATGTTGACCAACAACCAGGAGTATATGGACATTATAAATTGGACTCAATGGGCTATATATTAAAAAAAATAGAGGGCATACAGTTAAGGAAGGGATTTGAATAGATCTGAGGAAGAGTGGGATGAATATGATCAAAACAATTTATATGAAATTCTCAAGAAGTTAATGAGAATATATTTAAAATAGAGTTGAGTCTTAAAGCATTATGCTTTAACATGACTGATGAGTCCCTAGCAATGAATGAACATGGGATGAAGCATACTGGAATATTCTTGTTGGTGGCTAGATAATGCCTTCAATGTAGTTAAAGAAAGTGTGTGTGTGTGTGTGTGTGTGTGTGTGTGTGTGTGTGTGTGCTCATGCACACACGTGCTTCCTTCTGAGTGCATGTGGATATGGGGGTGAGTGCTTGTGAGTGGTATATGTGCTCATGAACGCACGCCTTCTGAGTACATGTGGTGTGAGTGCACATCCCTATAGAAGTCAACATCAGGTTCTTCTCAATGGCTGTCCAACACACTTTTGGGGACAGGGACTTTCACTGAATCCAGATTTCACTGCTTTAGCTAGAGTGGCTGGCCAGATAGCCCCAGGGACCCTACTATCTCTTCCTCCCTTGATGTGCTGCCTAGATTTTTGTCAACATGACACAAGCTAGCATTAACTGAGAAGGGGAACCTGATATGAATTCACAACATGCCCCCATGGTTGGGCATGCTCGGCGGACCTAGACACTTCCACCTAGTTATTTCCAGTTCAAAATAGCCATTTCTGGGTCAAAACATCTCGCATGACTAGGACCCTGTGGCTTTGTGTAGTTGCGTAAAGCTTGTGCAGCCATGTGATCTACGCACATGTGTGGAGTAGCCACATGAGTTCCTGTATGCACGTGAGGCCCACCCTTTATAAGCCGACGCCATTTTGCACTGGCCTCTCCTTTCCCTCTTGATCACGTGTGTTTCCCACAGGCCTGTTCACGTCTGTCTCTTTCTCTCCTATCTTAATGAAAACTCTTGTGTGGATTTGTCGTTTTTCGGGGCGTTTCCTTGCAGGATAAGAGCACCACAAAATAACTAACCTCAGTTGAGAAATGCCATCTTAATATCAGCCTGTGTAGACAAACCTGTGGGGCACTTTTTAAAATTATGATTGATATGGGAGGGCCCAGTCCATGGCACTGCTACCCTAGGTGGGTGCTTCTAGATGCTATAAGAAAACAGGCTGAGAAAGCCATGAGGAACAATTCAGTGATCAGCATGCCTCTATGGCCTCTGCTTCAGCCCCTGCCTACAGGCTCCTGCCCTGACCTTTCTTAGTGAGTGTGACCTGAGAATTGTAAGCAGAAATAAGCTCTTTTCTCGCAAAATCATTTTTGTTCATGGCATTTTATCACAGCAATAGAAACTCTAACTAAGGCACTGGAGCTGGGGTTACAGAAATAAGCCACAGAAATATTAATATTTAATATTAAAATGTAACCTTATATAATATTAATGCCCCCTAATGCATCACCTAGGCAACTATACACCCCCCAATAGGCCACATTGCTGTCCACTCCTGTTTGTTTAAAATGTATCTTTTTTGACAGACATTATTTTTCTTTATTTTTGCTCTAAAAGAATGCTTTTCATAATTTAGTTTATTTAAATGTGTGTGTATGTGTGTGTGTGAGTGTGTGTGTACATGTGAGCACATGTGAGTGTCTGTGCCCGAGGAGACTGGAGGGTCAGATACAGGCTGTTGTGAGCCTCTTTCAGAGTATTCTGGGAACCTACCTCAAGTCCTCTAATAGAGTAGTACACACTCTCAACAGCTAAGTCCTCTCTGCTGTCCTTAATTTGTTACTTTATTTTAAATTTATGTATGTGTGTGTGGTGGGGGGAGTGTCTGTATGTGTGTATGTCATATGTGTGAGGTGTCCTTGGTGGCTGGAAGAGGGCACTAGATCCCCTGGACCTGGAGTTACAGGCAGTTAGCTGTGAACTTCTCAGAGTGGGTACTTGGAACCAAACACCCATCTTGTGGGAGAGTAGCATGTGCTTTTTTTTTTTTTTTTCTTGTTCTGATACCTCTTGGTTTAGTGTTAAAGGGACTTTTTTTTTGAATGCCAAATATCATTTATTGAAGGAGGGAGGAGGTCTTAAATACAGGCTTACAGCACAGTGGGAGAACCCCAGAGGGCAGAAGTTCACTACTGATGTTTTATAATCTTGCATCTAAGTTGTAACATATGCGGTAACAAAGATGAACAAGGAAGAACAAGTAGCTGGAATGGCTACCCACTACAAGAATACATCCTACATTTATTCTCCATGGCTCTTGGTCTCATGGCCTGAGGCTTGGGGAATAAATATTTTGAAATACAAAAGAAAAGTGTTGATGTGCATGGCAGAAGTTGTGGGGATTTGGAGAGAGGCTCCAGGTAAAAGCTGAAGAAAAGTTTGACTTTGTGGTTTATTTTTATCCAACCTATTGGGCTAATTGGCTCTCAGACATGTTTGGATCTAAGTCTGGAGCAGACTCAGGCTTGGAAGTCCTGCCTCCCAGGATGGCTCTAAAGATTATCTGATGAAATAAGTAAAAGCATGTTAGCCTGTGAATTAACCTATTATATCTTTCTTTAACCAGTATTTACTTGTGCTTACCAGTGCTTACTATATGTTAAGGGACAAAACACAGTCAACGAGGCAAGCAAATCCTTACCATCATGAAACGTAAAATCTAGCAGGGTTGACGAACACTGATTGGTAAATAAGCATGTGGCAAGCTGAGAAGATTCTTTCCAGGGCCCCTTGGTGTGCCCATTCCCACATTGGCACCACCTAACCACTCACACCTCCATCTTTATGCAGAAGCCTGCTGTCACACAATTAGGGCTGCCTAAAACTTCTTGTCCTTTTCCTCAGGGCAGCAATCAGTCATTAACTGATGGCTGTGTGGGACAAGAGATGTCTCCCTTGCAAAGGCAAGCTGACTTAGAGAAACATTTTCTGCTGTGGGGGTCCCAAAGGGAAGGAGAAGCCCAGACAACATCAGAATCCATCTCTACTCATCTTTTTTCATGCCCTGGTTCACTTCCCTCACTCCTTTGCAAGCTTTGTCTGAGACAAGTCCCTCAGGGAGTCAGTCACTGCACAAGAATCCCCAGGCTTTCTTGCCAGGGAACCTGGGCAGAGTTAGGAGATAATTCCAGGAGTAATGAGGGCTATAGGGAAGATGCACAGGAGATGTAAGACTAATGGCCTGGGAAGAAGGTCTTGTTTTAATTCAGTGTCAAAAACTTTACAGAAGGGGACTTTCTGAGCGCACAGCTGTGTGACAGGAAGGAACTGTCCATGCAGGATGGGGCATTTGTGGAGGCAAGAGCTGATAGACTGGTTCGGGAGGAAGTGAACTAGACATGCCAAAGACCTAGAAGAGAGCAGGATATGGAGCACATTGGGTGACAGGTGAGTGAAAGGATGTCATGTCAGAGAAGCACTATGAGTGTTCTTCTTGGTCTAGATTGTATTTTAAATGTGATGGGGAAACTGGAGGGGTGGAGCCTGATTTGGTTGTAATAAGCTCAGCTGGATGATGTTTGGGGAACAGACCATGACTCAGAGCCTGGGGAAACAGTAGCTGCTAAATAAGCAGTACTTCTGCTGGTAGCTTAGATGTACCACTGCTTTTCAAGCAGTGTCTCAGGAAAGATCCCGCATCAGGAGCAAAATAGACCTGGCTGCCTCCCTAGGACCCTGCAGTATAATTCTCTGGCTCACCATCTTCTCCTTTTCACAGCCTGGTAACCTCTCCACTCTCCTGTTAGGACTTTTTATTATTGCTTCATTTATTGACAAAATTACAAAGACAACATTTCAAGCACATAGCTAGCCCTTTGAAGAGTCCTGTGTTTTTGTACCTCCTATTGAAGGATAGGGAAGTGTATTTTAGAAGCTGGACAAGCATAGGACTCATGTAGGACCATTCAAATTGATGAGACACAAGACATGGGGTCCTCATGAGCTGTCATTAGTGCCTTTCTTTATGTTAATGGATTTCCAGGGAATTGGAACAATTGAGATAGATGAATCCCAGGCACATCTGGCTGCTGTTGGCAATGCCTCCAATGAGGTCTCAGATCTCAGAAAACTACAGGGCACTGGAATCATTCATTCGAGCCTACCCAATAGTGCTTGCTGTGGTCACAGGGGCATTCCTCATGTGTATTGTCCATTATGTTTGTCACTAGCCACATGGAACCACTGAGCAGTTGAAATATGACTAATGCCCATAGTGAACTAAAAGTACTTGTGTGTGTGTGTGTGTGTGTGTGTGTGTGTGTATGCACATGCGCAAACACACACATATATGCATGTATATATGTATGTAGTGTATAGGTATGTATGTGAATTTTCATATATGGAATTACACATGTATGTGCACATGCATGTGTGTGCCTGTGTGTGGATGGTATGGGGGCCTTATTTATTGAATCAAGGTCTTTCAATTGGACAGACTTCATATGGGTAGTCTAGCCAGCCATCTTGTGCTGGGGATCCCCTGTCCTACCTTTTGAGTGCCAGAATTACATGTAAATTACCACATCCATCTAGGACTGATGTGGGTACTGAGAGTCTGATCGCTGGTCCTTATTCTGGCTGCATGTATGTCAAGCACAAGTACATAAACCTCTGAGCCATCTTCCATCTGCCAACCCTGAGCTTGGTGCGACTGAGACAGCCAAGATGGCAATTGTGCTGTCAGGGAAGCTGGTTGGAAATGGCAAAGGCTGGTAGGGTGTCAGAGGTTGGCACTTCAGGATGAATCAAGAGAAGGCCAATGACAGTGACCTAGGTTGAGAGTTTGGGGTTTAGAACAGCAACAAGAACAGCATCCATGATCACAAGATGAGCAGCACTGGCCCTGGCAGATTTAGAGACTTTATGAAGGACTCTACACCCTCATCAATCATTTTGGGAACAGAAAATGGACCTGATATTTGTGTGATTCCAAATCTCAAGCCACCTCCTTTGCTGTTCCCAGTCACTGTTACTTCCTGTACTAATTACTTTTGTGCAGCTGTGACCAAATGCCTAGTAACTTTGGGGAGAAAATGTTTACTCTTGTTCATGGTTCCAGAGGTATCAGTCCTTCATGGTGGGGAGGGTGTGGCGGAACAGAGCTACTCACATCATAGTGGCCAGAAAGCAGAGAAAAGGGGGGTATAAGAAGTACCCAGGGCAAGATACATTCCAATGACTTCCCTTTTCCCCATAGTGACCTACTTTTTCTAGTGGACCCCAACTCTCCCCTTTCACCACATCCCAATAATTCAGGGACATTATAAATCCACCAAGGACTCATTAGGTCAGAGCCCTCAGGATCCTGCCATCTCTGGAAGCTCCCTCACAGTCACCCCCAAAGATATCTTCATCAATCTCCTAGGTGCTTTTAAATCTAATCAAATTGACAGTAAACATTGACCAATTTCTTATATTTGATGACTTCTGCTTTTCCCCGACTTCCCATCCTAACACTTACCCAGCGCCTATGAGGGTTAAACTTTGTAACTGAACATGGATGTAAAACTCACTTTCGCGTGAAAAGTTAGGATTAAACACAAGGCATTCCCAAGCTCACTATCTGTATCAACATCAGTAAAGTTCAATAAGACACTTATTTTAACATGTGAGCTTGGATTTGGTTTTCAGACCTAAAATGAGAACGATGAATACTTGTGGTTGATGTATATGGTTTCTTCCCTTATCCTAACATGTGCAATTTAGTAATTTTTATGCAAAGCATCCTTGGCCTACAATTTCCACTCAGCCTTTCTTTTCTCTTTTCTAGGTCATTGCAGGGCTTTTGAACTGCATTTTAAAACAGGGATAAGCTCCCCATGGCTGTTCTTTTTCCTAAAGCTTATGCTGAGGACCAAGCTGGGGGAGAGAGGAACAGGCCACTAGATGCAATTGTTTTTGTGACCATCAGATAGGAAAGGGTTTGGGTAGGTCCTGGGTAGTGGAGGAGGAGCCCCCATATTCAGATGGACAGGAGTAAGCCTATGGCAGTAAAAAGGAACATAAATATGACCTGGAGTGGAGAAACTGGGAGCCCGTGTCTCAAGGTGTCTTCCAATACCCATTGTTTATACAAATACCACTACATTTCCCCTTTTTGTCTAAATAAGAAGGTTCTAATCTTAATGCAAACTATATACAATAAGAATGATTATCAAGTATTGTCCAGAAAAAACAAAGGGTAATAACATAAACAAAAATGGAACTACAACCAACAAGAATAATATCAAACAAGAAAGACATGTAAAATATCCAGAATGTGGATAAATGGCAATTTACCAAGATTACTCCAATAGCTGTCCTATCTTGAAGATTTTGACTCTAGTACTAATATGTTCTAGCTGAGGTATGAGAAGATTGTGACTGTAACTATCTAATCTTCAGCTCTATCAAAGACCTGAGAAGGAACATAATAGTACCCAAGAAAACAGGAGATGGACGCAAGCAGCTTTTGGGAATCTTGTGAGAGTAGACAGAGACAGCTGGCAGCCTGGACAGTCACCTAGTTTCTCAGCATCGTTGGTGCGTACACATTGGCTACAGGCCTAGAGTATCTGACAGACCATTTTCAGAAGCAGGAATTTTGAAAGACCATCTTATCCTGTCTTAGCAGAATTGAGAAGTTGCTTTCCTTGTGTCCCGCTCAACCAGAAAGGACAGCATTAGTATTATCAGCAGTTGAGGCAAGGGCAATTCTTTGCCCAGAAGGCCATTATGTGCCAGAAAGAAGGTAAACTTCCAAACATAAATGTCTTAGAGGCCCAGCATTCTCTCAGGATCAGATCAGTACTGCCAGGAGCAATCCTATCTCATGTCAACCAAATTCTAAGTTATCTAAACATTTAAATGCCATATTCTCTAGGTCTATGAAGTGTTTGAATATTACCTATCCATCTGACATATGTTTCTATAAATCTGGAGAATCTAACTAACATAACTATAGAAATGACAAGCATGAGTGAATATAGCTCAATAAGTCTTCTCTACTTAAATAACTTAAGGACTAAGGCTTCACATTAACAAAGCAGATGTATAGTATAAGGACAATGACCTCAAAACTGTGACAATAAACAAAATAGCTTAAACAAAGGTAGGAATATATAGTGCAATATGCAATATGACAATAATCCTAAATATGTATCAATATATAAAATATTCTGAACAGAGGTAGAACATATGTACAGTATGACAAATATATTACAGTTATATCAATATAAAAAATTACAAACAGGTGTAGGAATATGTGTACAATACATCAAATATAGTTTTGTATTTATATCAATATACAAATTATTTTAAATAGGAATATAAGAATAGTTTACATTTGTATCAATATACAAGAATCCATATCAGTGCAAATTATTTTATTGAATTAGTTTACTAGTAAATATAATAATCTACCTTAATATCCTATACCTATCCATTCTCCTTTTTCTTTTCTAAAGGAGAATACTGAGTCTTAATTTTATTGTTCTACTCTCAACACTGTAACCATCCAACCATATCTGAGAGAAAAATGAAACATTTGGGAGAGGGGTGTCCTTTTCTTAGAATTACTTCCTGCTGTTTAGGGGGTGAGTATCTCTGTGGGGTCCTGTAAGAAAGCTTAGATAGTTAGGTCTCTGTAGGGCTCGTGGTAGAGTCTACAGCAAGTCTCGGTAATGGATAAGATTTTCTGAGATTCTGGCTAGAAGTGTAATATGATGGACCATCTCATCTTGGAACTGTCCTGAAAAGTTTTCAAGGCAAAGCTGATCACTGAGTAATGTTCTTAGGTACCATGGCATCTTTCTGGACCGAGTAGAGTCATTGTTGTGGGGCCCCATCTTCCTTCTGGAGACTTCAGAGCTTGCTATTGAGAAGATTTATTTTCACTGTGGAAAACTTGAACATTATTAATATCAAAATGGAAAGTTTGGATTTAAAGATGATATGACATGTAAGAAAGGATTCCGAGAAACCAAGAATAACATGGAGAAAAATAGAATCTTGATAACAATGGTCCTTAGGTTATTGGTTTTTCTTCTGTTTCACACCAGTTGTTAGCTCTTCTGATATGAGACAAAAATCTCTTAATTTTTTTCTTTTAACAACATATTTGGGTTTAAAGAAGGAGAGAGCCACATTCCAACTCCAAAGCCAGCTTGATTTATAATTGAACCAGGACCACAACTTTTCTAGAGTTAAAGAGATATAGATGTTAGGCAGTGAGATATTACCCTGTGGAGTATATTGGTACCAATAGGTTCTTCCCTTCTGCTGTAGACATCTGGGTGTCCAAGGCCTTTTGATTTCTGGAGGATGGGTATTTCTATTATCCTGTAAAGACAGAAAATAGAACCCTGCCTCAACCATTGTTTGTTAAATTTTTCTAACAACTTGTAGAGATGTCACATTGATGGATGAACTTTTACTACTCCTCATCCAGGAGTTTCTCCTGTTTGAATAGAATTTTATTAATTTTGTTTATATCCATAGCTTTTCTTCTCTTTCAGAAACAAAAGCTAAACCCCTTCCCCTAATGTAAGCTGTATCCTGGTTTCCATTCTGAGGTCAACACATCTTTGAAATAAACCGGTTGGTTTAGCTCAGGAGTTTTGTCTGTCGTCCAATGTCTCTCCTCAGCTGTTGTTCCTTTCTCATCAGCATTGAGAAAATTCAAGGTTAATAAAGCACTATGCAATCTATTTCTAGGAGTCATTGTTACCTGTTGCTGTTTATTTAGCATATCCTTTAAAGTTTAATTGGATCTTTCTATGACTGCTTGGCCTGTGGGATTGTGTGGTATTCCTGTATCATGCTTTATACTGTAATAAGCAAAAACCCATCTCATTTTATTTGAGACATATGTTGGGGCATTGTCTGTCTTAATTTGTTCTGGTATTCCCATGATGGCCATAACTTCTAATAGGTGTGTAATCACAGAATCAGCCTTTTCAGACCTTATAGGAATTGCACATTGAAATCCTGAATAAATGTCAATGATATGGTGTACATATTTTAATCTTCCAAATTCTGCAAAATGAAACACATCCATCTGGGAAATTTCATTTCTTTGTATACCTTTGGATTGCTTCCTGGGGATAATGAAGTTTGGTTATAGAAGGAACAAGCAAGACATTTTCTTACAATTTCCTTGTCTTGTTGTCAAATGATGGAGAAATCCTTCTTCAAACCCTTGATATTTACATGGTGTTTCTTATGAAAATCTGAGGCTTCTAGTATGTTACCTATTAATAACTGATCAATCTCATCACTACCTTGTGCTAGAGGTCCTGGCAGACCTGTATGGGGTCTGATGTGTGATATATGTCTGATGTGATATATATATATCGGATGCTCCCTATTTCTGATGATTTCCTGTAACTGTATGAGTAGTGAAGTTAATTGTATATTATCATGAATAAATTCAGCAGTTTCAATGTGTAAAACAAGCTCTCTCTGTGTATTGAGAGTCAGTAACTATATTGAGAGTTTCCATGAAGTCTATTAGTACTGTAAGAATGGCATACTGTTCTGCCTTTTGTAGAGAATTATATGGGCTTCTAAATACTTTACCTAAGCCTCCTAATTCATACCTTGCTTTTCCTGATATATTTGTATCAATATAGAAGGTGGGGACCCCAGAGATTGGTTTTTGCTGTACAATGTAAGGAAGAACACATTCAGTTCTCTTTATGAATTCTATTCTTCTGCTTTTGGGATAACAGTTGTTAATCTCTCCCAAAAAGTTATTGCAGGCTCTTTGCCAGTATTTATTATCTTTCCATAATAAAGAAATTTCCTCATTAGTTAAAGATACTACAATTTCTGCTTGGTCCATTCCTGTCAACTGGCACAGTCTTAATTTTCCTTTTAGAAACAAATCAGAGATCTTTTCCACATAGAAACATCCACTCCAATATAATATCTTCCTTCTGCATCAAAATCCCTGTTGGGGAGTGCCTGGAGGGCCAAGGCAGAAATGCCTACATGTCCCAAGGTCATATAATACTTTTTGTAATATTAGTCTTTTTCTTCTATCTGATCTTCATGTTCTGTGTTCTTAGACCAATGGTGATTTCTGTGATACAGGAAAGGAGTGAAGTTAATTTCACAGGAAATTATATAGAGATGATCACTCAGGATGGGGTTAAGGCAGTTATGTAGTTCATGGAAAAGAATCTGCAGCCTGGGGAAGCTTTTTAGGCTTGGGTAAACTATACCAAATGTGTGGTCAACTATAGTGCATGGTATGATGTGTATCAACACACTGGACTTAAATTGGCCATGATGAATACTTCAGTTTCTGAGGATATTCCAAGGACATTGTGTAAAACTTGAGACCCTAAGGGGTGTTGGCTGAAGACTGCAGATGGAGTAACATATAGATGGGATGACAAACTAAAAGTGTGGTAACCTAGAATAGGAGGAAAATAGTGGCCTCCACTAAGAAAGGGAGATGGCAACTTTAATTCAGATACTTTTTATTTTTCCTGAAGGAATGTGGAGACAATGTGGCAATTGATGTAGTGATTGCCACAAGCTTTATGAGGTTCCTAGATTGAAAAGAACTGCCAAGAAAGGTGAGCTTCATTTTATAGGAGCTCTGTAAATTAGATTAGTCTTCCTTGGAATTGTTGGAGATAGAAGGACAGAAGTTGCTGACTTGCAGGGACAGATTTCTTGTCTGGGGTCATTGTGGCCCACCAGTCATAGGGCTTGGTGTTTGCAGAGGGCTGAGAAGGAACTTAGGTGGCTGCAGGGGTCTTGAGGTCGGAGCAGGCTGTGTGAGAAGGAAATGACTGTCTGGTACATTGACCACTCTTCTAATTTTTACCTTTTTTGTGAAATTGCATGTTACTAGCCTTTGGGTCAAGTGCTCAAAAGATTGTATAATCATTAATAATGAAAATAGATTATTAAGTCTGGGATAGTTCCTGTGTTTAGTAAAAGATGATGAGGAATATATTGGTGATTTTCTAAGAATAACCTTTGGAATCATGAGAACATTTTGTATTGGGTGATTTCCCCTTTCCTTTCTGTTCCCCCTTTACTTATGATAATAAAAGACTGAGGTCACCAGGGCAAAAGCAGAAGCTAAGAGAAGCTAAGAGAAACTAGGGAAGCAAAAGAAACTTAGCACCTTCAGAAGCCCACAGTGACCTGTCAGCTGCACGAACATTGTCTCTGAGTCATTATTGCACCTTCCAGGTATCCCATCACCCTTAAGACCCTGGAACTGCTGAGGCTGGTCCCTGGCAATCATCTAAAGTCCCTCCCTTCAAAGTGGAACCCGCTGCCTTTAACTATGCTGATTTAATTAGACCCTTTTGTGGTACCAGCTCTGGAGACCCGTCTTTCCTGTCAGGCTTTTAAACTGTTCTTCCGTCCTGAGATCTCAGAGAAGGAAACTGTTTCCTGTGCTCCAAAACTGAGATGCAAATTAGCTCAGGTGATGCCAAGTTCTGGGGATGAGCCCTTTAGCTGTTTCTTTTATGGGACTCATTTGACAACTTATGCAGACATCAAAGCCATGTACAAGCCTGACTGGGGAGGAGGGTTATAAGCATCCCTTCTATTCTCCTTTTATGGAGTGTGGGACTTCCTGGAAGTCCCAGTATTGTTTCTATGCATCAATGGTTATCAATTGTACTCAGGCCTGTTTGCTTTTTTTAAACCCCAGACTATGGGCCTTGTAGCAGTAGCTCCCCACCCCCAGCTTTCCTTCCTTCCCTTGATTCCCATTAATACTTCAGATTTCCAGAGAAATTCTTCCCAAACCTTTACAATAGGTTTTTGATGGAGAAATCTGCTTATCTTATGCTACCTTCTTCCTTTTCTTCCTTCTCCTGTCCCTTTTTATTCTCTCTCTCTCTGCCATGAATCTCTCTTTTGGCTATGTATGTATGTATGTATGTATGTATGTATGTATATATATATATTTGGTGCACACATGTATGTATGTTCAAATGTGTATGAACATGTACCTTTGTATTAGCACACACATGTGAACATGTGTGTAGAGCATAGGCTGACATTAAGTCTCTTCCTCCATGATTCTTCATCTTATATTTTATAGTAGAATCTCTCATTTCAACCCAAAACTCACAGGTTTGGTCTATCTTACTAGCCAGAGTGCTCAACAGAGGGCTATTATCCAGGATATACAAAGAACTCTAAAATCAAAATAAAAAAGCAAATTACATCTTTGAAAAGTAGGCCTGGGGCTTGAATAGAGTGATCTCAAAAGAAGAAAAAATGACTAAGAATTTAAAAAAAAAATCTTGATCATCTCTAGAAATTAGAGAAGTGCAGATCAAAACATCTTTGACATTTCATCTTACCCAAATCAGAATGACAGGATCAATGGAACAATTGACCACAAATGCTGGAGGGGGTGCAGGGAAAAGGGAACCCTTGTTCACTCTTGGTGGGACTGCAAACTGGTGCAGCCTCCATGGAAATTAGCGTGGAGAATTCTCAAAAATGAATCCACCATATGATGCAGCATTTGACATCCTGCTCCACAGATACTCAGCCATGTTCATTGCTGCTATACATACAATAGCTAGGGTGTGGAAACAATCTAAATGTCTTGCAACTGACAAATGGGTAATGAAAACATGGTCCATACACAGTGTGGAATGCTATTCAGTTGTAAAGAAAAATGAAATCATGAACCTGCAGGAAAATGGATGAAATTAGAAGAGATCATATTGAGTGAGGGAACTCAGACATAGAAAGACAAATGTCACATGCTCTTATTTGGGGATATTAGTTCCAAATCTTCAGATATGGGTATATAACCTATAGTAACTTAAAAAACCAGAAAAGTAAAATGGGACCATTGCCAGGATGGGGGGTTTGGGAAGCAATAGGGAAGGAAATTGCAGGGTACAAGAATCTGATCATGGAAATGGAAGAAGGGGGCTTCTTAGGGAGGGAGGTAAATACAGAAGAAGGTGCAAAAAGGGTAAAGGCAAATTTCAGAACACTTGTGTTCTGATAGGGAAAATGGGGGGAGGGGGTGTTCTTTAGGGAGTGGGGGAGGAGATAGGAACAGCAGAAGGAGGGACTGGGATAAAATATCAATATAGATACCTGCAAAATCCACAAGGAATTTCACATCATGCACCCCAATTGAGCTCATTGTTCAGTCCCCCATATCCTCCCCTTACCCCTGCAGTGCCCCCAAAAGAAAACTAAAAACAAAACAAAACAGCAAGCAAACAAGCAAACAAACAAAAACAAGAATACAACAAAAGAAAAAAACCCTCTTGGCCTTTCCTTTCCCACCTCTCTGACACCTACCTCTCCATCATCTGGTGGCATAGGAAGCAGTGTGTCACACAGTGTACCCTTTTGTCCAATCAGCTTTACTAGCAAATGTCCATTGCAATGAATCATTGACCCGGTTCAAGGCCTCTGGTTTCTGATCCTCACTGAAACTGGTATATCCTGCAGTTGCCAGGAGTCATGGAGATCCAGTGGGTGTTGTTCTACAGAACCAGCCCCCAAGAATTCCAGCAGGTCCTAGATAAGGTAGATGTTAGGGTGAGCCAACCCAAGGCCAGGTTGTGGGCCAGAGTGGTAGCTAAGCTGGTCAGTCCAGGCTACCGGGGCCACCCACCACAGGAGAGGGGCTGTAGCCAGCTCCCTATGCCCATTCCTTCAGGGTCAGTTCTTCCTCTCCAGTGGTGAGGGGTGGGGCCAGCTCTCCTGAGTGCAGGGGTCAGCTCTCCATGAGGGTCAGGACCAGCTCTCCTGCTGCAGTGTCCATTGAAAGGCAGGTCCAGCAAAAGGTGGCAGTTTAGCATGGCCCTCTGATTTCATCACACATGGTTCTTATGGTCCCCTGAGGTGACACAGGCCACAGACATCCACACAGACCTCGGCTGCAGCTGGACCATGGACAAAGACAGCAGCTCATCCTGGATGACATTTGGCTCCAGGTGGAAGCACTGGCCACTCAGATCAGAATGGCTCTGCTGGTAGATCAGCATGGCCCCTGAACACCAGCAAGGTCATAGGTTGTGGCTCCAACTCCAGGTTCTGTGTGACCTTAGGTGGCAACATGGGCCTGAGACTTTAACACAGATCCTGGCTGCAGTAGGACTTCAGACCCAGACACGGTCCTCAGCAGCCACCTGGGTCTGGATATCACTGTGGTCACCCCGCTGGCAGCATGGCCCTTGGACACCAACATGGTCCCAGGTGGCGGCCCAGACCCTGGGAATCAGCATGGCCTTCGATGGCAACAGGGACATGGACATCAGCACAAACCTCAGCTGCAGTAAGACTGTGGACCCAGACATGGCCCCAGCTTCAATCCTGGTGTGGGCATCACCATGACACTGGGTAGTAGTATGTGCCACTCAGATCTGTATAACCCTGGCTGCAGCATGGTCCTTGGGCACCAGCATGGTCCCAAGTGCCTGACCAGACCCTGGGCAACCACATAGCCTTTGGTTGCAACAGGAGCTACAGATGTTGAATCAGACCCTGGCTGCTGCAAGGTCATGGACCCAGACATGGACCTCAGAAGCAGCCTGGACCTGGACAACACCAGTGCCCTGGGTGGCAGCACAGGCCATATGTATATAGTTTTAATGAACTTTTCTCATCTGGGCTAATGGTGTGCCCTCCAAGAATCAAAGACCACCTAATAAAATCCTCAGTACTAGACATGAGAAGCTTTCTTTTGAGTTCTTGGCCATGGATGCCTAAGAGACTCCCCAAACTCCAAATACAGCTTATTGCTGTTGCCCTTTGTTACCTTACAGAGGTAGAAGGTAAATTCCTATTGCTGAAGAAACCATTTACTTCAGAAACAGAGCCCAAAGACCTTTACACTGGAACTGACCTGAATAGCCCCTTCCCTGAGGACTAGCTTTCATGGTACCAGACACAATGTAAGTCCTACCCGTAGCCGTGATGCCTCTAAACCACATCAGAGCCCAGCATGGCACAATAACACTATGGATATAGTAGTGGCACACATACCCTGTCTATAAGCAACTGTTTTCTAATGGACTTAACACCTGCTCAACAAAAGAGAAAACTGCTTGGTACCAGAAACCTAGCTAAATGCTCAGTGCTAGTGAAGTCATGGTTATTGGAGGAGAATCTACAATCACTAATCTACTAAATCAGCATAATCTATAATAATAATATATACACATTTGTCTTTATACCTACAGATAAATACAGTATTCATCCCTCATTGAGGAAACTTCTATGCAACAGATGGTGTCTTGGTTATGGTTTCCATTTCCTTGAAGAGACACTGTGACCACAGAAACTGGTATAAAAAACATTTAACTGGGCTGGTTTACAGTTTCAGAGGTTTAGTTCATTATCATTATGGTGGGACATGGCAGCATGGTGCTGGAGAAGATGCTGAGAGTTTATATTTTGATCCACAGGTAGCAGAAGGAGTTTGTGTCCACACTGGGTATAGCTTGAGCATAGGAAACCTCAAACCATACTCCCACAATGGCACACTTCATCTAACAAGGCCACACCTCCTAATAGTACCACTCCCTATGAGCTTATGGGGGTCAATTACATTCAAATCACCACCGACAGAGATTATGACAGAAAACCACAACCAATCAAGATGCAGAGTTGTGGCCTAGTCCCAGTGGATGCATATATAAAACACCCCCACATCTGTAGTAGAATAGGCCCATAGGGTCGAGGAAATTGTCTCAAACCAGTTGCCAAGGCATGCTTCCTTATGAGCCAACCTGGATTCTGCCTGAGGGCCTAGCAACAGACACCGTTAGAGTTCCTGACTGTGCCCAGCCAATAAGGGATGACTATGCAATATTACCAGATTGGGACACAGCCTGGGTGCTGGAGAAGGTTATATAAGGCCTTCCTGTTATTTAATAAACAAGTCTGCTGTTTGCCTTCAACTGACTCCCAGTGTCTGTGTCATTGACCCTGCACCTTCTCACCCGCTCCTGCAAGGAAGCTGTTAGGATCCAGTAACACACATCCAAGGCTTAGGGAACAGGCTGGGCAGATTTTAAGAGGCATGTGTCCCCTGGTAACATCAGAAGGTATACCCATGAAGTCTCTCCAACTCGACAATTCAAATGTGAGCTGAGCAAGCATGATGCCAACAAATATGCCAGATTGGACTAGGAAAAGCCCATGAGTCCTCAACACTACCCAGGAAAGCTGGGAGCAGCAGAGGTGCTCTTCCCCAGGGAAGGGCACACCAATTAGTTGCCCAGTGCCAAATGGTCAGCCCTGAAAACATACATACAAGTAATAGTATATGGGTTTAATGGTTTATATTTAAGATATAAATATAAATACAAATATAAATGCATGAACTATCAATTAATAAAGAGGCCAAAAGTTTGAAGAAGAGTGGAGAAAAGTATGTGGGAGTATTTGGAGGGAGGAAAAGAGGGGAAAACATTGTAATTAAATTAATTTAAATAAACTCTCAAAAATAAAATGAGAGAGAGAGAGAGAGAAGGGGGGTGTCACATCACTTACAAGGCCAGGCCCATTAGAGTAATACTGGATTGCTCATCATAATGCTTTAAAGGCAGAAAGGCTTGGAAAGATTAGTCCTAATCCTGAAAATCCACAGTTGTCAACCCAGATTATTATACCCAGCAGACACATCTAAAAAAATTCAGCCAGTAATGAAGCTGCCCTGAGCTGGAGAGATGACTTGGTGTCTAAGAGCAGCTCTTGACACACAGACCTGAGCACAGAATTCAGATCCTAGCACCCATATAAGTCAGGTATCCCAAGTACACCTACAACCCCAGCTCAATTGTTAAGAGTAACACTTGCTGTTCAGCTAGCCTGTCACCCATATTCAGGTGGAGACAGGGGCATCACTGGGACTTTCTGGTTTTTTAGCTGAGAAAATATAAGTCTCAATTTCAAGAAAAGAATATGCCTCGAAGTAAGCTGAACGTGAGAGGACAGGTGGGTGACACTTTCTCATGGCCTCTGGGAATGCTCAAGGATACACACCTACAAAGAGACACAACACACACAAATAAGTAAGCCTAGAATACTACACAGTGCCCTGATACAATGTTGAGGGCTGTGCTGTGCTCTACTTATTCCCTTCAGTCTTATTTCTAAAATTGATTTATTGTTCTTAACACTATTGCAGTTGGGGGGGCACTTTGGGGCATAGTTCTAGCATCTAACCCAGGGCTTGGGGTAGATTTTTGCTATAGTCAAAATTTGGTATGAAGAAGTCTGTCAAATGTTGCTGAAATCATAAGTGTTGTGCAGAAAAATCACCTGAAATCCAGTTTCTGTAGCATTGAAGTAGACTAGTCAGGAGTGAATTAAATCTGTACATGGCAGAAATGTCAGGTTTTCTCTTAGGGAGCTTCTCCCCAACCCCCCTAACTATATATGACATCATTTCCAAGCCACCTCTCCAGTTGTCTAACAGAATACCCCGAGTTAATGTCAGACCCCTACAGGTTGAAAGACTGTCCCTCAAGACTGCCTCGACTTCAGACACCGGTTGCAAGGATCCTGTCTCTAATTAAACACTTGTTTTAGTTTCCAGGCATAATAATTTCCCAGAATAGTTCACAAATCTCAAGGAAATGCCTTGCATTCTTCTACTGATCTATCTTGAAGGGCATGGCTCAGAAACAGCTAAATAGAAAAGCCATGATGGTAGGGAAGCAAAGAACTGCCAGGGCCTCTCTAGGAAGCACCGTTCTCAGGATCTGGGCCTGTGTGTCAACATGTTGTTAAACATTCTTAGAGGGGGCTCTACCCCTCTAAGATGATCAAACCATCGGCCATCAGGGGTTAGTTCTGTCTTCAGTCCTCCCTCTAGCTGGAGGGTGGGTTGTAATTTCCATTGTTTATTATACATGATGCTGCTACACAAGGACACTTTATACAAATATCCATGGTACACTAACCATGTTACCCCTGTACACTGTCTTCCCCTTTTCTGCCTATTTTCCCCTTTCCACTATTCCCCCTATGTTCCTAGACAGCTTCACTTTCACTTTCTTGCCATAGGTACATATATGGTTTTTAGTATTTGCATAAAGTCTAAGAACAATATAGTAGAGAAAATACAATGTTTGTCTCAGACTGGCTTACTTCACTTAGTATGAGTATCTATGGCTGAATCTATTTTCCAACAGATGATCAAATTTCCATTGTGCATACGCAGCACATTTTAAACCTGGGTGTTGGTTACTTCTAATTCAGGTTTTATTTTTCTGGCAACCATCCTCAACCTGAAGCTCCCTACACCACCTTCTCACTATGGAAGAAGATTCTCCTGTCACCTTGGTCACTTGTTAAACTCCAAAAACTTGGGAACCCTAAGCAGGACTAGGGCCAAAGTCCAAAGGCCAAAGGTATTTTTATGGGTAAACATGGTAAGCACTACCATTCATTTGGTGTCTATTGATCTTACACACTCCTCAGCAGTCATGGGTCAAGATTAAGCATGGCAATAAAGCTCTTCTCTTCTTTGGGATCCAGTAAGTTCTATGATGAACATCAGCTGATGCTGTAGCAAACATTCATCATCTTCATCTACTCAATCACCATTTCTCCTTCTGGAATTAAATGCCATGCTTTCCTCTTGGGAACCCCATATCCTTATTCTCAGTTTAGTGATTTGGAAGGGATATATTCTAATGTCACTATTAGCAGTGGCTGAGAGATTCAGGTGTGAACAATCAGAGCCCAACATTTTCCCAGACTCACCAATTTATTGTAGGACATGTGAATTGAGTCTATTGATACCTTACTTAGGGCTTACTTATTTTGGCTTATAAAATAGCTTTTCCTTGTTTTCTTTTAGTGGTGCTCAGATTTTATATTTTAAACCTGGAAGATCTGGTGGCTACTACTGCCTCTTTATGGTGTTAACCTGAGAAATGGGATCATTGAATGCTGACTCCCCAAAATATCATCAAAACTACCTTCAGATATGATCAAGTTGAACCAATTTTTTACCAAAAGAGGAGACACTACTTTGATGGCATCTGTTCTGGTTTTCAGATGTGGTATGACCCAATTTAGATATGTGTTAATATTTCTAGCTCTAATTTAAGGCTAGTTTCTATTTCACTAAGTTTAGTACAGATTGCAATATAATAGGTGATATGTGGTAGAGAACTGCAATCTCAGCTCAAGAGGCTTTGGTATGAAGATTGTGAGTTTGCCCAGGTGGTGGTGGCGCATACCTTTAATCCCAGCACTTGGGAGGCAGAGCCAGGAGGATCTCTGTGAGTTCGAGGACAGCCTGGGCTACAGAGTGAGTTTCAGGAAAGATGTAAAGCTACACAGAGAAACCCTGTCTCAAAAAACAAAAACAAAAACAAAAAACAAAGAAGATTGTGAGTTTGAAGTTAGCGTGGATACATAGGAAGACTGTGTACTAAACAGCACAACAGCAGAAAGAATGGGTACACAGAAAAAAATCAATGATTTGAGATGAGGAGATTAATGGTCTTGGATATAAGCCACTTAGTGCTTTGAGTGCAAGAATTCTTGGGTCTTTTATGAAGTTGCTTGAATTAACTATGATGTTAAAATGCAACTTTTCTCTTTCTGGGCATGAGTTCTAGAAGAGTCAGTTTATGATAATGAAGACATTAGAATAGGAGATTCCTATAAACATGGACAGAAAGCTATGAGTGTATATGATTTCAGGACTTGAAACAACATAGTAGAAAACCAAGAGAAGGAAGAGAGATCCTGCTTAGTATAATTTGAGTTAATGAATCCTGACACACTGAAGCCAGAACACGGGGCTGAATCATCCATTCCCTACATTAGAATTATATTCATAGAGGCTGGGGGAGGTCCTCATAAGCATAGGACATGAATGAATGAATGAATGAATGAATGAACAAACCCTAACCCGAAACTAAAAGCTGATGAAGGAGTGCACTCTTATAATCCCCAAGCCTGGGTATTCAGAGGCAGGAGGTTCCCTGGAACTCACTGGCCAGCCACTCTTACTTAGTCAGTCAGCTCTAGGCCAGTGAGAGACTTTGTCACAAAACAATGTGGATGGTACCAAAAGAATACCACCCAGTGTGTCCTATATGCACATATATGTACTATGGTGGTTGGAAAGAAAATGGCCCCCGAAGGGAATGGAACTGTTGGAGGTGTAGTCTTGTTGAAGTAGGTGTGGTCTTGTTGGAGGAAGTGTATCACTGTGG
This sequence comes from Onychomys torridus, assembly GCF_903995425.1. Taxonomy (NCBI): domain Eukaryota; kingdom Metazoa; phylum Chordata; class Mammalia; order Rodentia; family Cricetidae; genus Onychomys; species Onychomys torridus. Next base: position 7,499,210 of record NC_050450.1, read on the forward strand.
GTGCAGGCTTTAAAGTCTCTTTTCTCAAGCTTCACTCAGTGTGGCAGTCATTCGACTTCTTGCTGCCTTCTGGTCAAGATCAAGATGTAGCCAGCACTACATCTGCCTACATGCCACCCTGCTCCCCATCATGATGATAATGGACTGAACCTATAAAACTGTAAGCTGCCACCTCAATTAAATGTTTTCTTTGTAAGAGTTGCCATGGTCATAGTGTCTCTTCACAGCAATAAAAACTCAAACTAAGACATGCATACTCAGGCATATGCAGCTTCACACATGCATATAACCAAACATACATGAAAACATACACAATTACACATCATGTCCATTTTCATTTAACCACAGCACCTCCCTGATATAGATATAATAGGATGAAAGGGTGGATTAAAGAACTTACTTCTAAAGAACAACAACTTGTTTAAAATGTTTTACATTGGTATAGATTTTAGTCTATTGATAAAAACTTAAAGTTAATTTTGTTATACTGTGTGTATATTTCTACTCATGTTTAAGGTATTATGTTTGTATAGCTCATTTTAAATTGTATTGGATAATTAAAAATAGATTAATAATTAGTCATCTATGATAATCATACTCGTAGCTATGTTAGTTAAGTCTTCTAGGTATACATAGAGATATTTCAGATAGATAGGTAATCTTCAAATACTTCAAAGACCTACAGAATATGACATTTAAAATATTTTTAAAATTTAGACTTTCTAGACAGTGAGACATGTCTGCTCCTGGCAGCACTGATTTACTTCAGAGAGGAGGATGGGCATTGAAGACACTCCATATCTTATCTTCACCTTAGCAAAAATAGCCATTTGGGCAAGAAACTGTTCTTGCCTGGACTGCTTGACCAACTGAACAGGCAGGACCCATAGAAAGGTGACCACTGAACTTTGCTTGACAAAATGGTCCTTCAGGTTCCTGCTTCGCAGAGGAAACTGCCAGACATTCTACAGGACACTGAGAGAAGTGACCGAGAGACTCTAGCCCTGTGGACTGAAGACAAATGCCCCAACTTTACAAAGGAACATTAGGTGACTGTTCAGGCTGCCAGCTGTCTCTGTCTACCCTGCAAGACTCCTGAAAGTTGCTTGCATCCTTCTCCCGTTTCTCAGGTAATATTATATCTTTCTGAGGTCTTTGATGTGGTTGAAGACTAGATAGTTATAATTTCCTCAGTAATGATAAAAGATAAATTAGATATAAAAACCTTAGACTCACAAATATAGGATAGATAAAATATTTTGTTTAATTTTGCCAAAACAAATAGACTAGCTATTGTAACTATAATTCTTGCTTGATAATTGTTTTGTTATATGTAATTTTATTATGTAAAAGTTAAAACCTTCCTTTAAAAAAAAGAAAAGGGGAAGTGCTGTGGATATCGCTCTGTATAAATAAAATGTTGTTTGGACAGTGGCCAGGCAGGAAGTATAGGCTGGACAAGAGAGAAGAGAATTTTGGGAAGTGGAAGGCTGGGGGAGAGACACTGCGAGCCGTTGCCATGAGAAGCAACATGTAAAGACACCGGTAAGCCACAAGCCATGTGGTAAAGTATAGACTAACAGAACTGGGTTAATTTAAGATAGAAGAAGTAGATAACAAGAAGCCTGCCACGGCCATTCAGTTTGTAAGCAATATAAGTTTCTGTGTGTTTACTTGGTTGGTTCTGAGCGTCTATGGGCCTGGCGAGTAAGAGAGATTTGTTCTGTTTGTGGGCCAGGCGGGAAAACTCTAACTACACCTCTCAATAAGCAGGGTAGGATGTACTATAGGGCCTTAGTCATAGGGCCAGTGTGACCTATATCACTGTGTTCAAGCACAGTCTTCAAAGTGTCTGTGTTTCTTGCTGTGAGGTGCACTGCTCCAGCTGCTGTGGACTTTTCATGTGGGTGGAGCTCTCAGAATCAACATGTGTTTTGAGTATATCAGACTCAGCCAATCCCATAGACCTCTAGGAAAGGAAGGAAGGAAGGAAGGAAGGCAGGAAGGAAGGAAGGAAGGCAGGAAGGAAGGAAGGAAGGAAGGAAGGAAGGAAGGAAGGAAGGGACAGAGGGAGGGAGGGAGGGAGGAAGGGAGAGAGAGAGAGAGAGAGAGAGAGAGAGAGAGAGAGAGAGAGAGAGAAAGAAAGGAAGGAAGAAAGGAAGGAAGAACAGAATTAAAAGAATGTTTGTTGTTGAAAGCCACTAAGATTTGGGAGACATTTGTTTTAACTCTTTAAAAGTTGGCTAATATTAAAAATTCCTCCCTAGACTGTGACATGTCTGACTCAGTATTTTGTGCTCTAGTTGGTGTATGTGTTGCAGTTTTATTATTTACAAGAGGCAGCAGTTTCTATGTTAGGTCTGTTTCTGTGTCACTTCTTGCTCATACAAACTTCTCCTGTAGCCTCAGTTTTTGCTTGGGTTTGCATGTATTGTTGCCAGAACTCAACAGTGGGTGTATTCCTCCTGCTCTGCACCCAGAGTTTCTTTCTGAACTCAGAGTTCCCCTTTCAGCTAGAGTGGCTGGCCAGCAAGCGCCAGGGGCCTGCCTGCCAGGAATGGGCTTACAGATGTGCACCATCATGCCTGACTTTTTACAGGGTTATTTGGGATCTGAATTTAGGTCTTCATATTTCTATAGCAAATACTTTACCAACTGAGCCATCTCTCCAGCTCTGATGTTGTTGTTTTGCAAACCAATATTTAGACAAACCAATGCTTATCTTTTACCTTGTGCCTCATGTTTCAGTTTAGTGAGATCTTTTTCAATTTGATTTTTTCACTCTGAGATTAGCTGTTCCTTCAGTATTTTGTCAAACACAAATTGGTTCAGCACAACTAAGAAAGTCTCTTCTGAGCCCTGAATGGTGGTGGGATGATCTAGACTGACCCTCTCTCAAAGCACAGATAATCATGTTGAAGGGGAGATTTTCTAGGCGAGTATCCACAGGATGGAAGTACCTTCCAGCACAGATTTGCTACCATCATTGTCTTAAAGGCATTGTTGGAATCGGGATGTTAAAAAGCAGTAGCTAGAAGCAAAGTCAATCTTTCCCTAAGGGTGTGTGTGTGTGTGTGTGTGTGTGTGTGTGTGTGTGTGTGTGTGTGCATGCACTCTCTGTCTCTCACACACAGGTGTAAGTGAACCTGTATTCACATGAGTGTAGAGGCCAGAGGACAATCATTAACTTCTTTTTTTCCTAAAGACAGTCTCCCTGTCACTGATCTGGAACTTGCTATGCAGAACAGGCTGGCAAGCAAGCATAACTTCCCCAATGTTTAGATTTAAAAAATTCATTCACCAAACCTATGTTTTTAATATGGGTTTCAGTGGTAAACTCCAAGCTCTGGAGCTTGCAAGGAAATCCTTCATTGACTGAGCCATCTCTCCAGACCTTCCCTAATACTTTCCAAGTGACTTACTTTTTAAAAACACCATGTGAAATTAGTCTCTCTAGAATAATTCACATGTTCATTTCTGTTTGTGTATGGGTGTTTCTCTCTCAATGTATGTGATCATCCCTAAACAGTCATTCAAATTCAAACAGTAAGTCTCAAGGGTTGTCAATCCCTATTCTCCTGAGAATGAATCTGGACAAAGTTCCTTTAAAAACTTAAGAGAAATATTTCCATCAGTATTCATATAATTTGACTCAATGATTATCTGCTGTGCACCCTCCTACTTATGTTATGGCTTTGTTCTGTGTGTCTCTGGGACATTTGAAAGAAATTAAGAGCCTGTTGTTATGAAAACACCTGACATCACTTTTCCACATAGTAGGCACCCAATAACTATTAGTTTGATTGAATAAACAGAATTCAGTCTGTAACCCTGTGTGTGTGTGTGTGCATGTGTGCATTCGTGCACAGCTGGATAATGTTCATCATTAGTCTGAAGCATTCGTTAATGTTAAATTTAAATTAAAATAAACTCTTGGGTGGCTGCATCTTCAATTTCATGGTTGATTCCTTTGTGACTGACTTATTAAGGTAAACCAGGAATTGCAAACTAAACTATCTCAGGATCTAGAAGGAAGCACAACAAACAAGTGAGGTTAGTTGCAACTAGAAAACACCTCTTTAGGTAGATGGATAAACAGTGTTTCTGGGTGGTCTATTTTTCATCTTTAAAAGTTGTTACCATTTTAAAATGATTTAATGCATAGACATTCATCAGTTTTAGGCTTCAAGACTTTGGAAAACTCCACAATTTCTAATGTATTGTGTGAATTAAATAAAACACATTTGCAGGATAGTTATCAGTTGTCAATCTGAGAAAGAAAACTAAATGTTTTACAGCTAAAATGGTATTTTGTTTGCAACAAACATTTAATTTACAATGAATAAGATTGATTAATACAAAGTACCACATTTCTTAGTGAGCAATCAAACTATACCCATTGACAGGGATTCTGTTTAGGTCCAATTTGGGAGCTTGATGTAAAACTTCAGTGGGAAACCTCATACTATTCCCTGGATACCAATATGGAATTAGATCGCTCTGTAGCAAATTGGCTTAGTATTTTACCACAGAAAATAGATACCTTGTTTCCCAGTAACTGATGCATTTTAAGGTTGAAATAACCAAATTAGTGTATCATCTTTGAAAAGCTCTTGCCACACCCTATGGCCTTGTCCTCCCAAGTGCCAAAGGGTAGACGATAGTATTCATGAAGAGAAATGGGCCCCATAATTGCTTATGACTTGAACCCATCAATCACTGTCCTTAGTTTATACATTGGGATTCTCTGGTGCATTTCACAAGACAGAAATCAGAATCTCTCCTCAAAAAAAAAAAAAAAAAAAAAATTCATGTGCTAATCAAACCTTACAACTTCCAACAAGCAGATATTCATTTGAGGGTTCTATTTTATTAACTATTAATTGAAAAACTAATTTCATATTTGTGCCTAATTAACCCTAGATACTAAATTGACAAAATATCGTAAAGCATTTAAAAAGCACAAGATATTAAAATAACTCTGAACATTGTCTAGCAGCCATTGAGGATGGGATCTTCTCTCCCTACAGGAATCTGAGGATGAGTGGTTCTCAGTTTTTGAGAGAGCTGAGGCATGGGGAAGAGCAAGACAGAGGGGAACATGGAAAACTTGCTCACAGAAGATCTGCTCTCGTGTAGTGCTGTTGACTTTACAGACAATAATAAGGACTGACAATGATTTTACCACCAAACACTAGCTCAAATGAGGGAAAGATCTGTAATCAATTGATAGTGTCTGCTACAGATCCAGGAATAAGAAATGGCCATATTCATGCCATGCATATGCCACTTGCTGCCCTAAGTAGAATAAATAATACTGAAAATTGTCATATAATTTTTTTTTCTGTTTTTTTTTTTTTTTTTCTGGGACATTCTCAGTTGATACCTTTTTGTCCTATTTTGCATCTCTGTTGCTATGACAATCACTGTCCAAAAGCAACTTGGCTTACAGGTGCAGCCCATTATCAAGGGAAGCCACTGAGGGGACGTAGAAGCAGGATCTGAAGCAGAGACGAAATAGAAATGCTGCAGTTTTCCATATCTTGCTCAGACACATCTTGTACAGCCCAGGCCCACCTGCTCAGGGGTGGCTCCACCCACAGTGGATTGGGCTTTCCCATATCAATCATCAATCTAGAAAATGACTTACAGACAGAGCCACAGGACAATCTGGTGGAGACAATTCCTTAGTTGAGAGTCCCTCATACCTAGTATGTCCAGGCTTGTATCAAGTTGGCAGGAAAGTGACACTGTTATAGAACTATTACTTCTCACAAACTATGCACAGCAATTCCCATTATTTTAAGTGTCTCAACTTAGTTGATAAATATTACATAACCACCCAGGGGAATTTCCTGTGTAACTATCATTAGTCCATTTGGTTCTTCCTAAATGGTTCCAAATCACTGTTGAGTACTTAATTTGCCATAATCTTATTCCCTCTGGATCTGGGTTTTCTCCATATTCTACTCTAAACAACTCAATATTGAAGTTGTTTGAAAAGGCTGTGACACTCTAATTGAACCAATCCCTCTAATAGAGTAAATCTCCTCTTGGATTTTCATGATGTGGGATTGAACCTGGAGACTTTGCAAATTTTTTCTGCTTTTTTTTTTATTGTTGTTTAAGACAAAAGTCTTCATAAGTTGTCCACACATCTTGAACTCAGTGATCCTCCTTCCTCAACCTACTAAATAGATGAAGTTATAGACTTGAGTATGAGGTTGCTCTGGCTTGTTCTATTGATTGAGATGGAATCTCCTCTATGTGGCCCAGGCTTGCTTTAAACTTATGATGATTCTCCTGCTTTATCAGCTTCTTTGAATGCCACTATTGGACCATACTTGTTGTAGGGCTCATCCTATGTATTGTATTGTTGGGTATTTAGCATTTTGAACTCTACTCAGTAGAAACCAATGGCATTCCCTTTCTCCTAAGACAATGACAGAAAAAAGTCTTTCGATATCACCAACTATCCCACAGGAGGATAAAATTCCAAAGGTTGAAAGCAAGGAATACTCGATCTATCCTTCATATATCAAGGAGAAGGGATCTTCCCACCTCTGAGCAAGTTGCATGGGGAACACATCCAAGAGTGATGACGAAAAACTCCAACTGTGGTCTGAAGAGTCTGAAAAGTGCTCGGGGCCAAAGGAGAGGAGCTGGTGCTGTCTTCTCCCATGAGAGTCAAACGAGGCCTTGCAGAGGATGTGCCTGCAGGCTGGTGTCCACCCAGCATGTCCAGGAGGGAGAGAAGGGAAGGGAATTCCAGATGAAGGGTGCATGTGCAAAGGTGCTGAACTGTGACAGAGTCAGGCTGCCAGAGCTGGGGTCCCGCCTCCTTCATTGGCTAGGATGTGGGGCTTTGCTTAATTAAGCCCCTGTTCCTTCCTCTGCAAAATGAGTTAGGCAGTCCTGCCTGCCCTGCTGAGTAGTCAAGTAGTTGTGTGGATCAATTGAATTCCTCTTTGTAGCAGGCTTATCCAGGTGTAGATGAAGTTCATCAAATCAGTGCTCCTTTTGCATCACAATGGAAGAGGCGTGTGGAACCAATGGTAGGCACTTCAGTTTGCGAAAGATAATAAAACAATGGAGTAAGGAGTTTAGTCATAGGAGGCTGGAGAGAAGATGATTAATTAATTCCCACTTGAATTGATTTGATTTGGTAAGTTTAAATGTTCCAGGCTCCGAGCAGGAAGAGACTCAGTGCTCCAAACATCTTCACCTGAGTTTCCCCGCCACATCAATCTCTGGGCAGTGCCATTACAGGACATTCCCCACCTGCTACCTCCTTGACAATATGGCCCTGACATCTGAGAGTATGTTGTTCAGAAAGAATCAATTAGACAAGGAGCCCCCACTGGAGAATGTGTCTCAGTTTCTTTCTGTTTTCTGTTCCTTTCCACAGCGAGGAAATAATAGAGTGGAGATTCATTAAGACAGCACTGATGGCTACCTTGGTGTCTGGAAAACAGAAACAGCCCAGAGGATTTCGATTCTCTACCACTTTTCTGACCTCAATTTACAAGATAGAATTAAGTTCTAGAAACCACAGAACATAACAAAATAACAGAACTATTGGCTTTTAATCACTGATAGAATTGTGGGGAGTTGGCAGACCTCTAACCTTATCATTTAATTCTCTTCTTTAAAAGTGACTTCAACATCAAGGGCACCCAGCCTGGTGTGGATGCTCTGCTCTCCCATTAAAAAAAAAAAGTACTCGTCTGAAGAGAGATTTTTTTTTTTTTTCGGTTTTTTTTTGGGGGGGGGGGGTTTGAGACAGGGTTTCTCTGTGTAGCTTTGCGCCTTTCCTGGATCTCGCTCTGTAGACCAGGGGCCTCGAACTCATGGAGATCCACCTGCCTCTGCCTCCTGAGTGCTGGGATTATAGGCATGTGCCACCACCCGGCTTGAAGAGATTTTTAAAGCCCAGTTATTGGACATGTCAGTGTGAGCATGGGAGTGCAATGATAAATAAGACAGAGGCAACTCTATTTTCAGGGAGCCAAGATGTTAGACTCAGACTGTAAAGAAATTATAGGGAACTGGTGATAATTGTGTTTTTTTTAAGCACTAACTTCTTTTTACTTAGTCAAGAAAATGGATTGCCATTTAAAAAATGATTTTCAGTGTCTTTCCTGGGTTTGTAAGCATGAAGAAGATAGTTTGATATCTGCCTCTGGCAAATTTTGGAATTGACTTATGTTGACTGAGAGCTGTGGCAATGACCCAGACTTCTGTGTGCTTTCTTACCTGTCCAGGAAGCCTGGGTTCGGAAAGAAAGGGAGGAACCTGCTTTGTTCAGTTTTCCTGTGCCTGGATGAAGTTGGAAAGAACTTCAGTTGGCAGGATCCAAGTACATGCAGGAACATGGACCTCCACATAGATGTTCCAGGCACAGATTGTCATCCTTTTTCATCATCTCTGTTTGTGACCTGGGATGGCTGTGAGAACTGGAGGAGGTGGTGTCTAAGGTGGGTGGTGTCTGGTATACTATAAACACATCATTGCTGATGGAGCTGGTGTGATGACTGTCTGGGTGTCAGGGTGTGGTGATTACTGGGCATGTCTCTGAGCAGCAACTACTGCAATATGGGAGCTTCACTGTTTCACTTCTGGCTGTGCTAGCCACTGGGCTGCTTTCATTTCCAGACTCCATATTCAGCCCTGACTGGTTCAGCTCATAATCTCACTAAGGACAGAAAAGACCAAATGGGGCTGTCTTCTACTGCTCCTATCAAAGTCTCTTTGTGTCTCCCTGACTCTTGTTATGTCACATGGTCATCCTTGATTTTGCCTCTGGTCAGCCAGATGCAGCTTTGCTGATTCCTGGCAATGAAAGATGGGTCAGCCTGAGCCCTTCCCCAAGCTTCACTTTCCTCCTCTCAAAATAGGGATTAATGGCGGCCATCTTCTGAGACCATAGTGGAATATGGCAGAGAGGGATTGCAGGGGGTGGTTGTCATTCAGTACCATGGCCAGTACATATCACACCTTGTTATATGATGACATCATTATAACCTGGGTCAATTAAATTGTGCTGCTTAGCATGCTCTTATCGTTCTTGTCTGCCTTGAATTGGGTTGCCTAGAAGCAAAGCTTGCAGTAGAGATGCATGTGTAGATGACTTCTTGAGGGAGCTGCTGTCTGGACTCACCTGCAGTGGAGAAAGGGCAATAGTAGAGGATGTAACAGGGAGGGTGCACAGAAATAGTGCCAGAGAAAGTCCAGCCTAAACCCGATCCCACAAAATGCTTTAGAACCTGGATCATAGTATAGAGTGTCCTACTCAGAGGGCAAAGAGCTTGGCTGTGCAACCTCATGTGAGCTAGCCACCCCACCCACCAAGTAAAAAGTCTTTATTTCCCCAAGCATGTCTGGGAAAGTAGCTAATCCTTCAGAGAAGGGTGTATCATGAACTAAGCAACAGCAACTTGGAGACAACATAGCAGCAGAGCACCAGCATCATCTACTCCACCCTCTGGAACATCTTGATTTGCTTATAGAAGACTCTCAGCCAAACTCTCAACTCAAAGGATAAGTTTTAGACCTGGGACCTGGCCCAAGACTAACAGATCTGGCTGACTAGAGGCAGAGTCAAGGACGATCATGTGATATAACAAGAGTCAGGGAGACACAGAGAGACTTTGATAGGAGCAGTAGAAGATAGCCCCATTGGTCTTTTCTGTACTTAGTACTTAGGGTGATCATGAGCCAGACCAGACAGGGCTGAACATGCGGCCTGGAAATGAAAGAAGCCCAGTGGCTGGCACAGCCAGAAGTGAAATAACAAAGCTCCCAGTTCAGTCCCCAAATCAAGACATGACTGAAGATTACACTACTCTTGCATTTTCATTTATGTGACAACCGGGTCTCATGTAGTCCAGGCTGGCCTCAAACTTACTATGTAGCCAAGGATGATCTTGAATTTCTGATCCTCTTGCCTCCACACCTGGAAGGCTGAAATTGCAGGTGTGCACCAACATATCCAGTTTTGGCTTTATGTTTGTAATGCAAGTGTGCCGACTGAGAGACGGCTCCAGCTCCCTTTGTTATTATTTTGCTTAGTCCTTTGGCCTGAGAATTCTGGGTATTTGCAACACAGAGTCTAACTTATATCAAGACCATAATGGATGTAGAAGCAGTATGCAAATTAGGGCAGTCAATCAGTTTCTTGGAATACTGTTGTTCTGAAAATACAATTTTCTTGTGACTGAGTGAACAGAAACTTCCAGGCTGGGGCAGATTTCCAAATTGAGTTTTATTTTCTGAGACAAAGACAAGGAATGTTAGGATGCTCTGAGGGAGTACCCTCCCATACACACCTCTAGCATGGAGGCTTTCCAGCCAGCTTTCCTGGACATCAGAGACCAAGGTGTGCCGCAGCCAGAGAGGACATCATACTAGTAGGAAAGGCACATGGGGAACGGAAGTAGTGCCAACCAACAATGCCTGGGATAGACAGATTATTTTATGAAAAAACCAACCAGCTAGTCAGTCAAAGCACCCTCTCAAGGCCATGGAGATGGCTCCATGGGGAAAAGCCCTTGCTGCAGAAGCCTGGAAACCTGATGAGTTTGATCCCTGGAACCCACAGTAAAACTGAAAGGAGCAGCAGCCAGATGTGGGAGCTGTGAACATCTGTAATCCTTGCACTCCTATGGTAATGTGGGAGGCAGAGATGGAAGACTCTCTTGGGAGCTCCAGGGTGTGCTAACCTGGAATTTACACATAGCAGCAGAACAGAAGACTAGTGTGAACAAGGTGCAAAGCAAAAGCCAAGCCCCAGAAGTTCTTCCCTGACTCCCTGACTTCCACATGCCTGCTGTGGCACACACATGCTGGTCTTCACAGGGTGCATGTGTACGCGTGCACATGCACACACACACACACACATACACACACACACACACTGAAGACAAAAAAATACCCAAACAAAGTCCATTTAATTCACACAAACTTTCCTACTGATCAGGTAAATTTTATTGACTATGTGGTTCTGAGCATTTAAAAAGTTAGGTTTTGATCAGTGTTTTTCCCTTTTATGCCACTAGTGTTTTCTTCCTCTAATATTGTTTCCTCATAGAGTGTGCAGTGCTGTGGCTCCTGGCCTCAAATCCCCAGATTTCAAAACCACACCTGTGCATTTTAACATAGACACCTGTGGAAACTTTTTCCAAAAACAAAAACAAAGCAAAGCAAAACCCTGGTGCTATGGGGCTGAGGAGAACAGTTGGTCAGGAAAGTGCTGCTGTGCACCTGGGGACCTGAGTTCAAGCCCCAGAACTGACAGTTTTGTTGTTGTCTTATCACCAGCCCCAGGCATCTGATGCCCTCTTTTGACCTTCAAGGGCACATACACATGTGTGCAAAAACACTCATGCACATCAAATAATAAAATGAATTTAAAATGTCTTTTGGTTATTTTAAAATGTAAGGCCATGAATGTAAGGGTTCCCCCACCCCTTTGCTATATCTTTGAAGCCAGAGCAGTCTGGCACATAGTAGAAGCTTATTTAGTTTGCATTGAATTAGATTTTGTGACAGAATAGTTATGCTAGCCACAGCAAGTCAGCAAGATCAGCTTCCCTTTTCCTGGTGACCCTCTCTATTCAATGTTGCCATGCTCACTTGGGATTTCTTTCAGTTAGTCCTGACCTTGTTATGGTTTGGAAGTTAAGTGCCCCTCAAAGGCACATGTGTTTGAACACATGATCTGCAGTTTGTGGTGCTGTTTGGGAAGGTTATGGAATCTCTGAGACATAGAACTTAGCTAGCAGAGGCTAGTCCCTGGAGGCAGGCCTTGAGGATTGTATCCACCTCTGGTCCAGCACACACTGTGTTCATCTTGATCACCAAGACCTGAGTAGCCTTCACCACAATAGGTTCGGGGACTCTGCCCTGCCACCTCCTTCTCAGTGAACCACACAAAGGTGGCAAACCTACCCTCCCTTGAGTTGCTTCTGTCAGTTCTTCTTCAGTGATGACATAGCAAAGAGACGTGAACCTTTTCATCTTAGTCACTATTTTCAGTGATGATTTTTGCTATGGGATGTTCTGTATGTTAAATGTATTACTTTGATGGGTTAATAAATAAAACACTGATTGGCCAGTAGCCAGGTAGGAAGTATAGGCAGGATAAGGAAAGAGGAGAATTCTGAAAAGTGGAAGGCTGAGTCAGAGAGACACAGCCAGCTGCCACCATGAAAAGCGAGGTGTAAGGTACCAGTGAGCCATGAACCACGTGCCAACTTATAGACTAATAGATATGGGTTAATTTAAGATCTAAGAACTAGATAACAAGAAGCCTGCCATGGCCATACAGTTTGTAAGCAATGTAAGTCTCTGTGTGTTTACTTGGTTGGGTCTAAGCAGCTGCGGGACTGGAGAGTGAGAAAGATTTGTCCTGACTGTGGGCCAGGCAGGACTGGAGAAAACTTCAGCTACAGATTTTGTTGGGTGACTTTCTATAAGGATACACAGAGAATAATACGCATACAAGTTCAAATGCCATCCTCCATGAGCCTGAGCCCCATTGCTCCTGAGCTGGACAGCCAATGTTTGTGTTCATACTGTATCCTATCTTGCCCACTGCTCATATTTGTTCTTTTCTGTCCCTTCTCTTTTTTGTCCTTCTCTGAATGTGCATCAGAACCATCTGGTTGAGACACATGAAGCACCAGGCTTTCAAAGGCCCTGTACAGCCATGGCTGAGGGCCTCTGTCCTAGTCCAATATCATCAGGTGTAAACACCTGTTTAATGCCTGCATAATATTTCATAGCAAGGATTGCCAACATTTACTCACATAATTCTGCATTTATGTACATTCCAACTAGATTTATTTTCTTTGTGCCCATTTTGACTGAGGAAGTTTCATTACTATCGTATTTTTTGCCAACGATTAACACCTTTTATCCTTCTATGATCCTTCATTTAAAAGAATTTGTGCTTTGGGCCTTGAATTATTTCTTCTTCTTCTTTTTTATTATTAAATTTTAAAATTTATTTTATGTACCAACCAGTTTCCCCTCCCTCCTTTATTTCTGTTCCCTCCCTCAACCTCCTTTCTACCCTTCACCATCCATTCGTCAGAAAGTATAAGGCCTCCAATGGGAGTCAACAACACATGGCATATCAAGTTGAGACAGGACCAAGCTCCTTCCCCTTGTATCAAGGCTGAGCAAGGCATCCCACCATAGGGAATAGGTTCTAAAATGCCAGCTCATGCTCTAGGTATAGATCCTGGTCTCATTGCTAGGGGCCCCACAAACAGACCAAGCTACACCACTGTCACCCATATGCAGAAAGCTTAGGTCGGTCCTATGCAGGCTCCCTAGCTGTCAGTCTAGGGTCTGTGAACTCCCACAAGCTCAGATCAGCCACCTCTGTGGGTTTCTCCATCATGATCTTGACCTCACTGGCTCCTATAATCCTTCCTTCCTCTTGGTCCAATCTCAGTCGAATGTTTGGCCGTGGATCTCTGCATCTGCTTCCGTCAGTTACTGGATGAAGGTTCTATGATGACAGTTAGAGTAGCTACAACTCTGATTATAGGAGAAGGTACCCTCTCCACTATTGCTAGGAATCTTAGCTGGAGTCATCCTGGTAGATTCCTGGATTTACCCTGGTACCAGGTTTCTCCCTAACCCCATAATGGTCCCCTCTATCCAGATAACTTTTGTTATCCTCCCTCTCCATCCCTCCCCCAACTCAATCATCCCAGTCCCTCATGTTCCAATCCTCCATCACCTCCCCTTTACCCATCCCACCCCCAATTTACCCAGGAGGTTTCATCTATTTCCCCTTTCCAGGGTGATCCATGCATCCTTCTTAGGGTCCTCCTAGTTTCTCTAGGGCTGTGAATTATAGCCTGGCTATCCTTTGCTTTACATCTACTATCCACTTATGAGTGAGTACATACCGTGTTTGTCTTTCTGGGTCTGGGTTACCTCATTCAGGATGATTTTTTTTCTAGTTCCATCCATTTGCCTACAAATTTCATGATGTCATGATGTCATTTTTTTATAGTTGAGTAATATTCCATTGTGTAAATGAACCATATTTTCTTCATCCATTCTTTAATTGAGGGGGGGCTAGCTTCTGGTTTTTACATATAATGCTGTTATGAACATAGTTGAGCAGGTGTCCTTGTGGTATGATTAAGAATCCTTTGATTATATGCCCAAGAGTGATCACTGAGTCTGGAGGTAGATTTATTCCCAATTTTCTGAGAAACTGCCATACTGACTTCCAAAGTAGCTGTACAAGTTTGCACTCCCACAAGCAGTGGAGGATATTCCCCTTACTTGAATTATTTCTATATGATGGTTCTGTTACTACTTATGCTTCCTATGACGGTGCCTTTGCTGAACATGCCTTTATTTGCTTCCTGTTTACTTATCCACAGTTCATTTGCTCAGTCCTTTTAAGTATAAGAACACATATTTGGAATTTTTTAAAAGTCTTTGTCTTTTGATAGGAGCACTAGCATATTTTTCAGAGAATATCTAAAAAGAGGGGCTGAGGAGGTGGCTTAGCGGTTAAAATGCTGTCATTCACATAAAAGACAGGAGGGGGTGGTGACCCCCTGAAATTTGAGTGCTCAGAAAGCAGAGTCAGGCAATCTCTGAGGCAGACTGGCCTGGCTAGAAAGGACTCTAGGCTCAGCAAGACACCCTGCTGTAGAGGGCACTGTACATGGAATTCTAAATGGTCTTATTAAATAAGAAACACAGAGCCAAATACAGAGTTAAAAGCCCAAGAGATCAGAGCACTAGCAAAGAGCTAAGACTACCTTTAGCTTAGCACTTGCTGCCGTCCTTCCCCTGAGAGAGCTTCTCCCTGTGTGATTTGTCTTTTATTGCTTGCCTGTTCTGCCTTCTCATTGACTCTAAGCCCAGCCAAAGGACTTCCTTGTTACTGCCTGTCTATACAGACCTCCTGGTCTCTATAGTTGGTACTGGGATTAAAGATTTGGGTGACTAAGCTTGGCTGTGTCCTTGACCACACAGAGACTCTGCCTGCCACATGATTGGATTAAGAGTGTGTGCTACCACTGCCGGACTTCTGCTTAATGGCTCACTTTTACCTCTGATCTCCGGGAAACTTTATTTATTAACATACAAATAAAATCACATTTCAGCACAAATAAAATATCACCATAGGGTACAAGCTCAAAGGTAAGTACTAGGAAAAACAGGAATGTTAAGTACACATACTTGTCTCTTCAACAGAAGGAATGTGTACTTGTTTCTTACCCAGAAGCCTGGGAGTGGATGCGATTGTTAGCCTGGTGATCTGTTGTAGGGTGAGCCCACATCTGAGTCCCCAGAGTGTCCCAGAGTCTCCCTAGACCTTTATCTTGAGCATTGGTTCTTAGTGAACCCATCCTTAGGGAAGATGTCACATGTACTTTGTAGCCTAGTGACTTCTACACTATCTCCATCAGAGACCATACCAGATCCTAGTCCCTTAAGCTATAGAACTGATCTTCATGGCACATGTACTTTGCAAAAGAGTTTCAATGTAGTCATAACCTAAGCTTTATCGTGCACACAGAATTGAGACAATTGTTATCAGGGAACTTTTTCTCAAAGTTGTACTGTACTTAAATATGTTTGAAATAAAATGCCTGGTGTCAGACTCCAGAGGTTTGAGCCAGCCAGGCTAAGTAAGTCATGCTGGATGTGATTTCCTTCTTGTCTCTTATAGTTCAGTTCCCTGATGGTTGATGGTCATAAAATTTACAGGAGCCCTCACACCTGCCTCAGTAAATAACATGGGTAGGAATTGAAGAAGACACTTGCCATCAACTTTTTGCCTCAACATGCACATGCAGGCACATATGAACACTTATACTCACATGCATATAAACCATACACACATACACTACATACTAAAAATAGTTTTAAGCCACATTTTGAAAATTTCAAAAAAAAGACCAGGTTTCAAGTAAAAGTACTTGTGGAGTGGCTGGCACTGTGCCTGACAGGACAGTAGGATGACTGACCTGCCCTATGTCCCCACTCTCTCAAGTCCTGTCATACAGCTGTCATATAGGCCACATCTTACTGCAGATGCAAGTTGCAAGTGTGCACCAGCACGTTCTTACATTCATTGTTCCTTCCCTCCTCATTTGCAGCAAGCTTGGATGATTGACACTCATCAAAACAATACAACTTCTGGTATGTCTGTGCAAGTGCTGCTGGGGACTTCCATCACCCTGAAAACACCACTCCAGAGCACCCACTCTGTCGCAGGCATTGTTCAGAGAGACCCACAGCAATAACACATTCATAAAAGTGAAAATTGAAAAGTCAATTGCATATTTCATTTCTAAGTCTAGAACTCTCAAAACTGTCTTCCTTAGGTATTTGATGTATCTCTTGACTGGGGTGGGAATGGGCAGGCCTGAAGGGGTCTTCAATGTGAGTGGAAGGACTGAATTTCTTAAGAGAAATCTTTAAAAATCATTCAATGCAAGGTACAGCCAGTGTCTATAATTGTCCCCTGAATGAAAATAACTGGGTGAACAACTTAAAAGAAAGGCCATTCATTGTGCTCATGGTTTCAGGCCTGTAGCTGGTGGCTGTTTGCCCCCAACATCTTGGGTCTGAGCATCTTGGCAGAGGGTACATGATAGAGCAAAGGACCTTGCCTCATGTCTCCTAGAAGCAAAGAGTAAGAGAGGGATCCGGGGCAAGCATATGTTTCAAGGGCATGCTCCCAGGGACCTATTCTTCCAATTAGGCCCCATCTCCTGGTTTCCACTATCTC
Organism: Onychomys torridus; assembly: GCF_903995425.1. Lineage (NCBI taxonomy): Eukaryota > Metazoa > Chordata > Mammalia > Rodentia > Cricetidae > Onychomys > Onychomys torridus. Next base: position 7,515,990 of record NC_050450.1, read on the forward strand.
TCAAGAATGCCACCAAATTATGAATCTATGGATGGATGACTCCACCAATTAGGTCAGAACCCACACTATCAATCACTCTTCCCAAGACCTGCCTCTGAGCATTGTACTGGGGATCAAGTCTTTAACACTCCCAGTTTGTGGGGAACATATTATATCCAAACCAAGACAACATCTGAACACAGTTCTGTGAGATAATTCCTGCTACTTTCCCATTCCACAGATGGGAGAATTGAGGCCCACAAAAGTCATATCATTTGCCCACGGTAGGTCAGCAAGTTACATAAGATTCAGGGATTGGCCTCCAGACTTCCATAGTGCCAGAGTTCACTCCCTTAACTCACTATGGAAACAGGATTCAACATGGAATGTACAACTTTCATGATCTGGCCTCTGCCAACTTCATCATCTAGACTCCCCAGACCTCCTTACAATCTGTGTTCCAGCAGTATATACTTCACTGCTTCCTGATATACTTTGCTATTTATGCCCCAAAGCATCCCAAGCTTGTACATCTCATCTGAGCCTCCATAGAATGTGAGCTCTCTGAGGGTGAGCACGCAGTGCAGAGCCTGGCACACAGCAGATGTTCAGTGACAGACTGTGTGGTCTCACCTCAATGAACTTCACATTGTAAAGTTAAGTCCTGCTCTATCATTTTATTCCTTTCCAGGGATGTCTGAGGTTTTTCTGTCTCTGAATTAGCTCTCTGTGTGTTACTGTTCTTAGACACTGTTTGTCTGATGCATGGGCTGCATTTTCTCTCTGTTTTCCTTTTTAAGTACTATGGATCAAACCCCATACCCTGGGGAATCATAAACCAGCACCCCACCACCAGGCTACATCCTTTGCCTCCACATTTCTTATCCAGAACTTAGGGAGACCAGCAGGGTTTGTGTGTCCCCAAGCCAGTCCCATATGTTCCTTTACAATCCTTCCTGAAGACTCAATCATATGACAATGTCAGAGAGAAGGTGGCTTCCTTCTCAGAATTTGGGTTTCATCTCTTCCTCTTCCTTCCCATGTATAGAAGGAGTGATTCACCATTGATTCTGTGCTGGGCCCTGGGGAATATGTCAGTGTCTTAGCTAGGGTTTCTATTGCTGTTCTGAAACACCATGACCAAGGCAACTTGGGAAGAAAAGGGTTTATTTGGCTTACATTTCCATATCACTGTTCATCACCAAAAGATGTCAGGACAGGAACTAAAACAGGGCAGGAACCTGGAGGCAGGAGCTGAGGGCAGAAGCCATGGAGGGGAACTGCTTACTGGTTTGCTCATCATGGCTTGCTCAGCCTGCTTTCTTATAAAGCCCAAGACCACCAGCTAGGGGTGGCCCCACTCACAATGGGCTGTGTTGTCCCTTATGAATCACTAATTGAGGAAATGCCCCCACAGTCTTGCCTGTAGCCCAGTATTATGAAGGCATTTTCTCAATTGGGAAATTGAGAAATTTCCCTATAAGACTCCTATAAGACTCTAGCCTGTGTCAAGTTGACATAAAATTGGACAGCACAAGATAGACAAACCCCTAGCCAAATTAACCAAAAGACAAAGAAAGAGCACCCAAATTAACAAAATCAGAAATGAAAAGGGAGACATAACAACAGACAACAAGAAAATCCAGACAATCATCAGGTCAAACTTCAAAAACCTGTACTCCACAAAATTGGAAAATCTGGAAGAAATGGACAATTTTTCTGGATAGATACCACATACCAAAATTAAATCAAGACCAGATAAACCATTTAAATAGAACAATAACCCCTAAAGAAATAGAAACAGTCATCAAAAGTCTCCCAACCAGGCCAGGCAGTGGTGGTGCATGCCTTTAATCCCAGCACTGGGGAGGCAGAGCCAGGCAGATCTCTGTGAGTTGAAGGCCAGCCTGGACTACCAAGTGAGTTCCAGGAAAAGGCGCAAAGCCACACAGAGAAACCCTGTCTGGAAAAAACAAAAAAACAAAACAACAAAAAAAAAAAGTCTCCCAACCCAAAAAAAGCCCAGGACCAGATGGTTTCAGTGCAGAATTCTACCAGACTTTCAAAGAAGAACTAATACCAATACTCTTCCAATTGTTCCACACAATAGAAACAGAAGGAATACTACCAAACTATTTTTATGAGGCTACAATTACCCTGATACCCAAACCACACAAAGATGCAACAAAGAAAGAGATTACAGACCAATCTCCCTCATGAACATTGATGCAAAAATACTCAACAAAATATTGGCAAACCAAATCCAAGAATACATCAAAAAATTATCCATCATGACCAAGTAGGTTTCATCCCAGGGATGCAAGGATGATTCAACATACAAAAATCTGTCAATGTAATACACCATATAAACACACTGAAAGAAAAAAACCACATAATTGTCTCATTAGATGCTGAAAAAGCCTCTGACAAAATCCAACACCCCTTCAAAATAAAGGTCTTAGAGAGATCAGGAATACAAGGAACATTTCTAAACATAATAAAAGGCAATTTACAACAAGCTAACAGCCAACATAAAATTAAACAGAGAGGAACTCAAAGCAATACCACTAAAATCAGGAACAAGACAAGGCTGTCCACTCTCCCCATATTTATTAAATATAGTACTAGAAGTTCTAGCTAGAGCAATAAGACAACAAAAGGAGATCAAAGGGATACAAATTGGAAAGGAAGAAGTCAAACTTTCACTATTTGCAAATGATATGATAGTACACATAAGTGACCCAAAATATTCTACCAGGGAACTCCTACAACTGATAAACTCCTTCAGTAAAGTGGCAGGATAAAAGATCAACTCAAAAAAAATCAGTAGCACTCCTATACACAAATGATAAAAGGGCTGAGAAAGAAGTCAGAGAAACATCACCCTTTACAATAGCCACAAATAATATAAAATACCTTGGGATAACACTAACTAAACAAGTGAAGGACCTTTTGATAAGAACTTTAAATCTCTAAAGAAAGAAATTGAAGAAGATATCAGAAAATGGAAGGATTTCCCATGAATAGGTAGAATTAACATAGTAAAAATGGCAATCTTACCAAAAGCAATCTACAGATTCAATGCAATCCCCATCAAAATCCCATCACAATTCTTCACAGACTTGGAAAGAAAAATACTCAACTTCATTTGGAAAAACAAAAGACCCAGGATAGCTAAAAGAATCCTGTATAATAAAGCAACCTCTGGAGGCATCACCATTCCTGACCTCAAACACTATTATAGAGCTATAGTAATAAAAACAGCTTGGTACTGGTATAAAAACTGACATATGGACCAATGGAATCAAATGGAAGACCCTGACATTAATCCACACACATATGAACACCTGATTTTTGACAAATAAGCCAAAACTATACAATGGAAAAAAGAAAGTATCTTCAACAAATGGTGCCGGCATAACTGGATGTCAGTATGTAAAAGTTTACAAATATCTGTCACCATGTACAAAGTCCAAGTGGATCAAAGACCTCAACATAAATCCAGTTACACTAAACTTAATAGAAGAGAAAATAGGAAGTACTTTTGAATGCATTGGCACTGGAGATCACTTCCTAAATATAACACCAACAGCACAGACACTGAGCACAGCAATTAATAAATGGGACCTCTTGAAACTGAGAAGCTTTTGCAGGGCAAAAGACATGGTCAATAAGACAAAAAGATAGCCTACAGAATTGGAAAAGGTCTTCACCAACCCCACATCTGACAGAGGATTCATCTCCATAGTATATAAAGAACTGAAGAAACTAGACATCAAAATACTGAACAATCCAATTAAAAAGTGGGCTAAGAGCTAAACAGAGAATTGACAAAACAAGAATCACAAATGGCTGAAAGACATTTAAAGAAATGCTCAACATCCTTAATCATCAGAGAAATGCAAATCAAAACAACTCTGAGATACCACCTTACACCTGTCAGAATGGCTATGATCAAAAACACTAATGACAGTCAATGCTGGAGAGGATGTGGAGCAACGGGAACACTCCTCCACTGTTGGTGGGAATGCACACTTGTATAACCACTGTGGAAATCAGTATGGCAGTTTCTCAGAAAATTGGGAATCGAACTACCTCAAGACCCAGCCATACTACTCTTGGGCATATACCCAAGGAATGCTCAATCATACCACAAAGATACATGCTCAACTATGTTCATAGCAGCACTATTTGTTATAGCCAGAACCTGGAAACAATCTAGATGCCTATCAACTGAAGAATGGATTAAGAAAATGTGGTACATATAGACAATGGAGTACTACTCAGCAGAGAAAAACAATGACAGCATGAAATTTGCAGGCGAATGGATGGAACTAGAAAAAGTCATCCTGAGTGAGGTAACCCAAACCCAGAAGGATAAATATGGTATGTACTCACTCATAAGTGGATTCTAGATATAAAGAAAAGGACAGACTGCAACCCACAGAACCATATATATATATCAGGGAGGACCCTAGGATGACTGTGGCTTATAATAAGTTTTGGTTTTACTAAATTACTGAGCAAGCTTCAATGAAACATTTCACTATTAAGAATTTATACTGTATCAAGCTGATAATAGAAAAATAAATACATTAATTAATTTTAAAAAATAAAAGAAAAATAAAAAATAAAAGAAAAATTTGAACTATTAAAAAACCAAACAAACATATTTTGCTAAAGCAAAAAGGGGAAATTAGGGGCTCATCATTCCTCTCCACATTCTATTCTTTCCCTTGTTTTATATATTTAAAATTTTTTAGTGGTGGATTCTGCTGGAGTATCCACTACAGATAAGTACCTGAGGGCTTCTATTGCAAACCACCCTCTGGAGCAATGGAAGGATCTTTCTACTGACACTTGGAGGGGACCTGATCTGGTGTTGGTGTGGGCCCGGGGTTCTGTGTATGTCTTTCCTCAGGACAATGAGATTTCTCATTGGGTTTCTGAGCACAGAGGGCACCCTGTGGCTGCAGCTGAAGCCCAACATGACAGAGACTTATTGGGCCTTCATAAAAAACTCTCCCCTTCTGATACCAATGGGATTGAGAGTCCAATATGTCCAGCTTTGGCAAGCATTAACGTAAGCCTAGGAACTGCAGCCATGCAGTTGGATTCTCCAGAAGGTAATGTATGGTAACTGCTTTTTCAAATATGTTTGAGAACAAGTCACCCAGACACCTAGGAGATTAAGAATAATCCTGAAGGTCACTGACCTCCATTTGTTAACAGTAGCATGCCAGCTAAGCCTTTTCATTTCCACAATCCTCTTCAAGCTAGTGTAGTACCTACTTTTCAGGAGTGGCTCTGTGCAACATTTATTGGCCTCCTGAAATTCATTTATCCCCCTTTGAAGATACCTCAAAATTTGTGAGCCTGAATGTAGCTGTTATGAGACCATTAGTTCTGCTCCTTGTGAGCTGCCTGTTTTTTCATTATGGTTTTTAGTTATTCTTTTACAGAGCTGTCAGCTTAAGTTGTGGTGGGTTCAAGAAAAATGGGCCTTGGCAGTTTGTGTTTCTGGAGTTGTGTCCATGTCAGTGGATGCCCACACGCTCCAGAAGAGAATTTGACATTGCTGTTGCCATTGTTACTGTTATAGCAGTAGCAGCCACCACTGCTACTGTTTCTGGGATTGCCATTTCATAACTGGTTACTACAGCTAGCACAGTGGAGACCCTGGCAGCAAAAGTAGCTACCACAGTTAGCTAATCTTTCATTCTATTGGGCATAATAAATTTAATTCAATAGTTATTATATACATTTCGATTGGCTTTGAAAGTTATAAATTTATAAACTCAAATTCCTTCCTGTTCTCATGTGGTCTTCACTTATCATGGTCTGTTATTCCTTGTTCTCCCTTTCTGTTCTTGATCCAGCTGGGATCTCCTGCTCCCCTAAGCTTTCTTTCCCTTGAACCTTGCCCTTCATTACTCCCACTCTCGTCCAGGTTGTTCATGTAGATCTCATCCATTTCTCTGTCACTGGGTGATCCCTGTGTCTTTCTTAGGGTCCCATTTTCTAGGTAGCCTCCCTGGAGTTGTGTAGCAGTCTAGTCATCTTTGTTTTACATCTAGTATCCTACTATGAGTGAATACACACCATGTTTGTTTTTCTGAGTCTGGGTTACCTCACTCAAGTTCCATTTGCTTTTGGAATACCATCTTACAAGGACTCCAATTTGCAGTAAGGCTTGTTAAGGTAGGTAATGGCTCAGTTGCCTTTATCCTACTGGCTATGTGTTGGTTAAGACTTCTGTTTGTCTTTTCTGTGTTGAACACACAGATTGCAAGCCCAGCGCCACTTTGAGATCTTTGACAGCAGTTAACTCTGCAACACACACATGAGTGAGTATGATAATGAGTATTCAGAGATGGGTAATGCCTGGGGGGTGCTCACCAACCTAAAGCAGCGCCTATGTGGCCTGGGCAGGTGTCTCCATGACGGGTAAGGTGACCTGCTGACGTCCCACAGAACCTAAGTCAGAAGCTCATTTTTTAGTAAAAGGGGGGGACCTGTAGGTCCCTGGCCCCATTTTGGGTAACTATTGCCTTGCTTGCTGACCTTGACCTTGATATCCTCCCTGAATGCTTAAGGGAAGTTCCTTGTCTGTGTATCCTGCATATTGGGTATTAATAGCTTAGATGCAAGATTGTAAAACATCAGAGGCAAACTTCTGCCCTCTGGAGTTCTCCCATTGTGCTGTAAGCCTATATTTTAGACCTCCTCCCTCCTTCAATAAATAACATTTGGCATAAAAAAAGACCTCATCTATAAATAAACAAACCTGTGATAAAGACCATCACAGGTTAGAAAAAGTCCTCACATACTAATTCTAACTGTATAGATCCTGTTCACAGCCTCCCTCCTTAAAGTGTCAGCATGTCCAAAGTTTATGATCACTGATAAGGAAAATGAACATATCTAAGTAATAAAAATAAATTGGACAACACAGTCAATGACAAGGAGGAACAGCCCCCAGCACTCTATAACAGAGTCTGCATGCTCAAGTATCCAAAAGGGCAAAGCACACTTAAGTAAAAAAGATGATCCAGGAAGAGACAGGGAAGATGAAGAAGGCCACTGTGGTCCAGGGTTGTGGGCTGCTTCTCACATCAACAAGGTGTTGCCATGTGTGGATCTTAGTCTATTGACTTCATAACTTTCAACATTTCAAGGCTAGTGAGAAATTTGGGTTTTGGGCTAGAGAGCTGGCTCAGTGGTTCAGAGGACCTGGGCAGCCATGTTGAACAGCTCACAGCCACCTGTAACCCTAGGGGATCTGATGGCCTCTTTTGGACTCCTGGAGTACCTGCACACACACATGCACACAGAAGAAATAAGGATCTGTGTAAAAAAAATAATTTAATGATGGTTGAAGTTCTAATTCTTTTTTTAAAATTGTGGTGTAAATTAAAACCATCTTTTGGCATGATTTTGCCAGTTTTTTCTTTTTGGGGGGTGGGTGTTAGGTCTTTAATCCAGGGTGATGAAGTATACTGATCTGGACGGAATTCCGATATTACCATTTTTCCTGGGTGGCCTTGGGATGTTGATAAACATCTCTGACTTCTGGGCTCTTCATCGGTAAATGGAGCCTCACCCTAACATTCTTAATCTTAGCCCATGAAAACTCATTTATAGCAACTATTTATGTCCAGCACACAGGAGGTCCTCCACAGTGGTGCTGGGAAGAGTGCATTGCTGTGATATTCTGTCTCCAGTGTAGAAGACGTGATGAACAGAGTTCAAGTGGTGCCATGGACAAGAATTGAACAGAAATACCCATGAAACAATTAGAACGCATTTGTTCACAAGTAACAAGCCTAACTCACATGGCTTAAAGGCCTCAGGGGGAGTCCCATTCTGCTCAGGGTTTCAGATGTGGATTGTCCTAGCTCCTCCTGTGTAGCCACTTTTCCCTTTGTGGTGAAAATCAAACATGGTCTTACTGTGTGGAGGCAAGATGCTGCCTGGTTGTTTTAAGATGTTTTCAAGATTAACCTCCTATTTTCATTTTCTAGTCTGGTCAATTCTTCTGAAACTATACAAATTTACACCGGGAGGGAGTGTTTCCTTTCAGAGGGAAGAAAGAAAATATGCTTGTGACGTTCAAGTATGCTTTGGAGTCCACGTTAAAACACAGCAGATATGTACTTCTGTGGGTACCACCTGGCCTCTTGACAGTCCTGAAGATGGAGATGGCTACAGAGCAGCAAATACCAGCTGCATATCTCCCACCTTACATCAGGCCCAGGGCTTCTTTGGCTCAAAGCTAATGATGCAAAGGATATCTCTGAATCTCTTTCCAGAGATGCTGCAAAACACAGAAGAAAATTTAATCTTATCATCAAGTAGTCACAGTGCACACTGGGCACTTTAAAATGCACTTCCATTTGATCTGTTCTAATGCAGGGTGCCCAGGTGTTTGGCATGACCTAAATCCTTCATGATGTTGCTGAGACAGAAGCTGCACATTCAGAGTGTGGCAGCCCAGAATGGCAAGTGTAAGGGACTAATTATTCTAATTCCTTGAGACCACATGCACCCTGGCTGACTTCCATATCTATGCACCTCAAATACAGATAAGCTAGCAGCTGCTGATGTGTTTTAAGGGACTCTGAGGACCCAGGGGAGGCCTCCTGAAGTTGATCTGTGGTGAAATGTCCTCTTTTGGGGCTGTTCTGTCCATCCCAATATGCTCCTGCAGCTTCTGGGAGCAGATGCATGCCCTCTGGCTGCGTTTGGGGGAGGTGGCTGAAAGTCTGAATTTTGTCTTTTGTGAAACTCAAGTTAGTTTTCCCTTTTCTCAAGAAGATGCAAGTGGGCTAGAGATGAGAGCATGTGGACATTTGACTTGAATGAGTGCTGGCAGCCCTAACTTTATTGTCTAGATGATGGAAGTTATTTACTTCACACTAACATTAGTGTGCTAATACAGCAGTTACACTGGAGCCCATCAGAGGAGGGTCTGAGTCTCATGGCCTGCAAGCTCCAGGTGGTACCACCACTGCTGTCTACTGAGCCATCTCTGCACAAGGGAGAGAGGCAATCCTCCTAACTGCTTCCATTCTAGAGTCATCTGGGGGAGATTTTAGAAAAAAAAAAAATCAAAAAGCCAAACTACTTTTAGGCAGGCTAAAGCAGAATGTTGAGGTGGCACCAGAATCAGTCTTAATGGAAGACGTCCTGGATAATTCTAATGCACGGCCTGGTTTAGAACCAGTCCTAGTGACTGCACATTGTAATAAGATGGGAATCTAATAAGTCTAATGCCCAGCCCCACCCAGGATGGATCTTTTGAGATTTGTGTGCTTGGGGGTTGTACAGAAGAATTCTGGGTTTAAAAACCTTCCAGGCTAATGGTCTGTAGTGAGGCTACTCAAGGGTGTGGAGGGAACCAACTCCCTGCTGTTGCCTCCCACCCTGGGATCTTAGGAATCTTTACTGTTGTCTTTAGGGATAGAATTATCATTTGAGGGCTTAGTTCTGTATCTTACAAGACTCATAAGCCTGGGAACCTTAATTTCGTGTGTGTGTGTGTGTGTGTGTGTGTGTGTGTGTGTGTGTGTGTATGCATGCGTGTGTGTGCCTGTCTGTCTGTCTGTGTGCCTCTACATATGCATGCAGTAGTCAGAAGAGGACACCTGAACTCCTGTCAGTCTGCCCAATCTCCTTGAAAGAGGGTCTCTTGATCAACCAGACACTCACATGTGGGCTAGGCTGGCTGGCTAGTGAGATCCCACAATCCACTGTCCTAGCACTGATCCATGCTATCCCATGCTGCAGGCTTTTTCTAGGAAGAGGGATGTTCAGGCTGCTCAGTTCTTTTACTTTACACATTGTCCTGAAATTAAGACTGAATGTTGATATCTCTTCTATTATGTTATTTTTCGTTTTGTTTGAGATAGTTTCCTTATGCTTCCCAGGGCAGCCTGGAGATCCTTTCCCTTGGACCTGACCTTCCATGTTCTGCAATTACAGGCACTCACCAAGATCCTCATTTCAAATATCCAGATAGGGGCTTGCTGGCTGTCATCATTGCTGTTAGTGTCCTCCTCCTCCTTCGACTTCCATTCTTCCAGCCTCTTGTGTGTGTATCTACCTTATTTCCTTGAGACAGGGTGTCTCACTGACATGGAAGCTCCCCTCCTCAGCTAGGCAGTTGGACAGTGAATTCTTGGGATCCTCATATCTCTGACCTGGGGTCATACAGCTATGCCAGCTTCCTATGTGGAGGCTGGGGATTTGAACTCAGGTCTTCACACTTACACAGCATGTGCTCTTACCCATTAAGCCATCTCCCTAGCCCTTCTTCAAGTCTCTTTTATTTTGCAAAATTGAAATTGTTTAATAGGCTTTTTATCCCTTTCAATGTATCAAAAATCACTTCTTTGTACCTTTTTTGAGAAATACATTTATTAATGATTACAAATTATTAGGATTAATTTAACAGTTTCTTACTTTTGATAAATATTTGGATTCTTCTGACTCTTACAATTTAGGCAAACTCAGATGTGGCAAGCAGGCTACAGAGTAGGAAGACCTCCCTAGGACAGCAGACTCTTGCTGTCTGTTATGGCTTCACAACCACGGCATATTTTAAATATCCAGTGCCGTGCACACCGTGATTATGTAATAGGTGAGTGAATGAGCCAACGAATAAAGCGAGGCACTGCAACCCTGGTGTTTAACAGGGCAGTTGATGCGTAGTCAGTGAACTCCAAAGAATACATTAAAAAATACTTAGCCACAGCTGGGATATGCCAGGAGGCTGGTTCTAAAACATAATTTACTTCTTCCTGGTGCAAGAAGCCAGGCTCTATTGCCTAGAAATACTTCACAAAGTGAGGGCTAACATCATAATTTGCTCTCAGTATGGTTTCAGGAAATTAATTGTTCCATTTCTTAAGACCCTTTTCTGTGCAATAATTAAAGAAAAAAACCCTCTACCACAGCAATCATCTATAATTACTAATGAAAACAGGTGTCTCAAATGCCTTTTCAAATTGAGACATGAATGGTTCATTATCGTCACAGGCACTACCAATATCCAATTTTCAATGAGATATTGGGATCCAACATAAGGTGGAGGATGGTTGGGGAGAACAAAGGGAACAGGCACTTCCTGGATCCTGCTCATTAGAGGAAGCTTGGCAGAGGGCAGGCACTCCGATAAGAAGCAGGGAGCTGCTTGAGAAGGCAGCATTCAGTGTGGCTGAGAAAAGTACGAGGCAGAGCAGTGTAGAGGGCAAAAATCTCGCACTGCAATGCCTTTCTTGGAGTGAGATTAATGCAGTCAAGCTGTTGTCTCTAAGCTTTGTCTCTCTGTTGAGTAATTGAGAAAGAACTGAAGTTATTAGCTTCAGAACTTCTGTATGTGCCATTCAAGGCCATTGGGAAACAACTGAATAAGTGGATGGGAAGGTGTTAGCGGTGCCCAGCTTGTGCCTGGTGGTCAAGATTAATGAGGCCCCTTTCCAGCCTGTCAAATCATCTTCCCACACTATATCTTCATTGATAAAAGTGCCCTATATTTCCCTCATAGTTTTTCTCAGTTCTTAATTTCCATGAACTTGCAATAATAGAACAGGGTTGTTGTTGTTTATTTCTGCTCTTTTTGGGGGCCTGCTACCCAGATCCCAAATAAATCACACACAGAGGCTTACATTTAATTGTAAATGCCCAACCTTTGCTTGACTTAGTCTTTAGCCAGCTTTCCTTAACTTAAATTATTCTGTTTACCTTTTGCCTCTCAGCTTTCTTATTCTCTTACTTCTGTAAATCTTACTCTTATTCCAAGGCTTAACTTCAGAATGGAAGTCAGGCAATGTATTGCATTGGGAGAGATGTTATGCCTTTGTTTCCATAGGAAATGAAAAGCTATGGAAATTAATAAGGATCAGATTTGATCAGGAGAAATCTCCTGAAAATTGTCACTACAGACATGAAGGAAGAGACTAAGAAAAACTACAAGACAGGTAGCATATATGCTGATCCCTTTATCTGGGAACAGTTCTGTGACTGGATGAGAGACATGATTAATCTTGTTGGCTATGGAGTCCTCATGACTTATTATTATATGCCATTCTTTCATATGGCATGGATGAATATTGCACTTTGGCTATTTAGTCCAAATGGACTTATAAGGTTGACAGATGCCTTTCATATGTTCAAATGTGGAACAGAAAATCATCTTTAGATGACTTGTGTACACCCCACATTCTGTACTTGTGTTAATGCAGATATGTATGTTACCTTTAAAAGTTTGTGTGTTTTCAGAAAAAAAGGACTAGCACCAATGAAGACTAGACAAGTAGCTTAGGTGATCTAGCCTCACAAAATGCCTCCATTGCTGTTTGCTCAAGAATCTGCTCAGAACAACTTCAAAGTGGCTAGCTAAGATGGTCCAACCTAATAGACAACTCCAGCCAGGACTTCAGATAAGACCTACACTTTCCCATCACACAGAGACTGGACAACAAATGTTACAGTGAGCTGTCCCAGAACTTGACAATTATCCCAATTTTTTCAGGGTCCACTAAAGATATCATCATCCCCGGACATCAAGAAGTAATTTTAAGAACATTATGGCCTTTTCCTAAAAGGGGGTGGTGGTTTTTGGTCATTCAGTGATTATGTATGTTTCTCTTTATTTATGGGTGTTGCTTGCAAGTTGTTACCAGTCATGTCAGGAAGAAAACTAAGCAAAGGAGATTAGATCCAGAGATCTCTTTCTGAAGAGAAAAAAGGGGGATATAGGAATGATAGGATACAAGGGCAGATTATTGAATCTACTTTTAAACTAAAAAGCAACTACTTAAATATTTTAAATTGGTATGGATTTTTATATATTGATACAAATGTAAGGTTATTTTTGTTGTAACATACTGTATTGTACCTATGCAGCTCATTTAGAAATGTAATGTAAAATTCTAGTCCTTGAAAACTATTATTACAAACTGTTTAGGATAATTAAGAAATGTGGGTTAGTAGTTTGTCATCTATAACAATCAAACTTATAGTTATATTAGGTATGTTTTCCAGGTTAAACTATTTTAGACAGATAGGTGGTCTTCAAACACTTCAGAGATCCACAGAATATGGCTTTTTTTTTTTTTTTTTGGTTTTTCAAGACAGGGTTTCTCTGTAATTTTGGTGCCTTTCCTGGATTTCGCTCTATAGACCAGGCTGGCCTCAAACTCACAAAGATCTGCCTGGCTCTGCCTCCTGAGTGCTGGGATTAAAGGTGTGTGCCACCACCGGCTGGCTAGAATATGACATTTAAGATATTTTAAGGCTTTTCATGACAGTGAAATACTTCTGCTCCTGGCAGCACCAATCTAAAGAAGATGGTAGGCATTGAAGAACTTCCTTATAGAGTTTGCTTTCAATGTGGTAAGCTAGCCAATGGGCAAGAAATGTCTCTTACCTTGACTGCTGACAGTATGCTGTCCAAATTGCACAGGCAGGAAACAGAGGAAATGGATGCCAACCTTTACCAAGGTAGGCCAGTCCTTCAAAATTCCTGCTTCATAGAAAAGTCTGTCAGATAATCTAGATCTACAGGCTGAAGATGGATGTCCCAATGCTGCAAGAGGAAACTTGGGTAACTGTCCAGGCAGCCAGATGTCTGTGTTATTTTTATAGTTTTGGAAGTTTCTTGCTTTTCACTCTCTGTTTACTCAGGTAATATTTTATCCTTCTCAGGTCTCTGATTGTGTTGATGACTAGATAGTTATAGTTTTACAGTTTTCCTTGTTACTAACTTCAGAAAAGAAACTCACAGAGTAAATGTAAAGTTTATGAGGTTAAGAGACATACAAGTTTAAGTTGTTTATCTAAAAAAATGTTTTAAGGCCTAAAAAGGTATTTTTAGGTTGGTAATACAAGTTATGATTGAAAGTGATTTAGGACCCACCAAGATAGGATGGATTATAATAGAGTACTTTCTCCAAAGTTGCCAAATACAAATGGACTGGACATTGTGAATGTAATTTTTATCTGATAATTGTTCTTATTGTATATAGTTTTACTGTGTTAGAGTTAAAACCTTTCCTTTTTATTTAGACAAAAAAGGGGGAAATGTTGTTGGGTATCTGATCACACTGTGTATAGATATGCCACTGTTTAACCTCACCTACCTAAGGCACATTCTGCTTGGTGTAATAAAGAGCTGAATAGCCAATAGCTAATCAGGAGAGGATAGATGGGACTTCCAGGCAGAGATAGGAACTGTTGGAAGAATCTGAGAGGCAGGGGATTCACCAGCCAGATATGGAGGAAGTCAGATATATGGTACCAAGGAGAGGTAGTGAGACATATGGCAGAAGATAGATTAATATAAATAGGTTAATTTAAGTTTTGTTTGTTTGGTTTTTTGAGACAGAGTTTTTCTGTGTATAGTCCTGGCTGTACTAGAACCCGCTTTGTAGACCAGGCTGGCCTCAAACTCACAGAGATTTGTCTGCCTCTGTCTCCTGAGTTCTGGGAATAAAGGTGTGCACCACTACCATCTGTCAAATAATTTAAGTTTTAAGAGCTAGTTGTAAACAAGTGTAAGCTAAGGCCAAGCTTTCATAATTAATAAAAAGTCTCCTTGACATTATTTTGGAGCTGGCAGCTGGAATAAAGTCTGACTACATTAGTGTTTGAGTCAGAGCCTCTTCCTGAATCTGGAGCTCATTGATTTGGTTAGATGGCTGGCCCATGAACTTTAGGGATCTGCCTGTCTCTGCCATCTGAATTCTGGAGTAACAGACCTATACTGCTACATCTGACTTTTAAGAGGACGCTGGGGACTTGAACTCAGGTCCTCTTGTTTGTATGGCAGGCACTTGCCAATTGTGCCATCTTCATAGCCTCTTGTTTATAAAGCACTGGCTTATAGTTCTATTTTTCTTCAGTTTCTCCATCAAGATTTGAGTTCTTCTGGATCCAGAAGCATGTTTATGAGAAACCAAACCAAAGGGAAATTTTGTTTTTGTCCATCCATTTATTTATCCTCTTCTCTAGCAGGTGAGCTTGACAAATTTACATTTGCAGAACCCTCCTCTGGCTTCCATTTTAAGATACGGGCTAAGACACAAGGCAAGCATTTGAGTTTGAATTTCAGAAAAAGGATGAATCAGTTTTTAGTTCACTCTGTATCATATTTCTATCTGCTCTTGGACAACCTTAATACTGTGGTGCATGTGCACTCCAAGACCTGTCAATCATGGAACCAATGCCTTTGGCTCAGTCTGTGTGTACCAGAAATTGGAAGCCTACCCAAGCCAGGTCAATCATAGAATTCCCTGTGCAATTCTCTATTCAGTGTGGGAGGAACGGTATTGCTTTTCATGTTACTAAGCTGAAAGACTGGTAGTGACCAGGGACAACAGTTTCTCCTTTCACTTGGATAAAGGTTGTCTGTGGAAGATGACGATAAGGCCACCCCTTCAGAAAGCAAAGAGAGGGAGAAGGAGAGAGCACACTCACATCCTCAGTGATGTCCCTGGATCCACTCCTACATGGAAGCAGGCCTATCTTTAACTTGCCAGAGCCAGCAGCCAGTGCATCTGTCTTTTGCATTTTTTTCCTTTGAGCTAATTTGAGTTGCAACCAATAAATAAAGCATATCTGGCACTCATTCACTCCACTGTGTTTCTCTGTCACTTGACACTTACCATCTACAAGATGTGTGCCAAGAGAAATTGCATTAGCTTAGCCCTGGCCCTGAAGGTGCCTCTCATCATTGCCTTGAGCTTCATTATACAACAAACTCATGGGGCCAGTACTTTCTCTGGGATCCTTTCCTCCAACCCCAAGCTCCCCCATCTCATCACTGATGTGTTGCTGAATCATTGGCACCCGAGTTTAAACAGAGTCCCAAAGACTTCATGCACTTCAGCACAGACCCTAGAAAAACACATGAGAAGTGGTTTGCAAGCCTCCCCACTCCACCTCCTTCCTGCCCTGCCCAGTAGCTGTCAGTATAGTTAGGGGAGGCTCTTGCTCAGGGCGCTTTCTTCCCTTGAGGGCTTAGCACTGGATGAACCGTCTGACCACAGCAAGAGAAGAGAGTCATGGGGATTTTTTCCCTCCGTATTGTGGATGTGAGGCTCATTCTCCCAGTATAAGACCCTGTACATTTTGAAAGAAATGTATACTGGCTGACAGAGAAGGCCACTGACTCAAGTGAGATCTCAGGACGATGGTGCTTGATTTGCAAACATGAGAACATGGGTTGAATCCCACAGAACCCAAGTAAGGAAAAGCAGGGCGTGGTGGGTATTACAAGCACCTGTAATTTCAGTGTTGGGGAGTGGGTAGAGACAGGTGTGTTCCTGGCACTTTCTGGCTAGTCAGTGTATCCTACCTACAAAGGTCTAGTGGAATAAGAGACTTTGCCTCAAAAGCCAAAATAAACAACACTGAATAACAACACCCAAGATTGTCTTCTGGCCTTCATAACCACAGAACCATGTGGAGACATATCGAAACCACACATAAGCACACATATATACATGCAGACATTCACTAAGAACTGTGTTTATTGATGAGCTTATGTAACACTGTAGGGTTTTCTCCTCTCTCTCTCTCTCTCTCTCTCTCTCTCTCTCTCTCTCTCTCTGTGTGTGTGTGTGTGTGTGTGTGTGTGTGTGTGTGTGTGAAGAAAGAGAGAGTGAGAAAGATGTAGCAAAGAGAAAGGGAGGCGTTTGGTGCTGTTGTTTCCCCAGTGCCCCCCTTCCGTGTGTCATAAGATCCAGCTGTTGTGAGTTATTCATGAACTTTATTGTGGGTGTAAATCAGGAGTTTTTCACTACCATGAGACTTGGTCAAAAAATGCCTATAGGGAAACAAATTTTACTTAAGGATGGCAGTTTCTCAAACTCTCTTACTACATTGGAGTCTCTGGAGGTCCCCAACCCATCTGTGTGTGTTCTACAGTAGAAACTAAGTTTTGCTAGGATCCATTTCCTGTCCCCTCTTAAAATCAGGCCTAAATATTGACAGATGTTTTTAGATATTAGCACCATATTTGGATCCATGGTTATAACATGCGACCCAGCCAGCCAATCAGCAGCATCTAGCCTCCTGACTGTGGTGATGGATTCAGGGATGGCTGATCCAATCACAGGAATCTCCAGGTCTTTGGTAGAAACCTTGGACCACTGGGATTTTTCCATATCTCTGCAGACGGGCTGCTGCTATGAGGGAAGTCATTCTGCAGACACAGTGGCTAGAATCACAAGAAGTGGAACCTCAGTACTATAGTCTCGATGGTTGTGATCTTAGGAAACCACACCTGAAATATGCCCTCAGCCTGGACTTTTCTGTTGCACGAGGTGATAAATTCACTCCTGTTCACCTTAGAGCCAATCTGACTTTACTTTTTTACTATTTAGTGTGTATTAAGTCTCCACTGATGCACAGAGCTCCACTTTATTCTCCTGTGAACCTTTCACAGTGAGAACCACTACTTAAACTCAAGTCAGTCATACCAATTGGAATGACTGACTTTGTCTGAAGGCACAGCTGCCTCTTTCTCTTCTGGGAGTACCTCCTACTCATTCTGCAATCCAGCCTGTCAGTACTTATTGAACACTCACTTTGTTCTGAGCAAGGAGCCAGATGCTCAAAGACATCCCAATAACAGCAAAGATGGAGTTGGCCAGGTGCTTGTAGTAGAATGAAATGGAAGGGACTTTGAGTTTCTCTTCTTCCCAGTGCTGTGAGATCCTGGCTACTCAGCATGCCTCTCTTGAGTTTTGCTTCTCATCTGCAGTGTGAGGGCAATGGCTGACAATTCCCCATAATCCTCCCCATGGCTAACATTCTACATCTCTGTACATATAAGTCTGTTCAAACCATACAACTGCGGGCTTCCTTCTGTGACCAATAATGCTAAGCACCTACTATGCTCTCATTGCTGTAGACACAAGTAACAGAAGAGAGAGGGGCACATTTGGGGATGGCTTAGAACACATAATATCATTCTTATTGTTTGCAACTCTCATATGAGAAAATGACTTGCTGAGTTATTTGTATGCCTCAGATGAATACAAACAGTTGTATTTGTTGTTGTCATGGCATTTTATAGACCTAGAAAAACTGTGGGTCTTTATGCACAGGTTCTCACTGATGCTTAGCCATCTGATGCCTGCCCTCATGCTTCAACAATAGTGCTTCAAACAGGTGTTTTGTGGTCTGTTTGGAGCCATGTCTTTTAGACACATGTGGTGTGTGTGTGTGTGTGTGTGTGTGTATGTGTGTGTGTGTGTGTGTGTGTGTGTGTGTGTGTGTGTGTGTGTGTGTGTGTGTGTGTGAGAGAGAGAGAGAGAGAGAGAGAGAGAGAGAGAGAGAGAGAGAGAGAGATTGGTAAGTTTTCTTTTAAATCTATACCCAAGCATAGTGCTGAAAGCCATCTAATGTATTTATTTCCTTTTAAATTATGTGTCTCTGTGTGGGTATATGAATGCAGGTGCCCACAGATGGAGGCACTGAGTCCCTCTGGAGCTGGAGTTGTAGGTAGTTGTGAGCCACCAGACATGGGTGATGATGGTTCACCACAGAGCCATCTCTCCTGCCATCTGGCAAAGAAGCACACAATTCTGAATATGCTGCTCAGATATATGTTCTAGTGCCTTTGGCCATGGTCCAAAGCCTGTAAACCACACATATTGAATAATCCTTAAACAGAAACACATAAGATCCAAGGTGAGAGTTGATTGGCTGAGAACATTCTTGTGACCGGAGGCTGAACCGAACCATTCAGGGTTTACCTTTAATTTGCTAAAAGTAGTGGTTTGGAATTTGCTGACTGAGATCCTGTGGCCTCTTTTCTGATGATAACAAGAAGTGTCCATGCATTGTGTCAGATGTGGCCAGAGACTCACAGGGAAGCAAAGCAGAAGAGCCAGAAAGGCAGTCTGCACTTAAAAGCTCATAGGAAACAAGCAGGTTCCAGCAAAGAGTGAGAAAGAGGATCCTGAGGGATGGGTGCGACATTTGCTCTCAGAGCTGGTGTGGCCCCAGGAAAGTGAGCAGGGAGTGCACTGAGAGGTGATGAGGCTGAAGAAGTAGTGAGAGTCCTGACTGGAAGGGCTTTGTGGGTTCTGGGAAAGCATTGCTTTACCTTGAGTGAAATGTGAAATGAAAACTGGTGAATGGTTTTGACAGAAAAAGTTTATAGTCTGAGTCAGTGTGTGTGTGTGTGTGTGTGTGTGTGTGTGTGTGTGTGTGTACATGAGTATGCGTGAAGGAGCACATGTATGCACATGAGCGTGCAGGCCAGAGGGCAACTTCATGCATCACTTCACAGGATCATCTACTTCGGTGTGGTTGTCTTGTTTTTTGAGACTGGGTTTTTTCATGGGGGTCTGGAACTCACTGATTCAGCTATACTGGCAGCCACTAATACCTAGGGATCTTTTGCCCCACCTCCCCAACCTTGGGATTTCAAGTGCAAGCCACCACATCAGACTTCCTGGGTTCTAAGGATTGAAGTCTGGCCTGAACTCTACCTCCCCGACCTCCCAAGTCAGCCTTAATGGGGTTTCCAGTTGTGGATGGAGGGGTGAGAGTCAGGAGACAGATGAAAAGGAAGAGGATTAGTGAGTGGGCTGCTGTCATAACATGCAGGCTCAAGCTGATCTGAATTCCAAAAGAAAGCCTCAAACAGCTGCCATTAGCCTCCTCCCTCAACAGAGGATTCTGGGAATTTGAAAGGCTCTTTGTTATTGCAAAGTCCTTGAACTTGAGCAGTAAATTATCCTCAAAGTTACATGAGTGCACTTTGTGTGGTTCTGTCCCCAGTGCCCCATGCCCTGCTCCTTCTGAGAAGTGGCTATAAATAACACAACATTCTGCTCATCAGGCACCAGTCTTCTCTGGGTAATTTCACATCCAGCCTCTCCTCACGCCCAAGTTAATCTTGTTATAGCCTGCTCTATCTGGGTATCTTCTAATCATCATTTAACTGCAACACTCAAACATCCTGTTCATCACCAGGCTGAGCTCTCCTTAGTGGTCTCAAAGGAGTTTTGAGTTCAGATGAAATTCCAGCCAAATGTCTTTCTAGAAAAATCCATTGAACTGACATATGGGAATGTATTTTTATCTTCTTATCTGAATTCATCTTCATGGATGAATTATGTGCAACCCTGGTCCCATGTTGCTGACTCAAGAAGAAGGTAAAAAGTTTGTATTCTGGTTTCACTAAATCCTTATGGCTAGAGGTGTAAATAAATTTGTTGCAACTCTGAGGGTTTGGTCCTAGATTTTGGCACCAAAACATGAGTTTTACAACTCTGGTAAAGGGTATCCTGACCACTTGGGAGTCTGGCGACGGCTGGAACTTTGATGAGACAGCAGCCGGGGAGGGCAAGGTGGCTGCTTAGAACAGCTGACAGCTGGAGGGCAAGGAATCCTGGAAGCTGGGAGCTGCTTAGGACAGCTCTGTCCTAGAGGAGAAGGTTTTCTGACTGTTGGGGAGAGTCAGACCTGGGACTGCTTCAGCAGGGAAGGGCATCCTGACTATTCAGGAGAGTCAGGCAATACCTGGTGTGATGCGGCATGGTCTCCCCACAGGATACAGCAATCCTGCTCCTCTTCTGGAGAGCTGCTACAACTGGGCTTGTTCAGCTCCCACTTAAGAGGGATTCCTAGCAGAGTTCTGCTTCTTGGGCCTAAGATGTTGCTTCTTTTGCTTCACTCTGCAGAAGGGGAAACCCCTGCAGAAATGTAGCAATCTCTTCTGACTCTGGAGGAGATTTTTTTCAGCCCTCTCTTGCTCTGTCTGCTGAGGGACATTTCAGCAAGGATCTTCTGTTTGGCTCCTCCTTGCTCTGTCCACTGAGGGATGTCTCAGCAAGGATCTTCTCTACACCAGTGAATGAAGATCTTCACAGCCAAAACTCTTTTGAGAAAGAGATTTATTTGGGAAGGAGGAGTCCAGGAGAGTAGCTGCCTTTACCAGGGTGGCCAGAACAGGCCACAACTGACCAGGCAGGGTGGTTTATATAGGATATCTTAGGGACGGAGTAAACCAGTGATTAGTTAGGGTTTTTTCTTCCCCGGGGATTGGCCAGTTTTGTGGGTGAGGAACAGAGATGGCCCTGATTTCATAGCCAAACTGTGTTTCTTTTACTGGCCTTACTTGGCTTTTTGACACTAATTCTAAGGCCAGGGCACATTTTTTTTTTTTTTTTTTTCACTGACTCTGATTCTAGGGACCAAGAGTGTCTCTTTGGTACTGGTTTCAAAGTCAGGGCATGTTTCCTTGGTTCTGAGTTTGGGAATAAAGTGTTCATTTCTCTAGCTCAGGTCCCAGACCCAGGCTGTATTTCTTTCCCTGGTCCTGGGCCCCAGGACCAGGGTTCTACTGTCCTGCTCTGTAATTGGTTGGTTTCATAAGTCAGTTGGCCAGGAGCAGAGATGGCTCTGATTTGAGCCAAACTGTGTTTCTTTCACTGGCTTTATTTGGGCATCTTTACCTAGTTCTGGGCTCCAGGGACAAGGTGGGTTTCTTTAGCCAGCCCCTTTTCCCTACAAGAGGATTGGAGAAGGATCCGTTGAGCACATATGTATTCATTTATTTATTATTAATACTTATTGAATAACTACTATGTGCCAGCCATTGTTTCATGTACTGAGAAAGAGTTGAATACCAAGTGATAGACTCCCAAGACAGACATACACTGATCACTTACATGACAAGTGGGATGATATACTGGTTGAGATACACACTCTGGAACCTGGCTTTATTCAAATGTTTTCCTGGTGTCCAGAGGTTGTGTGACTTTAGAGAAGTCATTTAACCACCCACTCTGGCAGGGTCCTGATCAGTAAAAGAGATAATGAAAGCACCCAGTTACAATGCATCTAGTTAAACACCAGCAGTTTGTATGTGTGATTTGGGTCTGGTTGAAGTGCTTGGTGAGTGCAGTGAATGCTCACATATGCCAAGTAGACACAAAGGAGGACCTGACTGTAAAGGGGCCTGGCCAGACACAGTGAGCCTCCATCAAGACCTCTGCAAAAACTCGAGAAATGATTGCATTCCTCTTAGTTCTTGGAAGAAGTGAAAAACATGAGAACCAGGAGTGCTGGGCTGCTTCTCACTCATGAGCTCATCGACAGAGGTCTGAACCTAGAGAAAGAGACTGAACCCAGCTAGATGCGATTGTACTTTGACTAATTGCTTCTCTGATGAGGTCTGCAGACTGTACTAACTAATCTGTCTATAGGGATAAGACTTTAGAGGACAGTTTGATACTATGTCCATTTAACAAAATAATGATAGGTTCGGCCATAGGGACTATAGGCTCCCAGACCTTGGATTCTTTGCCAGATTTATAATACCAGGCATATACTTCCTCTTATGAAAAAGACCTTAAGTCCAATTAGAAAGCAGTTTTATTTATTACCCTATAATATATTCAGTGTTGAATCCATGAATGTATCTTGTCATGCTAGTCCTGCTCACAGCTGGGTGACACTGTTGATTGCCCCCACCCCAGTGACCTGTGTAGCACCCACCAGTACTAGGAAATCTGGCCAGTAGGAAGGAAGCTTCCTGGACAGGGCCATCCTGATTTTTTCCCACATCCTATGACTAAAGTATGTGGTATTTTCAGTGATAGGATCTTATTATCAAGTTCTGGTGGGTAACCAAGAGCAATGCTAATCATCTGTATGGTTTGGGGGATTCCAAGAACACCTCTTACCAATGACTCAAAGTAGAGATGTTGTACATATGCTGTTTGCTTTTTTACTTGTGAACCAGTGGCTCTGGGAGGAGCATTATCCCCTGTGGAAGGCAACTCCAATAACACTGTTAATGCTGTGAATCTTCAGATAAATTTCCTTCTTTAGTTTCCTTATCTGTAAAGTGGCAACAGACACACGCATGGTTCAGGACTGTTAGAAGACTAAGGGAGTCATGGGTACACGGCTTCTGCCAGGAGCACGTTTATGAAGTCACAACTCATTCTTTCCTAAAACCATAGGATATGGTGATAAACCCCTTTCTTAGCTGGTAGGAATTTGATTCCAGAAACTATGTTTAAAATTACTAGAAAATCCGCCGGGCGGTAGTGGTGCACGCCTTTAATCCCAGCACTCAGGAGGCGGAGGCAGGCAGATCTTTATGAGTTCGAGCCAGCCTGGTCTACAGAGCAAGATCCAGGAAAGGCACAAAGCTACACAGAGAAACCCTGTCTTGAAAAACGAAAAAAAAATTACTAGAAAATCCAATTCAAGTTACTTTCAACCATAGGAGAGATTTATAGACTCTCCTCTACTTGAGCTAGGGAAATGTCTTAACCAACCTATAGTAAGAAGAAATATCCTAAGGCAAAACTGTATCATGCCACACCATCTGCCAAACACAAGGTAAGGGCAGTTGTATCAGGCAGTGGAAGTTCGTTTGCTGCCCCCAGTTGTGAGAGTCTTATTCTTCGTAGCACTAGCTTGGGAACAGAACCAAATCTGAGAGACTCAAAATGTGAAACCCATTTCCACTGAACGAGTTTCGCTTTTACACCATTGGGGAGAAGTCAAGCCACTTTAAGTTGGGAATCATCCATCCTGAGTGAAGCTGTGTCTTCCATGAGGAGGTCTGTCTTCGGCAAGTGGTGCTGAGTGGTGGCACAACTTGTTCTCCACGTCTCCTCTCACTGTCCTCTTGTCTTTCGCACCCTATGACCCTTCGTCATTATGAGTCAATGTGGCTGGTGAGAGTATAAGTTCAGGGCTTCCTTGTCCTCATGCTATCTGTCCTAGGGCAGCAGAGATCCCCCACCAGCAAATGGGCCTTTCTCCTCTCACCTTATTGGGTCAAATGGTTTCAATTGGCTAAATGAATCACAATGGCTCCCGAGAGTGTGGAGACTGGTTCAAGCCAGTTGGAGCCCACCCTGGAGATCTGAGCAAGGCTGTGAATGTTACAAGAGGGCAATACTCAGTTCATAGTGAGTTTAATTACCCAGAAAAAAAAGGGGATAGATGCCAATTGTATTTATTTTTCTTGTTTCTTCTTTTTAAACCTTCAACTTTCCCTAGAAGAGAGTGTGTTCCATGGATTACTTGAAGTTTTGGTCTTGCACAATTTTAGAGGTCCTGGAACATATTGGATTTGAACAGAATGTTTTTTAATCTTTAATAGTCCAGGCCCATTTATTCAATGTCACAAAGAGATGAAAGTCAACATGCTCTATGCTTCCCCATGATCCCTGTAATAATGAAAAATGTGCTCAGCTGCAAGAGAGTTAATTGGCACTAACTAAAGGATAGATGACAGGTTGGTGGTGATTCAAGGGAAATCATGGTTAATTCTCAACCATAGGGACACAGGAAATTATTTGCTTTCAAATATTGTTACACCATTTCTTGTGCACATATATGAGATGGCAGATGATGGAGAGATAGTTGAACCTGTGCTGAATAGAGATTGCTGTTTGAATGTCAAATGTCTCCCACAGGTTCATAGGTTTGAACACTTGGTCCCTAAATAGTGGTGGTACTGTTTGGGAAGGCTGTGGAACCCATGGGAGGTGGAGCTTTGCTAGAGAAAATGGGTTACTACTGATGGCATGCTTTGAGAAGGTACAGCCTGGTTCCCAACTTCTGTTCAGTTTGCTTCCCAACTGTGGATGTTTTGTGACCCAAGAGCCTATTGCCCCTGTGGTCATGCCTTCTCTATGCTGACCAACCTGATTCTTTTAAGGTGTAAGCCAGCATAAGCCCTTCCTCTCCGGAGTTGCTTCTTATGAGGTGTTTTGCCACTCAGTTTCTCTCCTGGAAGAATGAGTATTATAGGAACCACTCCACAGAACAGTTGGGAGAAAAGGTGCATTGAATATACCTTATGATGCTTGGCACAGAGTAGGCTCACGAATGTGTAGTCCATTGATTCACAAGCAGGGATAATTTTGTCTCCCAGGGGCCTTCTAGCACTATATAGAAACACCTTTAATTGTCACACCTGATGGAGGTGTGCAGTTGTCTGTCATTGGTGTGTAGAGGCTAGGGATGCAACATAATATCTCATAATTATAGGTCAGCTCCAACAAAGGTTTATTTGAACCCAAAGTATCAATAGAGCTGTGGTGGAGAGCTGCTGCACTCAATAACCTCAGTGTCTGTCCTCTGATCCTTTGTCAAGTCTCCTTCCTGTGGAGAGCTGTTAGAGGACAAAGGCCAATGGGCAGTGGCAAAGAGAGCCCGGCCAGCCTTGTGAACTGGGTTTGGTTATACTCAATCAAATCAGACTGTTAAAAACACAAGGCTTAAAAATAACACTCCAGCCTTCACCACCCCCTGAGCCTGTCTTTCCAAAGCTGAGCTATATTCGAATATCAGCACATCAGTCATGACCCTGAGCAACTTATTACTGATCTTACCCTCATTTTATCTGTCTGCAAATTGGCAGTGGTAATATGTTTATCTCTTTGGGTTACTGCAAAGGATGAAATGAGTACAGGCAGTAAGGCCAGGCACCTCAAATTGTACAACTGTTGATGACTACATCTTGGTGGTTGTTGCCTCTTATGCAACTTGCCCTTCACACCTTCACTGAGACCTAAGTATATAAAGAACATAGATAGGTAGATATCTCCAACCCAAAGCCAAAGGATGTATGGATGTATTAATGTATAGATGCCCTTAATATTGATCTAGGGATTCTGAAGAGCATCTGGGAGACTCCTTCTGTAGGAGTTCAAGAATTTTAAGAGCACAAAACAGCTCCCTGTGGAGCATGAACTCACACTCTCTTCTTTGCAGAGAGGATACCAGAACTCTGATTTCATTCCAGGATGTGTGCATCTTATTTTCTTGACGATTTCACCGATTCCACTACAGTTGATTTTCCGAATCATAGCAGAAAAGTCCAAAGTAGAAGCAAAATGCAGTGTCAACCCTTTACTAAACAAACATGTTTCTTTTGACTTGCTAATTCAGAGAATGACACAAAAGCCCCCTGGAATGTGTTCTTATGTATGTGAATGCTTTGTGTTAGAGGGTGTGTGTTTTGTGACTTTGTCTAATTTCTTATGCACATTATTCACACATCCACCACCATTGCATTTGCAATCCTGTGGTGTGTGTTTAGTTGTCCTATGTCATTTCATGTATGCACATCTCAGGATTTATGCTTCAACCTATATGTATGTAATTTATTACTTATACATGAGTTGTGTGTATATAGATGGTATCCTATTTGAATTTGCTTGTTTACGAGTGTGTGAATTCATAGAGCTGATCTGCTTATGCATTATTACTGCTGTGCTCAGAGCATTAAATTTCTCATGCATATGTTTGTCAGCATTCATGAATATGATATCTGTGAATTTATCGAATACTGGAACTTAAGTTCATGTTGGTGCTTGTGTGTCTTTAGTGAATGTTATCAATACTGTGCACCTAATACATTTGTGTATGTGTTTTGTTTGGTTTTGTTTTTGGTTTTTCGAGACAGGGTTTCCCTGTGTAGCTTTGTGCCTTTCCTGGAACTCACTTGGTAGCCCAGGCTGGCCTCGAACTCACAGAGATCCACATGCCTCTGCCTCTCGAGTGCTGGGATTACAGGCGTGCGCCACCCCACCCCCTGGCCCATTTGTGTATGTTTTTAGGGGTGTGTGTGAATGCATACATTGTGTATCAAAGAAAGAAGAAGCAAAGCTTTTCAGTGAACATTTATTTTTGTCCCATTACTTTTTAGGCCAAATGTATTCTCCCCACAAGCCACATTGGAAAAGAAGCAAGGATGAAGACCATCTGAACTCTGAAAGAGAATATCTCGCTAGTAAATCTGCCCCTCCTTACTGTTTCACACTGAACACTTATTGGCACCTTTAAAATTAGAGATTTTTGTAAAGTAGTTAGGCAACTATTTTTAAAAGCTTTTTAATAAATCTGGCATCCCCAAAAGGCCTGGAGTCACAGGAGCTGGATTCTTACTCACAGAATCTTGCCGAGTCTACATTCAGAATTGAATATCCTAAAGAATGTGCTGGAAATCACCAGCCTAACTATGTGTTTGCTGATCTACAAATAAGACTTGCCACTTGACAGACTTAAAAATACCAATGAGGTGGGTATTTTGCTGGAGGGAGCAGTGTGTTTTAACCATGTTTTCAATGGGCAAAGACATATGCCACCTAGCCTAACATTTACACTGCACAGATGAAGAAGCTTGAGGCCCAGGGAAGGAAACCCTCCAATGGCTAGAGACAGAACTATGAACAAGGTGGTCTGGTTGCCATGGAGCTTAACAATCACACAGGAAGGTGTGAATGCCTGGCCTCTCCTCTCTGGTTCAGCTATGCTGACCTCTTTCTGTTCCTCCAAGTTCTCTCCTGCTGGGGATTTTGCATTTGCTGTTCCCTCTTCCTGGAATATTCTAGCTCTTCCTATGATTCATTCTTTCTCCTCACCTTCATTCAGTGTTAATCCTTATAACATTATTTATATGTCATCCTTACATACACCATCAGAATTATTTCTCATCCCACACTCTTCCTGGGAGGCCAGCCCATTTTATTGCCCTTTACCTATGATGGTTAATTTTATGCATCAACTCATTAGCTACTGTAATGTTGTTTCTGGATGTGTCTGTGAGCTTTTTCCAGAAGAGATTAGACCTAGAATCAAATGGAGGAAAGATCCCTTCTCACCTACGTGGGTAGACATCCAACAGTCCACTGAGCACATGAAGAGAACACAAAGGCAGAGGGGAAATGCTTTCTTTTCTTGAGATGAGGCTTTGGCCTATTCCTATCCTTAGATGGCAGAGTTGGTTCTCAGCTCTGAATTATGGTATGGGTACAAAAGTAAAGGGTAAAAACAGATCAGAACTCCAGGTATACCTATGATAGGCTATAGCATGACAATTCCTCTTGGTTAAGTTGCTGGATCCTAGGAGACACACATAAATGTACTGGAGAAATGGGGACTATAAGTGACAGTGGTGTTTGAAACAATGGATGCTTCCAGGATTAGCTGTTTCCCTCTTAGAGGAAGGGAAGAGCTATTAACTGTCTGTAGGTCTCCAGTACCTAGGGTAATGGCCATGAACAAGACTCCCTCCCACTTGTTTCAGTACACAGGCTTAAATAGATGTGCTCCTCTACACATCTTTCCCAGATGAAGAGATCACATTCAGTAGGATTCTGGCATTTCCCCTTATTTTCTTTGATTTGAAGAGGTATTTATTTGCTTCCATAGCAATGATACCATCTGGTAAAGTAAGAATGTACTTAGTACTATGTCCTGAGTACTATGGATTTGAGTAGATTGTGAAGTCACTTCTCCTTAGATTATTATTCTCCATGTGTGTGGTCTTTGGCAAATTGTTCAGCTTTTCTGACCCTATTTACTCAATGACAAAATAGAGATAGTAGCTATCGCTTAGATTGCAGAATCACTGTGAAGAGGGAAATGGAATATAAACACATAGCACATGACTTAGGGCCCAGCGTTGGCCAGGTCTTTTACTAGTGGCCCTAGTGGTGGTGTAACGGTGCAGTAAGTTAGGAGAACTATGATGGCAGTGACAATGACAACAGTGTGCTAATTTGCAGACAGTATCAGCCTTCTATTCTGAAGGGCACCAAAATCACATCTAAAAATGTGGTAACCATGAGCGGTTGAGGTAGGATGATTTCTGGGAGTTCAAGACCAGCCTAGACTACTTAGCAAGATCTTATCTCAAAACAAGCAAGCAAACATGTGTGCCTGTCCTCCATTTGTTCCCGTTGTATAGTGGCTGGTAAAAGGCCTCAGCCAGACACTGACATTTCAGTCACAGTTGTGTTAGCTCTCCTGGTGTTTTAGAGTCACTGGTGGGAACAGCAAAGGTTCTGTGGCCAGTGCTACTGCTGGAAGGAAAAAGAGTCATAGCGTTCAGGGTGAGGCTTCTGCTGCGCCGTCAAAGCCTGGCTTTTACACTGGCAGGTTGGATGGCCTGAGATTCATTGTCTAATTTTGCTGACACTCAGTTTATTCAGTGATATGAACATACACGTGAGTCTTTCAAGTATCTGTTGCTTGTCTTTCATGACAGTTCCTCACAAAGTGACGGCAGAGTAAATGCACGCACTACACTTGTGCAGTGAACACGCAGGCAAAATGTTGGCAGTTGTTATGCCACAGTGAGACGCACAGGCAGGAGCTTTGTAATTAGCCTGTGCTGTTAAGTTGGTAGGATGCCTGTCCACTGTAAGGGTTTTGCCTAAACATGCATGTATGCCCATGGATTGCTTTTCTCGTTTCTGTGGCAAAATATCTGCCTTTCATCAAGAGAGTGTTATTTTGAGGACACACTGTCTGTCTACTGTTGTAGGGAAGGCTTCTGGCCATAATTAGTACATGAGCTCTCAGGAGGCAGAGCGCGCATAGGGAGTAGGGTGGGAGTATAAAATATAAAAGCTCACCCCCAGTGACTCACTTTTCAGTAAGGTTCCACCTCCTGAGATTGTAGAACCTCCTGGAACAGCTCCACCCACTAGAGACCGAGTGTTTGATCACATGAGCTTATAGGGGCCATCCAAGCCGCTCCATTTGTATATATGGCTATTATGTATAGACACATGTGAACATAAAAGCATGCTGTGTACCTCTACACTGGATATTGAGTTGAAGAAAGGCCTTTGAATTGTCTTCCAGGCCTCTGTCCCATTCCAACAGCAATAAGAAGTTTGTTTAGTAGACTCGTCCCAGCAGGCAATGTCTTCTAATCCTACCGGGATGCCAGAAACCCTCAACAACATTTAGAGCAAGGCTCTTGAGCAGTCAAGTTCCAAAGTTTTGCCAAAGTTCCAGCTTTGAAATAAATGAACGCTTTCTCTGTCCTTTCACACAGTTCACATCCAATGATTTTTTTTTTTTAATTCCCCAAAAGATTGTGTTATTAAAGTCTTTGTAAGGAGCTGTGATTGCCACACTTAGAGCTCAAGATGCAATCAGGGGAGAGAATCGATGCCTCATAACCCCAGGAAAGGATGTGCTCCCACTGTAATTTCTTCAGTAATGACTTGTGTAAACTGTGTGTTTCTGTAATTGAAACTCCATGGTGTGGGGGTAGTTTATAAAGGTCTATAATTTATGATCACTTTTCCATATTGTTTCCTGTGCTTGTCCTCATTAGAATGTTGCCCCCACCACCTCCACTTCAGTCCATCACCACCATTTAGTCTAGAAGGCAAAAACAGTGCAGTTGGGAAGGAAGCTTCCCACAGATATAGACAAACTTTAAAATCCATTTTTTGCCAAAGGACAAATATTGTTATTGTTGTTTGCCATGTATTTTCTGACAGTATCTAAGATGTGATTTGTGAAATGGTTGTGAAGAGATTTGTACTTCAAGTGTCTGGTAATAACACTATTTTTCTCTTGTGACCACCAGATTTTACATGTTTCACAGTTACAAAAGCCTGGCAGAGGGGCAAGGGCTGGGATGTGTAGTTTGCTCTCAGAGGGCATTCCATCAAAGGGCCATCTGAAAGGAAAGATGTGCCTTCTGCCCTGAGGAATGACCCAAGAGTGAGTGGCTTTTTCAGGATTTGCACTGAGTGTAGGCTCAGGAACCCCCAATGAGTGCCAATGTGCTTTTCTTTTTCCCACTGTTTCTTCTGCAGCAGAAAACAAGCAAAGCCTTTAGGTACGGTGCTCTCAACTGAGTGGTCAGAAGGCTAAGGCAGGGGATTGCTGTGCAACTGAGACCAGCTTGGGCCACATAGTGAGTGTCCAGCCATCCAGGGTGCAAAGTGAGACTGTATCTGAACAGACAGAGGAATGAAACCAAGCACCATACAGCATTTGAACAATTCTAAATTCAGAGATGATTAAAATGAACTTTAGAGAAACTTCTGTAATCTAATGTATTTTTTATTTATTTGGGTATCTTCATTGTATGATATGGTGAATTCCATTATAACATTTTCATATGGGTGTGTTATAGACTTTGTTCTTATTTATACCCTAATACCTTTGGTTCTTCCTGCTCCACTGGTCCCCTTGTTCTTCTCAAGTAGTCCCTTCTATGCTTAGGGCAGGAGCTCAACAGTTATTCTTGCTGACCAGAGTGGATTGAGAGTTGTCTAGGAGATTACAGAAGCACACCCTCAGTGTGTCGGGGAGGGTTTTCCAGTAGGGATTAGGTAAGGAGGGCTCTGACCTCCTCAATGGTTTGAATAGGCTGTTTAGGAGGTGGTGAAGCTGTGAAGTGCCCAGGTGAAGGAAACAGCTTGATCAGAGATGTGCCTTTTAAATGTGTATTTTAGCCCTTGGTGATATGAATTTACAACATGCCCCCACAGTTGGGCATGCCTGGTAGACCTAGACACTTCTACCTAGCTATTTCTAGTTTAAAATAGCCATTTCCAGGTCAAAACTTCTCGTGTGACCAGGACCCCGTGGCTTTGTGTGGTTGTGTAAAGTGCGCAGGGCAACCATGTGATCTACACGCATGCGTGGAGTAGCCACTTAAGTCCGTGTATGCAGGCTCTGTCCAGCCTTTATAAGCTGGTGCCATGTTGCCAGTCTCACTTCCTCTCTTGATCACGTGTGTTTCTCATAGGCCTGTTCACATCTGTCTCTTTCTTTCCTATCTTAATAAAAATTCTTGTTAGTGGATTTTGTCGTGTTTCGTGACATTTCCTTGCAGCCAAACAACTAACACTTGGCCCCGTCCTACTCTTCTCTATTTTCTAGCTGCTGTGTTATTTTGGCAGTTTTCCCACTGTGGACAACTGCCCTTTTATTACTACGTACTATGTCACCATGGAGCCAGCTGACCATGGACTAGAACCTCTGAAAACATGAGCTGAGATGCATTTCCTTCTGTTAAGTAATTTCTCTCATGTATTTGTACAGCAATAGATATTCTATTTAACTCAATTGAAGAAGAGAAGAGAGATGAGCTCAGGCTAGGGGGCAGCCTGCATGCAAGCATTTAGAGATTAGCACATAGTGAATATTCAGCAAAAGAGGAGCTTCCAGATGTGAGGATAACATCTCCCAAGGCAGGGAGACAACACAAGCTAGGGTGGTTAAATTCATCAGAGAATGCTCAGGGTTCTTGTACAAGGATTGAAAATTGACCATTGATTTCAATAGTGTGAAAGTTATTGGTGACCTTAGAAAGATTTTGTGAAGTGGAGTGCATAAGAGATATATGGTAATAGAATAGGGTATTTTACTATAAATTGGAAAAATAAGTGAGATGGTGTCTTAGGATTTTATTGCTGTGAAAAGACACCATGACCACAGCAATTCTTATAAAGGAAAACATTTCATTGGGGCTGGCTTACAGTTTGAGAGATTTAGTCCATTATTGTCATGGTGAGAAACATGGCAGCATGCTGGTAGAAATGGTGCTAGAGAAGGAGCTGAGAGTTCTACATCTTTATCTGCAGGCAGCAGAAGGAGACTGTGTGCCACACAGGGTGTAGGTTGAGCATATGAGACCTCAAAGCCTCCCCCTACAGTGACACACTTCCTCCAACAAGGCCACACCTCCTAAGAGTGTCACCCGTATGGGCCAAGCATTCAAGCACATGAGTATATTGGGGACCATACCTTTTCAAACTACCACAGATGGTAATTAGAGGGACATAATACATCAAGGAATGTATTCTTAAAATTTTGCATGTTAGGGGAAGTGGCTTAGTGGGTAAGAGCACATGTGCGTACATGAGGACCTGAGTTCAGATCCCAGCACCCACGTGAAAAGCTGCACATGGTTGAATGTGCCTGTAACTCCTGCACTGTATAGGACAGTGATAAGAAGGTTTAAGAAGGTTGCTGGGGCTTGCTGGCAGCCAGTCTAGCTCCAGGTACAAAGAGAAATCCTGTCTCAAAGATAGAGTAGAAAGTGATACAGCATATGCCTGATGTCCCCTCTGACCTCTGCAAGCATGAACATAGTAGTCACATGCATACACACACACACACACACACACACACACACACACACACAGAGAGAGAGAGAGAGAGAGAGAGAGAGAGAGAGAGAGAGAGAGAGAGAGAGCATAACTGTACACTCATGGAAATGCTCCACAAAGAGAGGAGCACTAATACAGAAGGACTGTGACAACCGCAGCAGCAATGCTCCTGTGGAAGCAGGAGGAACTGCAGAAGTGTAGGGCTTGGCTTTTGATAGTCTACCTGTGTAACAGGGAGCCCAGGCTGAGTGCTGATGCTTACATTTTGGGTGATGGAAGTAGGATGCTGAGGTAGTTGCTAGGAATGCTATTTATCAATGAAACAATAGAGGAAGTTCACTGGTTTTCCAAGGATAAATGAGGAAGCATTGGAGGTTAGGAGAGATTATTAATAACTTTATTGGAAAAATAGAAAAGGCAAACTTTCCAAGGAAACACAGTAGTATTTTTTTTTCTGTGTGACTCTATGCTTTTAGAGTAAATTGAGGTCAGTCATCTTGGTACACACTTTCTTTAACTGTGCTGGGCTATTAGGCTTCAGGCCCAGCATAGGTGATTTCTGGCCTTGCCTTGGCTAGAGAAGCAAATTAGGAAGAGAAGTAAGAAAATTAATGGCATTCCCCAAATGATATGATCCAGTTCTTGACCATGAATCTCAGCTATTTGAAGAAGGCAGTAAAGGTGAATAAGGAGTGACCACTAGTTGAGGACTGACAGGGAAGCATTAGGGAGAGGTCTCACTGTTGAATTACTGAATTACAGAGTTCACAAAAGGTGAATTGTAAGAACAAGAGAGTGTTCACAGAGGTCTTGAATCAAGTTTGAGGTCTTGAATCTAGGGCAGAAACCATGTAACTGGACTGAGGTAGGTTAGAACAGATTTGTGGAGGTACAGTGATCCTGAGGAAAAAAAAATGATAATATGTAGATGGAAGTCATAGGAAGGAGGCAAGAACCATGGTGGAAAGCATGTTCCATGTGGTAGAATACTCAGTGAATGAGAGAGATCAGCAGAAGTCTGAAAATAAAAGGTTTTGTGTAGTCAGGATTGCCAGGGTGTTGTAGGATATTATTTTAAGATATGTTATTTTTCTTTATGTTGCATTTTTTAACTCAGTGAAGCTGTATTATTTTGCCTGTCTAAAATACCTGATGGTCTAATAAAGAACTGAACAGCCAATAGCAAGAGAGGAGAGAGAAATAGGTAGGGCTGGCAGGCAAAGAGGACAAAGAGAAGGAGAAATATGGGAAGAAAAGGAATGTAGGAAGGAAAAAAGGGAGCCAGAGAAGGAGGAGGACTCCTGGGGACAGCCACCCAGCTACACAGGAAGACACGGAGAAAGAGTAAGACTTACAGAAGTAAGAGAAAAGGAAAAGCCCAGAAGCAAAAGATAGATGGAATAATTTAAGTTAAGGGAAGCTGGCAAGCAACTAGCCAAGCTAAGGCTAGGTATTCATAAGTAAGAATAAGCCTCCATGTGTAATTTGGGAGCTGGGTAGTGGTCCCCCCTCAAAAAAAGCGAAAAATCAAACAACTACACCAAAGGGGTTGGGGAAGTGTTTGCTGTGCAAGCGTGAAGACCTGACTTGGGTCCCTAAAGCCAATGCAGAAAGGTGATCTTGGTGGCATGTGCTTGTAACCCAGGTG
Organism: Onychomys torridus; assembly: GCF_903995425.1. Lineage (NCBI taxonomy): Eukaryota > Metazoa > Chordata > Mammalia > Rodentia > Cricetidae > Onychomys > Onychomys torridus. The sequence continues at coordinate 7,550,547 of NC_050450.1, forward strand.
CTGGAGAGATGGAAACAGGTGCATCCCAGCCAGTGTAGCCTGTTTGGTCTCAATGAAAGACCCTGACTAAAAATACAAGGTAGATGAGTCCTAAGGAATAACATCTAAGATTGACTACACACACACACACACACACACACACACACTCGGGGGGGGGGGGAGAGAGAGAGAGAGAGAGAGAGAGAGAGAGAGAGAGAGAGAGAGAGAGAGATTTGACATGGGCTTGAAAGAAGCTGAAAGTTTGGATTCAGAAAGGAAGGGAGACATAGAAAGCAGCTGCTAGATGAATGGAGGGCATTTTCCTACATAAGAGAAATATTGATTAGCATCTGTACACATAAACACACAAACATTCTTGTACACAAACACACATAGAGTCATGTGTTGCATAAAGACATTTTGGTTAACAACAAACCACATATATGATGGTGGTCTGTAAGATTCTATCTTGTAAGATGTCCCCACTGTCTTAGTTTGTGAATGTATACCCTATGAAACTCATACAATAGTGAAATCTACTAATGCCTTTCTAAAAACTTATTGTAGTGTGTGATGGTATACACATGTATTTGTACACACATGTATATTCATACATAACTACATATATATAAATAAAATCACCCCATTCTGTATGCTCAGTGAACTTACACAACCTAGCCTGTCCACGGGGAAGCTCTTGGATGCCAGCCCAGATGATCTGCTTTGTTTTGGAACCTGTCTAGTTCACTGTGACCAAACCTGGGTACCATGCTCTGTTTGGTTCTACAATGGGTTGCTTCCTTTGACAGTGTTTCCTTAGTTGTGGCCTCAAGCTTCCTCCTCAAGCTTGGGTGGTGAGCTTTGAGCTCAAGATTCTTGAGCAGGTATCAATTGCCAATGGTTCCTTGGTTAGGGGTGGAGCTTTGAGTCCATTTCCCTGTCCATGCTGTGATTTGGTCCAGCTTAAACTTGTACAGGTCTTGTGTATGCTGTCATTACCTGTGTGAGCTCATATGTATAACTGCTTCCTGTATCCTGAAGACATTTTTCCCTGTGACTACTGTTGCTTTTGGTTTTTACATTCTTTCTTCCTCTCCCAAGTTGATCCTTGAGCTCTGGGACAGCAGGAGGTGGTGTGTGTGTGTGTCCTATTTAGGGCTAGGCATTCCTAGTCTCTTATTCTCTGCACTTTGGCCAGTTGTGGACATTGGTTACCATCTAATGCAAGCAGAAGTTTCTCTGATGTGTGTTGAGAGATACACCAATTTATGATAATTCATTAGAAGTTGGTATATTATTATGTCCATTTAGCAGAGTAATAGTAGTAGGCTTTCCCCTAGGGCTTATACACAGGTTCTTGGCCCAGTAATGGTGCCAGGTATGGATGTTCTCTTCTGGAGTGGGATTTAACATCAATCAGAAAGCAGTTATCTATTCCCACAATGTTCATGCCACTATTACACCAGCATGCATGTCTTGTCAGGTCATTCATTTTTGTGGCTGCCTCGGTTCATAGCTGTGTAAGACTGATGAGTCATTGTCTGTATTAGTGTTGTGCATAGCCCCTTCCAGAACTATGAAATATATCTGCAGAGATGAAACCTCCAGGTCAGTTTGACTTCTTTGTGTTCTATGACTCAACTGTGACTGAAGATGTGATGATGTCTTGCTGTTGGAATTCTGGAGGGTAACCACTAGGATTGTCAATGGCTGTAATGTTTGGGGGGATCTATGGAAATTCAATGACCAGCAATTCTAAAAAAAGAGGTAACACATTCCTGTTACTGGGATTGTTATCTGTTAGCCTGTGATGCCTAGTAGGGGCATTGTTCCCTCATCATAGAGTAACTACATTTAAACAATCATCTGTCATCTATCAATCATCTATCTATCTATCTATCTATCTATCTATCTATCTATCTATCTATCTGTCTGTCTATCTATCGCCTACCTACCCATCCGGAATCTTTGACAGTATTAGGTTTCCATGTGACTTTGTGAAAGGTTTTCAATGTTATTCATTCTTTCTCTACCATACCCTTCTATTCCCAGTGAATTTCCATTACTCCTTTTAACTCTTCACCACTCCTTTGAAGCCTCCCACCTTAAGGCTCCTCACTAGCTCCCTGACCTTTCGAGGTATTCCAAACGAAACATACATATCTGAAGATCCAAAGCTAATATTCATTTTAGTCAAGGTTTGGAACTCATTGATTCAGTTAGACTGTTGGCTAAGGAACCCCAGAGATTTGTATACATCCACCTCCCCACCACATGGTCTGGATTTTCTTCTTTAAAAGTGGCCTCTTGGGATCAAATTCAAGTCCTCATTCTTGTGTGTTAGGCACTTTGATAACTGAGCCATATCCCCAGGCCTCTTAAGTGCAGGCAATTTAGTGTCAGTGTGATTAAGCATCTTACTCAGATCATGAAAACACACCTGACTCCCAAACCACCCCACCTTCCATCTTTTGGTTAGCGCTTCCTCAGAAACCTTATTCACCTGCCTTGGCTTTACTTAGCAGCTGTTAAGAAAAGGCCACATCAGGAAGCCAATCAACTTTCCCGTGGTTCTCCTCCCTCTGTGTCACAGAGCTGAGCTGCTGGGTTTAACTATCACCTGCCAGCTGTGTGCCCTCAGAGAAATTACTTGGTCCCTCTGCACCTCATTTTCCCCATCTGGAAGATTGGGATGATTATAACTTTTATCTTATGGGGCCGTTGTGAAGATTAAATAATTTAAATATGTTAAGCATTTACAACTGTGGCTGGCACAGAGGAAGTGGTTGATGTTATTTTTGTAGCTGTGGCAGTTGTTGTTATTGTGAGGAGCTATGTGACTAGTAATGATGATGATCATGATGAAGGCGTCAATGATAAGATATAATCATTTGTTTTGCCTTCTCTGGGGTGCCAGGGTTGACTGGGACAAATGATTTAACACGTGTAGTATCGTAATTAACCCTCATCAGCTAGGATACTTTTGGATGCAACGACAGAAATTGCAACTCCAGCTGGTTTAAATGACAGGTCATTTATTATTGCCTGGAACAGGAAACTCAGTCTAAGGCGGGTTTCAATATGGATTGATTGAGGGATAAATGGCCACACAAGTCTCCAGGATCTTTGACGTCGTGTCTTCTTTGCTTTTCTTGGTTGTTGGCTTCAGCCACAGTCTGTCCTGGAGATTTGTAATCCTAGGCAGTGGAGGCAGAGCAGGCAAGAAGAGATGTGTAAGAGAGGCCTGGAAGAAGGAACAAAGACCTCCCCAGAAGTTTGTAGCACACACCTGCCCCCATCTCCTTGGCCAGAGCAGTGTCCTATAGCAGTCTCTGAGATAGTGGACTGAACGGTATTTCCCTATGTCATTTAGGTCAGCCTTGGAGCTGAATAGTGAATTTATGCTTTATGCAGAAGGAAGAGGAACTGGGTGAGTGAAAGTCATCAGGGTCTCTCTCATGTGGGTGTTGTCATTGCCTTTTTATTGAGAAAGACATGGGAGACTGAAAGGAGAATGATGTCATAGCATTGTCGAAGCAGAAGTGGTGTTCAAAGCTAGCCCTGTCAGATTACAGAGTACATGTTCTTCTGGGCCACACCAAATTGGCATGTTTGGGACAGGAGAGGTGACCAATTTCATTGAGCATATATGGCATGGTAGACACATTGTAGAGATATGACAACAAACTAATTTATTTATTTATGTGTAAGGGTACATATGCACATGTATGTATGAATGCCAAAGTGAAACTTCTGGTTTCGTCCCTTAGGCAAACCACCTTTTCTCTGAAATAGTCTCTCATTGCCTTAGAGCTGGCTAAGTAGTCTAGATGGGATCGGCAGCAAGCCCGAGGGCCCCACTGTCTCTGCCTGTGTAAAGCCGGGGTTACACTGCATGCCAATACACTTGGCACTTCAAGGTGTGTCCTGGGGATTGAACTCATATCCTTAAACTTGCACAGTTGAGCAATCTCCCCAGCCAGATTTATTAATTAAATGTATTAGACATTTTAGGATGCTTTACTATGTGGAGAGATAACCAGAGGTACATGAATGGAAACTGCTGACCTAACAAAGCCCCACTTTGAACACAGGTCTGTCTACTTTCAAAGACCCAACTTTTTCTATGATCTCCCCCAAAATAGAATGTTCTCACATTCCTGTATTTTTGGGGATCCCTATGAGGAAAACTAAAACTTTTAATGAGGATCCTCATGTATTTCAACTCAATGACCCAGTTTTTTTTTTTTTTATTAAATCATTTTTTATTTTAGAATGAGGTACTTTCAAAGCACATGCCCTAGTGAACTTTTTCCTTTTTTGCACCCAGAGTTCTATGACCTGTTCTTCCCACTTGCTTTCACTGAACACTTTGAGGATAAAACATCCTAATTTGCTGCTCTGATGCCCCTTGGACTGCATGGAGTCAGGAGTATAGAAACTGCCTCTTTGGGTGACCGGATGGCAGCCCTCCTCTTCTCTCATGGCTGTGAGCAAGGAGAGAGGTGAGGTGATTTTGATCACATGAAACCCAGGTCATGCCCAGTCTTGGGTGACATGCCCTTCAATATCACCTCTGTGCTTTCTCAAATCTCTTCCAAGTTGAATACAGGGGTGGGGATTATGATTAGTGGTGACTCCACCAAAGTGCCACATGTTATATTAGTGTTTAATTTTCACAGATCAAACCCCTGTGATCCACAGTAGTAAAATGCACATCAAGATGCCGTGGCTATTGAATGTGACCTTGGAGGTGACCTGCACCTCCTAGTTGTAAATTTCTGATTGGTACTTATCAGAGTTTTATACCTTTTTGAACACCTTTCTCATATTGCATACACAGTCATATTGATTTATGTTATTTTGATTGCTGGTAATAGAGACCTACTCAGATTAGCATAAGAAAAGGTGAGACTTGTATATTATTGAGGTTTTCCCAGAGTTCAAGGGCAAATGTGTCAGAAGTAAACAGAACCAGCTGAGATGAAGAGTGCCATGGAGACTTCCTCTCTACCTGTCACATGAGCTACATAATTGATTCGTTTTTCTTATCGTCTCCCTCCTTATATGAGAACACTGCCAACTGCACCCAACCTCTGCTGTGCGTTGAAGAAGATAGCCCCATGCTGATGTACAGATCCCTCCTCTTCTTTTCCCTTCTCTTTCTCCTCTTCCTCCTGCCCAGCTAATTGGATGGTTTTTGGAAAGAGAATAATCACTCTGACAAATGATCTATATTTGTCTCTAACCCATTCAACTGTTTTCACAGGCTGGGGAGAAATATTGTACCAAATGGCAGCTCCTGGTAGAACCTCGTAGGTGGGAGATAGGTGATGTTCTGCAAAATAATAAAGGCACATTCTAGAAGGCAACTCACATCTCCGTTTTCCAAAGCAGTTTATAATACAATAATATCTACACATTTCGAGGACCCAGCAAATTACATACAAAACAGGACCCCATTTGTCAACACAAGTGCCCAATGAATGCTCAGTATTGTCATTTAGCCCCTTCTTTGAAACTTGAGGTGGAAAAAACAATAAGTGGAAAAACACAGGGCCAGGGCTCCACTCAGGGAGTGGTGAAGGAAAGGCCAGGCTGCAGAGTTCTTAGAACAGAACAAAGTGTGTAATTTGGTTACAGAACTCAAGTAGTGCAGGACTTTTCCCCTCCATCATCAAAACAGTGTTCCTAACCAAAGATGTGGACTGAGGTCAGCTGAGGGGCTTGAAAACTATTGGTGCTTATATATCCCACACCCACGGCTTTGGTTCCATCTGTCTGTGGTCTGGGTTCATACATTAAGTTTTTAAAAAGTTTTTTGGGTGAGTTAAATTTCATACAGGGGAGAAACACTGGTTTCAAATGAGAAGCAGTTTCCTGGGGGCCTGAGATGAATCTAAGAAGATACAGTAGCCACACAGCTGTATCATCAGGGGAGCACAGTGATGGCATGTTTGCCCTGGGGCAGGCATTGGCAAGCCTCTGAAATAATGTTCTCCTTGGGAGGTACTATGCTGAAGCCACTGATGGTCTCTTCCAGAGTGGGACCTGCTCTTGATAGTTGTGAGAGAAATAACTGAAACTTGGTGGATCTTGGAAGTGTTAAGTATACTGCTCCTGGTTCCCTTTACTTCATCATTTCCCACTGAATATGCAGTCCTTAACATTAGAGGAAGCTCTGAAAGGAGATGCCGTACCAGGTTCACATGGGTATTCCTGGCTACAACATAATCCATGAGCAAGGGAATCTGTGCCTTGCTGTAGAAATTTGCACTAGAGAGACCACTTTGGTCTCATTGCCCACTTTCTTTCTAGACAGCTACGGCAACTGTCCTGCCTCGTTCTAGGTGATGAGAGCACCTTGAATTTGTGTAACACTCTACAGCTTCTAAAGCTCCCTGACAATTATCTAAGTCTTCACCAAGGTGTGATAGGTAACATAAACCTCAGGAGGTGAAGAAGCACTTAGGTGGTACCTGGAAATTTTTAGTTACCTTAATGCATTTTAGGGAAGACTTAATTAGCAAGTAAAAAATCATGATTTCACATGTATTATTTCTTATGATTAAGGTGGTGATTATCTATTTAGTGAGTATATTTGAAGAGAAAACTGAGGCCTTCAGAAACCTGTTCTTTTAAGCACAGACTATTTGAGTACTAAATATCGAGTATGGGAATGTTGACTGAGAGTGGGTTCTCCTAGCAGACAATTAGCCAGGTGTGAAGGCATTTTTTTTCTATAATCCCAATTGAGGTGGAGGGAGCTGCAGGAGCCAGTGATTATAGGCCGCTAGTCATCCTCAAGTGCCCAGGGATGCTCCCACTTCAGAGAGTTCTGCAGTTTAATAAATAAAGAGTGGTGAGTTGATGGACTGAACAGCAGTGGGCATGGATCTGCTGTAGGCTGTTCATGGTTGTATTCATACCTGGAATGGATACCAAATTGTCATCGTGGTTATTAGTAGAATATAGACCAAAGATCCAGGGAAGACAGAGGCCAGATGTGGGGTTGCTTATGTATATATTCATCTCATTGGCACGCTATCTCTTTTGAACTTCAAATTGCTTCCTGGATGTCAAGATTTCACCTCTATAGAAATGGAGGCGTGTAGCATAAGGGTTGGCAGTGTTTTTGTGTGTAGAGGACTACATATGTGTTTATGTGTATGCTGTGTGCAGCCGTGTGTGTTGGAGGTGGAACAAGTAGGTGTCCTTCTCTATACTCTGCCTTATTCCCTTGAGAGAAGTCTCTTGAGCCTGAAGCTCACAGCTTCTCTTTTGTGCAGGCCAGCCAGCAGGCCTCAGAGATGCTCCTATCTTTGCTCCTCACCACACTGAGTTTACAGGCCTAGACACCCATATCCAGCTTGAAAAAATATTATTTAGTAGTTTTTAGTTTTGACAAATCATGCTTGTATACTGTACACTGTAATTATATTCACTCCTCCACTACCCCCTCTCTCCCACTGGCCCTTTCTTCTTCCAAACTAGCCTCCCTCCCCGCCTTCATTTAGGCAGTCACAGTGAACTCACAGTTACAACAGCTATGTCATACTCAAAAGACAGCACTCCATCACACTCTCCCCCATCGTTTGGCCCCCACAGTCCCTCCTTCCTTTCCCTCTTCCCTGACATTTCTTGGGCCTTAGGTGAAGTGACATTAATGTCCTATTGTGATCAAGTACTCTAACACCCACTTACTTTCAGCACTTTACCCGACCTGAGTCCCTGCTTTGACCCACTGCTGAAAGAAGTTACTCTGACCAAGGCCAAGAGATTCTTTGTCCAAGTCTATGGCTTTAAACATATATGTTCAGAAAAGAGCTTAGCTATGTCTATATTTGCATGCCTGGCATTTGATGTGGGGGATGGAGATTTGAACTTAGGTCCTCATGGTTGCACAGCCAACCCAGCCATTTCCCAAAAAGCTGTTATCACCACTCTTTGGAGTGAAACCCCAGCTGCCTCACTTCTCAGCTGTATACATCTAGAAAAATCCTTCATTTTCTCATCTGCAAAGTCAGGGTGATCGTTGGCATAGTCTTTTTTCTCAGCATTATTAAGAGGATCAAATAGAACAAGTATATAATCTCTTCAGCAGTTCCAGACCAGTAGACAATGCTTGTGTTCTGCTAATTATAATGATTATTAATTCCCTGCACTGCCTCTTTATGTATTCTGTCTTTACAATGGGAAAGATATTCCCAGGTGCCCAGTGCTATGCACCTAGAATGAGCCTTTTCCCTCTTCTTATCTCTCACGTGCTAGGAAATTTTGTCTAGGATTTCACTCTAGCCCCAGAAGGGTGATGTGATTTCCATTGGGGATGGGGCAGTGTAGTACAATAGTCACTACCATAAATGCTGAGAATTAATTCTAAATGATGATCAGCAGCAGAAGATATTTTCAAGCAAGAAATGGCTCTTGTCGCTCATAAGCTGGCCCCATTGCTTTAATCAGGTCAATCTAGGTCAGGTTAAGAGGTCTTTCAAATAATAAAGGGGCAAGAGATGGACCCTGTCTGTGCTTACTAGATTTAAAGCTCACTTACCTACTAGAAAATGCAGAAATCAAAACCAGTCCCCAGGTAATACTGGGGAGAAGGGAGCATGGGTGAAATACCTCACTGCTGGCTCAGGACACAAGTGGGTTCCACACGATTACCAGCAGAGCATCTCCAGTTTGCCTAGAGACAGTCTAAGCATGGAGGACATCTGTGTGCAGATCACTGAGGTGGATATCTTTCAAGGGTCTTCTCTCCATCGTGGCATCAGGTTATTTGACAAAGTCTCCTTAGAGGCTCCCAGTTGATCATTTTCCTGTTAACAAAACTTCTTTCTGCTCTTACACCTGAGCTAGTAAACAATAGTAAACAGCACAATGCCTACGCATCCCTGTTGGGAGCAGCCTTCTTCATGTGTGTGGAATAACCAAGGAAGTGCTTTGAGCATGTTTTGGATTCCAAGGCTGAAGGAGGCAGACGGAGCGGACTTCATCACTCTAGGGCAGCTATAGTTCTTTCGGCATTCTGTGTCTTGCCCCGGACTGTTGTTTAGGGTCTGAGTGGGCTTTGTGTACAGATGTCAACAGAGAGAGATTATTGTTTTTCTTGAGTATTTTTCTGACCCCCCCTCCCGCCCACACAGGAGGGTTGCACTGATGGATGAAGATTTCCACTTCAAAGCTCTGTTTACGTTTTCAGGGACAGGTGATATTTTGGTGACTCATTCTAACAGCAGCTGTAGTGGGGACTGGGTAAAGGTTAATAGAATTTAACTAAAAAAAAAAAAAAATCATGAAACAGTTAAATGGCAAAATGTCTGACATAAAACCATTTGCCAGACAAAGGACAGGGATTCGCGTAGCCTCAGCTGTGCTTTCAAATGATCTGTGATATTCTGAAACATCCAGTTTGGGGAACCAGGAAAGTGGCTCAGTTGTTACAGTATTTACTGCATAAGGGTCTGAGTCTGTATCCCCCAACCAACATGAAAAGTCTGGCAAAACGGCATTTCTGTAACCCAGCACTTGGGCCTGGTGTCTGGTGTGGCTTCAGGCAGACCCCTGGAGCTGGCTGGCCAGCCAGCCTCACGGAATCCCAGGGCTCCAGGTTTACTGAGTAATCCTGTGGTGAAAATAAGGAGGAAAATGATGGAGGAAGACAAGTGGCATTGACCTCTGGCTTCCACACACACAAGCACACACCTGCAAGTCCACATGCAGGAACACACACACACACACACACACACACACACACACACACACACACAAGAGCTGGGCATGATAAGGTCTGCTTGTTATCCCAAGCTCAGGAGATGGAGACAAGAGGTCTGGAGTTCTGGGTCAGGCTAAGCAACAGGATGAGATCCTGTATAATAAAGAAAAGAAAATTCCAATTTGAAACATCCAAGCTAACGTCAACCCCATGACTAACAAAAGCAAAACCCTTAGGTTCTCTGAGGTGTCTGCTACTTTTCTTAAACCTTCACAGATGATTCACTGGGGATTCAGGGTAGACAGCTCCTGACCTAAACTGACAGAGTGTGGCATACTTTATTCCCTTAGAGAAAGTAGAAATGACTGTGTAATAAATATAACATGGTAGCACTGTAGGAAGCCCAGGGTTTTCGGTAAGAACATATTAGCTAATTTCCTGACTTATGTGAAGGAATAATTCACAGAAGAGAATAAGAGTGATTTTAAGGAAGATGCAGAGTCTACTAATGGGGAAGAAGCAGGGAGGGAGAAGGAAGCTGGCATGCTCTTAATGAGAGAACAGACAAGAAGGAGCTGGAAATTTTCTATCCAGTAACCATCAGACTCAGTGACTTAACTCAGGAACTTGACTGATGAAAAGTCAGTAGCTAGAAAATTCTTTCTCTTTAGTAGAGCTGAAAGTAAAAGTTAGAAGGCAGTGTGTATGCAAAGCATTTCTGAGGGTAAGAGGTGACAGAGGGCCTCAAGGGACTGCTTTCCACTTGGACTGTTAATATTTTTAAAGTATTTCTTAGCACTTCAAACCACCATGGTAACACGCCAACCAGACAGACAACACACATAGATATGCACACACACACACACACACACACACACACACACCCCTGCTGAAGAACTTGGACATCATGGTGATGATGCTTTTAGGTTTCCTTTCCTCAGAATGTCTTAGTGGCCTTCTGTGATGGTTAATCTCAATTATCTATATGATTGGGCTGGGTGGTGCTTAGGGTACCATCTCTCAGAGGGACTGTGAGGATATTTACAGAGAGTAGACCCTGAAGATTCTGAATAGATTCTAATAGATGAAGCAATTCCTTGATGAATTCAGAATTTTAATAGTCTGTGGGAGGTGGTGGAACTATGGAAGATGTGATCTAGTCCCAGGAAGCATGTTACTGGGTAAATGTCCCTGAGGGGTCTCTCTTGCCCTGCCCCCTTCTTGTATTCCATAGTTTGTTCTCTTCCTGGACCACTGTGACATGTATGTTCTGCTCTGCCATGCTTTGCTAGCCATGACAGACAGTCACTTCTGAAACTGTGAGCTAAAATAATTCTTTCCTTGGATTGGGGGAGGCTGGGGTGCAGGAGGAGGGAGGACAGGGAAATCTTTGGTTAGTATGTAAAATGAATAGAAAATCTCTTAATAAAAATAATATTTTTTTCCTCCTGGCTGCAAGCACTGTCCTCTGAGCAGAAGAGCCATCATATCTTCATCAGAACAGCTGCAATTTCTTGCAAGAGTCCTGAGAGAACAGGCCTGTTGGACACATAAGAGTGGAGGGAGGATTGTTAGAGACTTGGGATTCCAGCCACTGTCTCTCCTGAACCCCTCCTCAAATGTGTGTAGTTCTGCCCAGCTATCTGCAGTCCTAGGATGTCCTAGGGTATGCAGTTGGTGGAAAATTAGTGAATGGGGGCTTCATCTGTGCAGGTATGGGGAAGTTATCATCCATGTACTGGTGAGACCTACAGTCCTATAAGTAAGCCAAATAAACTCACTGTAGGCAAAAATTTCTCTGGCCCTGCCTTGCCCAGTAGTCAGGACAAATATCTCCCACCCACATCCTGTGGCCACTTATAAAATAATTACACAGAAGCTTATTATTAATCACAAACAATATGGCCTACAGCTTTAGCTTCTTACTAGCAAGCTCTTTCATCTTAAATCAACCCATTTCTATAAATCTGCATGTTGCTACATAACCATGGTGTTACCAGTCTGCAGCGGCAGGCTGGTGTCTACCCTCACTCTGCCCCACCTTTCTTCTTTCTGTATCACTGCTTGGATTTCCCACTTGGCTGTAAGCTTTCTTGACATAAGTCAAAATAGCTCTATTTATTATCCAGTGGGAGCCACACATATTCACAGCATATAGAGAGACATCCCACAGCAGCTCACTAGGTAGGACTTAGGTAGGATCCTATCTTTGGTCTATCATTGGTGCCTTATCTAGGTGGAATAGTCATTTGTCCACATATGTCCAGTAAAAGCTGCCATACCCCCAAGTCACTCAGCTAGGCATTTTAGTTACATCTACAGAAGTGCAATGAACAACCCAATCATACCATAACAAAGCTTTGGACAGCACCAGCTTTGTTTTGAGCAACATTTGCCTAGGTTAGTTCACTAAGCAGGTCCAAAATGTTGGCAGTGGGGTTGAAGCCCTGCTTCCTCTTGGAATGGGATTGTCCCATGTTGACCTTCCTGTGTTGTTGACCTTCCTGAATTAGTCCACATGACCTGTGTTAAACCTGATCTGTAGTTCTTCCCAATCTTCATTCCAATCTCCAGTTACCTCTGGTGTTCACAGGGGCTGTTTCCATGGTTCTGACAGCCTTGATGCTTAAGGTCTTCCTCACTTTGAATGGTGTACCAGTGATAGGGACATTGGTTTGGGTTTTAAGCTGCAGCATCTTCAAGAGGGCAGCCAATGCAAACAATTGTAGCTGCTGCTACAGATGTGATTTATGAACACTCGTGTAAGTCTGGAGACGTGAAGGGAATGTTGGCAATCAAATTCATGTTTGAGGTCAACACCAGTCAAACCACTGAGTGACCAAGTATCAACTGAGCTGTGAAGAGGCTTGTGTGTCATCTGTCTTCCTTCCAGCCACCATAGTTCATAGTGGGATTACCCATACTATCCTTGTTTTGTTTTATGCCACGTGGCCCAGTCCATCCTTACACTCAAACTTCTTCCTCAGCTGTCTTAGTCCTAGGATTGCAGGCATATGCAGCACCATGCACAGCTGCAACCATGGTAATTAAAAAAAATCAAGAACTTAATATGCCCTAAATGTGCTAACTATTTTAAGAAATTCACTGCCACTTATGCTCTATCCTTAATACTCTCCAAATGTCTTACTTGCATATTTGATCACTTATAAGGGTAAGATTTAGGAAATTTAAAGGGATATTTTCTGTTTTGTAGAAAATCATATTGACTTTGATTTACATGTACCATCCTCCAAGTGTGTTTTGGTAACACGTTTCCGATAGATCAGTGCTGGGAGGCAGGGTGGGGGATCTGAGAAAGTTAATTAGGCCAAAAAAACTCCCAGAAAGGTTTACATCTCTTTATTAACAGGATGGATTGCCTTTAAAAAATGCATCCTCCTTCCTCCTTTGCCTTCTATTGATATGCTGCATTCTGCCATGGGATGGAAAGCCCTGACATTCTTTGGAGTCCCTAAGGGATTTGACTGTTATCTGGTAATTACAATGATGCTCGGACTTTGTTAGTACATCAAAGGCCACACAATGCACAGTCCTGTGCTGCAGGTGAACCACATGAACTGGTATCTTCAAGAAGTGGCCCACCCCAGGCAGAGATAAAGAATGAGAGGCAGAATGAAACCTGTCCCAAGGCCTGCCTGGGCTGGAAGAGCACAGAGCTCAAGTTCAGCTTCCATGGGCTTCCTCCTTGAAGGTCAGCCAGAAACTCAGCAAGCAGGCAGAAAGGGTCATCTCCATGGAGACCAGAAGAGTCAGGATTCACTGATGGGATCTGACCAGATAAACCCGGAAGTTCCTCCCTTCACTGTCACCATAGTACCATGTAATCCTGCCTCATCCAAATACCCAATGAGGAAGAAGTGTAAGGAGACAGGGAGGAAATCAGAAATAGTGGGGAGAAGCTGAGTCCACTTAAAAATAGATTGCCTCAGACTGAGTTAACTTGGTCAATTTTGAATTATTGCCACTAGCCTGGGCATGAAGATCTGTGAAGATTATCAGGTAGTTCAGGAAATCTAAATGGTACATTTTGTTTGAAATCTATATATAATGTACTAATTTGTAACCTAGCATATTAGAACCTCTACACCTAACCACAAAGTGGGTGGCTTATCTAAGAGAAGTTGTGTTTATCCAGGACTTAGGAGACTTGAAGTCTGCTAGTAAGGTGCTGGCAGGGTTCTTTCCTTCTGGAGGCTGAGGGTGAACCTGTTCTGGGCCTCTTACTTGACACTGCTGGCTGCCAGAAGCTGGGGCACTGCTTGGCTTGTAGACACACTCCTCTAGCCACTGCCTCCATTTACACACTACTCGTCCCTAGGTGTGTCACTTGTGCCCTCTCCATTTCTTAAAAAGATGCCAGTTATTTTGTTTGGATAGACCTTAATCCAGCATGCCCATATCCACTAGTTATGTCTGAAAAGTTATTTCCAAATGCTCTAAAGTGGTGGGTAGACACAGTTATTTAGGGATGCATTGGTCAACAATAATTGCTTTATTCCTGCATCACCTTGCAAGTGATATGAGGACATTAAGCAGGTCAGTTTTATGTAATGTATTTGACACCTCACATGTATGTGTCCCACTTAATATGTGTCCCACATTGAAAGAATGCATAGGGGATCAATTCTCCTGATTACTTCCCTGTGATTCTTCCATCCATCCCAGGAACACCTCTTTAGTCCATCTAGCTGGACTAATCATTTTCTCTGTTATTCAAGGTCTTCATTTTTAGTATTTTCTTCTCCTATGCAGGAAGTTTCTCCAGAAATGTGGCTTCCCTGAAAATATACTCTCTTCTGCTTATAGGTACAAGGCAATTAGTGAGCCTTCATTGTGTCTGCCTGGCACATGTTGAGGAAGAGGCAAGTCCTGCCTCTGTGCAAACTGAACGTTTATTCCCCACCATGGATTGATGGGAGAGTTGAAGCTCTTACATCCCCATCACCCTCCATTTTCTGTTGCTTATCTGGACTGAGAATTAACTTGGAACCAGACATATCCTCCGCAGCATGGAGTGATTCTATGTAGAACTATAAGGACATTTTATTATTATTATTATTATTATCCTGCCATGTAATTAAGAGATAAAATAGGTCATAGGCAACTGATGGAAAATGGAATAATAATAATAATAAAACCCAGTTTATTCTCTTTGCTAAAGGCAGTGTGTCTACAGTATAATTCTAACTAGTCTTCCAGGCTTATTTTGCTGTTTTTGATTACTTGACAAGAGAGTATCTAGGCAGGCTTCATTGCATATTTAGGACCTGCAAACTATGTTCAATAATGTGATTCTGTTGTATGACTCTTCCTTAGGAGGTGTGAGCAAACATTATTCAGCCTAGACAAAGCACCAATGATGGACCAGCAAAATTATTCCACCTGAGTCCAGGTTAGTGAACCTTGGTTACTGGGGTTGCTTACAGGGACATGGAAGACTCAAAGGCAACTTCATCAAAATGTTGTGTCTACAGCATGATGGCTGTGTCTACAGCATAATAATGGCTGTGTCTTGGTTTATTTTGCTGGACTTTTGCAATAAGGAGAGTATCTAGGCAATTTTGGTTACAGATCTGTGTCCTGAGGACTAAATTCAATATGGTGAATAGTTGTCCACTTGTCTTTCAAAGTCCTAAGAACCTAACATTTCCCCATAATAGTTGTATTCCCTGCTGAGGTCTAAATGTTTTCTAAATGATCCCTTTCCTCCTCCCCCTATTCAAAAACCTACCAACCCACTCTTCCTTCTCTTCTTGTAAAAATTTCCCACCTTTGCTTACAGGCAGAGGAACTCAAGGGTGAAAATCCCAGCTTAGTCAGACAGACTGATTCTAGTTGAATGTCCTTGTTGGGATACTTGGGGAAAACCCAGGAAGTAGTGCTTATACTCACAGCTCTGAAGGATGAAAAGATTTGAGATGGATGTCTTATGTCAAGAAAAGAGCAGGCAGGGAGAAAGAATAATCCTTTCAAAGACAAAGAGAGTGGAGGTTGATACTGCTTTTACCCAAGTAAGTAATTCCAGGTATTTGATGTGGATATTCTGAAAAGGACCACCATGATGGGAAAGAACATAAAGACAAGTGAAGGCAGTTTTCAGAGGGCTGTGGCACTAGTTGGGAGCACATGTTGTTAATTTACACTTTGCTTGCTAGCTGGTGAGTTTTGAAGGAAAAGAACAGTTCTCAGTGTCTCATGACACTTTGGTGGTTCCGTGAGGTCCATCCCTGTTAGATCAGCAGCACTAAGCATAACCTGGAGAGAGCATGTATCTTCCTGAATGTCTGCGATGCATCCTTTAGACTCAGAATGAAGTCCACTGACCAGCAACACCAACATCACCATATACAATGTATCGAGGAACAATCAGTCTTAGATTCTATCCCAGACTTATTAAATATGAATGTGAATTTTAACAAGAGCCAGGGTGATTCATCTGCACACCAACATAGGAGAAGCACTAGTTTAGGTGTTTCTACTCAAAACATATTTCTGCATTTGCATCCAGTTGAACCCTCATCTCATCACCATGACAACGTGTATTTCATGATAACCAATGAAAATGGTACCAAGAAGGGCAAATGAAGTAAACTGCTGAAGTAACCTCCAATTTAGAAAGGTTTGCTTCCAGTGTTCTTGTGGTGGGATTGATTTCATCTTTGGAAATCTCACATATATGTGTTGTGTGTATGTGTATATCCACCCCCTGTGTCTCTCTCTGTGTGTCTCTGTCTCTGTCTCTCTCTCATACACACACACATGTCAGATTCTGGGTGTGTCTTCCTCAGTTGCTCCCTACTTTATTTTTTAGAGACAAGGTTTCTCAATGCATTTGTCTAGAATCTCTGGCTGTGAGCTCAGGGAACTTCCTGGTTCTGCCTTCCTAGCATGGGGACTAGTGGTATGCACCTAGCCTTTTCCATGTGTATAGGCAATCTAAATTCAGGTCCCCATGTTAGTGCAGCAAGCACTTTATCAAATAAGCAATCTCCTCAACCCTTGAAATCTTACTTTCTTCACTGCGTGTGTGTTTGTTTATATGTGTGGGAAGGTATGCATGCACATCTGTGCACATGGAGGACAGAAGTGTGTCCATTTATTTTTTTCAATTGATCTCCACCTTACGTTTTGAGACAGGGTCTCTCACTGGAACAGAGCCAGCTGATTTTGGCTGTTTCAGATAGCCTGCCCTGAGAGTCCTTGCATCTGACTTCCTAGTGCTGTGATCACCACACTGGCTTTCGTGTTGGTTCTGTGGATCCAAACACCAGTCCCCACACTTGAAGGGAAAGCAGTTTTCTCACTAAGCCATCTCCTTAGCCCCAAAGCCCCACTTCCCAACATATTTATTTACCTGTTTTAGAGAATCAACTCTAGATCTCGGCATTCTTAGCCCCTTGCTACCATCCTCACTCAGATGCACGCCCTAATTTTCAGAGATGATGTCTATCTTAAGAGCTGTATCCTGTGCTGCTCACCTGATACCTTGATTGCCACTGTAAACACTTATGCACCAGGGCTGCACAAATAACTTTCCCTGGGTAAGAGTTGCATGGGCAACATCATTCATTGTCTTTCCTTATAGATTTATCATGCATGCCAACTTGCTTATGATTCCATGGCATCCTATAGAAAATAAGCTTGTGCAATTTATTGCTCCCACTAAGTTTCATCATGGAACAAACTTAATAGACACATTAATGTCTCATAGGGCACAGTTAGAATAATCTACTCTAGGAAAGAAATAGATGAACAATGTTGGGTGCAAAAACAATGTCATTGGCTAGAATAAGAGAGGAGGAGAAACAGTGTCAGGTGGACTTGAAATTATCTGTTGGCTTCAGATCTTTGTTCTATTTCAAATCTGTGTTCTCATTCCAGTTAACTGAGAGGCTCTCATTATCAGCACCATTCCAGTTAACTGAGGGCATTCATTAGCCAAACAATTCCAATTAACTGAGAGGTTCTCATTATCAGAACAATTCCAATTATCTGAGTGTCTCTTGAAGCCTCCTTAAACTTATCAACTTGTTGGGAAATGAGAATCTTATTAAACAATCTGATAGTTTGAATCAAATAACTTTTGTGAGAGAGATGTGGACTCTGATGTCAGACACACCCTTGTGTAACAAAGTTTTCTTGAGTCTAAAATAGAGAATATAATAACCACATACTAGGACTCCCTATGTAGTAGTTTGTTTTGAAGATAGATTATATTTTAAGGAAATATAAAATATAAGAAGAATTATAGACAGATAGATAAACAGGCATTCCCATATTTATGGTGTTCCTCATTGCTTTCTGTGGCTGTACACTCCTGTGAGAAAATTTTCTTCTGCTGATGAAATTTTCTTAACAACTTTGCTGGTGCTAATCTACTTCTGACAGATTTTGTATGCGTAAAAGTCTTTTCTTTAAAAATCGCTATTTGAACACATAAATATACTTGTGTAACACACACACACACACACACTTGGGAGTAGATAATTGTTGTCGTTAGAACAGTAAGCACAGTACTGGGCCTTGAGGTGGACAGGTTTTCTGTACACTTCTTGAACCAGCACTTTCACTTTTAAAGGACAGACTTTCTGGGTATAGAATCCAGTTGTATTTCAACAGTGTCTTTCCTTTCTCAAGTTTAACATACTGCTCTACTGAATCTTCTTGCTTGTGTGTTTTCTTTTTTTCCTTTGGAGCTGAGGACTGAACCCAGGGTCTTGTGCTTGCTAGGCAAGTGCTCTACCACTGAGCTACATCCCCAACCTTAGCTTGTGTTATTTCTTACACAATCACTGTCACTTTGGTTCTTTTTATGAAGCTCACCCCTTACATGATTCTGTAATTTTCTGTGTTTGTTTATGCTTCTTGTGCTTTAAATTTTTGGGTATCCTGGGTCAATAGGCTTATAAAGTTATAAAATTCTTAGTCACAGTTTCTTCAAATACCTTTTCAGTTGTCCATTCTGTGGAGTCTCAGGTTCTGTTAAATTGGTTGAAGTTGACTAAAACTTGTGGGTATGAATCCTTACTGATTTTGTTTGGTTCTTTTCTTCTTTTTTAGGCACTTATATTTGGAATGATTATAGAGTAGTCTAATCCATTAATCTTATTCCAATGTAATATTCACCTCTGGCAAGTAGGCCTTTAATGTTTCATTAATGTTTCTATTAATTGAATGTTTCCCTCCATATTTTTGAACACTCAAGATATGTATAGTACTGTTAATGTCCTCATTTCATTATTTCTGCTATCTGTGTCATTCCTGAGTCTGTTATGATTAACTTGTTCTGTTCATTGTGGATTATATTATTCCTGGTAATTTTTGTATTATGATTTTTTAGCTTGTTGTATGTGAGATAATTTTGTATCTCTGTACACATTTTTGATGTTTGTCCTAAGGTTCAGTTAGGCTACTTGGGAAATTCTTAATGCTTTGGTTTTTAGCTTTGTGATGAGGGACTAAAGTGAGCTTTTTCTAGGACTGGCTTTGTTTTGCTTGCAAGGGCATGAACTCTGAACTGCATATGTTAGGACTAAAATCCAGTGGCTCATTTTCAGTTACAAGTGAACCAGATACCTGTTAGTGCTTGCTAGTCTATCTATCATCCCCAACTCTGCTAAACTACTCTAACCCAGACTAGAAGTTTGGAGTAGAAAGTTACACCCAAACTTGGCTGCATTGTCATGTGTCTGATAATCTTGAAAGTAAACAGGATTCAAAAACAGAGATGAGGCCACACACAGGGTTGTTGAGAACAAGACAGACTTAAGCAAACTTAGGACCTGGGCAGTGTGAAGTGTGTGCCCTTCTGAGTACTTTGCAAGGTCATAGTAAATTGCTTTGCATTCACTGATTGGGGTTTCTAGAATTCCTTTTAAGAACTGAGGATCATTGTTTGTACAAGCACTCTGTCAAGCTTCTGTATTTTATGGCATCTTTATTCTAATCGTCAGGAATAGGAACTGGTCCTGGCTGTTCCTAAGCTTGAGTGCTAGGGTTATTTTTTCTGGGCTACCAAGCAGTGCTAAGTCTAAGCATGCCTAAACTTGGGCATGTTTTCCATACACATGTGCTAGTTGCTACTCAGCTGAGAACATCCAAGGCCTCCCCGGTGTCCTTCCACTCCTTCCCTTCCCCCTCAGTGTCCCCCTCTGAGAGGCAGGTCTGCCTGAACTTGCAAATCTGCCTCAGTTTAAGAGTTTCACAAGTACTTCCTACTTTCTCTTCTATCAAGTTCAGAGTAACTGGATTTATGTTGAGGTCTTTGATCCACTTGGACTTAAGTTTTGTGCATGGTGACAGATATGGATCTATTTGCAGCCTTCTACACATTGACATCCAGTTATGCCAGCACCATTTGTTGAAGATGCTTTCTTTTTTCCATTGTACATTTTTGGCTTCTGTGTCAAAAATTATATGTTCATAGGTGTGCAGGTTAATGTCAGGGTCTTCAATTCGATTCCATTGGTCCGTCCACATGTCGGTTTTTATGCCAGTACCAAGCTGTTTTATTACGGTAGCTCTATAGAAGAGCTTGAGGTCACGGATCATGATGCCTCCAGAGGTTGTTTATTGTACAGGGTTCTTTTGGCTATTCTGGGTTTTTTGTTTTTCCATATGAAGTTGAGTATTATTCTTTCCAGATCTGTGAAGAATTGTGTTGGTAATTTGATGGGGATTGCATTGAATCTGTAGATTGCTTTTGGTAAGATCACCATTTTTACTATGTTAATCCTGCCTATCCATGAGCATGGGAGGTCTTTCCATTTTCTGACATCTTCTTCAATTTCTTTTTTCAGGGACTTAAAGTTCTTGTCATATAGGTCCTTCACATGCTTAGTTAGAGTAACCCCAAGGTATTTTATATCATTTGTGGCTATTGTAAAGGGTGATGTATCTCTGATTTCCTTCTCAGCCTGTTTATCTATTGTATATAGGAGGGCTACTGATTTTTTTGAGTTGATCTTGTATCCTGCTATGTTGCTGAAGGTTTTTATTAGCTGTATCAGTTCTTTGGTTGAATTTTTGGGGTCACTCATATATACTATCATGTCATCTGCAAATAGGGAAAGCTTACTTCTTCCTTTCCAATTTGTATCCCCTTAATCTCTTTGTGTTGTCTTATAGCTCTGGCTAGAACTTCAAGTACTATATTGAATAAGTATGGGGAGAGGGGACAGCCTTGCCTTGTTCCTGATTTTAGTGGTATTGCTTTGAGTTTCTCTCCATTTAATTTGATGTTGGCTGTAGGCTTGCTGTAGATTGCCTTTATTATGTTTAGGTATGTCCTCTGTATTCCTGATGGCTCCAAGACCTTTATCATGAAGGGGTGTTGGATTTTGTCAAATGCCTTTTCTGCATCTAGTGAGATGATCATGTGGTTTTTTTCTTTGAGTTTGTTTATATGGTGTATTACATTGACAGACTTTTGTATGTTGAATCACCCTTGCATCCCTGGGATGAAGCCTACTTGATCATGGTGGATAATTGTTTTGATGTGTTCTTGGAGTCTGTTCGCCAGTATTTTATTGAGTATTTTTGCATCATTGTTCATGAGGGACATTGGTCTGTAGTTCTCTTTCTTTGTTGCATCTTTGTTTGGTTTAGGAATCAGGGTAATTGTAGCCTCATAGAAGGAGTATGGTAATATTCCTTCTGCTTCTATTGTGTGGAACAATTTAAAGAGTATTGGTATTAAGTCTTCTTTGAAGATCTGGTAGAATTCTGGAGTGAAACAATCTAGTCCTGGGCTTTTATTGGTTGGGAGACTTTTAATGACTGATTCTATTTCCTTAGGGGTTATTGAACTATTTAAATGGTTTATGTGGTCTTGATTTAACTTAGGTATGTGGTACCTATCCACAAAATTATCCATTTCTTTTAGATTTTCCAGTTTTGTGGAGTAGAGGTTTTTGAAGTATGACCTGATGATTCTCTGGATTTCCTCATTGTCTGTTGTTATGTCCTCCTATACAAGAGAAAGTAGGAAGTACTCTTGAACACATTGGCACCAGAGATAACTTTCTTAATATAACACCAGTAGCACAGACACTGAGAGAAACAATCAATCAATGGGACCTGTTGAAACTGAGAAGCTTTTGTAGAGCAAAGGACATAGTCAACAAAACAAAGTGACAGCCTACAGAATGGGAAAAGTTCTTCACCAACCCCACATCTGACAGAGGGCTGATATCCAGAATATATAAAGAACTCAAGAAATTAGACATCAAAATGCCCAACAGTCCAATTAAGAAATGGGCTATAGAACTAAACAGAGAATTCTCCACAGAGGAAGTTCAAATGGCTGAAAGACATTTAAGGAATTGCTGAACATCCTAATTATCCAGGAAATGCAAATCAAAACGACTCCGAGATACCACCTTACACCTGTCAGAATGGCTAAGATCAAAAACACAGAAGACAGCTTATGCTGGAGAGGATGTGGAGCAAGGGGAACTCTTTTCCACTGCTGGTGAGAATGCAAGCTTGTACAGCCACTTTGGAAATCAATATGGCACCTCCTTAGAAAATTGGGAATCCATATCCCCCAAGACCCAGCTGTAGCACTCTTGGGCATATACCCAAGGAATGCTCAATCATACTACAAGGGCATTTGCTCAGCTATGTTCATATCAGCTTTGTTTATAATAGCCAGAACCTGGAAACAACCTAGATGCCCTTCAACTGAAGAATGGATAAAGAAAATATGATACATATACACAATGGAGTACTACTTAGCAGAGAAAAACAATGACATCATGAGGTTTTCAGGCAAATGGATGGATCTAGAAAAAGATCATCTTGAGTGAGGTAACCCAGACTCAGAAGGACAAACATGGTATGTACTCACTCATAGGAGTATACTAGATGTAAAACAAAGATGACTAGACTGTTACACAACTCCAGGGAGGCTACCTAGAAAACAGGACCCTAGGAAAGACCCAGGGATCACCCAATGACAGAGAAATGGATGAGATCTACATGAACAACCTGGACGAGAGTGGGAGAAATGAAGGGCAAGGTTTGAGGGAAGGGAGGCTTGGGGGAGCAGGAGACCCCAGCTGGATCAGGAACAGAAAGGGAAAACAAGGAATGGTAGACCATTATGGATGAGGACCCCATGAGAACAGAAATGGGCAGAGTGCTGGAGAGGTCCCCTGAGCTCCACAGTGATGCATCCTCTGTGGACTGCTGGCAGTGGTTGACAGAAAGCCTGATCTGACGTAGTCTGGTGATCAGATGGCCAAACACCCTGATGGTCGGGCTGGAACTCTCATCCAGTGACTGATGGAAGTGGATGCAGATATCCTCAGCCAGGCCCCAGGTGGAGCTCCATGTGTCCAGTTGTCAAGAAGGAGGAGGGACTGTGGGAGCGTGAATTGTTGAGCCCAGGATTGGAAAAAGCACAGGGACGAAAGGCCAGATGAACAGAAGCACATGAATTGTGAACCAAAG
The DNA here is from genome assembly GCF_903995425.1 of Onychomys torridus. NCBI lineage: Eukaryota > Metazoa > Chordata > Mammalia > Rodentia > Cricetidae > Onychomys > Onychomys torridus. The sequence continues at coordinate 7,573,720 of NC_050450.1, forward strand.
GCTGTGGAGCCCCCAGCTGGATCAGGCCCTCTGGATAAGTGAGACAGTTGAGTGGCTTGGACTGTTTGGGAGACATCCAGGCTGTGGGACCTGGACCTTTCCTTAGTGCATGAGCTGGCTGTTTGGAACCTGGGGCTTACACAGGTACACTTTGCTCAGCCTGGAAGGAGGGGACAGGACCTGCCTGTACTGAATCAACCAAGTTTAAATGAATCCCCAGTGGAGTCTATGCCCTGGAGGAGATGGGAATGGAGGGGAGGGGCTGGGGGGAAGGTGGGAGTGGGGGCGGGAGGGGGGAGGGCAGGGGAAACCATGGCTGGTATGTAAAATTAAAACACAAATATAATTTTTAAAAAAAAAGAAAAAAAAAGAGTTTCACTATGGCTTCAAAACTCTCTCTAGTAACAAGGTAGTTATTTGTGAAGCTTACGGGATATGGGTTTTTCTCTTTTACGGACCACTGTACTCTTGACGCTCAGGATCTGAAAACACACATTTCATCTCACCTACAGTTTCTAGCTTTCAGGTGAAAGAAGAAATCTTGTTCCTATTCTTTCATTATGATTGTAAACAGAAGGCTCTATTAGGAAGAGTATGCCTGTGTGTGAGTGTGATTGTGTGTGTGTACCTGTGTGTGCAGGTGCATGAGTATGTGCACATATGTATATGTGCATACCCCTGTATGTGTATACACACATGTGGGTATCCCTGTGATGCCTAACATAACCATGAAATAGACCAGAAATTCTATTTTCTTATACTTATGCAGTATGTTGTGATCTCAAGCTGAGTCTCCTGTTTATCTCAGATATTTCTGCTTCTCTGCTTTGAATATCACAAAGTTTCTGCATCTGGCAAGAGGGTCTCACCTGTGTGACTAATATCATCTAAATGATTTAGAAAGAAACACAAAGGTCTGGTTTTAGCTTATAACTACAAACTGAACTTCATTAATTGCCTTTTAGTAATTTGTGAACATTAGCCACATAGGCCAGTGTGCAAAATTTTACTTTCCCTAGGAGAGAAAATATAGGAAGATATGTGGCATCCAGTGGCTCACATATAAATTGTGGTTGTAGTTCTTTCTTTTAATTTTTAAATTCTTTTCTCATACATTACATCTTGACCAAAGTATCCCCTCCCTCCATTCTTCCTAGGTCCCCCCTCTACCACCTACCTTCTCCTCCAGATCCACTCCTCCTCCACACCTCCAAAAAAAGAGTAGGCCTCCCAGGGATATCACCCGAACATGGCATAACAAGTGATAATAACACTAGGCACAAACCCTCATATCAAGGCTGGACAAGGCATCCCAGTAGGAGGAAAAGGGTCCCAAAAGAAAGCAAAGAGTGAGACACCCCCCACTCTCACTGTTAAGAGTCCCACAAGAACACCAAGCTACACAATCATAACATATATATAGAGGAACGAGGTCAGACCCATGCAGGCTCTGTGATGTCCTTTCAGTCTCTGTGAGCCCCCATGAGCCCTGCTTATTGATTCAGTGGTTTGTGTTCTCCTGGTGTCCTTGAACTCTCTGGCTCCTATAATCCTTCCTCCCCCTCTTTTGTGGGGTTCTCAAGTTCTACCTAATGTTTGGCTATGGGTCTTTGCATCTGCTCCCTTTAGTTGCTGAGTGAAGCTTCTCTGATAATGACTGGACTAGGCTCCAACCTATGAGTATAACAGGATATTATTAGGAATCATTTCCTTGCTGCCCCCTTTTTAAGCAGTTGTGTTCAGTTCTTCCCCAGGTCTCTGGGCTATCCAGTCTCTGGTTCCTGGCTATCCAGGTAGTGTCAGATGTGGGCTCACTCAGTAGACACAAGCAACAACCAACAGAATGCAAGAGATGGAAGAGAGAATCTCAGACATTGAAGATATGATAGAAGAAGTTGATTTATTGGTCAAAGAAATTGCTAAATACACAATACAATTCTGGGAAATCTGGGGCACTATGAAAATACCAAACTTAAGAATAATAGAATAGGCACTACATTTGTAAAAGAAACATTACTAAAGCTTAAATTATTTATAGACATATAGTTGGAGACTTCAACACCTTACTCTCACCAAATAATAGGAATAATTTGAAGTCCAGCTCAAAGGCCCAGAAAATATTTTCAATAAAATCATAGAAGAAAATTTTCCTAACTTAAAGAAGGACATGCCTATAGAGGTATAAGAAGCTTAAAGACCAAGTAGATTGGACCAGAAAAGAAAGTCCCTTCACCACATAATAATGAAAACACTAAACACACAGAAAAAAAGAAAGAATACTAAAAACTTCAAGGGAAAAAGGACAAGTAAATATAAAGGTAGACCTATCAGAATTACACCTGACTTCTCAATAGAGATTCTAAAATCCAGAAGTTCCTGGACAGATCCTGCAGACTCTAAGAGACCACAGATGCCAGCCAAGACTAGTATACCTAGCAAAACTTTCAATCATCATTGTTGGAGAAAACAAGATATTCCACAATAAAGTAAAATTTAAATAGTATTTATACATAAATCCAGCCCTACAGAAGGTACTAGAAGGAAAACTCCAACCCAAGGAGGTTAACTACACCCATGAAAACATGGGCAATAAATAATCCACATAATCCAGAGAAGGCAAACACACACACACACACACACACACACACACACACACACACACACAAAACTGTAACAAAATAACAGAAATTAACTGTCATTGGTCATTGATATCTTTCAATATCAATGGACTCAATTCTCCCCAAAAAAAGACACAGATCAACAAAATGGATGCAAAACCAAGATCCATCCTTCTGCTGCATACAAGAAACCCACCTCAACATCAAAGGTAAACAGTACCTTAAAGTAGAAGATTTGAAAAGGATTTTTCTAAGCAAATAGCACCCCCCAAATAAGCTGGCGTAGCTATTCTAGCATCTACAAAATAGTGTCTAGTATCAATAAAATAGACTTCAAACAAAAAATTAATCAATAAAGATAAAGAAGGACACTTCATACTCATCAAAGGAAAAATCCACCAAGACAGCTTTTCAATTCTCAACATCTATATCCCAAACATAAGGGCACTCACATTTTTAAAAGAACCATTACTAAAGCTTACACATAGACTCTTACACATGGATAGTTGAAGACCTCAATACCCCACTCTCACAAATTAACAGGTCACTCAAACAGAGAAATAATGGCATTAATACACATTATAAACCAAGTGTACCTAACAGATATCTACACAAATTTCACCCAAACACAAAAGAATATACCTTTTTCTCAGCACCTCACAGAACATTCTTCAAAGTTAGCCACATACTCAGTCACAAAGCAAGTCTCAACAGATACAAGAAAATATCAGACCGCCATGGATTAAAACTGGATTTCAACAATGGCAGAAACAAGAGAAAGCCTACAAGCTCATGGAAACTGAAAAATTCTCTACTCAATGACTACTGAGTCAAGGCAGAAATCAAGAAAGATTATGAAAGACTTCCTAGAATTTCATGAAAACAAATGTAGACCACACCCAAACTTATGGGACATATGAAAATTGTGCTAAGAGGAAAGTTCATAGCACCAAGTGCCATCATAAAGAAACTGGATCAGGCTTTCTCTCGACCATTGCCAGCAGTCTACAGAGGATGTATCATTGTGGATTTTTGGAGACCTCTCCAGCACTCTGCCTATTCCTGTTCTCATGTGGTCTTCATTTATCATGGTCTGTTATTCCTCGTTCTCCCTTTCTGTTCTTGATCCAGCTGGGATCTGACCTAGTCTAGTGATCAGATGACTAAACACCCTAACAGTCGTCTTGGAACTCTCATCCAATAACTGATGGAAGTGGATGCAGAGATCCTCGGCCAGGCCCCAGGTGGAGCTCCAGGTGTCCAACTGTTGAGAAAGAGAAAGGACTGCAAGAGTGTGAATTGTTGAATCCAATTGCAGAAAGCACAGGGACAAATAGCCAATTGAATGGAAGCACATGAATTATGAACCAACGGCTGTGGAGCCCTCAGCTGGATTAGGCCCTCTAGATAAGTGCGACAACTGAATAGCTTGAACTGTTTGGGAGGCACCCAGTCTGTGGGACCAGGACCTGTCCTTAGTGCATGAGCTGTCTGTTTGGAACCTAGGGCTTACACAGGGACACTTTGCTCAGCCTGGAAGGAGGGGACAGGACCTGCCTGTACTGAATCCACCAGGTTTAAAGGAATCCCCAGTGGAGTCTTGGCCCTGGAGGAGATGGGAATGGAGGGGAGAGGCTGGGGGGAAGGTGGGAGTGGGGGCAGGAGCGGGGAGGACAGGGGAACCCATGGCTGATGTATAAAATTAAAACATAATAATAATAATAATAATAATAATAATAATAACAATAATAATAATAATAAATTTTCTAAAAAAAATTGGAGAAATCTCACACTAGCAATTTAACAGTACATCTAAAATCTCTAGAACAAAAAGAAGTAAATCACACCCAAGAGGAGAAGATGGCAGGAAATAATCAAACTGAGGGCTTAAATCAATAAAATAGAAACAAAGAGAATGATACAAAGATTCAATGAAACATAGAGTTGGTTCTTTGATAATATCAACAAGATAGACAAACCCTTTCCAAACTAACTAAAAGACAGAGAGAAAGTATCCAAATTAACAAAAGCAGATATAATTCTAACACATTTTCGTAGGCAAGTCACTGGAAGTTTCCTGAGGATAAAGTCTATAGACAGCAACAGTCCTTGGCTTCAACTTCTATGCTATTTTTATTACCAAAAAATGCACAATGTAATATTTACATTTCTCAACAGTAATCATATGCAGAGTACCATGGTCAATCTTGGTTGTCACAGTGACTGGATCTAAATCAACTAAAGGCAAGCTGATGGATTCTCCTGTGAGGACTTTTCTTGATCGCATTATTTGAAGCTGTAAGGTCCACCCAAAGTGTTTCCAGAACCTTCCAGATGAAAGGACATGGGAAAAGAGAGGCTTTGCTTTTGCTTGCTTACTGGTATGCTTCCTGGCAAGTTTGTCCCTCAGGTTGTTGCCACTGCTCCATTTCTTCACAGTTGTGAGAAGCAGCTTCTTTGGTGTGGGGTTTCACAGACTGAGCCTCCAGTGTGAGTCCACCATTATTAGGCTACCCAGACCAGACTGAGTAAGACAGTCTATAAATCTCCCTTTAATGTGTATTCTTTCTAACAATTCTATTTCTCTAGGGAAGCCTGATAGACTAATAAATCACCTATCATTTCCTTAGTTTTTGAGTTACAGAATCCAAAATAGCTACTGCTTAATGAGAACATATGTTTAAGAAATTATTTCCAATCTTCAAAGTAATTGTGCAAGGAAATCACTATAATCCAGTCTTTTCACTATTTTCAACATATTGAAATGTTGGTTATTATGGCCTAGGAAGAAAATTCTGTTCCACACTAGCCTTTGATGGGATCCTGAGAATGAATTACTAACACACAGTTAGTTTGTCAACATGATAGAATAGAATATTATGGTATTTTCGGTCAGACTGATACATACTCAAATCTCATTCACTCAATTTATTGTTTTAATGATCTTAGAAGGATTACTTAACTGAATAAGCCTCAGATTTTATTAATAAATAATAAGAAAAGCCAGCCTTGTCTGATCACTCTCTGTGACAGACATTGTAGTGAGATGGAAAGGAACTATTATTATTCTCATTTCCAGGAAAATGAGACTTAGAGAGTCATTTTCTCTGAATCATAAAAAGTTAGTGGACAAAGAGGATCTGAACCTCGGCTACAACAGTGTCATGGAAAACATTGAAATGGTACTAATTGTAAGTCCTGGGTAGTAGAGAAGACACTCACATGTTCCTGATACTTTCAATCCATGTTATCCCCTTTCTCACTGTGATCTCTTTAAACAAAGGCCTCATACAAGAGCAGGTAACAACTCAAAATTTAGCTCTTTAGTGACTAAAATATTTATACTCTATGAACATTTGAGCCAGTTTTTCATTGTTGTGACAAACTATACTAAAATGTGATTTAAGGGAGGGAATTTTTACCTTGGCCCTCAGGTTTGCCAGCTTCAATCCACCACCCCTTGCTCTGTTGATTCACGGTCTGTTGTAAGACAGAACATCATGGTGGCAAGAGTGTGGAGGGTGGATGATGGACAGAATCAGAAAAAGGGAGATATTAAGAAGGGGTCAAGTGAGGTATAGGCCCTGTGACCTGTGCTTCATCAACTCTACCATCCCCAAATAATCCCATCAGACTGTGAATCAAGGAGTCAAATCATTGATTAGGTTATAGCCTCTGAGGTCCAGTGACTTTGCAAAGCTGGCAATCTAGCCCTCACTGCCTGAGTTCATGAGGCACAGTTTATATTAAAGCATGGCAGTGGGAAAACCTAAATTCAGAAAATGAAAGCAATTTTAAGACATTTTAATAATGATATTACTCTGCTCTCTATGGGTTCCATGTTTGAAGATTTACATGAATGAAGATAATCCTGTGTATGATTATGTGAGACAGGCACTAGGATTAACTTTCTTCCTAGGGAGAGAGACTCAGGATGTGGACACCTTAGACAGATTTATCTGCTCTGGGATAGAATTGAGATAGACTTTGGTCCAGGCAGTTTGACTATCTCTGCACCATCCCACCTCAGCATAGCTCCTAATCTACCATTTCCACAGAGCACCTTCTGCATCTTGTTTACTGAGGAGAAGGTAGCTTGGGTTGAAGTTAGGGTCTTGCCTGGACAAGGCACACAACGCGCCTCTCTGGTGCATCTTCAGCTTTTCCCCATTTCTGTCCGAATCCAGCTGTGTACGAGCCTCCAGGATTGCCATAATTCAAAGAGGATTCCTAGACACAGTTTCCCCTTACAGGTAATGTCACAAGTTCAAGGCAGGTTACACAAATATTTTCTTTTCACTTTCCAACATGTACTTACCCTTCTGCCCCAGCCTGATTCCAGATTCCTGTTCAGGAAAGCTAATTTCCAGTCAACAGGGGTCAAATGAACAAAATCCTAGAAATGGTGTGAGAAATCCCTTTCCTCCCAGGGTTACAGTAATTACATCCTTGATAATGAATTGCTCATCAGTTCTGCAGGAGACAGAAGTGATTGCCTCTGCAGGCAGCAATCATTTTTGTGCAACTGCCACAATTATCAGTCCCCTTCAGGGTGATTGGGATTTAGCAACAGAGACCAGAAAGGTAGAAGGTGTTTGAAGATACGGGCTAATATCAAAAACCAGAAAAGACATCATATCTTTACTCCTCTGAAGGGTGCTTAGCATACAAGCTGTGGATACAAAAAAAAAAAAAATGCCATCAATATTTCTGAGTCTGTCCCTTTAAAAAAATGCCCATTGTACATTTATCCCCCCACACACTGTGAGTGTGTGTGTGTGTGTGTGTGTGTGTGTGTGTATGTGCGCTCAAACATGCTGACACTTACCATCATAAGTGCAATATATGGAAGTGGGCTCTCTCCCTCCATCATGTGGGTGCTGGGGCTTGAACTCCAGTCATCAGGCTGCGTGGCAGCAAGCTCTGTTGCCTGTTAAGCCATCAGCCCCCCACCTCCACCGCAATTTGATGGCTTTTAAGATGTGCCAATGTTTGTCTTTCTTCTTCACTCTTGCCTCTGTTAATGTGTTGACACATGTACGTCTGTGGTGGTTTTAAACACTTGGTAACTTTTGGTACTGATGCCAGTTTCAAAATGTTGTGCTCTCCCAACACTCAGGAAAGTAATTCGGTAACAGGTACACAAACCTTCACGTTTATCTTCTTTGTCCTTGGCATTTAGCTTGGGAAGTACAACCTGGAGAAATAAAGAAAAACTCAGAAAAGGACTTATGTGCTTAGGACTACTCCTAACAGCAGAACAGAAAGCACTTCCCAGCTCGGTGAGCACAGACGGTCAGATAAGCCACGCTCCATTAAGTGATGGTGTACTATGGAGCCAATAAAATCATGGTTTTGAAGAGTAGTTAATGACACATGGGAATGTTCATTACAGAATGTCAAGGGGAAAAAAAAACTGAACAATCGAAGTTGAACTACAGTAGATAGAGTGTGATTTACTAAGCATCCATTATGTAATCCTGAAAGGTTTTACAGGTAGAGGATTTTATGTTCATATTTCAGGAAAGGAAACAAAGATTGAGTGTGTGCCCCCCCTTCCCTCCCTTCTCTCTTTACCCTACCAGTGTGTGTGTGTGTGTGTGTGTGTGTGTGTGTGTGTGTGTGTGACAGAGACAGAAATGCAGACACAGAAAGATTAGGAAAATGTAGGGGAGACACAAACTGTACTTGCATTTACCATGAAAGAGCAGGAAACAAAAACAACTATTTTCTTTACCCATGATTCCTTTAAGGTGGGGACTTCCATCTTAAGCAGACATTACATTTGCAATTAGAAAAAAAAAGGTAAATAGCAATTAAAAAGTTCTGGACAACTAAGGAACAAGGAGATTTGGGAGAAAATACTTTCCTAAGATGGACTCCTTTAAGCAGGACATACAGCTACCTCAGTTCAAATACCCAAATTGGACATACACTCGCTCACCTTTGCAAGGCTTGGGTTAGGATTGATCAGACAGGGGCTGGAAGTCTCCTTGTCTCAAAATGAAACATTTTGGCAACTGCACCCAGGGTTTATGAGGGTATTGTCGAATTCTCATTAAGGTCATGCCATCCTTAGTCAGTACAAGACAGTGTGTCATAAAAGCTCTATGGGACCACTCCCCACCAACACCACTATGCTATGAGGATCATTGGCCAAAAGAAACAAAATAGAGGGCATCACTGAACCAGAGAGGCTGCACAGGCAGGCAGAGCTGGGGCAGGAAATCCTTCCAATGAGTTCTGACCACCAGCTTCCTGTTAGGATCCTGACCTTGAACTTAGGGAATTATTTCCCTTCTCTGAATTCCACCATTCTCATGTCTGAAATAAGAACAGTAGTGATGATGATGATGCTGGTGATGGTGACAATTCATGGTTTAAACTACTTTCTAGGTCAACACTCAGCCCTCTCTTTGGGTGAAATGGCAGGGCATCTTTAAATTTTAGGAAGGATGGATATGACCTAATCCCCTCTTCAGAACTTCCCTGACCTAATTTCCTAGCCCTCCACTCTTTATTTCATTCAGGCATAGTTCTCTTTCTTTCTGCTTATACATAAAACATAAGCATCTTGAATTCTCAACTCTTTGACTATCCATATGTCTACTTCAACCAAGTCCCTTCTTCCTAAGATCAATCATTCCTCTTCACACTGGCTTTCTTTTATTTTTATATTCTATTGCAACTTTTGACTTTGTCCATTGTTTTTTTCTACCATCCCCCCCCACATAGCTGTTGGATTATAAACTACAGAAAGTCAGATAAATTTTGTCTTTGGTTATTGTTTATTGATATCTTCAAATATCTTGAACAGTATCTGGTACATGAAAGGTACTTGGAAAATAGTTGTTGAATGAAAATATGGATGAGAGGATGGGATGAGTGGTGGGAAGGAGAGAAGAATAGATGGATGAACAAATTATCTTATAATTTGATAGAACTGATGGTTACTTAAGGGGTGAGGGGCTTGAATGTTCAGATATATACTTATTTGTCTCTTATTTGGTCTACTGTTTAGCCAATCCTTTAGAAATCAATTTCTCTCTTACATCCTTCTTGTCCAAAGTCTTTAGTACCTAAGTACCTAGAGATATATCACTAATTTAGACTATTCTGCAGCCAGCCAATAGGAAAGCACCTAGGAATGCCATTTGATGTGAATGTATATAAATAAAATTGTATACCTCTGGAACAGATAGGCTAAGGTTACTCCCTTCCCAAATCTGTGGGGTCAAGGCTTTCTATAAAGGCTTTTGGTGAGGTATTATGTATGACAAATTTAAGCTGTCATACTTGTCTCACCCCAGGGGTCTCTTGACTTTGTGAATGAATTGTAATTTCCCAAATAAATAAAACCAGTTTATGATACCTGTGATTTTTCTAGATATGTCCCAAGACCCTTGGAAAACAGAGTATGACTCATTACTTAATTCATTGCTATGAAAAAACGCCTTACTAAAGCACTTGAGGAAAAGAGGGCTTACCCTGGCTCACAGTTTAAAGGATATAGTCCATCATGGAGGGAGGAGTATGAGGCACTCTGTCACACTAAAACCACAGTGAAGAAGTGAAAAGAGAGATGGATTCCTGTACTTAGCTCAGTTTCTTCTTTGCAGGCAGTTCAGGACCCCAGCACTATTCCATAGATGATCCTATGGAATGGAATGGGCTCACCCCTGTAGGATAAGTCGTCCTACCTATTAACCTAACCTAGCAAATCCTCAAGTGATTCTACATCACATCAAATTGATGATCGAGATTAACTGTCAAGAATATTGGCCCAGAAATCCTGATGTGGTTGAGAAGTATGTACTTCAGGCTGAGGCATGCTTTGTGTCTCACTAGTGGGTGCTCCCGTCATTAGCATTGTTGTAATTACTGCTGCTGTTGGTCTCTAATAGCCCTCAGCCATGTATGTAGAGGTTTGGACCACTGTTCCTACTTCTTTGTTGTAGAAACTTTGCCCAGAATTGGACTGACTGGTAAGATTAGCTCAAAAAGCCATTTGCTGTCATCTTGATAAAAGTAAGTAAGTTCTCTCCAGACCATCTTACTTCCTCCATTACCCCAGGTCTCTGTAGAGGTGATCAATAAAAACATATAAAATGCTCAGAAAGGCATCGTCCCCAGCAGAGGGGACCAAGTGACAGACTCAAAGAAAGGTTTCTTGGCACTGCTTGGACTCCCTAATGTCAAGGATTCTTGACTTTAATGATTGTTTTTTGCTATTTTGCACAACATGATGCAATATTTTTTTTCTGAGATTTCAGAACAGGATGATCCTTTCTTTTGCTTGGGTCTTTTTCAGACAATCACTGTAGAGTTCATGCATAATCACTTAGAGTGGCACAAAACAATAACTAGAAAGAAAATAAACAACAAAAAAGGAGAAATCATGAGGCATTCAAACCACACAGAAAAACCTTAGTGTGTAGCCAATGACAGAAAGGTAGCTGGGGGACTGTGGGTGTCTTTGGGGACTCTGACCATTCTCTGCAAAGATGGCAATGGTATTGTCACAGGCTCTCAGATTTTAGTCATGATGTTGCCCATCAAGGTAAACTTGGTAAATTTATCTACCTCTATGTCCTCAGCTCCTTAGGTCACAGGTAGATTGGTATCTCCCCTGATGGGCTGACTTGAAGACTACGGGTAATTACATAACAGTTTTTAGTAACAGTTGGTCTAGAGCATACTATTATTGTGTGGCACCACACCTCTTTCTAATTTCCTGGGGTCTGTGACTCACATGTGATGAACAGTGGGCTTTATCATACAGCAGCGCAAACCCTCTGCTTCTTAGCCCTTCTGTATTGCTGACTATTTCCTTCCTTTAGATCTCCAGTGATTGCAACAATTTCCGTAATCTTGTCACCTTAATTGCTGCTGTCACTGTGAGCACTGAAATTAATTTTGATTTCTTTTTGTTTTTGCTTAACGCTTGGAATGTGACTAATGAGATTATTTCTGGCTTCTGCTGGAGGAGTGTTCCTGTGAACATGACCAGTGCTGGCCTGAGTTCTGTATGTGGGTCTTCTTTCTGTCCAGAGACCTCACACGTGCCAGACATCTCAGGGAAGAGAATCATTTGACTGTGGTCATTTCAGCCAAATGACCTCTAAGTGGTGTGTGTTCTGCCTGAAGTCTTTCTTTTACATCTCAATGGAATCTCACACTTGGGTCCTAAGGAAGGAAACTTGGCTATGCAAAGGAAGGGAAGCAAAGGTAATTTGTTGAGTGTCTAGGCATTATATTGCTTGATGTGAATTAGTCAACTACCCACCATAACTTGGAGAGTTAAATAGAAAGGGATCCACTCTACATATAAAGTTAGGAAACTAACTATTAAGGAGCAAACATAAGACTCAAGTCTGAATACAGTGGATGCTAAAGGCCACACTCACTGTGATAAAACTCCCACAGAGGACTCTGAACACTGAATCTGGGGTCTTAGTTTATGGTTAAATGCAGTACCTTTCTGGTTAATCAGAGTTCTCCAGAGGAACAAATACATTACTATAATAACAGGTATTGATATAATAAGCATACACTAATATATACTGTTTACATACACAAAGGGAATGTATTGGATTGGTTTATACTGATAGGGGCTAGGTACCTTAGCAATGGCTGTCTGTGTGTGATAGAGGTGGATGATCGAGTGGCCAGTCCAAGGAGCTGTCCATCTCAGTTGTTCTGGTTGGGCACCAAAAGCCTGAAAACCTTCTTGGCAGTTTGAGTCTACACTGGAAGATCCAAGAGGCTGGAACCCAATGTTATTGGCTCTTAGCAGCAGCGGTGGATGGACTTAGAACAAGGAAAGGTAGGTGGGCTCTGTCTGCTGTGCAGTGTTGTTTCCCTAATGCAATCTTTGCCCTTTGCAGCCCATTCTATTCATGACAGATTATAACTATTTGAAAAACTTAAATCTCATTATTTTAATTTTCATGCATTATTACAACTTCAATGGCTTTCTATTGTGTAAAAACAATTTGGCAGTCGATTAAACACCAATACTCTCATCAAGAAGGCTGGACCTATGATTTATTTTTATCAATGTAAGGAGGCAAAAATGGTGCCTTGTAGCACCCAATGCTGGTCCTTAAAAGACTTCAGCTCCCAGCTGGAGTGCCCTTTCTTGGAGTCAATAGCCATGCTGCAAGGAAGCCCAGGCTCACCATGTCATAAACCTTCCAACTCAACACAGCATCCAGATGAATGTGGATGTATGACTGATCTAGTACATACTACAACAGAAGATCCAAGTAAGACTCAAATGTTTGCAGTGTCCCATAAGCCTTTGCAGGACCTCAGCTATCTCATGTTAATGCCACAAGACACTTCACCTACTCACTGTGCTCTCATCAGACCCACTTAAGGTCCCTGTACAAAACAAGCCTTTTCCGGGTTTCACTCATGGCTTTTGACTCCTCTCTCTGTGGGCTTCTGCTCTTCCCCAGATGTAGCTTAAGTATTATCTCCTTCAAAGAGCCCTCTGTCACTCCTATAAAGTTGGTCATCCAACCTGTTTTTTTTTAAAATTGTAACTGTATTCTGATTGTTTTATGAATACTATTTGCCAGAATTCGTAATCACATACTTGTTACCTGTCTCTTCCAGTAGATTCCAAATACCACAGGGCCAAGACCAAATGTCCTTTTTGTTTGTTTGTTTGTTTTGTTTTTGTTTTTGTTTTTATTTTTCGAGACAGGGTTTCTCTGTAGCTTTGGAGCCTGTCCTGGACTAGCTCTGTAGACCAGGCTGGCCTCAAACTCACAGAGATCCACCTGTCTCTGCCTCCCAAGTGCTGGGATTACAGGCGTGCACCACCACTGCCCAGCCCGAATGTCTTTTAAAGTAGTGGATAGTTTGCACCAAGCACTGTGCTGGGTATGTCATGAATATACTTGTGGATATCACATGATATCACATGCTGTTTTGTTCAAGTACTTGTTTGCTTTGTGGTCTTTTGTACACAGGAATCTGACAGCAACATAGGTGGTCATTAATAATTAAAAATTTGTTTCATACATTGTATGTTGATCATATTCTTTACTCCACCAATTCCTTCCAGATCTTCTCCACCTCCCTACCCAGCCAATTTCATATTCTTCCCCCCTCTCTCTCTACACACATACACACACACACACACACACACACACACACACACACACACACACACTCAAAACAGACAAATTAAATAAAAGAAAATCAACTAAAATAAAACAAAAAGCTAAACAAAAACAAAAAAGGCTGTAAAGTTCATTTTGTATTTGCCAACCACTCCTGGGCCTGTCCCAGTGTGTAATTGATATACCCAGTGACAATCTGTTAGAGAAAACTGATTTTTCTCTTCCCAGCAGATATCAATTGCAAATAGCTTCTTGGTTAGGGATGGGACTTTGTGTCTATAACCTAGAAATATAACACTATTCTAGACAGACTATTTCTAATATTATCTTGTAGTTCATCTGCCAAAATGCATATCAATCCACTTATCCAACATTCATCTATACATATTTGCTTATTCTTTCAACATATATTCATTGAGCCTCTCCTATGTGCTGGACATTTGAATTATGTGCTATCTCAAACAGGCATCATTCTGTTCCTAATGAAGATGACTAATTAATGGCAGACAATAAAACAAAAGTTTGAAAGTCTGTGATGACAGGGGGAAGGAATGGCCATGAATCTGGAAAACATGGTATTGTACTATATCCTCATCTGCTCCTGTTGGCCATGCATGGGACATCTTTCTCTGGCCTAGACTCTTTCAATAACTCTTACTTCCTTCAATATCTTCATTGACTTCAACATAAAATCCACATTATTTACAGGTGGTTTCAGCATCCATCCTCCCATCTGCCACCTTACCTAATGGACTTCTCTTGCTTCTTCTCATTCTCTTGTGCCCTCCAGGTCAGATTTTCTCCCTCCTAAGGATGAGCAGCTCTTTAACATGGGAGCTACCTTTGAACAGTCGCATGATGGTGGGCTCAGCTCCACCCAGTAGGTCTCAGTAGAACCTCTGCTTGCTTTAAATTTGTAACAAGTTAAAAAAAATCTGGAGAAATTTCCTGAGAAACAAGCTCACTCATTGTTAAGAACCCCATTCTGAGCTCTGAGAGTCAAGTTTGGTTTGGTATTGGAAGGCTTTACCTATCCCAGTTGAACACCCTCTACTGTCAATCAAAGTGTACCTCTTCAGCCAAGGGTCAGCTAGATAGTCCCCTCCTTGGGATGGGTGCTCCAATGAAACATTGGGCTGAGAACAGGTGGCTCACCTGTGACAGCTCCAGGTGGGGTCCATTCAGCACCCTGAAGCTGTACATTCTGAGCCTAGTTCCCCAGTTCTCCTGGAGTGCTTCCGATTTTCCCAGTGCTCCTCAGCTTAGAGTCAATCTCTGTGATCCTTGACCAAAGAGTCCTACTTGTCCATCCTCCTATGCTCTTCAATTCTTAGGGTACTAATAGTAATGTACCCTGGTCCCTCTTACCTTTCCTCCATCTCTTCTGGAATATCCTGCTTGCCTGTTCCACTCACCCAGATCTTCATCTTTTATGACCAAGATCAAATGGTATCTCCCTCCAAGGGTATCATGGAGTGACTTTCCTCTGGCTTCTCTGTGTACCCTCAGTGCTAAGTGAATACCTCAGTTGCCCATCTACCATTGCCCTGCACAGTACTTGCTTGCTTGTCTGCCCTCCTGGTGTGGAATGCTCCTCTCAGGTTGAGATTTGACTTTTTTGAGGCTGCAAGTGGACACCATACTCAGAACAGTTCTGGGCACACAGCTCTTCTTAGTGACTGCTCTCTATATGAGTGGGCAGGTGTATTGATGGACTGACCTTGTGCAAAGACAAAGGTCTGAGAATCATCAGACTGAGAGTAATCATGTTGAATTGCCTAGAATAAACCTTTCGTGGGTTTGTGCTCATATGTTCAAAGTGCCCTGGGCCAAAATCAAAGAGAGGACAAACAGCACAAAGTCACTGTGACCTCTGAGATTCTGCTTTCTTCAAAAATAACATGTTTTTTGTCTGATTATAAAAGCAGTGCAAATAGATTGTGGAGAATTTATATAATATAAAAAGGGAAAAGATAAGAATTCCTCATAACCCTACCCAGAGAAAAAAGCCAGCCCTTTGAAGGATTACTTTCTCATCTTACCCCTCCAGGTACTCAAATTCATATTTATTTAATACTATTTTATTACATGCTCCCTCCCATTTGATCTTAGAAAATGCCCACTTACATGTATATAGAGAACACTGCTCCTAGTCTATAACTGACTCCATTCCACAGCTGAACCAACACTGATTTAGTCCAGCCTTTTGCTTGTCAGAGCTGTATTGTCTTCCTGTTTGGGGAAGGTGGTTTTGAGGGACCCTTGACTTGAGCCTGAGTGTGGCTGATAAACAGCATCCTTCTCACTCTCACCCAACTCCAGAGTAGGCTGAGGGTGGACAGAGAGTTCAAGCAGTGGGTTCCAGCTGCTGGCGTAGACACTAACTCGTTTGGAGCATGTGGCTTATCATGGGAAGCAAAGTCCTCAGACAACAGAGCCTAGATCTGACAGGCTTACCCTCACAGCCTCTGGTAGTACCTTGGGCCAGACTTTTCCCCACCCATCCCTATTTCTGGAGAACAAAGCAGATATACGATGATAAATGATCTTGGTTGTCAAGTTGACTGGATTTAAAAATTGCCATGGATACCTACCTCTGGATGTATCTATGGGCATCTTCCCAGCAGTGTTTGAGAAAAGAGGAAAGAATAACCCAGAATTTGGGAACACCTTAGTATGGACTGAAGTACAGACTAAATAAAAGGAACCTGCAGGCTGAGCACCAGCTCTCATCTTTCTTTGCTGCCTGAAAGCTGAGGGGATGCGACAAGCTGCCTCATGTCCCCGCGGCTTAGCCTTCCCTGTCATGATGGACTGCAGCCCCCAAACCCCCAACTTCAGGAAAATGCCTCACCTTCCTCCCTAGGTCACTTCTTATCAGGTATTGGTTACAACAAGCAAAGTAACTAATATAAGGACCCTTGTTACAGGAAGGTAAGTCTTTTCCCAAAGGATGAGGGCAAGGGAAGACAGGTCTGTTTCACTACAGTGCTCTCCCTAAGGCACCCAGACAGGCTTCTTTCTCTGTGGAAAGGGTCAGTGCTCTTGGAGGGTATCTTCCACCTTCCTGGCAGCAGCAGACTTATTTGAACAAAAAGACAGTACTGATGTCTCCATATCAGATTTACATACAAGGCACTGTTCTAGTGTCATTTACCCAGACAGAAAGCAACTTAGGGAAGAAAAGGTTTATTTCAGCTCTTAGTTCAAGGTAGCAGTCCATATTTGCAGTAGAGTCAAGGCCTAAAGATTTAAAATGGCTAGTCACATCACATCCACAGAGAGCAATCCATGTTCACTTGCTTGTTCCTTTATACTTAGCTTAATTCCTCCATTCTTAAACAGTTTAGGACCACCTGCCTAGGAAATGGTGCTGCCCACAGCAGGTTGGATTTCCCCACATCAGCTAACTTAGTTAAGACAATTCCCCGAAGACATGGTCCCAGGCCAACCCAATGTAAACAGTCCCTCATTGAGACTCTCTTCCTAGGTGTTTCTAGACTGAGTCGAGTTGAAAAAACTAAGCATCACAATGCCTCATTGTCATCTCTCATAGGGCCACCAACCTCTTCTCAAGTAGTCCCCTCCTATCCTGACATCTCTCCTTTCCATTTCTTCCAGACTCCATGCATGCAATCACAGCTATTGTGTATTAATGATTGCAATGGTCTCATTGTATCCAACTGACAGCACCTTGCTGAACCTTTCCCCATCTTTCAGCTGCCATAGTCCTTACAAACCCAAATATTTTGCTGTTCTTGAGCCTCAGAGGGGGAGGCTTGGGAAATGGACTACATTTTAAAAAATACATTTCCAGAAGAATATCTTGAAGGCATCGAAACTTATTCCCAGCAAGCAATTTAAAAACCACAGTTTGTTCTACTTGCTTTTAATGTGTGAGCAATCAAACCCAAGGCCTCAGGCATGCTGGAAAGCACTCGCCTTGTAGCCACATCATCAGTTCAGCAGAGACACTCACAAGAATGTCCTCCAAGCCCTTCCAGGCTTCATGGGAAACCCTGTACTGGGACTTCCTCTGTGTATTCATGTGTGCTTCCCCTAGCTTTGACTGTTTTATTTCTACTTCATCAACATTGTGAATAAAATTGTTTTATTTCAAATATAGAGGAAACTGTAGTTACATTGATTTTTAACACACCACATACAGAATGTTCTTCAAATTTTCGTTTTTTTTCAGGCTTATTTCTTTTTCGAGTAGAGCATTGCACCTTGGACAAGTAAAACTAGTTTTCCTTATCCCTCTTTTCCTGTGATCCACCAGCCTGATGAGACCACCTTCATATAGTGCCAACAAGTAACATGAAATGTTGCATCTCTGTCTACAATGTGGACGGTTGCAAATAGTGATCAGGCAGGTTTATTTTATTCTAGTTGCACTTGGTTTTTGTTAACAATGAGTGTTGAATTTATAAAAATTACTGTTCCTTACCAAATAGTGACTTGAAAATTTGGTGGGCACTGTGGAGTTGTAATCTGTCTTCTTCCAAACTGACTGTTACAGAGGAAAAGCTTGAGGCCAGTGTGCTGTTTTATTCTTTCCAGGCAAAGTATAGCAAGTGTTTCCCTTTGTTCTACTTTACACTGGAATACACACAGAAAATTTTGAATTTATCTTTGGAATTCTAAAACTGTGGGAGCCTTTGTCGAACAAGTGGCACTGTTGTATCTGCTCAGATTTAGGCCATCCGGAAACCTGAGAGGGACTGTGACATTTTGTCGCTCTCTGATGATTGCTTTTGTCCCATTTTTTTAGGGTTGCTTTCTGGAAATACCAGTTGGTGGTATGTTGAATCTCTATATTTGGCACTGCACATCTTTTCTTCCATTTCTTATTATTTCCTGTCTTTGTTCTTGGATTCTGTGTTCTGGGCAACATCTGAGTGTGTTTCTTCCATACACCACTGGTTTAGTGTCCATAAGATAGTGTTCCCTGTTCTTAATATGTGATTTGATTTGTTCTTACACATATTTCTATGTCTATGCATTTCCCTTTCTTTCTTCCTTGTCTCTACTCAATCCCTTTCATTGTATGGCTCGACTATCTTATCCTATCTAATCTTTATATTATATAATTTTATTCTCAACTATTAATTTTATTCATCAGTTGTTTTTTCAGTCATATTCATAAATACCTCTCAGAATTTAAAAACAGTATGCATTTAATGCAGAAAACTTAGGAAATAAAGGGGAACACAGAAGAATATAAAATTACAATTATATCACTAACAAAATGTCATTGTCAATATAATAAAGTATTTTCTTTTAGTCAGAATTTGTGTTTTTGAAACAAAATTGGGTTTTACTTTCTTCTTCTTTTTATATCATTACATACTCTCCAGAAGTTGTTATAAGTCACACTTATTGGCTCACAGAAGAAAGGCATGAGAGCAGAAGATGAAGTAGCTGAGGAAAGAGGGAGAGCAGCAGGAGTGAAGTGAGGACCAGAGAGGGTAATGAAGGGGTGTAAGCAAGATACATTAGACATGTAGGAAACCAATGAACTATATTCTAGTAAAGACATTAGTTATGGCCAGAGAGGTTCCTCAGTGGTTAAGAGCACTTGCTGCTCTTGCAGAGGCCCATGGTTCATTTCCATCACCCACATACATGGTGGCTCACAACCTTCATAGGTCCAGCTGCAGGAGATTTTCTTTTTCACAGACACTAGGCATATATGTGGTACCACTCACACATGCAGGCAAACACTCATAAAATAGAAATTAACAAATCTTTTTTTAAAATCTTGAAATAGGAGAATGTGCTTGTACATACTACCTCAGCTTCTCCATGCTATCAACTTCTGTAACTTCAGCATAATATCAAACTAAGGAATGTGATGTTGGCCATGGCTGCTTTCTCACCATTATTTCACATGTCTTCATTTGTGTGTGCACAGAACTATGCAATCCAATATATATGTTCATAGAGCCACCACAAACAGAACCGTGACAGCACCATTCATGACCTTGCATTCTGCTTCTCTATAGCCACACCTTTCACCCTGTCCTTAAGCAGTGGAGACCTCTCACTTGTTTTTTTCTGTGAAGTTTTTGTCATTTAATAGTTAGATTGGAAAAGACATTGGTTTGATAGAGGAAATAATTTGATTTCTTTTAGAACCATTGTAAAATGTGATGAAATAGAGTACATTTAAAAAAATCACTAAGAGCAATTTTCAAATATTCTAATTTCAAACCTGGTTTAAATGTTTGAAGCAACAGATACATTATTAGCTTGACTTAGGTATCCAACATTGTATTCAAAACCATGACATCTCTCTATACCCCTATAAGTATATAAATTTATATTAAGCATTGTAATTTGTCAATGCCATTTTACACAGCTTAGCACATATGGTACCAGACAGTCAGTAACTTTGTGAGGTTGATTTTCTTTGCTAAGGATAATGACCCTAAGGTCCATGCAGGATATTTTAAGCATCAGCACACATTTGGAGTGTGCATAGCTATTTACCCACTGAAGGAAGTGGGAGCTATTTCCAGGGATTTTGCTCTTAAGAATGAGGCTGGTATGAACATTCACACACAGACTGAGATTCTGCAATAAACAAGTCTGCAGGGTACATGACTGTTAAAACATAGCACCCTACTATAAAAACTTCTCTATGTCAGGATTTAGTTTTTGAAAATAAATGTCGGAATATGGTTGCGTGATATCCTATCATAGGGATTGCACCTTACTTTATTTAACTACTTCCTGAGAAGTTCATGCTTCTTTAAATGTTGTTAGTTGTAGCACAGATTCTACTTGGTCTTAATAATAGAAACCTGGCGTCAGATATTGGAGTAAATGCTGAAAGATCAGAGAAACAAAGGAGCAAGCCATAGCCACCTCTTACTTCACCAACTCCTCAGCCTCAAAAGAGGCTGAGCTCCTGTCTCCACCCCACCTTATATTCCTCTCTCTTATCACTTCCTGTTTTCTCCTCCCTAGTGCTGGGATTAAAGGTGTGTGCCTCCCAAGTACTGGGAGCAAAGGCATGAGATCCCAAATGCTGGGATTAAAGGTGCATGCTACCACTGCCTGGCCTTTATGGTTAACTAGTGCCTAGCTCTGCATTCTGATCTTCAGGCAAGCTTTATTTGTTAGAGCACAAACAAAAGATCACCACAGTTAGTAGCATACCAGATGAATTTTAGATATATCTTCTCTTTCTAGTAATGCTTGTAAAAACTGTAGGCACTTTTGATATGTTTTTAAAATATAGCACTTTTAATGTTCCATTTCACTCATGTTTAAAAATTGTTTACTATAGGCCATTGTTTATTATTATTATAATTTATTCCTCTTCATTTTCTCCAAAATGAAGAAAGGTTTATGCAGTATGTAGATTTGTATTTGCTAGTAGACATCTTAGGTATACTAAAAATTTTGTGTGTGTGTGTGTGTGTGTGTGTGTGTGTGAGAGAGAGAGAGAGAGAGAGAGAATGAGAGAGAGAGAGAGAGAGAGAGAGAGAGAGAGAGAGAGACTTTAAATGGTATATGTAGACATGTGTATACAAGTGTGTATGCCTATGTGTGCACACAGAGGCTGTGTGGGGCGCCAGGTTCCCTGCCTTATTCCCTTGAGCTACATATGGGTGCTGGGAATCAAACCCCGGGTTCTCTAGAAGAGTAGCCAGTGTTCTCAACTGCTGAACCATCTCTCCAGCCCTCTTTTCATTGGTTTTTAATGCTGGCTAGTTCTGTGGTCAGAAGCACTTCATTAAACATAACCTAAAGATCACAAACTTCCTTCTCTCCCCCCTCTCCTCTTATTTTATTTGAGGTGCTAGGGCTTAAACCTGGGGCCTCCTTTATGCTAAGCATGCATTCTGCCACTGAGCCGCATACCCATCCTCTTTCCTGTCTCCCTAGTGCTTACATGCTTCTCTCTAGATAGTAATAAACCTGCACAATTCACTCTGTTTGCATCCTCCACTCTCTCTCTCTCTGTGTGTGTGTGTGTGTGTGTGTGTGTGTGTGTGTGTGTGTGTGTGTGTGTATGTGTGTAACAACTCTGGCCACCAGAGCCTCCACAGGGCTGTAATAAGAAAGCTAGTACGTGAGGGTCAGTCAACACAGAAGCTGTGATCTCATCAGAGCTTACCTCCTACATGTGTCTTAGAAATGAAAGTTATGAAAAATCTATTCCCTTCCCCATTATCATCTTGCTGTTCTGCCTCCAGTAGACAAGAGTAATTCTTCAAGGAAATCCCTCCTGGAGTCTGCCTGCCCAGTGCCTTTGCCTTTTGTTGTATTTCTAAGTTACTTGATCAGAATTGAGTCAATGTACAAATTTGATGTCTCAAGATTTTCATCCCTTGTCACCCAGACATGTGCAGTGGCTTTGTGATCTAGGGGATGGCGCAGAGCAGTGGCTTATCCTCCCATAAATGATGATGACTCCCATTTCTGATGCATCATCTGAGCACCTGTAAGAACCAGACACTGAAAACACAGAGCAAATGACATATTTGTCATTTCCCCTTAATGTTTTCTAGGGCCTTTACCCCACATTGCATAAAACTCAATTCTACCCCTTCCTGCAGGAGCTGGATCTTTGTCTTTTGTCCAGCTCTATGCCCCTTCTTCCATCCACTCTCCATTTTTCTTTAACCACAGAAAACTCCGCTATCTCTCTTACCTCAGAATCCTCTATGACTCCAGACTGAAATGTTCTTCCTTTATATTCACATAACTTATTGCTGCATGTCAATATCTCAACTGTCATCTCCTACAGAAGTCAAAACACTGCATTGAATTATCAAAAGTATGGAAAGAAAGAATTTCACCCCAACCAAATCATGCTTTGTTTAGGTGTGCTCAGTCAATGAGTTATTAACAAGCTTTCCACTATGGTTCAGGTTCAGTGTTCGACACTAAATATTGTTGAGTGGTTTGTTGTGCCTCTGACTTCTTGAAGTCTGTTGTGTAACAATGTTTCTAAGGAGACATAAACAAATATGTACTCACCCTAGATAGGGAATGCCAATAGCTAAAAGTAAGGGTACCTCAAGATGGAGGGTTTACATAGAAGGAAATTGATAGACAAATCTACCTGCTTTTTGGACCTGATAGTCTTCAGACAGAGACAACCTGGCCAAGGAGCGGACAGTAGCAGTGTGACAGGATGGTGTCAGCCTAAAAGCCATTGCTGTGATGTTCTGAAGTCCCTTACCCAGAACTCCCACATGCTTTTCCTCTCTGAGTTCTATTCTTCTCATTTATAAACTCAGATTCTGTTAATTTTCAAAGTGACCCAAAGACCCTCTAAAAGCACCATCACCTCAACTATCCAGCCAGCTTCCCCATCACCTCACCTGTCTGGGAGCTCAGCTGGCTTCCCCATCACCTCACCTGTCTGGGAGCTCAGCTGGCTTCCCCATCACCTCACCTGTCTGGGAGCTCAGCTGGCTTCCCCATCACCTCACCTGTCTGGGAGCTCAGCTGGCTTCCCCATCACCTCACCTGTCTGGGAGCTCAGCTGGCTTCCCCATCACCTCACCTGTCTGGGAGCTCAGCTGGCTTCCCCATCACCTCATCTTTCTGGGAGCTCAGCTGGCTTCTCCATCACTTCATCTTTCTGGGAGCCTGCCAGCTTCCCAGCTCCAGTCCCAGGAGCGGGTCACCCTGCTTACCTGAGGATACAAAGCTCAAGCACATTGGTCCTCATGCTTGCCAACAGATGTTCCAGGGGAAGCCTCTGTTTGACTTTTTCCTCTCCCCACCTTGTGAGGAGACTGATGAGGGCTAGTTGCCACGATGACTCAGGTACTGAGATCTTTGCCTTGTTCTCCAAGGGGAGGTGAGATGAGTAAGACCAAGAGTGAAGACTGGAATCCAAAATAGGCTGATATTTCTGTTCCAAAATCTTTCTCATGACTAAACTATGTAATTCCAGTGATCTAATTTGTGCTTCTTAGTTTCAGTTTATTCTTCAGAAAATCAGGGATAGTAAGCAGTCTTGTTTTGAGAACCCTCCAAAATGTAAGCATAGTTATTCCTTTAAGGATTGAGGGGAACTTCCACTGTATAGTAAGGCAACCGATATTCTTATTTTATTATTGCAGTTTTCACAGTCATTCACCATCATCATCATCATCATCTTGTTTACCACCATCATCACCAACATCACGAATACCATCCAGTCAGGGACAGAGCCATATAAAAGAACAAGGAAAATGAAAGTCAAAACTTTTTCTTTTGTAAGTGGTTTTATTGAGATATGCTTGTCATGCAAAAATGCTTAAAGTTTATAATTGGAAATTTTTAACATGTGTGTATTCATGAAAGAATCCAGACACCCATGGTAACAAGCATGCATCAGCTTAAAAATTTCTTTAGTGCTTATTTATAAGCACTTTATCCATTCATCTCCCAGTGCCCAGACAAACACTTATATGCCTTGTTTTCCCAATAACTGTGTTTGTATATTCTATAATTTTGCATAAATAGAATCATACAAATATTTTACTTGTTAAAAAAACTGTAATAATTGTTTTAATATTCATTTTATGTGTGTGATGTTTTCCCATGGTATTGTATTATCCATTTGTCTATTGATTAGTATTTGTGTTGCTTCTTCCTTTTAGATATTACACAAAAATTTATTATGAAGATTTACATGAAAGACATATATTAATTAATATTCACGTTTTTTAGTTTGAATTTTTTACTTTTAGAAAACCACAACTGGACACAAGGCAGAGATCAACAGATCATGGGGACTCCAGCCACAAAGAATACTTCTACATCACAGCTCCTGCATCTATGTCTCAAGGAATATAATGGAAGAGGGGGCAAAAAGAATGTAAGAGACAGGATACCAGGAAGTCTGTTTTGATACATTCTCTCCTAGAAATGATGTATAGGAAGGACCTGAGTAAGGTGATATTAGTGAACATGTTAATGTGGAAGGGACAAATTTTCTTGAAGTCCCACCCCTAGATAAAGAACTAATGATTTCTGGGAATGAGAACCCTAATTGATTATTCAATGCAAAGTGTTCAGCCTTGAAAACATATGCATACTACCAACAAAAATGGACTCATCAGCTTGTATTTCTATATAATTGTGTGTACACATACACATACACACATATACAACTAGATGTATGTAACCATGATAATAAAAGGAGGCTACCAGTTTAAGAGTGGGGGGTGTCATAAAGGGAGTTGAGGGAGATAAGCTAAGAGAAGCTGGAGGGAAGAAAGAGAAGGGAAATTTGGCCTACTTCTATTTCAATTAAAATCATATTTTAAAAGAAAAATAATAAAATTGAATTATAAATGGAAAATGGGAATTCTAATCTATTTTTATTTGTTATGTCTTAAAACCATACATGAATATGAATATGGACTTACATCAATGTTCTCTTAATATCAATTTAGATTATCATATAATTAAAATTTTGATATAGTTATCTTTTTAAACATCTCTTTTATGTAGCTTAATAAATATTACTACTTAAAACCAAAGAAAGTCTTCACCATTTATGAGCAAGGGCTGCAAAGTACGTGCCTCAGTTTCCTCTTGTGTAAACAGAGGCTACTTTCTGCGGGGATTATTCTGAAGATTCACAGGCTTATTGAATGGAAGGGTTTGACAAATAATTCAAGCTTACAACAAATAAATGAACCTGACTTTGAGTAAAGACCTGGCAGAAAATACAGCCTCTGATGTTTTTAGGTAAACATTTAAATTCATTGCTAAACCTTTAAAAGAGAGTTCATAATTAAAGGAAAATTAAAAACAGTTCCCCTTTACAAATAATTCCAAGAGACACGATCTTTCAACCTGTTTGAAATGAAGTCACTCTGTGTGAATTCATCTGACAGTCTAATATCTCATCAGGGTCTTAAGGTGTGTGAAGTGGTCATCCACTGCTCTCCGGAAGTATGAAGGCCCAAATGGCTTGAGTAAAGCACTATGCACATGGCAGTAAGAGAGTTGAGTGGGGAGTCTTGAGAGTCTGTAGCTCCCAAACAAAAGGTTCAAATTATATTTCCTCCCAAGACCTTCAGGTTTTGACTTCTCTTAGCCTCACTCCCTGATATTTGACAAATGCACAAAGATCCAGTCAGAATGCTGTATAACGAATGCTCTTCCATGCCTCTCTATGCTTGGGAAGCCTCTCCTGCTGCTTTGCCTTCTTCTCAGACAACTCCTCCAAAAATTCTCTGCCTCCTCATCTTCTAAAACTTACCTGAGACCTAAGAGCCCACAAGAAAGTTCACTAACTTACCATCTATGTACCTGCCACATATCTACCAAACAAGGTTCAAAGTCTCTTCTGAGATTCATGCAATCTCTTAGCCATACTCAAAATCAAAGATCTGATCGCATACTTCCAACATATAATGGCACAGGATATACATTATCATTCTAAATGTAGGGAAGGGAGCATAGTGAATAATACTGGACCAAAGCAAGACTGAAAACCAGATGTGCAAACTCCAAACTCTGCATCTCTATGTCTGATGTCAAAGCTCTCTTTAGATCTCCAACTCCTTTCAGCTTTGTTGACTGCAACACGCTTCTTTCTCTTGGGCTGGTTCCATTCCCTGTTAGCTCTCCTCATCCCATGGCTCTGGCATCTCCAACATCTTGAGCTCTCCAAGGCAATCCAGGCTTCAACTTCACAGCTTCACTCAATGGCCTCTCTAGGCCTCCATGCAGGGACACCCTGACACATGCCTGGCCTCAATGGCTTTCCTTAGTCTTTGGGGCAAACTCCATGTCTTGTATTCTTAACTCCAGAACCATGTGGCTAAAGCTGCCAAGTTCTGTTGCTTTCTGGGGTTGGAACACAGCCCCCTCATTCAATTACATTTTTACCAGCTTTCTGTTTTCTATGTTTTCCTTAACTGACTAAGCTTGACTGTCCTGGAACTGGATCTGTAGACCAGGATGGCCTCATATTCAGAGATCCATGAGCCTCTAACTTCTAAATGGTGAGATTAAAGGAATGCACCTCCACACCCAGCTCTAAGCTTTTGTTTAATTCCTTTTCTCAAGTTGGAGATTTAACTTGGTGTGATCTTGCCCTGAGGTCATCACTCCCTTTATTCCATTTCTTAATCTGTTTCTCTCCTTGAACACAGAATTTAGCTCCATTCTACTTCCTGGTGTTTTTTTGTTTTGTTTTGTTTTTTTCTCAAATATTTTTCCTTGCTCAGCTTGCTTCTTTTTGTTATATGTCTTTATTAGAGTTAACACTAGCAATCACTATACTAGGCTGTTTTGAGATTTCCTCTGCCAATGGAACTAATACAAAACCCTTCACTCTAGCCCCAGGCAAATTTCTCAGACAAGGACAAAAAGCAGCTACATTCTTCACCAAAATATCACAAGATTGATTTCTAGGCAACATACTAAAGTTCTTCTCCACTGGAACCTCTTGAGCCATCATCCCTCCCACAGTTCAAATCACTCTCAGCACCACTGCCTTCCATGCTCCTACTAGGATGGCCCATTAAGCAGCACTTAAAGCATCCAACTGCTTTCCTAACCCAAACTTCCAAAGTCCAAATTCCTCCAAACAAAAGCATGGTGAGTCCTTTTACAGCTATGCCCCAGTCCCTGGTACCAGATTCTGTCTTAGTTATGTTTTGTATTTCTATAAAAAGACACCATGACCACAGCAATCCTGATAAAGTAAAACATTTAATTGGAGCTGGCTTACAGTTTCAGAGATTTAGTACATTATTATCATGGCGTAACATGGTGGTGTGCAGGCAGACAAGGTGCTGGAGCTGAGAATGCTATATCTTTATAAGTAAGCAACAGGAAGTGGTCTGAGATACTGGGCAGTATCCTGAGCATATATGAGATCTTAAAGCCCACCCCTCCCCAGTGACACACTTCCTCCCCAAGGCCCTGTCCCTAAGTGTGCCACTCCCTTTGGGGGGCCATTTTCTTTCAAACCACCACAGAAAGGATGGCAATTTATGGTGGTCAAGTTTACTGGATAACTGTTAGGGACCAAGGTTTCAGGAACCAAACATGAACCATGGAAAGTACTAGCTAAGCCAGAGAATAAGTCATAAACCCACCACCTTCCCCCCTCCCCCAGGGCAGTAACACCTGTTTGCTAACCAGAGGCTCCCAAAGATAAGAACATTCCATAGTCAGGTGCCATGGCAACTGAATGTAAAGAGCATTCCATGGTCAGGTAGCCTAGCAACAGAACAAATGGCCCCTGACCAGTCACCTTAGCCGACTTCCTGCAGTTGCACGACCTGCACGTCTCCCAGTCTCCCACGTACTGCATGCCTTCCACGTCCCTTCCCCTTCCTGCCTTCCTGCCCCTTCCCCTCTTATGCTATATAAGCCATGTGGAGGAAAATAAAGTTTGGCAGCTTAATCAGAATACTGTCTTGCTGTCCGTCTCTTTGTGTCGTCCTGTCCTTTCATTCGCTCCCACAGGTGGGTGGCCCTGTTGACACCCCGCTGGCCGGGGCAGATAACAAATTTCCTTAGTAACTAAATATTCTGTTGTGTCAGTGGGATGGTTTGAATGTGTCTTACAGTTGGCTAGATGGTATAGGAGCCATGTTCAAGTTTGATTTTATTAGTTCTTTGTACTTATTGAATGAGAGAAATTCCTTTAAAGGGGATTCCTCCAGATCCCAAACTATCTCCCACCCCACAAATAACTTCAAATAGTCCCCCTAAACTCGATGGTCTCAAATGCACACACTGTGATGAGGAAGGAGGTGGAGACTGTTTACTTAGAAGAGGCACCAGGAAGATGGATCATTCACTTAGCCTGGTGCATAATGGAAGGAGAAATACTGCAGGTCCACAGTTGAGAATCTTCATGTGCCAGGCTCTGGACAAAATCCTTACACATGCTTTAAAAAAGATTTTTTTATAAAAAGTCATTTCTCACATTTTATAAATGGGAAAAAATCAAAGCAGAAATGATGTGAAATAAAAGTGAGTTGGCAGTAATCAAAATTATTTCAAAATAATTTAAGATGGAGAGATGATAATTTATTACCTGAGTTCTGGCTGTTGGTTGCAAGTGAAACACTGAGTTTCAGAAAATTGGAGACCCTAGGTGACTCATGGAAAGCCAAACTGTGACACATCTGGGCTTTCATCTAATTTAAAGTTTTCAGTTCTTCCAGTCAGTGCTGTCCCTCAATGGCTTTCATTGAAAGGTCTACCCAGTCTAGGGGCTTCACTTCTCTGATGAGAGGGATACAGACAGTGGCCAAACTCTGCATCTTAATAGACCATAGTGCCAATGGGACCTCTAAGTTCCAGATGCCGAAACCCCAGAGAAGGACTCTGGACCGATTGCCCATCCGTGGGCCACCTTCAGATTCTTAGTAACCCACTGGATAGAGTAGAGAGAAACATTAAAGAGTATTTCAGCAGATACTCAGTTTGGGATGTAAAAGATGCACATCACATGGCTTTGTATTGTTACTGCAGCAAAACTTAGCTTATAAGCCTGTCAACAGGAGCTTACTAGATAACCAAAAGGGCCACAACTGCTGTCCCCTGGACTTGCCTGTAAGATTTGTCTGTGGACTAGAGCAATACAAAAGGGGACCAACAGTCATACACATGTTGTTCTGTCATCCCCAGGCTCTTTATGTCTTATGATCTCCATTTTGCTGCTGTGGAGTGAAGTGAAGAAACTTGACCAAAGCCCTGGTTGTAGTGTGTAGCAGGCAGGCTTTCTTGGAACACCAGCCTCAAAATCATAACACAGAGATTTTTTATTAAGTATGAATGCTTGGCCATAGCTTAGGCTTGTTTCTAACTAGCTTTTAAAACTTAAATTAGCTCATTTCTATTAATCTATATGCTACCATGAGGCTCATTTACTTCATCCATGTACTGTTCATCCTGTTTTCCTGCTCTCTCTGTGTCTCTCTGTCTGTCCCCTGGCTGGCTGGCCAGCTCCCCTTTTCTTTCTGCCCACCAGCCTTGCCTATCCCTCCTCTGGCTAGCTATTGACTGTTCAGCTTTTTATTAGACCAGTCAGATGCCTTAGGCAGGCAATGTGAAACAGCAACATGTCTTTATATAGTTAAACAAATACAACATAAACAAAAGCTTTTTTGTGTGTGTTCTTTTACTCTTTTGAGGGGCACCACCCTGCTCCCAAATAAATCACATATGGATGCTTATTCTTACTTATGAATGCCTGGCCTTAACTTGGCTTGTTTCTTGCCAGCTTTTCTTAAATTATCCCATCTATCTTTTCCTCTGGGCTTTCCCCTTTCTCTTCTGTAAGTCTTACTCTTACTCCGTGGCTTGCTGTGTAGCTGGGTGGCTGTCCCCTGGAGTCCTCCTCCTACTCTGGCAGCTGCTTCTTCTTTTTGTCCCTTCTCCCAGGTGCCTCCTTCTATTTATCCTCTCTGCCTGCCAGCCCCACCTATCCTCTCTTCTGCTTCACTATTGACTGTTCAGCTCTTTATTAGACCTTCAGGTGTTTTAGACAGGCACAGTAACACAGTTTCACAGAGTTAAACAAATGTAACATAAACAAAAGTAATACACCTTAAAATCATATTCTACAACAACACATCTTCATATAATTCAACAAATGCTGCATAAGCAAATGCAACACATCTTTACATATTCCACAACAGTAATTCGTGGTAAAAGAAAATTCTGAAACTCATTGAATATCCCAAATCCTTATCATAATGAAGCAAGTTTATTTTGATTATTTTTTTTCCTCCCTGGTATCTTTTCAAACTTAAAAAAAGTTTTCAGAATAGAGTTCGACAGCAAATATCTTATTTCCTTCTAACTTCTGTAAATTGTTTGGTTCTACTCTGGTCTTGGGGGTACTTGCCAACAAGTCTGAGTCAGTCGAACCATCCCTTAAAAAATGAAAAAAAAAATTACAACCAAACCAGCCCTTAATGAGTCATGATATCCAGCATGCATATTTATAGACTCTATCCAAGAGTGAAATCCACTCTGGGCTCTCTTGTTCACGCCCCCATGCATCTGTGAGCTTGTATCAGGCACTTGGAGGAATCAAAGACTATGGTGCTTATTCACCCACATGTGTCAGTGATGGGGTGTGAACTTTCAGTGAACCACTACCATCCCACAGAGCCAAACTCTAAGTGTCCATCTGTGGAAGCAGAGTTGTGAAAGGAGGATTCTGCTCTTGCCTCTACTAGACATTTTTCCCATTGGTTTTCCTGTGAGTGACTGCTGCATCTTAGGGCACTAGCCACCCTCCCCCCAAACACACATATCTTCCTGTGGACATAGCAGAAGAGGTACGCTGGCGATAGAGTCAGACAGATTGCTGATCTGGTGCTACCAATGATGTGACCTTGAAATGCTTTTGCCTCTCTGAGACCTGATGTCTGTGGAAGTGCTGTCAGGAGAAGAGCACAGAGAAGAAACAGAAGAACTGCAGGTGCAGCTCAGTCAGTAGAGTGCTTGTCCAGCACGAGTAAGGCCTTGGGTTTGAACCTTTGCACTGCATAAACTGGGTGTGATGGTGCATGCCTACAATTGCAGCACTCTGAAGGAGGTGGAGGCAGACAGATCAGGAACTGAATTTCATTCTTAGTTACAGAGCAAATCTGAGGACACCTTGGGCTACATGGACCTAGTCTCAAGAAAAACAAACAAAAAACTAAAAGAAAAGATGAAGCCCAGGAGATACAATAAATGGCTCTAGGGTGTGACAGAAGGAGCTGGTTGCCAACTGCAAACTTCAAGAAAGGGGGAGAAGGTGGTTCCTGACACCACAGAAGGCAGATGTTTGGAGGGGTTACAGGTCACAGGTGATCTTCAGCAGGAGAAAGAATGCAGCCAGCCCCCCCCCCACATGGTGACTTGGCATGGAGGTAGCCAGTAGACCGAAGAGAAATGCTCACTGTCATCTTTCTCTCTGACTTCCATTGATACCTCCCACTCATTGAATTCATCCAAGAAGACCCATACTGTCTACATAAGTGAAAATCCCAGCACCAGGCTAGATGGTCAGGAGTGGAAAGCAGATTGGTGGGCCACAGCATGTGGCTCAAGTTACAAACAGCATGATGCATGTGAATGCTGTGTCACACTGGTTGGCAGGTGCTATGTGCTTAATAAATATTGGCCCTGGTTATTTAATCAACATGAAGAGAATTGGAGAATTTTGCGTTTTGTGATTCATTTCCATTTCAAACTTGGCATTCAATTTTATAGAGAAATTGAACCAAGACAGCTCCTGTTTCTAGTGTTTACTGTGTATATTTGTAGGTCATTATCACCCCAGCTATGACCTGTGACACATTCTTTTTTTCTTCTCTGGAAAAGAATAAATCATCATTGATTTATTCATCTATTATTTTCTCAGCATTATCTGTGCAACCATGATATGAGACACAAAGGCTGCTGTGGTGGACACACACTGGGCCACAGTGTTTACTAGATGGCACAGGGAAGAGATGTAAACCATCAATCAAGGATCAGCATATGCAGCATTAGCTGGGGAAGGATGGGAGGCTGTGCTGAAAGCTTAGTGGTCGCTCCTTCCCCAGCATCCTTGGGAGTGCAGCTGGGTGCTGTCATCTGAACATCTGGGAATTAATTGCCAGGGACCTGAAGAGGAAGAGCATTGTAGAAAGGAAGATGAGTCCTTCATTGCAAAGGTTTGAAGGTTTGCATAGGCAGACACTTAGCCCTAACTTTAGTGTCTTCCCAGCACTGTGGTGGGGCAAGTGCTTAAGTGAGTAAGATTAAGGTCATTTCCTGATTGCTTATGAAAAAAAAAGTCTCTTGTTTATGGGCTGAGTACATTCCTTTCTAACTAATTAGCTTGACAAAGCTGAATGGAGAATTGTTTCTGACCCTCCCTAGGCAATTAAGCACAAGTGTTTTATCTTGTCTACAAACCTTCCACCGCCTTCTGAGTTTCTGCTGCCAAGGACTGGGGTGCAGGGCTTGTATGCACACACCACTGCTTGTCTAGCAAGGAATCACTCTGATGCCAGAGTACTTCTCTCCAGGGCTCCCCTGCTCCGTTCTTACCCCAGGTGTCTGTCAACAAATAAAGCCCACTCGAGCTTCCAAGGAAGAGTCAGACATGGTTTCCACCAGGACAGGTATGACATGGTGTGGGAGAAAGAAGTCAGCAGATGATGGAAAATGATGGCAGGTAACAGTGACAGAAATGTTAATTATCTCAATGTAACTATTAGGTATTTCAGGTATACCCTAGAAATGTACATGACTATTTTATTTCCAATCAAAACCAATATTTTAAAAATGGCATATTCTTAGAATTCCCCCTTCTATGTCATCAGAAATAGCAGCCAGCAGATAAACTGTGGTTGTAATTGTCAATCACCAAGAGACAGAAGCATTAAGAATCCCAAGATTCTGAGTGACAACAAGGAGCAGAGAGCAGAGTCTTGATGCCACAAAGATGCTTTGGGTCTCTTTCCCTCTCTGATCCCTGATCCTTGAGAAAGAGAACCTAGTATTTCTCATACTCAGGAGAGTGAGAATGATGAAGATCTAGCAGTTCTTGTGACAGCTAATGGCAGAAAAGGAGGGCATCTCACCCCTCTCTCGATACCACTCAATAATCCTCAGAATTTAACCACAATCCCTTGCTGTAACAGAGGCTGTAGTTTAAGTTTTCTCTGTTTCACATGCCTTAGAATTCTTTCTTCTAGAGCTGGGAATTTAACTCAGTTGGTAGAGTTGGCTTATCATGCAGGAGGTACTTGGCTCCACCCCCAATGTTGAGTAAACTAGGCAAGGTGGCACATATCCTTAATACTAGCACCCAGGAAGTAGAGTCAAGAGAATCAGAAGTTCGAGGCCATTCTCAGTGATTTTTGAGGCCAGCCTGGATGTAGTGGTTTGAATGAAAATGACCCCTGTAGGCCCATGGAGAGTGGTACCATTAGGAGGTGTGGCCTTGGAGGAGTGGGTGTGTCACTGGGCGGGGCTTTGAGGTTTGCTAAGCTCAAGCCAGGCCTAGTGTCACTCTCTTCTTGATGCCTGAGGATCTGGATGTAGAACTCTCAGCTCCTTCTCCAGCACCATGTCTGCCTGCATGTTGCATGCATCCTGCCATGACAACAATGTTCTAAACCTCTGAATTGTAGTGAGCCACCCCAGTTAAATGTTCTGCTGTGGTCATGGTGGTCATGGTGTCTCTTCACAGCAATGAAACACTAAGATCCTGGTTGTATTTTTCTCTCCTTTTGTTTAACTTGTCCTTCGGTAACTTCACTGAAAGCACCTCCATCTAAAGTGCCTTCTGCTGTGGCCCAAGGTGCCCTGTGCTTTTCTCCATCGTGACACTAGTTATATTGTACTGATACAGCTGCTTACCAGCCTGTTTTCCAGCCACATGGCTGCCTTCTTGGCAATGGGCAGAGTATGTTAGTGTTCTCATCACTGCAACAAAAATACCTGCTGGGAGAAATTTAAGAGCAGATTTTTTTTAAATCATGATTTCATGTTTCAGAAGGAATAGTCCACTGTGGTGGGGAAACGTGGAATTCATGGCAGCAGGAACATGGAGCATGGCTTGTTCACATCCTGGCAGATCAGAAAATAGAGAGCAGGAGAAGAACAAGCATTAGCATCAAGGACTATCCTCAGTAAACTAGTTACATTAATCGGGGCATAGCTGCCTGAGTCCACAACCCCTGAGTGCAGCACTCTGGCCTGGGACAAGGGTTCAACATATGAGCCTGTAGGGGGCATTTCAAACTCAGATCATCACAGGCATAGATTATCTTTGCTTTTTGGTAAGCATCCTAGTACACGATGTATACTAGGGATTCAGTAAGCACTGGTTCAGAGTCCCACAGTGGCCACCAATGGAACATGTGGGCAGAAAGATGAAAGGAAAAATCTAGAGGAGTATATATAGCAGATTGACCAGAATCTACACAAATGATGGTTCTGCTGCCTGACTTCCTCCTCAAACCCTGGGAAGTTCAGGCAGCCATTACTGAGGCCTACTGTGAGCTCCAGTGTACACAGGCTGGAATTTCCAATTGTTTTCAGAACAACTAAAATTGTTCCTTCTACTGAATTGTTTTGAAATCCCCTGTGTGACTTGGGAGCATGGTTTACTTCTTCTCTACACTGTAGATCCCACCAGGCACCAGGATTGTCTTGACCGCTCTACTCTTATCTCTCCTCTCCTTGACAACACTTGCTGAATGAAAAGGAAACACGTTCAAGAGGAGAGCTGCGGCTAGCTGTGTGACCTTCGGTGAATCGCACTTCTCGTATCTGCTGTCCTTATAGACCTCCTGGATTGTGTTATACATGAAGTGAAGCTGGTAAGTCCTTACCCCAAACTTCAAGATGAATTAGAATTCATCTCTCTCACATCCCTGCCAGTTCCCGTGTAAGCTCTGAAAAGTGTCCCTCCACAACGCATCCAAACTCTCTGCACATTCCCATGGTTCTCATCACCACATCCAAGCTAGACTCCCACTGTTTGTGTTACTGTAAGTGTCCCAGTTCATTTACTCATTAGTTACACACATACACACACACTCCCTCCCACCATAGTCTGTTTAAGAACATAGGTTTGGGAGATTTAAAGTAACTTTTAAAGAAGAATGTGGGAGTTCAGCATGTAATCACAGCATTCAGGAGCCTAAGGCAGCAGGATGGCAAGTCCAAACCCAGCCCAGCTTACATCATTAATTTATGAGAATACAGCAAAACTCTTCTCAAAGAACCCTGTGGTGTGTGATATGTGTCTGTGTGTGGTGTGTATGTGTGTGTGGTGCATGTGTATGATGTGTGCATGTGTTATATGACCTGTGGTATAGTATGGGTGATGTGTGTGTGTAGTGTGGTGTGTGTGATTTGTATGGGTTCTGTGTGTGGAATGTGATGTGTGTTTATGATATGGTGTGTGTATGTGGTGTGTGTGTGTGTTTGTGGTGTGGTGTGGTGTATGTAATGTATGTATGGTGTATGATGTGTATTTGTGATGTGTGTATATGTGTGTGTGATGTGGGGTGTGTGTGTGTGTGTGTGTGATGTGTATGTGTGAGGTGTGTGTGTGTGTGTGTGTGTGTGTGTGTGTGTGTGTGTGTGTGTGTTTGTGTGGCGACTCAGCCCTAAATTGCTTAAAACCTTCTAATAACTTGTCATTGCATTTGGAATAAAATAAGACCAGAGATCTTGGCGTATTCAGACCCACTACCAAGAGCTGCAGCTTCAAGTTTGGTTTTTGTTGTCTACCGGCCTTTCACTGCTGTTCAACTTGCCCTGTTTTCTCCGTTCAGGATTCTTGCATTAGCTGTAGCAGAAATGTCTTGATCTTGTCACAGCCTTTCTCTTCTTGTCATTAATACTTTGCCTTGGATGGCGACTTCTCAGAGACTTCTCCAGCAATGGGATCCTAAGTAAAGAGATTGTTTTCACAGTCCTATATTTTTTATTGTACTTATTTATTTGATATTGCATGGCTTACTGCCAGAATGTAACTATGGATAGAAAGTGTCCTTTTCATACATGAATCCTAGAACACATACATTTATCATTTATGTATATGCAACTTAGCAGGAGTGTTTGAAAAGGGGAGGGGAATATGAGGAGGTGACGAGTTAGGAAGGTGTATAAGGAGGGTGAGTGTGGTTATGTACTATATATATGGATAAAATGTCTTTTAACCCTGCTCTCCCTCTTTACTTCCTACATTATCCCTCCTGCTCCATGCCTTTCTTTCCCCATCTTCTCCTTCCTGTCCTTTCCCCCCACCTCTTTCTTTCTAGTGAGACAGGGTCTCACCATATAGCCCTGGATGACCTTGAACTCATAGAAATCCATCTGTCTCTCCCTTCTGAATGCTGGAATTAAAGGTGTGTACTGCCACACTTAGCTTATTTATTCATTTATTTATTTTTTAATGCACTGAGCTTAATTTGTGCTGCCTGTATGTGCATGGGTAGGAGGCCAACCACTGAGGCATAGGCAACCTACCAGGGGCCACATCTATAAGAAAGGTGGCTTTCTTTCGCCAGAAGACATCAACTGTCAATATGCCTTCAGCGAGGGCCCTTGGGAGCCGTCCCCCCTCTAAATGGAAATTTTGTTTATCAAGACAGGGTATCTCTCTAACAACCCTAGCTGTCCTGGAATTAGCTCTGTAGACCAGGCTGGCCTCACACTTACAGAGAACTGACTGCCTCTGCCTCCCAAGTGCTGGGATTAAAGGCATGTTCCACTACCACCAGGCCAGATGGAATTTTAATAGGCTTGGTTTTGTGCAGGTAATAACAGCTGGCATGTTCATGTATGCAAAACTATACTATGTCCATAGGGAGCATTTCCCAGGTCTCCTACCTATCCTCTGTCCCTGACATTCTTTCTGCCTCTACTTTCACAGGGTTCCCAAAGCCTGGGAAGGGAGGAGGGTGGTATATAAGTCAGACCTATGGATGAGGACTTATAGTCTGTTCTTTGCACTTTAGACAGCCATGCATCTCTGCATTAACCACCACCTACTGCAATAAGAAGCTTCTCTGATAAGGTGGGGAGCTTTGTGGATATAATCATAAATATTTAGAAGGCAGGTGGACAACCTGACCACTTAGAAAAACACAATTAAGTACCTTAGGGTCTATGAATTCCCTGGTCATGGTTTTGGCCATGTTTAAAGTACCAGGCACAAATTCTCCTATGGAAATGGCCTCAAATCCAATCAAGAAAGTGGTTTTTTTTTTTTAACTCCATAAATAGTCATGCTGCTTTAGTGCCAGTAGGCACATCTTGTCTGGAGGGTCAGTATTATAGCATGAAGGGTCCAGTGCTAGATGAGACCCTTTCTTTAATGCAGGCTGCACAGCACCTTCCCAGCATCATGACAGCTAGCCAGCAGGGAAAATTTTCCCATCAGTTCATGGCAGATTTCTCTGTGTCTTGCATCCAAAGTGTGCTATGTCTTTAGCAATAGGGACTTACCATCTA
This sequence comes from Onychomys torridus, assembly GCF_903995425.1. NCBI lineage: Eukaryota > Metazoa > Chordata > Mammalia > Rodentia > Cricetidae > Onychomys > Onychomys torridus. The sequence continues at coordinate 7,611,434 of NC_050450.1, forward strand.
GTTGTGGTGGGCAACAAAGAATGATGGCAACACCTATATTGTTTTGGGATCTCTGGTTCCTCCTTGACTACTAACTTGAAGGAAGTGTATTAGTCAGGGTGGATCAGATACCTATATATCTATATCTATCTATATCTCTCTATATAGAAAGGAAAGTGATTGGATGGTTTACAGGCTACAGTTCAGCTAGTCCAACAATGACTACCTACCCCCTGGAGGTTCACTTATCCAGGAGTCATTCTGTCCACAAGGCTAGATGTCCCAGCTTGTCTTCAGTCTACACCATGATTCCAAAGAAGTCGGCTCTATACCAGTGAGAGGAGAAGAAGCAGGCAAAGAACGAAAGGCTGTTTCTTCCATGTCCTTTATGTGGGCTGCCAGCAGAAGATGGGGCCCAGACTAAAGGTGGAACTTCCCACTCAAAGACCTCAATTAAAGGTGTGTCTCCCCACCCCAAAAGTTCCTGATTAAAACTGGTTCTTCCACATTTTAATGACTTAATTTTAAAAAAAGTCTCTCACAGGTGCACCCAGTTGTTTGGGTTTTAGATGTACTTAAGTTGACAACTAAGAATAGCTATTATAAGTCCATCCCTTGTCAACTTGACACACAATCATATCTCCTAAGTTATGCTTAATTTCAAAAGAAAAAAATGACCAGGTCATAATTAAGCCTAACGTGTTATAACTAACTATCGCACATATAACCAAAATGCATTGTATATTTATCCAGGTCATAATTGTGCCTAATATGGCATAACTATCCTTTATACAATTGCAAACACATTTTACATTTTAGAATAGGTGGCAGTGCCTCTTGAGTGGGATTCTTTCGGTATTTCAAAACTTAAATATGATAACCACTGATAATCTCTTAAGTGGTGTTACATTGATAAAGAAATCGAGGAAAGAAAATACAAATATCTGTATAAACACATTCTTAAAAAAAGGATGACAGAAACACATCAATTATAATCCCAGTTTCTACAACTGGTCATGTGGCCTTAGCTTATATCTATAACTACCTTCCTCTATTGCCCACTCTGTATTTCCTCCACCTTCAACAAGCACCTCAGCAGGTCTTGGGCTCTTTTCCTGGAGGAGTGACCCATACCTTCATTCCCCATATGTCTGTGCCCTATGCCATCCTGCCTGGATTAGGCTGTTGTAGTTTCCAGGTGACTTTAATCACAGGTTGTGGTAGCACCAAGAGATGCCCTAAAGGATCTACTGCACTCCAGACATAATCCTTCTTACCTCCACTGTGGAGAAGCAATCCAGTTTTCTCTTGATAATCTGATTTGGGGACCCATTAGACCTACTGTGTTGGATTTCCCCCAGTGTGCAGTTACCCTCATGAAAGGCCATAGGCCCCTCTGAGGAAGGACTGGAGAACGGCTGACAGTAAAAGTCTTAGGTAATTTATTAAGGTCCTTCCTCAGGGAAATCTGGTATTACTTTCATTCAAGGGGTTCTAGGTCTGCAAATTAGCTCAAGCCTGGAAACTGACTCATAGCCGAGATTGCCTTTTGCCAAGATCCAGTGCAGCTTCTCTGTCATTTGAGAAATTTTCTGCTTGTACAGATGCAATAGGCTTTTTATCTTTTCAGGCCTGGAAACACCATGATGGATTAGCAAGTACCAAAAGTTCATGTAAGTCATGCCACTGTAAAAACCACTTTGCCTGTGCTGTCCATTATGGCCCATGCCATTATGGATGTTGCTTTGTTAATGCTGCCCATTAAGATAACTACAATCACCTTGTCTTTGACAATTCAGTTCTGCTACTCCAGGACCCAATTAAAACTATTACATTTAATTCATCCAACTGAGCAACAGCGTCTCTGTAAAGGGGGAAAACAAAGCTCCTCAAATGTGCTGGTGCCTCTCTCACCATTTTGCATCTTATAGGATTAGTGAAAGGTATGTATTCTGGGCCTTTTCATTGTGGAGGATTAGCTTTTACACAGCGTACCCACTCTAGCCTTGCAATTTTCCTGAGTCTGAAAACCCTTCATCAACACTAAGCCAAGGGACATCCTGCATCTCCTACTCCTTTCAGTAGGCCATCTTTTGACAAATGATTTGGCCAACCATTCACACTTGGACACCTTCTTTTTTAACTGTGAGAGCTTCCTTATTAAACCTAGACTCTCCACACACTGGCCCATATCAATAAACTCAGTCTGATCCAGTTTTATGTTCCTTCCATTATTATCCCACACCCTTAAAATCCATTCCCACACATATTCCCCAGACTTCTGATGGAAAGAATTAGCAAAATCATTAAGCTCCTTAGTAGTGTAGTGCATTTCCTCAATGGCTGCACTTTCTACCTCCGCTCTAGAAGCTTTCTTTGCCTTTAGTATGCTTATAGGTCTAGAGGCAACTATTGGTTGGCCCCAAGGAACATCAGTATTATCTTGCCTGGCATTTTCTTCAGGTGGTTTATCAGACAATGAAGGGTTAATTTCCTCAGTCAAAGTTAGGAAAGGCACTATTTCAGGGTGTGTGTTCTTGCTAGTTTAATGTCGACTTAGCACGAACTAAAGTCATCAGAGTGGAGGGAACCTCAATTGAGAAAATGACTCCAGGAGAGGTAAGCCTGGAGGGCATTTTCTTAATTAGTGATTGATGGGGGAGGGCCCAGCCAATTTTAAGTGGTGCTGTCTTTGGGCTGGTGGTCCTGTGTTCTATAAGAAAGCAGGCTATGCAAGCCAGGAGGAACAAACCAGTAAGCAATACCCCTCCATGCTTCCACATCAGCTTCTACCTCCAGGTTCCTATCCTGCTTGAGTTCCTGTCCTGACTTCCTTCAGTGATGAACAGTGATGTAGAAGTATAAGCCACATAAACCCTTCCTTCCCAATGTGCTTTGGTCATGGTGTTTCCTCCAAGCAACAGAAACCCTAACCAGGATAGGGTGTGAGTGCATCATCTGCTGAGGGTAGAGAGACTGCTTTCTCAGATAAGATAAGCCCTTGAGAATCTGACGGTTCAAGTTCTCAGCTTCAGTAGGGTCCTCCCACACATCCCCATCCCAAGATACAGGATCCCATTCTTTACCAATTAATGCCCTTACCCTAACCTCCAACATACTCTGAGGCAAGGTCTTGAATTTTCACTGTAATTCAGCCAGTCTTATATTGAGGGCTTCAGTTTGATTTTGGCAATTTGAGCTCTGTGGTTGCTGGAGAGAAGATTCTTTTCCAGGGCACACTTAGAAACCTGTTTATGCTCATTAGACTGTTTATGCACACCTGGTCATTTTTATCACTAGTTCATTGTCCTTTGCCATATTCAGAGTTGCTAAAAGTTGGTTAATTTTATCACAGAGCTCATTCTTTTTATTTGTCAGTTTATCCAGAGATGCTAAAAGCAACTGACCAGTATCATCATTTTCCTTATTTTTCCATAAACTGTCAAAAGTTGCTGCTCACAACTGGTGAATCAGGAAAATCAAATGCTTTTATCTCCCTAATTTGTAATGTAGCTCACACATGGGCTTTCAGTATTCTCTGAGCTCCCAGGAAAGGCTTCAGTAACTAGAGAGGCTTTGGTAGCTGCAGGTGTTGGCAAATTGAAAAGTCTGTTCCAGATACTTGAAAGGTTCATCCTTATACTTCTGTTGTTCTAGAACCACTTCTGCTGCCAAAATCTGTACTAGTCAGGGCTCTCTAGAAGATTGTATCTTATAGAATGAATTAGTATATACCTATATACTGATTATATTATAATATATACTATATATGTGTGTATATATATATATATATATTTATATATATATATATATATATATTATATAAAGCCCAGAAGTTCCTAGAATCTGGAAGTTGTTCAGTCCATGAGGCTAGCTGTCTCAGTTGGTCTTCAGATTATGCCGGAATCCCAAAGTAGGCTCTAATGCCAATGAAGGAACGGACTTGCTGGTGAGAGCAAGCAGGCAAAGAGCATGGCCTTCATTTTTCCATGTCCTTTATGTAGGTTGCTAGCAAAAGATGAGCACCAAATTGAGCTTCCTACCTCCAAATATCAAATTAAAAATAGGTCTTCCAACTTTCAATGATTTAATTAGGTAAAGACCCCTCCCTAGTATATCAATATGCTTGAGTTTTAGTTAATTTCAGATGTATTCCAGTTGACAACCAAGAACAGTCACCATAGGAGGTAACCCACACCTGGCATTGATATTCCCATTTAATAACAAATGTCTTCTGTGGACAATGCTGTTCACTAACCTTGGGTACCTCTGTTAAATCTCAATTTAAAATTTATATTTTAATTATCTTAAGAACTAGTGGTGATTCTTCATACATCCTTAGTTTAGTTTAACTGACCCCATCTTCTCATTTGGTGGCTGGGGAACTAGAAATAGCTGTTGGTGGAGGGATGCATTCAGAGAGGAGTGCAATGTAAGTAAAATGAATGCAGAGAGCTGGAATACTAGAGCAGAAGGATTTAATCAGGGTAATGGAGTTATGTGGGTAGGGTTAGTAGGGGCTAAAGTAAAGTCTAAACCAAAATGAAGTGTACATGAAGAAGCTACTTGAGAACCTATGACTTTGTGACCAGTATCTGGCACATGGATCCCATGCAATCAGAATGGTTATTTTAATCACTCATTACCTTGCTTTAAATGCAAGTACCCACCCACAAATTTCTGTTTCTACAGAAATTCTAACAACCATGTTTGAATTTGTGGTGGCAGAGGCTCCAAGAGGAACTGACTTGTTTCCTTCTTCTGTGTGTCTTGCAGTGTCATCCTGCTACATGTGTGAAAGGGAACAGAGAGAGAGCAAGGTATCAATCAAGATTCTGTTCAGCTGCAAGCAGCAGAAATCAAAGATAAATGGGGAGTTAACTGACAGGGACTATTTTCTCCTCACATAGTAATATATGGAGATTCTTGTAGTCAAGGGCTCATGCCAAATAGCTTTCTTTCTCCTTGCTCTTCAGTCTTCTCCTTAGGGTTTCTAAGTATTATCTAATGCACATCACAGGACACATTTCCCATGGACCCATACACACTGCACTTTGTGTGTGGTGGTTTGACTCATGTATTTGAATGCTTGGCCCAGAAGGAGTGGCACTATTAGGAGCTGTGGCCTTGTTGAAGTAGGCATGGCCTTGTTGGAGGAAGTATGTCATTGTAGAGGTGGGCTTTTGAGATCTCATATATGCTCAAGCTAGTCCCAGTGCACAGTGTCTCCTTCTGCTGCCTGTGGATTAAGATGTAGGACTCTCAGCTCCTTCTCTAGCACTATGTCTGCCTGCATATTGCCATGTCCTACAGCATAATGGACTAAACCTCTGAAACTAAGCCAGACCCAATTAAATGTTATCCTTTATAAAACTTGCTGTGGTCATGGTGTCTCTGTATAGCAATAGAAACCTAAACTAAGACAGCGTGGTAATAGCACTATCTGGAATCACATGGTATAGGTCAGGAGCACAGCATGGAAGTTCAGCACTCAGATACCATTTACTTTTCAGGGAGTTTTGGGTTCATATCTACTCTCACAATATTGAACAGCATCTTCACAGCTATATCATTCTTCACAATTAGAATATTTTCATACTACACTTGAGTCACTGGTTCCTTCTTACTTGTCTTTGTCTTTTTGTTCTTCTTACATGGAAAAACACAGATACAGTTTAATCTACCTTTGCCCTCTCCTTGAATCTTTCTATAGCACTGGCTGATCCACATCAGATACTCCATGTAGATTGCTATGACTTTTGCTTATCTTTGACTGTACTCTCATAAGCCTCTTATGCTATTCTTTGGTAGATTAATATTTGCTATAGTAAAACAAAGCCTTCAGTTCCAGTGGGTTGACATATGAATGCTAGTATCTTCACTGTAAATCTGTTGTGGCTTGAGTAGAAAACTAGGTTATCTTTTCTTAGGCCACCCAAGGATCTAGACAGCTTCCCTCTTGTTTTTACATTGTGTGTGTGTGTGTGTGTGTGTGTGTGTGTGTGTGTGTGTGTGTGTGTAAATGTGCATGTGTGGAAGCCAGGAACAACTAGCAGGAACTGATTCTCTTCTCTTACCACATGGTTCTCAGAAATTAAACTGAAGTCATCAGGCTTGGTGGCAAACACTTTATCTGCTAGGTGTCTTGAGGCCTTCAGTCAGCTTTCATCTTATGGCCATTTCTGTAGATGCCTTCCAAGATCATCACTTCAGGGGAAACAAAAAATGGGGAGCAGGGCAGATAGGGTCAGCACCTCATGTAGGAAGGAAGACATCGCTCTAATTTGTATTCGCTGACCAATGTTAGTTACTGCATAAATGCAAGGGAGTGACAATGAGTCTTTCATGTTCTTGGGAAGAAGAAAGGAGATGGAGCCAGCTATAAAAAAGCACTTATGGTTTCAAACACATCAGTGCTCACTGGGCTATGCACATAAAGTGCAAGCTGTTGGCTGCTAATAATTAGCACTATAAAATATCACTTAAAAATTATGCAATGTAGCAAGAGCTTGGGAGAACCACATTACATCACTTTAGGTTTACTAATTTCAGCACTGGGACAGAGGACAGTTCCCTGTTCATCTGTGTGCGTTCCATATTAACATGGCTGCTGTATCTGTCTCTCCATCATCTGACTCACAAATACATAGAGGGTACAGTCTCTTGGGGTAGCTTCTAAGTGCTGAGAAACATAAGTCAGTGGATAAATGCCCCAGCCTTCCTGTGCTCTAGCATGACAATTCTGTGATGTGTTCCATGTGGGTCTTTTAGGGTACCCAGTTAGTTTGTTTACACACGTTTGTTGGCCTTCTTCCTACCCTCCTTTGTGTTTCCTAATTCCTCACTTCTGTTTCCTGAAATCTTTCAGTAAATCAAATATGTGCAATAGGATGTCTTTCATGGGAGACAAAATAAAAATATTATGTAACTAATTTGGAAAGTATAAGTTTAATTGTATTTGTTACAGAATTTTGAGAACTTTTAATATTCAAATGAAATGTTTATTTTTGATTATCCAAGAAAGTACTGTAGAGGACAGTGAGATGGCCCATCAGGTATAGGTTTTGGTGTCATTGCCTGAGGATTTGAGTTGTCTACTGAATTTCACATAAAGGTAAAAAGAGAGATCTATCCCACAAAGTTTACTAAAACCTCCAAAATATGTGCACTCCCCCTCTCACACACACTAATAATAATAATAATAATAATAATAATAATAATAATAACAACAACAACAATAACAATAATACAGTTTCATCCAGGCCCATAAAGACAAATATTACATGTTCTTTTTTGTTTATAGATCTACAGGCTAGTAATGGTTGCTAAGAGAGGGAGAATTAATTTTCTCCAGGGATTATAATCTCTCAAATTATTCAATTTCAAGTGTGTAGCTCTAAACACACACACATATGAGAAACACTAAATGGAGTCAAAAGTTACATATGCATTTTACAGAAGAGGTTAATAACAGTAAGGAGTGGAGGTGACATGGGAAGAGTTGAAGTGGAGAGGAGGGGGCATAACAATGTAAATACTCTTGCACAAAATAAAAATTTCAAATTAGTGGACAGAAGAGGTGGCTTAGTGTTTAAGAACAATGGCTATTCTTCCAGAGGTTCTGAGTTCAATTCCTAGCAACCACATGGTGGCTCACAACCATCTACAATAGGATCTGGTGCCCTCTTCTGGCATGCATAGCACTCATACATAAAATAAAATAAAATAAAATAAAATTAAATTAAATTAAAAAATAAAATTGAGAGAACTCAAAAAATTTAAAAAGAAATATGGAAATTAGAAACCCTAATCTTTATCATAAACTTCTATCCCCAGGTAAACTTCCAGAATCAACAGTCCATAAAACACAAGACCAGGGAGCCCATCTCCAATCTCATTTTTTCAACTTCCTTGACTTTTTAATAAAGAAAAACGTTAATGTTTCTAAAAAATGTAGAACTATGGGTGGAGAAAGAAGATTTTTAAGTGCATCGAATTATGAACACCCCCATTTCATTGCACAAAGAAGAATGAGCTATACTATGAGTACCTAGTCCCAAGCAAATAGTCAGTCATGGTGCCTGAGTAAGTGTCACTGAGTGGCATAATTTTCCCTTGAGAATTCATGCAACTTCCATGGTAAGATGGTATCATGTGCTCTTCAATTGAGAAGATCAAGCTCACATCCCTCTTTAATTACTGTGCTGAATAGTGAGATTAAACCCAGCAGTAACACACCTCCTCTGTAGGTCTCTGGAACTATCTCATGCTCTGGTTAATTGTATCAGCCAGCAGAGAATGATTAGCATAATTAATCTTACCCTGTGATTACCCTGAGGAGGAAGCTGTGCTGAGTTGCACAGGTGGGACAGGGTGAATGAGTGACTGTGTCTGTTTTCAACTGGCAAAGAAGCATGAACTGGAGGACGGTTGAGAACAAGCCAGAGTCATCAGAATGAGGTGGAGCTGTTTCATGGGACAGGGGAGGAAGTCTGTGGGTCAGGGCTCAAAGAATGGCATATGCCACTATATAGCCACCCAATTCTGGGTCTCCTCTAAGATAGGAGCTGTTTTTTTTAATGTAATCTTTTTGAGAATTTTATACATAAGTAATAAATTTACATAATTCCCACTCTTTCTCCTTGCTCCAACTGTACCCATGAAATCTCAGCAATATGGTTGTCTAAATAAAACTTGCATAGGACCACATCATGAGTTGACATGCCATTGTGGATGAGGGAAATCTGACAAGACCCCAGCCCTAAATGAAAATCTACAGTCAATGTCTGTTGAGAGAGGGAGAACCATTCTTCTCTAGGCATGAGCTCCCAATATGTTATCCCAAGTGGTCACCTATAACCCACATCTATAGGAGCAACACTAGACAGGAGCTCTTTGAGTATTGTGTGTTTGCTCCTCAGGGTACTATCTCTTGGAACAGGGGTGTGTCTCCTATTAGCTTCGTGTGGAATAATACCTAGAATAAGATGGGAAACTCAAAAACAGGATGGAATCTGGATAAATAAAAGCATTATATTAAAATTAAGATATAGATATGGTTGGGCAAATGGCTAGATAACAGATGAAAATTAAAGAGATACATTATGCTGATAGTGAACTAGTCTGTTCACTTTTCATCTTCATCTTTTTCTTCTTCCTCTTTCTATTCTTCCTTCTCCTCCTCCACCATAACCTCCTCCTCCACCACAACCTCCTCCTCTTCCTCCATCTCCTCTTCTTCCTCTTGTAGCTAGAAGGTTTCTCAGGTATTGCCTGGCCCCAGAGTCCCACCTGGCCCTGTGGTCACGCAGTTGCTTATAAAATAATCACTCAGAGGCTTAATATTATTTACAAACAATATGGCCTATGGCAGGCTTCTTGCTAGCTAGCTCTTATATCTTAAATTAACCCATTTCTATTAATCTTTGTTTTGCCACATGGCCATGGCATTACCAGTCTGCTGGCATCTTGCTTCTCCTTCGGCGGCAGCTGGCATCCCTCTCTCCTCTCCTTTCTTCTCTCTGTATACCTGCTTGGATTTCCCACCTACCTTTAAGCTGCCTTGCCATAGGCCAATGCAGCTTTGTTTATCAACCAATCAGAGCAACACATATCCCACAGCATCCTCTTCCTTCTATAGCATCTTGCTTAATTATCTCACCAATTTACTATGCCCACAGACTTTCAATTAAAGGGTGACTAGCAATTTCTAGAAATGGTTGTTAAAATAAAGAAGGATGGGTTTCACATCAAGACACTTGGGCTCCACAGTCTTCAAATAGGTCCTGAAATTCTACTTTATTAGTCATGTAGAAAGTGAGCCCCATTTTCACCAGTTAGTCCTGGTACCTTATTTGTAGAAATGATATCTCTCTTGTTTTGTTTTTGTCTTCCTTCCTTCCTTCCTTCCTTCCTTCCTTCCTTCCTTCCTTTCCTCCCTCCCTCCCTCTTTTCTTTCTTTCTTTCTTTCTTTCTTTCTTTCTTTCTTTCTTTCTTTCTTCTTTTCTTTCTTTTGAGACAAGGTCTCTCTATAGAGCCCTTACTATCCTAGAACTTGCTTGGTAGTACATGTTGGTCTTGAACTCACAGAGATGTACCTGCCTCTGTCTCCTGAGTGCTGGGATTAAAGGCATGCAGGACTATGCCCAGCTTGAAAAATCATTTCTCTTTATGAATGAAATGATTTAATTAACTCTTCAGTTATTCTATTTATCATTTTAGAAAGGTTTACACCAAGAAATGGAGCAAGTGAGAGTAGCTTGTTGAAAGTCACATGGTTATAACCACATTTGCCTTGGTGCAGAGGAATGTAAGGGGGATTATAAAAGGTTTGACATGTTCTTTATCCAATGTTCTTAGGATAAAAATCCATGCAGAAATCAGGGAAGGTATCCTCAATTTGTGTCTGTACATATGCATATATAGAGTTCAGTTGTGTGGGGGCACGCACATGTGCATGCACGCATGCACACATACAAGTGTTATGTGTTTGTAAAGGTCCAAATCTGGTACCAGGGGTCTTTCTTGATCTCTCTCTCTACCATATTGATCGAGGCAGGGTCTCTAAATCAGACCCAGAGAGCTCACTTACAAGGCTAGTGTAGTTAGAGAGATTTCTTTAAAGATTCTGTCTCCACCTCTGTATATACACATGAGAAGTGGGGGTCAGATCTCCAGCACCCATACAAATGTTGCATGGACATGGTAGACTACTTATCACTTCAACTCATATTTTAAACACTTATTCTGTGTCAAACATAGAAGTTTAATGATGAATACAACAGTCACTTTTGTCTTCATTAAATTTACACTGTAGAACAAATATTAATGAGAATATGCTCAAGATCCAGCTTTATGAATTCTCTAAATATTTTAACATATGGTGTTAAGAAAGCTTATATTCAGGTATGGTGGCACATACTGGTAACCTCAGGAAGCTGAGGTGAGAAGATGGGGAGTTCAAGTCCAAGTCCAACCTGGGCTTCATATGGAGGTTCTCTTTCAGATGGCAAAAAGTTACAGTAGGTAGGCCTGACCCAGCCTTGGAAGTCCAGCTAGGCACGTTTCCTTTATGAAGTTGGTATCCAAGTATGAATGAGAACTAATCAGGTGAATGGAGAATAAAAACATGTAATCCACGCAGTGGAGGAGGAGGGTGTCAGAGCAGAGAATGCAGAGCCTGAAAAACTGTCATGAGAGAGGTTGGACATTTCAGAGGAGCATTTCTTCAGAAAAAGCACAGGCTGGGCAGCTGGATGAGGCACATCTTCAGCCAAATAAGGATGGTGGGACTCTGATCATGGCTCAGGGTTGGGTGAGGGCAAAACTATCTCAAAGAAGGTGTGGAAGTTAGAGAATTTATATAGAAGGAGACCATTGAGAGGTCAGAGCTTATTTGGAGTACAAAGAAGCTCTAGGAGGGGAGGCCTGTAAATAACTGTGATTAAGTGGAGGGTGCTGGAGACCTGTTTCACTTGATGTTAGCTGCCTTCAAAGATGTCAGTAGGATTAAACAAGCCTTCTGAATGTCACATAAGAATCTAGGAAGACAAATCCCTGCCAGTCCCACTTGTCTGTATGATAAAGACATCTGCTTTTTCTTCTTCACCCCAAGTACAAAGGCTGTATTTCTGTTAACCAACACTTCTGTACTGAGTAGCATGTATCATTGATTACATGGCAGTTTCTGCGATCCTGTAGTTTATAGAGGAATGAGATAGACATGTTAAATAAATAATTGTGGGTACAAATCAGCATAAAGGAAGCCATGGGAGTGTCACCAGAAGGCCACTTGGTCTAAGGAGTCATTATTGGTACAAAGTATTGAGATGAGAACTTTATATCTAAATCTAAAGAGTAAAGGAGGATTATCAGAACCAGCATGTAGCCATCACCTCAGCATGAGCACCTCTTCCTTCTAAAGAGTAAAGGAGGATTATTAGAAGGAAGAGGTGCTCATGCTGAGGTGATGGCACATGCTGGTTCTGAGTATGTGCACCAATTCTGGGATGGTACAAGCAACTGAAAGAGAACATATGTTGCTGCAAAAGAGACACACATTGAGAGACTAGACCAAACAGGTCAGCAAGCCTTGGCTACATGGATGTGTGCCACACAAAGAACTCTCTTCCAAGAGAAAAAATGAGTCCAGGGAAATTTAAATGAGAGAACAGTAAGAGCTGGTGTTTTTATTCTTTACATTTCAGAGCAGCATAGTGCAGGGATTCTTGTTTCAACTAGTTTATGACTTATCCCAGGGGAAATATAAGTATCTAGCAACCATGAGAAAGAAGGGGAAGTATGGGTGTCTTGAGATATGTTTTGCTGTGTGATTCTGAGCAGGTCCTGTCTCCTTCCAAACTTTATCTCCCTCCTTGTGCACCAAGATTGTGGGCCCAGAATTCAGTAAACATGTATTGAGTCTTTGGAGATAAATATAGTTCATTTCTAGCCATGGGCTTTGGTTATGGTGGAGCTGGCCCATACCACCCCTGATAAAGGGCTTCTTGAAATATAAGGTCATACTTTTATTTGAAAACTTCTTATATGAGAACACTGTATTTGTATGATTTATAACTCCCTCTCCTCTTTCCAACTCTTCCTGTCCCTTCTATCCCCTTGCTAACAACATGACACTTTTGTAATTATTGTTGAGATATAAATATAAATAACATGCATACACATATCCTACTGCATACAGTTAGAGTTGCCAACATGTATTTAGAACTGATCACTTAGGAGTAGGGAATATATCCCTGAAGAAAACTGGTTCTCCCTCCCTCAGAAGCCATTTCCATATGTAGCTCTTCATTTAGGGCCTTGTGGAATTTTCCTCTATCCATGTTGGCATAGACCATCTTTTAAAATGCAATTTCACTGTAGATTGCTATGTTCTGACACTAGAAAAGCACAGTAAACCACACCCACATAAAGCCTGACAGAGGATCAGGGAGGCTATGACATCAGGGTGGCAATGGCTGCCTTTGTAACATTGGCATGACAAGTTTCTCAGCCCCTTCCAAGGGAAATAAAACATCATCAAGTACAGTGACACACAACAGGCAAGTGTCAGACCTATTCCCACACGCAATTTGTGTCTCAAGTCTTTCTTCCAGAATCATTTTCACTTTTCAATTACAGGATTCTTCCAGCAGGGACAAATGAACCAAACATTAAGTGAATAAGAAAGGAAGAAATATGGGTAGTTTTTCAAGTGGAAAAGGAAAAGCAACCATCTTGCCTCCCCTTGGTGTTCCCTAGCAAGCAACTCAACTGCTGGCAGAGATTCATTTTCTGAATTATGCATTGGGCAAATCTTTCTGGAAAGGGCCTGGTAGTGAATCACCTGGGTCTTTTGGGCCATAAAGTCTCTTTTGCTAATAGTCAATTCTACATCTGTAGCATGAAGATAGTCATAATAATATGTCCCCTAGTGGGTTTGCCTCTGTTACAAATAAAACCATAAAATCACCCAGGAGTCACATCTGACCTGTGGGCTGTAGTTTGCCAGCCCCTGCACTAATTGTCCAAGAAGCTTCTCTTTTATTCCCCTAGGGGTGGAGGGGAGAGGAGAAAGAGGTGTGAAGTTAGACAGATATTGGCTGGAAGCCTGCTCTGCTTCTATAGGTGCATGGCTCTGCTCCTTGGGGTGGCTGAGCAGGATAGCCCTCACCACTCCCTACACTACTTTCTCCTTGAGACAGAACATTTATTTGATGAGAAACTGCTTCTGTCCTACTCTTATCCCAAATATTCTGGATCCAGAGATACATCCTGTGACCTGAGCTATAGCAACCAATTCACAATAACATCCTTCAGAGATTTCTGATGGTATCCACCACATAGGAGCCATGAATGATGCTAAACATTCTACCTTGCACAGCATACCTTTTTAATATATCATTAATCTGTTCCCAAATATTAGTAATACTGAAGCTTAGGATCCTGTTATAAAGTAAACTGCTAATAGAAGCCTTCTCCTTAATAAAATATATTTTCTAGAGTGGGGTACCTATTATCCTTTAAAATAAAATATTTGATCACCCCAGATTCCTAGATATCAACATTAGAAAGAAATGATTCATATCCTTGAAGGGTTATGAAAGTCTTTATCTTGATATAGGGATTGATAGATTATTCATTTCCTTATTTTTACTATGTATAAAAATGGGACAGAAATATCACTTATCTTAGGACTTTTATGAGAACTAAATGGTAGTATACACCAGGGCAGAAAGCAACCTCACCATCCTGTGCCCATTTAAAAGGTATAGGAAACTGAGATACAGACAATGTAAGTGGTGTCTCACAACGCACAGATAGTGAGGTAAGGCAAACTGAATGTGTGAACCGACTGTGTAAGAGCCTTGAGTTTCCTTTTAATTAAGCATTCCCTAGGGCATAAGGTAACCAAGAAAAAAATCAAAGAACAACCTTGCCAACTGAACAGTGAAGTAATTAGGTGGAAGTCAATAGTAACAAGTTTGTGCAATTACAGGGAGCCAAAGGCTCAGAAGCATCTACCACTTGGCTGTTTGGTGGACTTGTGGCCCAAGGGCAAGAAATGTGACAGAGGAATTGACTCTGCTAGATGATCAGTTATTTGATATTTCCCAAGCAGCCAACATTCCCATCCCAGCCATAGCCAAAGAAATGGACAATTACAACTGATTAAATAAATACTCTTTGAGAAGTACTTTCTTCAAGGAAAGAGTTTTCAGCTGTGACAGCTTAGCCTGGTTGTTAGTTTGACACATCTGTAAAGAGAGAACCTAAAAAAATTGCCTTCATCAGATTGGCCTGTGACCATGTCTGTGAGGCATTCTCTTAATTGCTGATTGATGTAGGAGAGTCCACCCCACTGTGGGCTGTAATGATATATCGTGTACCCCAATGAAGCTTGCCTTGAAGATCAGCAGACAGCAAACCACTAGATTAGGCCAGACAGTGGTGGCACACACCCTTAATCCTATCACTTGGAGACAGAGATCTGATCTCTGTGAGTTCAAGGCCACACTGGGAACAGAGCCAAGCATAGTGGCACATACCTTTAATCCTAACACTTGAGATCTCATGCCTTTAATCCCTTTAATGTCTGGACAGAGAAAGGTATATAAGGTGTGAGGAAACAGGAACTCACTTTCTTTAGACTGAGGATTTCCTAGAGGTGAGAACTTGTGGCTGGCTTGCTCTGCTTCTCTGATCTTTGAGCTTTCACCCCAATATCTGGCTCTGGTTTTTTCTATTAATAAAACCATTTAGCAATTTGTGTTACAGTGGGCACTGCTGTCCTCAAGCAGGTGGGCCTGGGATGTAGAAGAAAGGCAGCTGAGTAAGCCAGAGGAAAAACAGTGTTCCTCCATGGTTTTTGCTTCAAGCTCCATCCTTGTGTTTCTGCCTTAGCTTTCCTCAATGACAGACTACAACTTGTAAACCAAATAAACCCCTTCCTTCTCAAGTTGTTTTTGGTGAGTGCTTTATCACAGCAACAGAAAGCATAGTAAATGTTGCCCCCATCTGAATTGTGAACCAAAAGGGTGTATATAAGATTATATATCAACTTATTAATGGGTGCTATGGGAATACAGACTCACAGGTATAGGATAGGGTAGATCCAGTTGCAGTCTTGCTTTTTACAGGAAAGATGGGGATTGACACACACCACTTTGCACTCCTGACTCAGTCTTCCCAACCCAAGAGAGCATGATCCCCCTCTCTCTTCCCTTTTAAGATGTCATATAGGCAGACAGGAAGCACTGCCTCTGTCCAGCCAGGTAGCCCAAGGTCATAATACCCATTACACTTCCCCTTTTTTGTCTAAATAAGAAGGTTCTAAACCCAATACAAAACTATATTCAATAAGAATGATTATCAAGAGTTGTCCAGGAGAAAGAAAGAGTAATAACATAAACAAAAATGGAAATACAACCAACAAGAACAACATCATGCAAGAAACACGTATAAGATGTCCAGAATACAGGTAAATGGCAAAATAAATAGATTACTCCAATAACTTTCCCATCCAGAAGAATCTAAATTTAGTACCTTATATATTTTTAGCTAAGACACAAGAGGATTGTAACTGTAACCATCTAATCTTCAACCCCATCAAAGACCTGAGAAGGAAAATAATATTACCTGAGTAAGAAGGAAGTACAAGCAAGTGACTTCCAAAAGATGCAAGGAATGACAGAAACAGCTGGCTGCCTGAACAGTCACCCAAGTGCCTGGACAGTCACTCTGCAATGTTGGGGCATCCATTTTTGGCTACAGGCCTAGAATATCTGACAGACAATTTTTAGAAGCAAGACAATTTTGAAAGACTGTCCTACCCTGTCTTGGCACAGTTCAACAGTCATCTCCTTGAGTCCTACTCCTCTGGAGAGGACAGCGTGCTTACTGTCAGGAGTCAAGGCAAAGACAGTTCTATGCCATATTTGCCAAGAAGAAGACAAATTCCATATGGAGTGTCTTTGATGCCCAACATCCTCTTGGGACTGGATTGGTGCTGCCAGGAGCAATCTTGTCTGATGCCAACAGAGTTCTAAGTTATTAAAACAATTATATGTCATATTCTCCAGGTCTATGAAGTGTTTGAAGATTACCTATCTATGTGACATATTTCTGTATATCTAGAAAAACTAACAACTATAAATATGACAAGCATGGGTGACTATTAACCTATAATTATTATCAACCTAAATAGCCTAAAGACTAAAGCTTCATGTTATAAAAATAAACAATTTGTAAATAGATGCACAGTATAAAGACTCAAATTTGTGACAATATATAAAACATCTCAATCAGAGGTAGAAATGATAGTGTAATATAATAAAAATATCCTTAATATGTATCAATATATAAAATATTCTAAACAGAGGTAGAACAAACATATAGCATGACAAATATAATTTTATATTTGTATCAATATACCACATACAAAAATATTTTATTATTATTATTATTATTATTATTATTATTATTATTATGTGTTTTAATTTTATACATTAGCCATGGGTTCCCCTGTCCTCCCCCCTCCCGCTCCCACCCCCACCTTTCCTCCATCCCCTCCCCTCCATTCCCATGTCCTCCAGGACCAAGACACCCCTGGGGACTCATTTAAATCTGGTGGATTCAGTACAGGCAGGTCTCATCCCCTCCTTCCAGGCTGAGCATGTGTCCCTGTGTAAGCCCAAGGTTCCAAACAGCCAGCTCATCCACCAAGGACAGGTTCCAGTCTCACAGCCTGGGCGCCTCCCAAACAGTTCAAGCTATTCAGTTGTCGCACTTATCCAGAGGGCCTGATCCAGCTGGGGGCTCCACAGCCATTGGTTTATAATTCATGTGCTTCCATTTGATTGGCTATTTGTCCTTGTGCTTTCTTCAATCTTGGATTCAACAATTCACGCTCTTGCAGTCCCTCCTCCTTCTCAACAGTTGGACACCTGGAGCCCCACCTGGAGCCTGGCCGAGGATCTCTGCATCCACTTCCATCAGTTATTGGATGAGAGTTCCAAGATGACTGCTAGGGTGTTTAGTCATCTGATCACCAAACTAGGTTAGATCAGGCTTTCTCTTGACCATTGCCAGCAGTCTACAGAGGATGTATCATTGTGGATTTCTGGGGACCTCTCCAGCACTCTGCCTATTCCTGTTCTCATATGGTCTTCATTTATCATGGTCTGTTATTCCTCGTTCTCCCTTTCTGTTCTTGATCCAGCTGGGATCTCCTGCTCCCCTAAGCTTTCTTTCCCTCCAATCTTGCCCTTCATTACTCCCACTCTCATGCAGGTTGTTCATGTAGATCTCATCCATTTCTCTGTCATTGGGTGATCCCTGGGTCTTTCCTAGGGTCCCGTTTTCTAGGTAGCCTCCCTGGAGTTGTGTAGCAGTCTAGTCATCTTTGTTTTACATCTAGTATAATCCTATGAGTGAGTACATTCCATGTTTGTCCTTCTGAGTCTGGGTTACCTCACTCAGGATGACTTTTTTTCTGGATCCATCCATTTGCCTGCACCTCATGATGTCACTGTTTTTCTCTGATGAGTAGTACTCCATTGTGTATATGTACCATATTTTCTTTATCCATTCTTCAGTTGAAGGGCATCTAGGTTGTTTCCAGGTTCTGGCTATTACAAACAATGCTGATATGAACAAGGCTGAGCAAATGCCATTGTGGTATGATTGAGCATTCCTTGGGTATATGCCCAAGAGTGTTATAGCTGTGTCTTGGGGAAGATAGATTCCCAGTTTTCTAAGGAAGCGCCATATTGATTTCCAAAGTGGCTGTACAAGCTTGCATTCCCACCAGCAGTGGAGGAGAATTCCCCTTGCTCCACATCCTCTCCAGCATAAGCTGTCTTCAGTGTTTCTGATCTCAGTCATTCTGATAGGTGTAAGGTGGTATCTCAGAGTCATTTTGATTTGCATTTCCTGGATAATTAGGGATGTTGAGCAATTCCATAAATGTCTTTCAGCCATTTGAACTTCCTCTGTGGAGAATTCTCTGTTTAGTTCTATAGCCCATTTCTTAATTGGACTGTTGGGCATTTTGATGTCTAATTTCTTGAGTTCTTTATATATTCTGGATATCAGCCCTCTGTCAGATGTGGGGTTGGTGAAGAACTTTTCCCATTCTGTAGGCTATCGCTTTGTCTTCTTGACCGTGTCCTTTGCTCTACAAAAGCTTCTCAGTTTCAAGAGGTCCCATTGATTGATTGTTTCTCTCAGTGTCTGTGCTACTGGTGTTATATTTAGAAAGTGATCTCTGGTGCCAATGCGTTCAAGAGTACTTCCTACCTTCTCTTCTATCAGATTCAGAATAACTGGATTTATGTTGGGGTCTTTGATCCACTTGGACTTAATTTTGTGCATGGTGACAGATATGGATCTATTTGCAGCCTTCTACACATTGACATGCAGTTATGCCAGCACCATTTGTTGAAGATGCTTTCTTTTTTCCATTGTACATTTTTGGCTTCTTTATCAAAAATTATATGTTCATAGGTATGCAGGGTAATGTCAGTGTAGTTAGAGTTTTCCTGCCTGGCCCAGTCAGGACAAATCTCTCTAACCTGCCAGGCCCACAGTCGCTCAGACCCAACCAAGAAAGCACACAAAAACGTACATTGTTTACAAACTGTATGGCTGTGACAGGCTTCTTGTTATCTACTTTTTCTATCTTAAATTAACCCATTTCTGCTTATCTATACTTTGCCACATGGCTTGTGGCTTACCAGTGTCTTTACATGTTGCTTCTCCTGGAGGTGGCTGGCGGTGTCTCCCCAGCCTTCTACTTCCCAGAATTCTCTTCTCTCTTGTCCCGCCTATACTTCCTGCCTGGCCACTGGCCAATCAGAACTTTTTTTACACAGAGCGATATCCACAGCATGTCAGGGTCTTCAATTTGATTCCATTGGTCCACATGTTGGTTTTTATGCCAGTACCAAGCTGTTTTTATTATGGTAGCTCTATAGTAGAGTTTGAGATTGGGGATCATGATGTCTCCAGACGTTGTTTTATTATATAGGATTCTTTTGGCTATCCTGGTTTTTTTGTTTTTCCTTATGAAGTTGAGTATTATTCTTTCCAGATCTGTGAAGAATTGTGTTGGTAATTTGATGGGGATTGTGTTGAATCTGTAGATTGCTTTTGCTAAGATCGCCATTTTTACTATGTTAATCCTGCCTATCCATGAGCATAGGAGAGCTTTCCATTTTCTGACATCTTCTTCAATTTCTTTTTTCAGGGACTTAAAGTTCTTGTCATATAGGTCCTTCACATGCTTAGTTAGAGTAACCCCAAGGTATTTTATATCATTTGTGGCTATTGTAAAGGGTGATGTATCTCTGATTTCCTTCTCAGCCTATTTATCTATTGTATATAGGAGGGCTACTGATTTTTTTGAGTTGATCTTGTATCCTGCTATGTTGCTGAAGGTTTTTATTAGCTGTATTAGTACCTTGGTTGAATTTTTGGGGTCACTCATATATACTATCATGTCATCTGCAAATAGGGAAAGCTTACTTCTTCCTTTCCAATTTGTATCCCCTTAATCTCTTTGTGTTGTCTTATAGCTCTGGCTAGAACTTCAAGTACTATATTGAATAAGTATGGGGAGAGGGGACAGCCTTGCCTTGTTCCTGATTTTAGTGGTATTGCTTTGAGTTTCTCTCCATTTAATTTGATGTTGGCTGTTGGCTTGCTGTAGATTGCCTTTATTATGTTTAGGTATGTTTCCTGTATTCCTGATTACTCCAAGACCTTTATCATGAAGGGGTGTTGGATTTTGTCAAATGCCTTTTCTGCATCTAGTGATATGATCATGTAGTTTTTTTCTTTGAGTTTGTTTATATGGTGTATTACATTGACGAACTTTCGTATGTTGAACCACGCTTGCATCTTTGGGATGAAGCCTACTTGATCATGGTGGATAATTGTTTTGATGTGTTCTTGGAGTCTGTTCACCAGAATTTTATTGAGTATTTTTGCATCAATGTTCATGCGGGAGATCGGTCTGTAGTTCTCTTTGTTGCATCTTTGTTTGGTTTAGGAATCAGGGTAATTGTAGCCTCATAGAAGGAGTATGGTAATATTCCTTCTGCTTCTATTATGTGGAACAATTTAAAGAGTATTGGTATTAAGTCTTCTTTGAAGATCTGGTAGAATTCTGGAGTGAAACCATCTAGTCCTGGGCTTTTTTTGGTTGGGAGACTTTTAATGACTGGTTCTATTTCCTTAGGGGTTATTGGACTATTTAAATGGTTTATGTGGTCTTGATTTAACTTAGGGATGTGGTACCTATCCATCAAGTTATCCATTTCTTTTAGATTTTCCAGTTTTGTGGAGTAGAGGTTTTTGAAGTATGACCTGATGATTCTCTGGATTTCCTCATTGTCTGTTGTTATGTCCCCCTTTTCATTTCTGATTTTATTAATTTGGATGCTCTCTCTCTGTCTTTTGGTTAGTTTGGAGAAGGGCTTGTCTATCTTGATCTTCTCAAAGAACCAACTCTTTGTTTCATAATCCTTTGTATTGTTCTCTTTATTTCTATTTTATTGATTTCAGCTCTCAATTTGATAATTTCCTGGTGTCTGTTCCTCCTGGGAGACTTTGCTTCTTCCTGTTCAAAGGCTTTCAGGTGTGCTGTCAATCACTAGCATGAGATTTCTCCAGCTTCTTTCTGTGGGCATTCAGTGCTATGAATTTCCCTCTTACCACTGCTTTCATAGTGTCCCATAAGTTTGGGTATGTGGTGTATTCATTTTCATTGATCTCTAGGAAGTATTTAATTTCTTTCTTTATTTCTTCCTTAACCCATTGGTGATTCGGTTGAGCACTATTCAGTTTCCATGAGATTGTAGGATTTCTGTAGTTTTTTCTGTTGTTGAAATCTAACTTTAAACCATGGTGGTCTGATAGAATACAGGAGGTTATTCCAGTTGTTTTGTATTTGTTGAGATTTGCTTTGTGGCCAAGTATGTGTTCGATTTTAGAGAAGTTTCCATGGGGTGCTGAGAAGAAGGTATATTCTTTTTTGTTTGGGTGGAATGTTCTGTAGATATCATTTAAGTCCATTTGAGACATAACATCAGTTAAGTGCATTATGTCTCCGCTAAGTTTCAATTTGGCCGATCTGTCCAGAGCTGAAAGTGGGGTGTTGAAGTCTCCTACTATTAATGTGTGGGGTTTTATATGTGATTTAAGCTTTAGTAATGTTTCGTTTACATATGTGGGTGCCCTTGTGTTTGGGGCATACATGTTCAGAATTGAGACTTCATCTTGGTGGATCTTTCCTGTGAAGAGTATGTAATGTCCTTCATGATTTCTTTTGATTGATTTTAGTTTGAAGTCTATTTTGCTGGATATTAGGATGGCTACACCAGCTTGCTTCTTAAGACAGTTTGATTGGAACATCTTTTCCCAGCCTTTTATCCTTTCGAGGTGTCTGTCTTTGAATTTGAGGTGTGTTTCTTATATGCAGCAGAAAGATGGGTCCTGTTTTCATATCCATTTTGTTAGTCTGTGTCTTTTTATAGGTGAATTAAGTCCATTGATATTAAGGGATATTAATGACCAGTGATTTTTCGTTCCTGTTGTTATTTTTATTTTTTGGTGGTAGTGTGTGTGTACTTCTCTTCTTTGGGGTTTACTGCTGTGGTGTTATCTATTTCCTGTGTTTTCATGGGTGTGTCTGCCTTCCTTAGGTTGGAATTTTCCTTCTAGTGCTTTCTGTAGGGCTGGGTTTGTGGATAAATATTGTTTAAATCTGGTTTTGTCTTGGAAGGTCTTCTTCACTCCATCTATGATGATTGAAAGTTTTGCTGGGTATATTAGTCTAGGCTGGCATCCATGGTCTCTTAGTGTCTGCATTATATCTGTCCAGGTCTTTCTGGCTTTCAACTTCTCCGTTGAGAAATTTAGTGTTATTCTGATGGGTTTGCCATTGTAAGTCACTTGGCCTTTTTCCTTTGCTGCCCTTAATATTCTTTCTTTATTCTGTACGTTTTGTTGTTTAATTATTATGTGGCAAGGGGACTTTTTTGGGGGGGTTCAGTCTGGTGTTCTATAGGCTTCTTGTATCTTCATAGGCATTTTGTTCTTTAAGTTGGGAAAGTTTTATTCTGTGATCTTGTTAAATATATTTTCTGTGCCTTTGAGTTGGTATTCTTCTCCTTCCTCTATCCCTATTATTTGTAGGTTTGGTCTTTTCATGGTGTCCCAAATTTCTTGGACATTTTGGGTCATGACTTTGTTGGTTTTAGTGTTTTCTTTGACTGATGAATCTATTTCTTCTACCGTATCTTCAGCACCAGAGATCCTGTCTTCCATCTCTTGCATTCTGTTGGTTATACTTGCCTCTGAAGTTCCTGTTTGTTTACTCAGATTTTCTATTTCCAGCATTCCTTCTGCTAGTGTCTTCTTCATTTTTTCTATTTCCCTCTTCAGGTCTTGGACTGTCTCCCTTGCTTTTTCATGATTTTCTTTCAGGGACTTATTGTTTTCTTCTGCTTTAATTGTCCTTTCCTCTAGTTTTTTATAGCGTTCTTCCCATTTTTTGTTTGTCTGTTCCTCCACTTTATTTTTGATTTCTTCTATATAAGCCTCTTTGATTTCTTCTATATAAGGCTCTAGCCTCTTCATGACATTACTTATAAGGTTGTTTTCTTCTTCTTCTTCCATTCCGTGATGTTCAGGTCTAGCTGTTGGAGAAGGGCTAGGTTCTGGTGATGCTGTATTGCTCTTTATTTTGTTGTATGTACTTCTGCCTTGACATCTGCCCATCTGCTCTTGGGTTCGTTCTTGGTCTTATCAGTGTACTTGGTCCAGAGAGAACTGACAGATATAGGGAGCCTCTCTCTGGTCCAGATGGAAGCTCTGGGCCAGATGGGAGTGCTGGTCCAGATGAGAGTGCTGGCCAGATAGGATCTGGTGGGCTGGACTCTGAGTCCTGGGAAGTCCCTGGGGTCTCCTTATTTTGTCCAGATGGGAGCTCCTGTTGTCCAGCTGGGAGTTCCTCTGGTCTCTGGTCCAGATGGGAGTTCCAGAGCAAGATGGAAGCTGGGGGCTTGTCTCTGATTCTCAGGAAATGGCTGGGGTCTCTGGCAGATGGGTGTGGGGGCAGGGTGTGGAGACTGCATGGTCTGGAAACTGGGGCCAAGTTGGGCAGGTCCTCCCAGGATGGCCTGTGTCCAGTGGTGGGACCCAGGGGCAGTTGCCTCTCTGACTATAACCCCAGCCACTCACCTCTGGTCCAGATGGGAGTTCCAGGGTGGACAGGAGCTGAGGGTTGGTCTCTGAGTCTCAGGAAGTGGCTGGGGTCTCGGACAGATGGGTGTGGGGCCAGGGTGTGGAGACTGCAGAGTCTGTCTGTAGTCTTGGAAAAGGGGAGCCTTCCTGCAGGGCCTGCCGATTGGCCAGAAACTGGGGCCAAGTTGGTCAGGTCCTCCCGGGATGGCCTGTGTCCAGTGGTGGGACCCGGGGGCTGTTGCCTCTCTGACTATAACTCCAGGCACTCACTTCTGGTCCAGATGGGAGTTCCGGGGCAGACAGGAGCTTTGGGTTACAAAAATATTTTAAACAGGAGTAGGAACATATAGAGAATATGGCAAATACAGTTTTGATTTTGTATCAATATACAAATTATCTTAAACAGGAATGGAAATATAATTTTACATTTGATAAATATACAAGAATCCATACCAATGCAAACTATCTAAAACTGAGTTTGCTAAATTTGTTTACAAGTGTATATTATAATTTATCTTATTACCTTATCCTACCTATTCTCTCTTTTTCTTTTTCAAAGTCTAAACTTTATTGATCCAACTCCAACCCTATAAACTTACAACCAACCTCTAACAGATGACAATTATTCATAACACTGAGAAAACAAAACCTATTCAGAGAGGAAGTGTCATTTTCCTAGAATTGCTTATTGCTATCTATCTGTGGGATCATGTAAGAAAAGCAAAACAGTGATTGAATCTCATTAAGACTAGCTGTAACATTTGTAGCCAGTCTTAGAGTAAGGGGCAAGTCTTATCTGAAGTTTTGGCTATAGGTGTAAGATGATGGACCATCTCAGCCAAACTGATCTTTGAGTGATGTTTATTGGCTCAATGACATCATTATAGACCAGGTAGAATCATTGCTGTGGGGCCACATCTTCCTTCTGGAGACTTCAGAGATTGCTGTCAGGAAATTTTTATTGTTCTGCTTGGGTCCTTTCTTGTCAACTGACAAAGTCTTACTTTTCCTTTGAAAATCAAATCAGAAATCTTTTTCACAAATGTCTTTAACTTCTTATTCTGTTTATGTGGTAGAAATATGCATTCCAATATAATATCTTCCCTCTGGATTAAAATCCCTGTAGGGGAATGCATAGAGGGCAATATGACCAGAATGTAATTAAGCTCTGGATCCACATGATCCACATGTGCCTACTATAATTTATTTTCCACCAAAGCAAATTCTCTCTCAGCTTCAGCTGATAATTCTCTTGGACTATTTAAGTCCTTGTCATCTTCCAAGGTTTTGAACAAATTACTCAGTTCATGGTTTTTTTTTTAGTCCCAAAATTGGGCCATAAATTGGAAATGTCTCCTAGTAATTTTTGAAAGTCATTAAGAGTCCACAATAAATCTCTCTTGATTTGTACCTTTTAGTGTCTAATTTTTGTAGACCTATTTTATATCCTAGATAATAAAGAGAATCTCTTCTTTGTATTTTTTCAGGAGCAATTTGTAATCCCCAGTGAGTCAAGACTTTCTTTACTTCTTTGAACATTTTTTTCTAAAGTATGTACCTTTGAATCAGCTAACAAGATATTGTCCATATAATAATAAATTATAATTGTGGAAACTGTACATGAATTATTTCCAATGTTTTTTGTATGTTCAACAGGGTGAGGGTATTTAACATTCCCTGTGAGAGAATATTCCATTGATTATCTCTTAACAGGGTGAGAATTATTATAAGTAGATACTGTGAAGGCAAACTTTTCCCTATCCTTTTTTTGTAGAGGTTTAGTGAAGAAAGAGTCTTTTAAGTCAATAACTATAATAGGCCATTCTTTAAGTAACAGAGAAGGCAAGAACATTCCAGGCTCCAGAGAGCCCATCAATTGAATCACTTTATTTATGGCTCTCAAATCTGTCAGCATTCTCCATTTTCTAGATTTCTTTTTAATAAAAATACAGAAGAACTCCAAGGGTTGGTTGGTTCTTCAATATGTTGAGAATTTAGCTGTTCCTGAACCAGCTGTTCTAAGGCACGTAGTTTCCTGTGATGTCATAGGCCATTGCCCAACCCAGACAGGTTTGTCAGTTAACCATTTTAAGGGTGGGGCCGTTGATACCTCTGAGAATTCAACAGCTGGTGCCCTATTTTTGTACAGCCTGAATGGTTAGTGATTTTTTATAGTGTCTTATAATATTATTTCCAGAAACATGAATTGGTTTATGCTCCATTCCTGAGATTGGAGGAATGTTAATCTGTGTATTCCATTGCTATAATAGATTATGACCCCACAGATTTGTTGCTATATTAGCCACATATGGCCTTAGCCTTCCTCTCTGTCCTTCTGGTCCTGTGCATTCAACCCATCATGTGCTTTGTTTTACTTGAGATAGGGTTCCATTTCCTAGGAACTGGAATCCACCTCCTAAAAAGGCCAATTTGGATGCCATGATTCTGGTGTAATTATAGTCACATCCACTCCTGTGTCCAGCAAACCTTCAATTATAATGTTATTTTTTTGTGCTCTTAGCTTTGGTCTTTGTTCATTTATGGAAATTGCCAAAATACTCCTTTTATGGTTTTTCTTGGAATGTTTTATTCATCTTTCAAAGCTATTCTATCATCCAGTGCAGTATGGTTTTTACATTAGGCACTGGATCTTCTAATTGTTCTGGGGAGGAATTTCCTCCATAGTGACTGGAAATTGTTGGACCATGTTTGACTTGGGGACCTGTGAAAGGCCCCCCAAGGCATTTATTTCCTGATGGTAAAGGGTTGCCTTGTTTGTCTCTTGTTGATCTACATTCACTGGTCCAATGTCTGCCTTTGCTGCATCTTCTACATAATCCCTAAGGTTGAATTCCAAGAAGAAACATTGTTTCTAGAAGAACCCTGGGTACAATTTATTCTTATATGGCGTGCTCTACCACAATTAAAACAGTCACTAGAATATGAGACTCTTAATCTCAGGGTCGTGGGTTCATGCCCCATTTTGAGTGCCACTATAATCATGACCCAAAAAGGGTATATATAAGAATATATATCAATTTATTAATAGGTGCTATGGAAATACAGACTCAAAGGTACAGGATAAGGTATATCCAGTTGCAGAGTCCTTCTGCTTTGTCCAGGAAAGATGGAGATTGACACATACCACTTCACTCACCTGACTCAGTCTTCCCAACCCAAGAGAGCACAACCCCCTTTTTCTTCTCTTTTAAGAGATCACATAGGCAGAAAAGAATCACCACCTCTATCTGGCCAGGTAGCCCAAGGTCATAGGTATAGCAAATACCCACTACACCTATCCCTATATGTGGTGGCACCTTCCTTTTGGAACTTGGCTAGGCAAAGCACCAAGGCAAACACAGCATCACAGACATCAACATAGTTGACATTTATTTCTTTCCTTTATACAACCACCAAGGACAGTGCATTTCACAGGCACCCTTCATGATACAGGTGAAGTTATCCATCCAGAACAAGCTTAGAATTCTTCCCAGGGGCCTCCCCAATCCATGATGTTTAAGGAATCTGCCCCCAAGGACTGTGCACACTCATTTCCCACATGGTCCACTCACATCACCAACTGTTAAATCCCATGCTCAGCTTCCTGGAATTACTATAGTAGCTTAATAAGTGGTCCTCAGACACAACACTCTCTCTTTCCAGTGAGACCTGCAGTGAGATACCTACATTGTGGGTTTGACTTGCTTTCCACAGCTCCACTACAATAGGATCAAACAAAGCTCCTAATGTGATCTGATACAAACCTGTGAGATCAACAGCCTACTTACCAGCTCCTTATTCTCATCTCCTGTCTCATCTTGCTCTAGCCTCCTTCACAATGAAGCTCAGTTTCCAAATGTCTGTACTTTCACATATGTTATTTCTTTGTCCCGAGTCATGTTTCCCTCCTTACCCAAGCTTAATAGAATTTAGCTACTTGTTTTACTTAAAGACTCAAATTGGGTTTAAAGAATCCTTGAACTGAGTGAAGCACTCACTCCTCTAGATTTCTGTGGCTTCTTGTTCACACCTCTTGTGGCTTAGTGTCACATTTGTAGACACTTTGACACACTTCCCTTCAATGTTCTTCCTTTTGAAATAGATTGCTGCTTAAGAAAGCTGAAGATACAGGTGAAAGCTGAAAATGTTTTTTCAAAAAAAGCACTGAACCAGGCATGGTGGCACACATCTGTAATCCCAGCATCAAGGAGGTGGACAAGGAAGGATCAGGAGTTCAAGACCATCCTTGGTTACATGGAAAGTCTAGGCAAGCCTGGACTATATGAGACCTCATCATAAAAATCCACACAGTAATGAAATAAAGTAAGTAAAGGAACCATAAAGGTTAAAGATGGGTGTGCCTGTGTCTCACAGAGCAACTGGTCTAGAAAGTGCTGATTCAAGAGGGCCCATGTAGTTTCTCTGAATAAATATGGTGCTACTAAAGGGAGCACACATTTCTCTGGGTATAGAGCAAGTTATTTTCAAGACAGTCCCATGACCTTCTACATTAAAAATCCAGATCAGTTGTGGTCAGCCTAGGATAAGTCGTACCAGAGATAAGTAGATTGATCATTTATGTTCGTGACTCAAACCTCACTGACATCATTGAGCTAATGAGACCAAGACATTTCTATTGATACAAGGAAGAAGTAAGGAAAGGGACAGGATGAGTGAGGGAAGAAAGGAGGAAGACAGGCAGACATGTCACTAGAGAGGGATTCTTCCTAAGGTCCTGCCTAGAGAGCCCCTATCATTGTTGGGAACCAAAAATTGGATAGCTGTGCCTTGACTTTTCTTGCTTGGATGATCTGGCATAACTGCACCCATTGAATTGCAAAAACAATCATTCCTGGAAAAACCACAAAGTGTACTTTTAGATTAAACTTCCTAGAGTATGTTTGATTGATCAGTTGTTCAAAGCATTGGACCAAAGAGACCTCTCCCTAACCCTTTTCTAATTGATTGATTGGTTGCTTGAGCACTGGACCAAAGAGACTTCGTCCTGAACCCTTTTCTAACAATTTTTTCATCTCCCTCCCTTCCCCTCATATCCACCAGTATATAAGCTTGCTTCACTTTGCAATAAATGAGACCTTGACGCGACTCAGACTGACTCTGTTTTTCTTTATGCACCTGGTCTCCTTCCTCTCTCACCCCCATTGGTCTTTCAAGTGGCAGCAGAAAGCTTTGGGACCAGTACAGAAAAACTGGGGGCCCAAGCTATCAGTGATGAAATGGTTCTCAACCAACCAAAAAAGACAGATCTGTGCAGAGCAGCCACTGAAGGGAGCTTTTCCAGAATACAGACTGAACCTGTGTTCTGGACCTTCTTCCTGGTGATGCTTGGCAGCCATGGCTGTAGAGTTGGAGAGGAAGTCTCCACAAGCCTGCTGTCACTTCTACTAGAAATTTTAAGTTTGGGGGAAGGTTACAAACCCACCTTATACTTTTCCAAACAACTGGAAGCTTTGCGGAAGTAACTTTACTCTTGGTTACAGCTTCTTATAAAAAGGAAATCAGCTAAAGGAAGGGCCCAGTGCCAGACTCCAGAAAAATTTCCAAATCTAGAACTTCTATTCTTTTCCCATAATTGCCATGTAAGGAACTACTTTTCTGACATCTGAGTGTGACAATATGTGTTGAACATTGCCAAACAAGGATGCAGACCTGAGCCTGGGAGTCTAGAGTTTAGATTGGACCTTAAATAAGCAGTCTTTCCAGAGTTAGGACCCATAATAGAGTATTGGCCATAAATCTATAGTTTTTCTGTAGGTGGAATTGAGACAGTAGGCCCAAAGCTGCCACCATCAATCACACTGTTAAAGTGTCCAGTGACAAAGAACCCCAGGCAAACAGACACTCCATCAAGCATGGCATTTGTGGGAGTTTAGGAAATATATTCCTATAGCCAAGGGCAGAGACTAGATCTCTCTTTGGGTATGATTAATTCTCCACTATAGACATGTCCCCAACTTATGGTGATTTGATTTACAATTTTCACTTTACTATTGTACAAAAGTAGTATGGACTAATGCTTCTGATTTTTTTCTTTTCCTCACTTAGGAATGATACTCAGCACAGATATCTTTCATAATGCAGGGCAGCAACAGTGAATTACACATCAAAATCACAAGGATAAAAAAAAGTCCTCTGATCTCCAGTGTATTGTGAGACTAAGCCAGGATGGTAGGTATATACAATCGCTTTCACTTTGGTTTAAGATATTTTCAATTTACAGTAGTGTGTGTGTGTATGTGTGTGTGTGTGTGTGTGTGTGTGTGTGTGTGAGAGAGAGAGAGAGAGAGAGAGAGAGAGAGAGAGAGAGAGAGAGAGATTAGATGTCAGGTAGCCCAAGCTGGCCTCACAGTCACTCTGTAGTTGAGGATTGTCTTGAACTTGTATCCTCCTGCCACTATGTTGCAAGTTTGGGGAAGCAGTTGTGTAGCACAAATCATTAGAAGGTCTTATTAATAAAAACAAATCTGGAGCCAGTTACTCAGGTGACTGCTAGAAGATCAGAGAAGCACAACAAGCCACAGTTTCCTCACCTCGGCAATTCCTCAGCTGATCCTGTTTCCTTAGACTGGAAGCTTCTCAGTCCTCATCCAAAATGAATCTCAGCTGAACTGCTACTCACAGCCTGAAAGCTTAACCAGTTTAGTTCCTGGGCCTCATGCCTTATAATACCCTTTTGCTTTCTGCCATCACTTTCTGGGATTAAAGGTGTGAGTCACCATTCTTGGCTGCTTCCAGTGTGGCCTTGAACTCACAGAGATCTGAATGGATCTCTGCCTCCCAAGTGATAGGATTAAAGGCGTGTGTGCAACCATTTTCTGGCCTCTGTATCTAGTGGCTGTTCTGTTCTCTGACCCCAGATAAGTTTATTAGGGTGCACAATATTTTTGGGAACACAATATAACCACACAGTTGTGTGGCACCATATGCAGTTTCTGAAGTGCTGGAGATTGATTGAAAATGGGGCTTTGTGCGATACAGGCAAGTACTTATCTCTTAGAGTAGAGGTATTGAGATACATCTCTACAACAAATCAAAAACATCTGTGCAGTGGCATTAAGAATAGACACTGACATGGCAGGTTGCCCCAGTGCCTCATCCATTCATTTCTGTGCAGGAAGCATTGTATGTGGCAAAGTAGGGGAAGTCATGGTAAAAGACATTAACTGAGTTGACTCAGATGTGAGCAATTGTGGGGCAGGCAAAGAAGATGGGAGATGAAGAAGTGACTCACGTGACTCACTAGATAAGAGGGTGGCTGTAGCACAAATCTTGAAAGGTCTTATTAATAAAAACAAACCCTGAGCCAGGTATTGGGGTGAACACTGAAAGACCAGAGAAGCAGAACAAGCCACAGCTAACCTCACCTCACCAATTCCTCTGCTGATCTTGTTTTCTCAAACTGGAAGCCTCTGCGTCCTCATCCTCAGCTGAACTGCTCCAAAAAGCCTAAAAGCTCTACTTCCTGGTCCTCACGCCTTATATACTTTTCTGCTTCCTGCCATCACTTCCTGGGATTAAAGGCATGCATCACCATGTGTTGCAGTAGTGCCCGTGCTACCACTACCCATTCACCATGTCTGAGCGAGGGGCTGTGGATGGAAAAACAGAGACAAAAGACAGCGAGGCATTTGTGCTAGGGGATGCCGAATGCCGTTTATTGAAGAAGGGAGGGAACCTTAAATACATACTTACAGCACAATGGAGGAACCCTGGAGGGCAGAAGTTCACTACTGAATGTTCTACATTCTTGCATCTAAGCTGTTTACACCAAATGCAGGACACACAAACAAAGAACCTCTGGTGAGCGTTCAGGAGGGTGGAGACTGGCAGGGAATAGGCATAGGGAGGACATCAAGGTCAAGGTCAGGCAAACAGGGCACAGTTACCCAATTTGGGAGTTCCAGGGCACTGCAACCATGCCTGGCTGTTTCCAGTGTGGCTTTGAACACAGAGATCCAGATGTTCCAGAATGCTAGGATTAAAGGTGTATGTGCCACCATTTTCTGGCCTCTACGTCTATTTAGTGGATGTTCTGTTCTCTGACCCAGGTATGTTTATTAGGTTGCACAATATATTGGGGAACACAAAAAGACATTAATCAAGTTGACTCAGATGTGAGCAATTGTGGGGCAGGCCGAGAAGATGGGAGATGAAGAAGTGACTCACTAGGTAAGAGTGTGACACTGGAATCAGAAGCTGGAAAGTGCATGGAGTTTCCAGTTTTCATTTCAAAATGGAATATGAATTTGTTTGTGTGGCCATGAGATGGTGGACATGCTTTCCTACCCACAGGCTGCATGCAGAGTCCTTACTAGCCAGATCTTTACCCCATGCTCTTTTTGTAAACACTCAACATCTGAAACTAATTCCCTTGATTGCTAAGTGTTTCTATCTCGCAGTAGAATGGGAAATGGTGTCTGCTTGTATTTCCCACCACCATATCCCCAGATTTTGGAAGCACCTCTTGTCAAATAGATGTGCATTAGTTATTTATTATATCACTCTGATTCCATCTCCATGCCACAAGTAGGGTCTGTCCACTCAATACTCACACAGTTTAGGTTTCTCTGTCTAATTCAGGAAAAACAGCTTCGGGCAGTGTCTAGCTCCATGTCAGCTCCCTCTCTTTCTATAGGGGAACTATATCCTGTATCAGGGAATGGAAGATGCTGAGTGTGGAGTGTGGTTCGTTTGTCCTTTATATTCACTTAAAAGCTTGGGGTAATTGCAGATGCAAACCTGCTACTGTAATGCTTTAACTCCAGGAAGACTTAATAAAGCATCAAGCACTTGGCTTCATGTTTTTGCATCTTAACACATGAAGGCACTTTGCAAAGGTCGAGTGAACATGATTATCAATTTCCAAATGCATAATGCTGTTCAGCTGTGGTAGGGCAGACACTTCCTAAATGTACTGTTGACTGTGGTAATGAAGATTTCTACTTACCTCTTTCACCAACTACACACATATTTGTGTCAGTTTTGTAGATTCCATTCTATTGATTCCTATGTAAATCCTGGTAAATACCAAAGACTAGAGCCACACTCTAAGTCAATGAAGTTAGAGGTGAAGGACAGAATAGAATCTGACTTTGTTTATTGTAGAAATAAGAAGTATTCTCCTGGGAGGGAGTGTGAAGTCACAGAGAATGACTTAGGACAATGAAGACATGAGTTTCTTTCATTTACCAGAATGTAAATTCAAAGACTTGTATAGGAGGTAATTTAAAATACTGAATAAATAGGGGGTTCATTCTCTGAAAAAGGAATTTAAACTGTTACACACACACACACACACACACACACACACACACATTTAGATAAATGGATTATGAAGTTTAATTATGTAGTTCCAGCTACTTGGAAATATTCTGCTGTAGAAATCAAATGGGCTAAATTAGAAGAAAAGGACCATGACATGGATGGAAGGAAAATGGGAACAGCAGGAGCTGGTGAGGGGCTCAGTGGACAAAAAGCACATGCCTCACAAGCCTGATGACCTGAATTCAGCCCTGGGGCTTCTGCACCCCTATAGTGACAGAGGAGGCAGAGAAAGGAGTTAACCCAGAGTATGCCGTGATCGAAAGAATGAGAGGGACCCTGAATCAACAAGGTGGAAGGTGAGAACTAACTCCTAAGAGATATCCTTTAACCTCCACACAAGTTAGTAGCATGTGTGATACCACATTCACACATACATGCATCATACATACAATAATACTAAGAAAAAAATTAAAGGAGGGAGCTGAGTATGTTTCAGTCATAGCAATGGTATGATGAACCAAAAACACAGGTAGGATTTAGGCTGGTATGACAAAGACTTCCACATGCTTAGACTTGCTTAGAGGCAGGAGCATAGGTCTAGAGGCTCAAATGTGGGAGGTCCAAGGTAGGTAATAGAGGAGGACATTCTTCTGTCCATTGCTGTTGATGGACATCAAATGCTTAATGCCATATACCAAGTTGCAAAGTTTCCCATGGCTTGTTGAAAGCCAGGTGAAGCATGAATAAAGCACAAGACTGAGTTTGAATCCCAATTCCACCACTTACTGTGTGATTTGAACTGATGTCTTTCTGTGAAATGAACATACAATTATTGTGAGGGATCAATGGGTTGGTATAACAGCATCTATTAAGTACTTCCTACATTTTCTATATGTTGTTTAGCACTTTTTTCTTAATTCCTTTTAATTATTTTATAACACAATAGGTTTCTTTCCATATATACTTGATTTAATACTTGGAAGAGCCAGGGGTGTGGTGGCAAGAGAATTTCTCCTACTTGGCCAGTATCTGCTAGTTCCTTTTCCTCTGCTTTCATTTCCCCCCACCTGTCAACTTCCTTAGTGACTCCCAGGAAAACAGCTTCCCTTTCACTTCTTCCAAGGAACACATCCTTACTGGGATTCTGCAAAGGTCAACCTTTCTAGCCATGTTCAGTTGGTCAGATGTGTCCTGTAGGGGGAGCCATCCCCCTTTCTCTCTCATTTTGCAGGCAGCCAGTGCAAAGGGACTTTCTTGTCCCCTATAGGATCAAGCAGGTGTGGCCGGCTTCTTGCCTCCCACTGCTTGAAAGAGTTATTTTTTTATTTGACCTGCTAAGGGAAGGGTCTAGATCAAACCAGACTGCTGCTCATTCCTGGAAAGAAATGATGAGCTAACAGTGGTAACTCTGCACACTACCTTCTCTCAGGCCTTTACTCTTCACTGGGAATGAAGTGAGCTATGGTTTATCTGCTTCTTGATGGACAACCACCAGCCAGACCTAAATCTTCCTTGGTGTATGCCCTACACTAACAATCAGCACAAAGCCAAGTTCATTAAATGTAGTAGTGCAGAGCAACAAGGCCCATTGACAGTGGTGCTTTACTTGGTTAGGTCTATCCAGTTGCATGAGCTCAGTTGTACATGAGTAGGGCTGGCTACTCTAGAATGACTTGGCTGGGACAACTGAGATGTTCTTCATGTCACTCTCACTCTCCACCTGACCAGACCAGGCTTGTCTGGGATCTTGGAGTCAGAGACCCATTGTGCTTCCAATCTCTGTTTACATGAACTTTACTACCATGTTATTGTTTGAGAAAGTCAGACCATTGAACGGGATCAGGAGTAAAATCAGCCCATCTCTGTCTCAAATTTTGCTCTATGGGTTGGTATATTTACCCCAGTGTAAATTGTTCCACTGAGCCAACTTGATGGAGAAAGATTCATCTTAGCACACGGTGTCAGGAATTTTAGTCCACCATGGAGAGGAAAGCATGGCAAAACAGAGCCTTACCACAGACAGGAAAGACAGGAAGAGGACAAGTTCAAGGTACTCTCAACAATTTGCTCCCACCTGGGTCCTACCTACCCTCCTAGTTTCCAGACCTTTCAAAACAGTGCCACCTGCAGTAAACACAGGCACCTCTGTGGGGACAGTTGCTGTTCAAACCGCAACATTTCTGTATTGCTAGGATGAGAACAGTTTTACCTAGCAAGCCAGGGATGTATTATACCCAAGGTCATTCTTGGGGCAAACTTTGGAAGCTAAGCATGTGTTCTTTAAGAGGAAGCAGGCTAACACAAGTACAGCACCAAACAAGCAAACATGGGAACCAGAAATAGATTAAGATATAGAAGTACAGGATGGGAGTTGCAGACTTCACCCAAAGTCTACCTGAAGCCTCTAAAGCTTTCATGCTGTTGAATGGTGTGGTCAGCCTCAATGGGAAAGACAGCTGTATCCAAGGAGTAAGGAAGGGAGAAGAGCTCTGTCCACAGAGTCTGCAAATCAAACTGCTCCTTCCTCCACCTACTCTGCTTGGTTTAGGGGCATCATTTCTCTCAGGAACAGAGAGAAGTGGTACCAATTTACAAACTGGGAGGCCAGTTTTTTGCATAGTTGTCAGACAATAATATATCTGCACTCTGTAAGTGTGTGTGTGTGTGTGTGTGTGTGTGTGTGTGTGAATACACACACACACACACACACACACACACACACACACACACACTACCACCACCATCAGAAATAATGGCTGGACTAAGAAGGGAGGCCCCAGCTCAAGGCTCATTTTCATCCAGAAGCATCTATAATTAGGCTGCAGAGAAATGGTTTACTTAATTCATGTTATTTCATGCAACATCATTAGCAGTGTTCAGCTATATCTTTATTACCCTTGTACATGCTTTCTCTTTAAGAGTTGAGATCAACAATGGGGTTTTACTTATCTTCAGGAAGCCAGTCCATTCTTTTGATGAAGGAAAAATGGCCCTAGCCCCAGGTTGCTATAGTCACTAGAAAAGGTTGTCACCAAGGTGCCGCATACCTATTTCTTGGTGACACCCAGAATTAGAGGTATTGGAAAATCAAGGGGAAAACTAACTTGATGAAACAAAGGATTCCTACAGTGTCTCCTGACATACTGCTTTGCAGAAGCAGCTTCCCCATGCCCTTTACCTTTCTCTTCCTCCCTGAAGCTGTGTGAATGAATTCAAAACCCAAGACCTTAGCTAGAAAAATGAAAGAAATATCTTCTATTTGAGGCTCAAATTTATGAATAGAACAAAGACCTCCTTTAAACAAAGTCAGTAGCTTTGTGAGGCTTCAAACTTCTTCTTATGTGTCCCTGAAGTGTGAGTGTGTGTGGGCACATATGTACATGTAGATGGAGACAAAAGGTTGATGCCAGGAAACATCCATGATTGCTTTCCCAACTTACTTACTGAGGTAGGGTGTGGTGTCTAGTTTTATGTCAACTTGACACAAGCTATGGTCATCTGAGAGGAGGAACCTCATTGAGAAAATACCTCCATAAGATTGGGCAGTAGGCAAGCCTGTAGTGTTTGCTTTAATTGGTGATCAGTGTGCAAGGGTGTAGCCCACTGTGGGTGGTATCAACCTGGGCTGGTGGCCCTAGGTTCTACAAGAAAGCAGTCTGAGCAAGCTATGAAGAGCAAGCCAGTAAGCAGCATCACTTCATGGCTTCTGCATCAGCTCCTGCCTCCAGGTTCCTACCTAGTTTGAGTTCCCGCCTTGACTTTCCTCAGTGGATGGTGATTCAGGATATGTAATTCAAGTAAATCCTCTCCTCCACCAAGTTGCTTTTGGTCATGGTGTTTCATTACAGCAGAAATAGCCCTAACTAACACACAGAATCTCTCGATAAGACCCAGAGCTCACTGGCAGCAAACTAGCCTACTTGCTCCAGGATCTCCTTTCTTCTTTCTGAGGCTGGATTCACAGGCCTCATGATGATCTGAACTCCAGTTCTCTGAAGTGCTTTAACCTCTGAGCTACCTCCTGATGCTAACACAAACTTCTTGGCATGCCTAAAGGCCCCAAAAGTTAGGCACCTGCCTGTGCCTCCAAAATCCCTCAGTCATTCTGCAAGTGCCACACTACCTTCCTGTGAGTTCTTGTATATGCAGAGTAATTTCCTAACCAGGGGTCCTGTTTGAATAGAAAATATCTCTACAGGCTCATGTGTTCAAAGCTTGGTCCTCAGATAGTGATGCTAATTTGGAATGTACTGGAAACTTTAGGAGGTTGATGTCTTTGGAAATAGTAGTTTGCCCTGGCCCCTTCCTTTCTGCCTGCTTCTGGTTCTTGGCTACCATGAAGTTAATAGTTCTGCTTCACTGCATCTACTGCACCCTTCCACTATAGTGTATGCATCTACTGCACTCTTCCCTTAAACTGTGGTGTATGCATCTACTGTACCCCTTCCCTTCCACTGTGGTATACTGTCTCACCACAGACCCAGGAACAATGGAGCCAGAGTCCCTGGACTGAGAACTCTGAAATCATAAGTCAAAATAAATTGTTCCTCTTTTAAACTGCTTCTCTCAAGTGTTCATCATAGCACTGAAAATTCAACACAATGACTGGAGGTATCTCCTTTGCTCTTTGTGTGACTGGATCCTTCTTTTACTCCAAGTCCTAATTTTAAAGTCACTTCTTATAGATACTATTCCTGTTTGTTTCATTTAAAAATAATTCATTTACCCTAATTGTTCTCCATCATATCATGTTGCTTCTTTTCAGGTAATTGTCACCACTTACAAATATGATGTAGTGGATAGCCATCCCAGCATTGGCCTGGAAGTTCCAACCCCCACTGAGGCTTCGGTAATGGTCACGCCCACAAGGCGGGGCAGAGGAGGAAGCGGAAGACCAAGGATCGGGAAGAACTCACTCGCTTGGTTCCCGGACTCTGGACGCTGGAGGTAGACCGAGCAGAGTTCTCCAGAGAACAACGCCGGATTGTGCTATACCCTTGCCAGACCCTGTAACCTACCCCCTCATTTGTAAGCACCCCACAAAATAAACCTCCCTTTTAACTACGTGGAGTGGCCTTAATAATTTCACCAATAATATACTTCATTTCCTTTTTCTTATTTATGGCTAATCTCCCCTGACTCAACCAGGAGTCAAGCTACATAAAGCAGCTGACTGACAGATGCTTGTCTTTGATTGTTTCTTCATGAAGCAGATGTTGAGTCACAGACTCAAATTATTTACATGGGAGGGATAGTATGGTGATAGGAGCCTAGCTATAGTAAAGAAAGGCAATCAAAGGACATGTTATTAAACAAATTACCATGGGGACAACTAGAGCCCACAGGGACTCTTGGAGAACTATAGAAGACAGTGTAGAGTACACACCCCAGAGTTCCCCAACCTGGACAGTGGGAGAGCTGAGTAGTTGTGTACATTGCTTTCGATCAGTCCCTAAAGGCTGTCTCCAGAGTGTGGGAATTCTCCAGCAAGTCCACCATGTGCATACACAAAGTGGGATTCAGTGACAGAGAGAAATTTTAAGTGAGAAGTTGGGTGAGTAGGCTGACAAAGTTGCTTAGTCTGTGAAGTGTTTGCTTTGCAAGCATGAGGACCTGAGCTCAATCACCAGAATCCACATTTTAAAAGTCTTGGCATAGTGATGCATGCTTGTAATCCCAGAACTGAGGAAGCAGATTCAGGGAGATCCCTGGAGCACACCTACCAGCCAGACTAGCCTACTTCCCAAGTTCTAGGAAAGTCAGAGACCCTGTCTCAAGAAACAAAAAGATGGATGGCACTAAGGAAGGACACTTGGGACTTTCTTCTAACCTTGACAAGCAGTAGCACACACATGTGTGTGGGTATATAGAGAAGCTGCATTTTGTGCATGCTGTTGATAAAACCTAAAGGAAAAAGAGGAGATGTTGAGAGCATGCACTTGGTGCTCTGTGAATATCTGTTGTATGAGTAAGCAATTGATCCGTTTATCACTGCTGCTAATACCTGACCCCTCAGAAATGGTCCAGTATAATTGGTCTGCTATCACCCAAGAGCAAGTATGCATAAGACTGACATCTGGTTTTCAGAACTCACACTTGGCAGCTTATAACCAACCATTTGTAACTGCAGTTCCAGGATGTCACTCTACCCTCTTCTGGCCTTTGCAGCACCAGACACGCATAAGTGCACATCAGGCAATATTCATACACATAGAAATAAATACATCTTTTTAAAAGGTATGGCCAACTGGGACCTGGAAAGATCCAGGTTAAAATACAGCTAGACAAATCTCATGACCTCTTGGAGTCTTTTCACAGGTAAAGTTAGCCTTTCACCTGTTGGCAGGTACTTTATATGTATATGCCAATCTGTACACATGATCCTATGAGGAAAATGATATTCACTTCCTATCCTAAAATTTGAAGATGAAAACATTAAAAGAAAGTTGAGTCCCCAAGGACACTCAGCAAGTTGAACAGTTAAATATGGGCTTTGAGTAAGGATTATGTTTGGACAGCTGAGTAGAAAGTAGATAAAGTGGTTCCTTTATAAAGGTAAGGTTGGTACCATATGGGCTGGAACAGTTTAACAGGGGTGCTGGGAACCATATGGAAACACAGTACCAGTCACAAATATTACAGAAAAAACATCAAGTAGGGACCACTATATGAATGAGAGGAATGGGTTAATCAGAGTATTGTGTTCTTAAAATTGACACAAAACAAATACATGTGGTGGGATGATGACATGGCCCAGTGAAATTTTATCTCTGTATACAACAATATAACCAGTACCCAAATCAAGACATAGACTATTTCCATCCTTCCAGAAAGTACCTTTGTTTCCCTTCCAGAAAGGAACACACTCCTCTGATTTCATCCCCAAAGATTAGATTTTTAAAGCAATATCTGGCTTGTGTATGAAGGCATATATGTATGCTATAGAAAGTATAGACAATAAGATAAGTGTTAAAAGGAAGAAATTAAACCCCTACAATTGCACAAGGCCAGAAGTAATCTTGAATACTGGGGTCCACTCCTCAATGTTTTCATTTTACATTTTCAAATGTTCTTGTGAGATCATATTGTTAACCCAGTTTTATATTCTATATTTTAAATGCATCTTGGGTCATACACAATTTCCCAGCACACATTCTTTGTAAGGTCTGTATTATATGGCTTCACATATCCCATTGAGGAAGTATTTAATTACCTACACGTTAATTTTTTTTTTGTTTTAGTTTTTTTCATGATTTCTATCATGAACATCTTTTTCATAATTCTATCTGGTTTTAGGGTTATTGGAATAGGCATGAAAGACTGGTTTAAACTGACATGTATTCTACAAATCTGTGATAGTTATTGTTAGCAGGCTTTCCACAGACTATTATTGTGCCATTCCATCAACTGTGTCCACAAAGCCTTAGTACATCAGACACAATAGCACTGGAGCCCACTACTTTTACTTCTTCAAACCTGGGGTTGGGGATATAGCTTAGCACGGAAAGTGCCTGCATTGTACTTTTATGTAGGAACCCAAGTTAGATGCCCAATGCCCCTTAAAAATTCTGGATGTGATGGTGTGTGTTTGTAATCCTAACTCTGGAACAGTGGAAATGTCAGGATTTCCAAAGCTCACTGGCTACTCAGCTGAGTACAATCAGAAAGTTCCAAGCAAAGCAAGAGACCCTGTCTCTAAAGACAAGATGGAAAGCATCTGAGCAACAGTAGCCAAAGGTGACCTCTGGCCTTAGGATACTTGCAAATGCATCTGTGCACATGGGCACATGCTCACATACTCTTTTGCAAACACACACACACAACAACAACAACAACAACAACAGCAACACATTTTTTTTAAACCTGAAGGACTATCCAGGAAAATTGAGAAAAGGTGGTATTGAGCTAAAAGATTTCTTTAGAATCTACCCAAAGAATAATGCTGTATTATTTGTCCTTTCTAGTCCTGTAATGCTTATAGATTGTGAAGAGGTGACCTCAGAAATCACTTTGCTTCAACATCTGGAGCTATTGATGAGTAATAAGTACAGAGGACAGAGAAAAGGTGTCTGTGGGCTGCCTTGGAGCTGGGTCACAGATGGTTCTTCTTACATAAACCCTGCAGAGGAGGGTGTCCTGCTCTCCAGTCCTATCACAGAATGGAAAAGGAAGGAGTTGACAGGTAAGTCTGTGACTTGGGCAGCATCAGAAGGTGCCTTTGTGATGAGCAGGACAGCGTAAAAGCTAATAATTACAGTGTAGGGTACAGCTAAGAGACATAACGATCATGGCCAATATAACATTTAGGTCAGACTCCATTATGGCCTTAGAAGGCATGTCTCTCCCTCCTCTCAAATCCAACTACATTAAGTTGACAGATAGATAGTAATTTTGGTTGTAAATATATCTATGATTTTTACAGGAGACATAATTAGGTGATGTTATATTTACTGTAATGAAAATCACATTTCTGTGTCAGTCTCTCAATATCTTAGAGGGGGGCGGAGGGAGAGAGAGAGCGCGTGCAAAGCATCCAGGGAAGTTGAGAAAAGCTCTCTTTAGAATCCACACTAACAATGCTGCTCCTCTTTCTTTTTAAAATCTCTGTCAAGTTGCAGAGAAATAGCATATCACCATACCTTTATTACCCTTGCACACTGTCCTTCTTTAAGGGAAGAAAGAAACAATGGATGGGTAAGGGAGGGGAGGGGAGGGAAAGGAAAGAGTAAGAAAGGGAAGGGAAGAGAAAGGGAGGGAAGGGGGGAAAGAAGGAAGGGAAAGGAAGGAGAGGGAACCAAGGGAAGAGAGCCCAGAGGAAGAAAGGAAAGAGAGTTACTGAATTCAAGCTGCTGCTGAGCCTGTGTGCTATCTGTCTTGATAATCCTGACATTCTTGGCTCCTTCATTTTTATTTATGATTTCCCACTTATAACTCATGCCCAACCCATAAAGAAAGAGATTTCAGTTTCCTTTCAAGTTAGACTAGGACCAAAGTGGCAAATGTCTGCTGCCAGGTGTCCCATAAAGTCCTGGCTAACCCCTCTATTCAGCACTCATGATGCATTTGGAGGGTGTTCTTTTTTCTTTACCTGGCTGTGTTGTGAGAGCAGAAATAGAACAAGTGGGCCTTTCTACTTATCTGCAAACACAGAACTCAAGCCACTGCTTTCCTGGCCTGTCTGTTCACACACACACACACACACACACACACACACACACACACACACACACACAGAGAGAGAGAGAGAGAGAGAGAGAGAGAGAGAGAGAGAGAGA
The DNA here is from genome assembly GCF_903995425.1 of Onychomys torridus. Classification (NCBI taxonomy): domain Eukaryota; kingdom Metazoa; phylum Chordata; class Mammalia; order Rodentia; family Cricetidae; genus Onychomys; species Onychomys torridus. Next base: position 7,653,721 of record NC_050450.1, read on the forward strand.
GAGAGCATCTATTCACCACAAGCCACATGCCATAGGATCTCTTTAGTGCATTTCCTTTTTCTTTTTGGAGGCAGGCTCTTCATGTACAGCAGGCTGGTTCTGAGTTTGCCATGTAGCTCAAGATGACCTTCAATATCTGGTTCTCTGTTGTCACCTCGAGTGCTGGAATTGCAGGCATATACTATAATTCCAACTTATGTGGTACTGGCACTTGAACTCAGGGCTTCACACATGCCATACAAGTGCTTTACCAGATAAGCTACAGCCAAGCTTCTTCAGGGAATTTTTGAGAACTAGTATGTGCAAAAGTGGTCATATCAGCTTTGATCAAGAATGCAAATCACCGTCTTCAAACAGGACAGAAGTATAACATACAAAGCAAAATGCAAATGGACTTGACTGGTTTTGAACTAGCTTCCTCCTCCCCATTAATTACTCTGTCCATGTGTGTTTTCTATTTATTTTTTCCAACCCCAAGCACAGAATCCCATTCTTTGGATTGCTTGTTTGTATTGCTTTACCAATGAATTCACCTCTCCTCTCTTGTTTATTTGCTTCATTGAACATCTCATCCACATCAAATGTTTGACTTTATGTAATATGAGTATCTTGCATGCAAGGACACAAATTTTGCCATACTTACCTATCTAGGATGTAACCCAATGTCAAGCATATTACCTTGAACCAACAACCCAATTTATGTCAGTAATAATACAGGGAGCTTTTACTGTTTGTGTAGTGCTATCCTAAGAATCTTAGAAACACTTTTTACTAGTCTGGGAGTTAGTATCAATATAGCCAATAATACTATTTCCCATTTTTTAAATTAGGAAGCAGAAGCTAATGAAGGTCCAACAGTTGGCCTGAAGCTGTGTATGGGGTAAGATGGTAAGTCTTGATTTGAGTCCAGGTAGTCTGACTCTGAGTAAAATCCATGAATTGGAACTATCTGTATCAAAGAATACTCCCTAAGTAATATGATTCCATCAAGAGTGAACAAATCAATCAGAGGAAAAGACAGTGAAGAAAGCTATCCCAGGTAACTAGGGATAGCAGTCCTTCCTACCACAATACTCATATCCGTACATTCTTAACAAATATTTATTGACAATACTCCAGGGACATTGCTAGGAGCTTACTTTCTGTAGTGAAAAGAAAAAACCTTCTTTGTCTCCACAAAACTTAGCATCAAAATTCATGTCAACATGATTTTCTTTCAGCAAGCATCTCCAGGGAGCCTCCCTTTTACCAAGATGGTAGGACTGGAGACAAGATGAGTCCAGATAGCCAGGGCTCCTTCAGGATCTCATAAACGGTTGGGATGTGCACAACATTAGCACATTGAAGTGTGTAAAGGATACTAAACTCCAGCTACAAATGGCTTCTCAGAGTGGACATGGTGGCACTGGACCCTTAAGGGACAAGTTTTGAAATGAAGAAAATTCATACAAATGTAGAAAGATGAGAAGGGACACCTGCTATCTAGGAGCAAGTGAATGCTTGGGAACCTAGTGAGACATAGCTAGTGATAGAAGATAGAGGTAGAGATGTCCTGGGAAAGCACGGGACCTTCAGATTTCTGTCTAATGCTCAAAAGCAATGAAAATGATACAAACTGATCTTCATGAAGAAGGGGACTGAGCTGCTTTTGAGAGATGTCCGTCTTGGGAGATAGCTTCTGCATGGCAGTCATTGCCTCACCAGGCCAACAGATACTTTGCAAATAAGTTACTGGTCCAGGATGGACCCCCTCTTGGAAGTGAAAGGAAAGTAGGATTAAACTTGATTGACATGCAGAGGATTCCATGAGCAACAGGAAATAATGTCAAGAGGCAAGAAAAATGAATAAAGACAGGCCTGAGAGGAATAATGAAGGGGTACCGGTAGATGGTTTATGATATGTGGTATTTTGTTAATGTTAAGATTTCCCAAGTGTGCTGTATAAGCCATAGAACAAGGCAGTAGATGGAAGTTTTATTTCCTTGTTTAAAATAAAATAAAATAATGAGCCCCTGTGAACTAAATAAAAATATAGGGGCTGGGAATATGGCAAGTTGATTATAAAGGCATCAAATTGAACACAGGGGTAATGCCCCACTGTGTATTAACAAAATCACCCACTGTTATTGTTGTCTATGCATGTGTGCTATTTTAAAGATTATCAAGTGCTTATGTAATTCTATTGTAAACCTGAGATGTAGAAATAATATGAGCCCCATTCTATGGATAGTGAGGAGTGAGGTGGGTGTGTCTAACCCCAGGCCTTTCAGGCAATAAGGAAGCAAACTGGCATCAGATCAGGGACTGAAACATGGACTCTTGGTCTCCAGAGCTACTAATACATCTTCTAGCCAAAGTTCTTACTCAATAAGGTTATTCAGAATTACCATAGACAACATCATGTCTGTCCTAATACCAAGTTTCTTTATCTCATTTTAAACTTTACTTTTGAGATTATAATATAATTACATCATTTCTCCCTTCCCTTTCCTGCCTCTAAACCCTCCTAATTGTGCCACTCCCTATGAGTTTATGGGGGTCAATTACATTCAAACTACCCACAGGAAATCAAGACAAGAAGATCAGAAATGAAGGTCACCCTCAGCTGCATAGCAAGTCCTGGGCCTGTTTTTAAAGCCATCCATATTGTATAGATTTGTGACTGGAAGACAGCACCTCATGCCTTACTAGGCCTCTCACTCTTCATAAGTGCGAGAAGATGGAGCCCCTGAAGAGAGACACTCCTGCCACTTGGATAGGATGTGTTTGCCCTAAGCATTAACTCAGCCTCTCAGCAGCCATTTGCCTCATTGTAGGCTTGGCGGCCCATGCTGGTAAATCACTGAGATCATTGCCCTTCTAATGTGGGGTTTGGAAGGTCAAAAGACGCAGAGCTGGCTCCCAGCTGGGCTTTTGAGAACTGACCTTTTATTTCCTTAGCTGCTCTGTGGCAAAAGTAAGTCCTCATTTCCCAGAAAGGTAACACAATGGCAGTGGCAGAGACTGGGCAAGTGGAAACCGAGCCTCATATTTAAACACATTTCTGTTTCTCCATTTAAAAAATCAAGATAAATGATGGATGTCCTCCTTCAAAGCCCTGACTTTCCAACCATGCCAAGCCTGAAAGAGAGGCTATCCTGAACCGAACCGACACACTCATCACTTCATGTAGGTGTGTGAGTGTGAGTATGTGTGTGTCTGTTTCTGTGTGTGTGCACGTGTGTGTGTGCATGCATGTGAGAGAGAGAGAGAGAGAGAGAGAGAGAGAGAGAGAGAGAGAGAGAGAGAGAGAGAGAGAGACTCTTTAAAGATCTACTTTGAACTTGGGGCTGTGGCAGGAAGATCATTTGAATCTAAGAGTTGAATACCAGACTGGGTAACATAGGAAACCCTGTTACAAACTTTCTTTGAATGGTCCCAGGCAGCTTGTCCCTTATTTCACAGCCACATGCTCAATGTTTTGAATGGATGATGGGATACATGGCTTGATGGTCCTGATCTAAAACTTAGCATCACTTTTGTCTAGATGAAAGCACAAATATTCATGCTTTCCAGGAAGAACATACAAGACCAAATCCATATTTCAATAGAGGGAGAGATTGTTTTACCCTGGAGTGAAGATGGTGCTTGTTTTAGAGTCATGAACTGAGTCTTAGACTGATGATGCTTAAGGAGGTTTTCATGAATTTATGTGTTATGAGTCTTATATCTTGATCCTGCCCTCAAAGGCAAGTTCCAAATTCTTTCTCTTAGTGATCTAACATTTGGAATAGAGGTAGGTCTGTGGAATGAAGAGTTTGCCTTTGTTGTTGGCATATAATTGTGAATCCAAGTATTCCAAAGCTTGCTGTAGGCACATAGCAGGAATTCTGCCCACTGTCCTAGGCATTTGATCCTATACATTCTTCAATTTACAAAAGACAAATATCTCCTTTTCCCCTTATTCCTCAGCCTCACGCCACAATATCTACTCTCTATTTCTATAAACTTGACTTTGTAAGATTTCACATTTAAATGAGAGCAGACAGCATTTCTTTTTGTGCCTGGCTGATTTCACTTAGCTCAGTGTCGCTCAGGTGTGCCCTGGCTGTCAAAACAGTGAGACTGTAAGGTCCCAGGAATGGTCTCTCATTTGCTTTGCTTTGCTTTAAGGTCATTGTCTCCAGTTTTGTTCATTAGTGTTTTAGGGGCAATGAAGGGATGGAGCATATTCTGTTTGGTGAATAAATGAAGACAGTAATTAAGTGGTCATTTAGTCATTTCTGGGCTAACTAATCCCATTATTTTTAACCTTTTCACATGGCCCTTTATTCCTAAAATCTTAATAAAAATTTTCCTTTTTACATACAGCCCTTTTCTAAAGGCTATGCTCTCTTCAAGCAGTTTGTAGAAGCTTCTCTTGTAATATAGAAATGACTGTTTGCCCCCTGATCACAATAGTAAACTCTCTCTCGCTCTCTCTCTCACCCCCACACACAGTGGTGTGTGTGTGTGTGTGTGTGTGTGTGTGTGTGTGTGTGTGTGTGTGTGTGTAGGATAGAGATCAATGTCAGATGTCTTCCTCAACTACTCCTCACTTCCTTTTTGAGACAGGGTCTGTAACTGAACCTAAAGCATGCCAATTTAGTTAGACCGACTGGCCAGAAACCCTCATGTGTCTGTCCCCAGTATTAAGATTACAGGCATGTACCATTGTTTCCAGCTCTTTTTACATAGGTGCTGGGGTTGAATTCAGGTCTTTGTGTCCCCATGACAAGCTCTGTAACAACTGAATTACTTCTGCAACCCCTTGTCACTGATGTGACCTCAAGTCCCTTCTTTACAAGTTAAGAGTCACTCACAAAGACAAGGCTGATATTAAGAGTAATTTCAGAAATGTTGTTACCTTCTGGTCAATGAAGGATTCACAGGTCTGAGGATGTCAGCAAGTCACTGTGACCCTGTTTGTTATGGCCCTGGAGGCAGTTAGGACAGAGAGCAAGCCTGTGACAGTGAGGGTAGGCTGCTTTTCAACCCTGTTCTTCAACTATGCAGTCTCTCCCTGTTTTCAGGTTCTCCTTTGTATACCAGGAGTATTGAGATCACCTACCTTGTTGTATTTTGAGGACATTAATATGTTTAAAGTACTTAAAGCTGAACTGGGCTAGACAGACACTATTAGTAGTTAGTTGTTAGTGACTATCATTGTTACAGAACTCCTCCTCCTGGGTGGAGAAGTCTTTTAATGTCCATCTTTTCTGCAACCACATCATTTTTATGGTAACCATGGCAAACAGCCGCATCCACATGTTGCCATGACATTTTTTTCCCCTTGAACAGAATCTTGAAAATCTCTCTTTTAGAACCAAAGATATCTAATTTCACCTCCCCCAAAACACATACCAAAGGAATATACTGGAGCCAGAAAGGGTCTTAAGCATAAATATAGGAGATTAGATGGGTGGTCTCAAAGCAATTAACTCCACAAATGAATAGGACAGGGACTGGATAAATATGAAATACAAGGTCATTATGTTTTAAGGTAACAGTGGAGTGGAAACAGGAACTGGACATGAGAGAGTCTAAAGTGCCCTGAAATGTTTCTGACTAGCAGGTCCCTTTTTTGGTTTTTAAAAATGTATAATTTATACTGCAGTATAGCACAATACAGCAAAGGATGCAATCCTAAATGGAATTTTACAAATAAGTGATCAGGTTTGGCATATCTTTTCCCAGTTGGTTCTGGTTTCCATTTTCCTTCCTACTCATAGCCCTAATGAAAAATGACAAGATCTGAATGTGAAAAATAGCAAACCTTTTTCTAGGCATGGTAGACCATGCCTGCAATCCTGGCACTTGGGAGACTGAGACAAGAGAATAGCTGAGAGTGTGAGGCTAGCCTGGGCTGCAGTGTGACATCCTGTGTGAATGAAAATGAGGATATGATGGCTCCAAAGTATCCTGGAGGAGAAGAGTTTTATTGTAGTTATGAGGGAGAGAGCAGCCAAAGGAAGGGTCTAAACTGAACAGGGCCATGAGAGGGGTGAGAGAAGGGGAGGGTATGAGAGAGGGAGTGTGTGGGAGGAAGAAGAGAGGGGACAACAGACCAACACAGGCAAGAGCAAGCAGAGGGAGTACCCAAATGGCATGGTTATGTAGGAGGAGAAGCTGGGGGAGGGAAGGGAAGCCCTTGGGCTGTAGAGGTTTAGGGAAGCGGATTGTGGTAGTTTGAATGTAATTGACCTCCATAATCCCATAGGGAGTGGCACTATTAGGAGATGTGGCTTTGTTGGAGTGGGTATAGCCTTGTTGGAGGAAGTGTGTCACTGTGGGGGCAGGCTTTGAAGTTTTCTATGCCACCCAGTGTCTCAGTTGACTTCCTGTTGCTTGCAAGATGTAGGACTCTCAGCTGCTCCTCCAGCACCATGTTTGCCTACTATATCCCACTGCGGTGATAATGGACTGAGACTGTGAAACTATAAGACACCCCAACGAAATATTTTTCTCCAAAAGAGCTGCCATGGTCATGTTGTCACTTCACAGCAATAGAACCCTAAGCAAGCACAGGGGCAGAGTGAGAAGTGCTGAGAGGAACCACAGCTGCTGAGTGAGCCTAGAAGCCAAGCAGACACTTAGAATGCAATAGTCACCAGTTAGCCTTTTGTCCCAGGGTTTCTCTGAAATCTGACACTATGTTGTGTGGCTTTTCCTAGGAGATGTTAGCCAACTTCCTTAAGGCATCAGTGACAGATCAAAGAATTGATTCCACCCAAGGAGCATAAGTGAGCAGTTACAGGAATGTGGGTGATCCTGAAAGAGCTGCCCCACCCAAAGATCTCTCCCCAGCCTAGAGAAGACTTCCCAAAGGCTGCAGGGATGGAACAGCCCCTTCAATTAGCTCTACCCACTAGGTACTTGAGTACTTCCTGAGACCATGTGTAGCTGAGGCAGAATTACATCATGGGGGAGGGGTGTGCAGGAGCAAGTGGCTAGGATTTCAGGTGAGGGTTAGACCCTCTCCACATTGTCCTGTGAGGGAGCATCCACAGTTGGATCTTGTGAGGCTTAGGTCAGGTATTCTCAGCTACTCTGACTTAAGAATGGCAATGGCCATGTCACACCTGGAAACAGTATTTTACAATGTCTTTTCTTAACAAAACAAAGTGCTTTCAGCTCTGCTTTGAGCTCTCATAAGTGATGGGATTTATTCTTCCTCTATCCCCTTCACATTTTTAGACAATATTTTTAACCCCACCAGAAATATGCTTCAGTGGCTCCAGAAAGCTTGTATGTTAACATCTCGTTAACAATTTATCTCCTGCAGTGATACTCCAATGAACACAAAATTAAAACAATACAAAAACAAACAAACAAACCCAGCAGCCTTGCAGGAACTGGCACCATCTTCCAGGAAGCTGGGCTCTGCCACATGCAGCTTTCTGTCGTCCTTGCTGTCCTGTGCCTGATGTTTTGTCATTTAACATTGCTGTATGAGCCTTTCTTATCTTCACCCCCATATTTCCGAACCCCTGAGGGCTGAGGTCTTGCAGAGCCTCTTTGAAGTTTCTGCAGTTCTTAGTGTTCATGACATACAGAGTTCTTTCAATTATTGATTCAAAGAATGGGTATATTTCTGTTCTCAGGTAATATATAATGTCAGAAAAAGAGAAGTTCTACTACAAATACAAACACAAAACCTTGGCATATTCCTGGAAGCTAGTGTTTTCATTAATTAGCATAATGGATCCAGTAAGTTGTGAAAAATATGTTTGAAAAAGAACGAGATACCTACAGGCTGAAATCTTGTCACACAACATTAGCAGTTTAGTTTTTAGGGTTTTTTTTTTGCATTTTAAAGAGGAATTATTAATTAAGCCCCAAAGGCATGCTGTGCTTACAGTATATTCTGAGATGTACTAGCCTCTATCTGACTTCTTACAATCAGAGGCTGACTAATGGGCTCATTAATGCTGCTTAGAGGCACATAGAAGATGTTCTGTTAAGAACCCAGAATGGTATCCTGTTCCTGACCACTTCCTTTTGTTTGTTTGAGACAATTTCCTCCCATGTGGCCCAGGCAGGCCTGGAACTCCCTATCCTATGTTGGTCTCCCAAGTGCTGGAATGCTAAATAAGTTGGTACCATTCCTGATTTCACATTCTCTACATATTCATTCATTCATTCATTCATTCATTCACTCATTCATTCTTCATTTCTCATTCAACTGAGACCCATCAGGCAATGGTTCTAACAAAGAAACATCAAGAAACCAACACAAATATGGCCAAACCCCACCTAATATACTAGCCTCTCAATTCTGGAGTATGAAGGAAAGTCAGGTGAGCAAATTCTTTTTCTAAGATCAGCTAAAATGCTAACAACCTAGTTTTACCTAGATGCAATGTATTAGGGTTCTCTAGAATAATGAAAATTATAGAGTCTTTCTCTATGAAACTGGGTGCTAGATAAGTTACCAGGAATCCACAAGGATGACCCCACTTTAGAGGACTAGCATCAGTTGATAGGGTGCCTGAACTGGCCTACTCCAGCAATCAGATTGGTGACTACCCTAACTGTCATCATAGAGCTTTCATCCAGTAACTAATGGCCAAGTGCCAGGCTGCGCTCCAGGAGTCCAATCGATGAGAGAGAGGAGGGATTCTATGATGGGAAAACTAGTAGAAACTCATGAACTGTGGACCAACAGCTGTGGAGCCCCCATGGGACTGGACTAGGCCCTCTGGATAGGAAAGACAGTTGTTTAGTTTGAACTGGTTAGGGAGCTCCCAGGCAGTGGGATCTGATTGGTCCCTGGTGCTTGAGCAGGCTTTTTGGAGCCCAGTGCCTGTGGTGGGACACCTTATGCAGCCTTGGTACAGGGGGAGGGGCTTGGACCTGCCTCATCTGAATGTGCCAGGCCCTGCTGACTCCCCATGGGAGGCCTTGCCTTGAAGAAGGTAGGAATGGGGGGTAGGCTTCGGGGGAAGGCTGAGGGGTGGGAGTAGGGAATAGGTTGGTATGTAAAATGAATAGAAAATTCTTATAATAATGATAAAAAAGAATCATTCTCTATATATAGAGAAGGGATTATTAGAATGGCTTAGAGGTTGTGGTCAACTAACTCAACAATGGCTGGCTGGGAAGAGGAAGTCCAAGAATCCAGTACTTGCTCAGTTTACGAGGCTGGGTGTCTCAGCCTTCATTATATGCCATAATCCTGAAGAAGTAGGATCTAATGCCAGTGAAGGAATGGACTTGCTAGCAAGTCAAGGGCAAGCAAGCAAAGAACAAAAGCTTTCTTTTTCCATGTCCTTGCATAGGCTTCCAGCAGAAAGCATGGCCCAAATTAGATTTGGATTAAAAGTGTGTCTTCCCACCTTAAAGATCCAGATTAGAAGTAGTTCTTCCTACTTCAAATTAAGCAAAAACCCCTCACAGCTGTGCCCTCCATTTGGGGGTTTTAGTTGCAAATACAGACAAGTTGACAACCAAGAAATAGCCATCACATGCAATGACCCGCAGAGATGAAGACATAGACTTTAGAGTCAGACTGAGATTTTCTGTTCAGTTCAGAGAATGGTCTGTAGTAGCTCTACTTTTAGTTCTGAATGAGAGATTTACTGAATATATGGCAAATAGACATGAAAGGATAGATAGGAAGCATCAATAGATAGCAAAATGTCATGAATTCAGGAGCTTCCAAACATCCAGGAGATATCTGCTGTAGAAGTCCCATTGAAGCAACCAGCTAGAGTTCCCAAATAGAAAGAGTTCTAGGAAAAGCAGAGTGTCTCCTCCAATGAGGCTTCTTTGTTTAAAAAAAAAACACATACATAGTAGCAAATAGACCTGTCATTCAGGCCTTCATTTACATCCAGCAGAAACAGACTGCAGAAAGTGAGGCAATCAGCTGGAGTCCCCATCGAGCTTCTTTGCATGGCCAAGCTTTCTCTCTACAGCTGAGTTTCCCATGGCCCACTTCCTGTGTTTGGCTTTCAGTGTAAGGACTTTTATATCATAAGGTAAATGATGGTAACCTGTTGGAAATGGTTCACCTTCTATATGTTCTCAAGGACATGAAGTTTTTTACTCTTGGGCTGTTTTGTCTTCTCTTCTCCATGTCACAGAGTAGTCTTGGAGAACACTTTGAGATAGACATGCTTGAGTCTGAAATGTCAAAAAGGCAGCCCAACTCCTAGGATAACCTTCTCAGTGAGATTAAAAAGACAAATGACTATTTACTAATAGAATGTACACTACAGACATGAATCCTACCTTTATCAAGTAAATATCACAGGAGGCCAGTGTTTCGAGGTCCTGGAGGCTTGGCTTGCCTAGCATATAAAATGCCTCAGGTTCAACCCATATGCAGCAGAATATAACCCAGATGTGGTGATATACTGTGTACCCTAATAAAATTTACCTGTAGATCAGAGAACAGAACAAGCCACTAGATTAAACATAGATGCCAGACAATGATGGTACACACCTTTAATTCTAGCACTCAGGAGGCAGAGATTCATCTGGATCTCTATGAGTTCAAAGCCACCATGGACTACATGAGATTGACTCAAACAGAGCCAGGCAGTGGTGGCACACACCTTTAATCCTAGTACTGGGAAGCACACACCTTTAATCCCAGGAAGTGATGGCTGGGCAAAGAAAGGTAAATAAAGGTGAGGAGACAGGAACTAAAGCCTTTTCAACTGAGGAAGCGCATTTGGCTTGAGGCCTATTGGCTGAGGTTTTGCAGGCTGAGGAGTCCTAGAGGTAAGATGTGGCAGTGGCTTCTTCTTTTGTCTCTCTGATCTTTCAACATTTACCCCAATATTAGGCTCTAGGTTTTTATTATAAGACCGTTTAGCAATTCATGTTATGCCCAGACATGAGTGGCTCATGCCTATAATCCCAAAACTTGAGATCTGGATATTGGAGAATCAGTAATTTAAAGTCATGCATTACATAGTGAATTCCAGGCTAGCCTGAGCTACAAGAGACCCTGTCTCTGGAACAAACAAACAACAATTGGAGTAATCATGCTGAAGTTCCTCACCACCAAACTGGAACTAAGTTGCTAACTGATCTTTAGATAAACCAAAAGAAGGTAGATGGGTGGTAATAGCCACATTTCCCATACAGGGTAGTTTAAACAAAAATGATTAAAACAAAAAAAAAAAAAAAAAAAAGAAGTACTTTTGCCTCTACCCCTCCTCCCATCTGGAAAGAAAAATTAACTTGATATTGCTAATCTATCTGTTAGTTTCCTATTAGCATGTTTCCTTGTCCCTATCTTACAAGGATAGACAGCAACTATGAATTCAGACCTCATAGCTCAGTCCTGTAATTCCTGCTGTTCCAGAGGCTGAGGCAGTATATCATAGGTTCAAGGCCAGGCTTATCACAAGAACTTAGTAATAGGGCTGAAGTTCAGTGGTAGAAGGTTAGGTTCTAGCCTCAGGACCACAAAAGCTAAAGAATTAGGGAAAAAGAATCACTTAGCTCTTTCTTTCTACAAAGCCTCCTGCTTTAGGTCATTGGAACAATTCTATACAATTCCATGGTATAGAAAGATGTGTTGTTTGATTTTATAGTGTGTTTGTGTGTGTGTGTGTGTGTGTGTGTGTGTGTGTGTGTGTGTGTGGGGATGGAACTCAGGACCTTACACATGCTAAGAAAGCACTCTTACACAAACCACAAGCCCAGCTCTAGCACAGCTAATTAAGCTCTTTAAACTAAATTGTCATTTTCTCTTCTGTTTTTTTGCCTGATATATCTCTTCTTCCTTCCTTTCTTCCTTCCCTCCTTCCTTCTTTCCTCCCTCCCTCCCTCCTTCCCTCTCTCTTCCTTCCTTCTTTCTTTCCTCCTTCCTTCCTCTTTCTTTCCCTTCCTTCCTTCCTTCCTTCCTTCCTTCCTTCCTTCCTTCCTTCCTTCTTTCTTTCTTCCTTTCTTTCTCTGTTTCTTCTGACCACCCTTAATTGTCCTTTCTTCTCTTCGTTCCTTTCCTCCTTGTGTTTCTTTTAGTGGTAGGGAGTCAGCCCATGGCCTGAAGCTTGCTGGGCAAGTGCCCTACCATTATTCAGTCCTCAGCCACAGCAGATAGGTTCTCTGCACCTCAGTTTACTCACATATGAAGAAGGGATAATACATGATGACATGAGGTATGATCTACACAATGTATTTCCTGAACATAGAAATGATACAACTGTAATGCCAACAACATTTCTCTAGACATATTCCCTCTCTCATGCTCATAATAAGTGAGCACATATTGTCCATTTATTCAGATGAACACTTGGTTTTATTTCTCCTTTCTTTGAGGTAATGAAGATGGAATGCAGGTCTTCAGGATGCTGGACAAGCATTCTACCACTGAAGTATAGCTCAGACTAGCACAGATGAGCATCTGAGCCTCAGGAAGGCTGTGGAGCTTCCCAAATATCACAAAGTAAATTAAGAGATGATGCAGATTTGGAAACAACATCGCCTGCCTCTTGCGTTCATGACCTTCCTTTCTATTGTATTGGTTTTTCTATAAGAATGTGGTAGACACTCACAAGTAGTAGCTCACAATATTGACCCATTGACAAGATATGCCCACTTGTACAATAGTGCCACAATAGTTGTGGGGAAAAACAACTGATTACTGGTTGGAGATGAGGCCTGCACCATAGGAGGGATCTGATGTCTGAGACTGAGACCCTGATCAAGAGCCAGTGACTGGGAAGATCACATGCCCTAAGGTGGTCCTACTTTTGTTGTTTTGTTAAATATACATGCTACCAAACTGCATGGTAAATGTTTAAGTTTATAGCCATAGATTTATGCTGCTCTAACTTTAGTCTATGAAAATTCTTTTTGCAGTGGGTCATGGTTAAATAACTTTGAGTGTTCTGTTGTGGGTGGGTCTTCATATAAATCCAAGGCTCAAGAAACTTGGCCGAAGAGTGGGTAGAAAGAATGGACGAGCCAGCTGATAGGGAGGAAAGTTGTGAAATGCCGACTTCTGGAATGACCTGACACTGTGTTAACAGCTTCCTTTGAGACTGAACCTTCCATCCTGCAGAAAGTTCCTTAAAAAGGAAGGTAAACCAGTCAAAAGAGCTCCAGAAGTCCTTGAAACTGACTAGATTTACTAGGCCCCTCCCTGTCAGAGTAAGCAATAAAAGCTAAGAATCTCTCTCAGACAAGCAGTGCAAAGAACACTGACTAGATCAGCTCCCCGGGAGAGGTTTAGACCACGTTGAGTCTTTGGTAAGGACATTCCCCAGTCTGCTAAGCAGTCTGCAGTCTGTGCAGTGTGCTTGAGGTTCCAGCCTTGGGAGCTGTCACCTATGCTGGCATGAGCTCTGGTGACACAGCTGTCTTTGAGTCATTTCTGCTCCTGTAACTAACCCCTCACCCATTCTCCTGTGCTGACAGAGAAAGAGTTGCTCTCCTTTAGGAACATGGATACTGGGATATTCACGCCCTGTGAGTAGCCACAAACCCATATGTACATGGGCAGCACTAATTGAACTTAGATAGTTACTAATAACAAAAAATGAAAATAAAAAGAAGATATGAAGTTGGGAAGGAGAAGAGGTGAGAGACTTGAGGTAGTTGGAGAGAGGTATTAGTGGGTGTGATCAATATACCTTGTGTATTGAAACATAAAACTTTCAAAGATACAAATATTATTTAAAAATATGGAGGCTGGAGCGATGGCTCAGTGGTTAAGAGCATTAGTTGCTCTTGTAAAGGACCCAGGTTCCATTTCCAGCACTCACCTGGTGGCTCAAAGCCAACCATAACTCCAGTTCCAAGGGATCTGATACCTTTTCCTGACCTCTGTACCAAGAACACATGTGATACATACATACATACATACATACATACATACATACATACATACATACTATATGCATATACACAGAGTGAGAGAGAGACAAAACACACATGTAGAGTAAAATGAATAAATCTAATAAAATTGTTTTAAAAGTATGTGGTAGCTATTAATATTGGTCTTTTGACCAATAATTACAATGGTCTTTTGAAACTGCTAACAACTGGAAACTAAAGCCTTGCCATGATCACCTTCCCACTCCTTAGCTTTGTTGTGGGTCTGGGAACCTTCAGAGATTCACTACCCCTCTGACTCAAGTTTTGGTTTTAGTAAATTAGATTTGTTTGTGGTATCATAGTCACCTGCCACTGGCCCAGGGAACAGCATCTGTATCATAGTCACCTGCCACTGGCCCAGGGAACAGAATCTGTATCACAGTCACCTGCCACTGGCCAGGGGAAGAACATCTGTATCTCAGCCATCTGCCACTGGCCCAGGGAACAGAATCTGTATCACAGTCACCTGCCACTGGCCCAGGGAACAGCATCTATATCACAGTCACCTGCCACTGGCCCAGGGAACAGCAGCTATATCACAGTCACCTGCCACTGGCCCAGGGAACAGCAGCTATATCACAGTCACCTGCCCCTGGATGGGGGAAGAACATCTGTATCACAGTCATCTGCCACTGGCCCAGGGAACAGCATCTGTATCATAGTCACCTGCCACTGGCCCTGAGAACAGTGCCTGTGCACAGAGTCTCATGAGAACACAAGTGCCCATCATCTGTTGAACTTGAAAGAGGAATGAGAGAAGATGGACCAGGCTTTCTTCCAATTGCTTATGCAATTTTTCATCTTTCAGAGGCAATAACATAGAAGCCTTTAGCATGAGACTTTACAAGACTGGCATGCTGGGAAGATAAATTGTCTTCCTTTTGTTATACAAGTAATAATCTTATTTCCTAAACATTTCATTTATTTATTTATTTATTTATTTACTTATTTATTTATTCATTCATTCACTTATCTATCTGTCTATCTATCTATCTATCTGTCTATCTATCTATCTATCTATCTATCTATTTATCTATCTATCTATCTCTTTATTGTCTATGAACTTGTTATACAAATACAGGAAGATGAACACATCCAGAAACCATAGGTGACAGCTAATCTTAGTCGTCAGCTTGGTTGGATCTGGAATCAAATAAAGGCAAACTGCTGGGCACTCCTGTGAGGGCCTTTCTTGGTCAGATTATTTCCAGGAGGAAGACCCTAAGTGTGGGCAGCACCTCTGGGTGGCAGCCTGCATTTTTTTTATAGGAAAGAAAAAAAGAAGCTTTGCTTTTGTCTGCTTGTCTTTATTTTTGCTGGCAAGTTCATCTCCTTTGTTGGTGCCTCTGATGATTTCTTCATGGAAAAACCAATTTCTTTGGTTTTCACTGTGGACTGAGGACAGACAGCTCTCTAATAATCTTCCAGGTCCATGGGGCTGGGAGTGCAGAGGAACCAAGCTTTGTGGACTAAGTGGCTGCTGGGCTCTCAGTTGTCCTGTTGCAAGATACTTACTGTTATGTCAACAATACTGTGTTGTGTGATATTTTGTTTGTGTTCTGACAAATAAAGCTTGCCTAGAGATCAGAGGGTGGAGCTAGCCACTAGTTAACCATAGAGGCCAGGCAGCGGTGGCTCACACCTTTAATCCCAGCATTTGGGAAGAGGATGCAGGAGTTCAAGGCCACCCTGGGCTACACAAGATAGAACCCGTCTAAAAGAGAAACAGATGGTAGCATGCCTTTAATCCTAGCATTAGGGAAGTGGGGACAGGAATGTAAGATGGGTAGAGACAGGATCTCAGCGCCCTGTTCAGTTTGAAGATTTGTAGAGGTAGGAAGTGTCTAGTAGCTGCTGCTCTGCTTCTCTGCTTCTCTGATCTTTCAACTTTCACCCTAATATCTAACTCTGGGCTTTTATTGTTAAGACTAATTAGGACCATGCTTCAATATTCAGTAAAGTGTCTAACAAATCCTGTTATAATTTATGTTTATGCTATTGTTCTGCTAGTCTAGAGAACCCTGAGTAATATATCACAGTTTAAGCCAAGCAGCTTTTAGAATCAGTGGGGAAAATCCTGACTATATAAACTGAGTGTTATGCTAGAAAACAAACAAAATCAAAGTGAAACAGATTCTGTTTCTCATTTTTATTGCTTCAAGGTGTGTTTTAAAGATTTGTTTGTTTGTTTGTTTGTTTATCTGTATGTGAGTGTGTGTGTGGTGGTGCCGGCAGAGCCTAGGACAGGGCATCAAATACCCTGGAGCTGGAGTTTTAGGCTATTGTGAGCTACTTGTCATGGATGTTGGGAAACAAATCCAGATCCTCTGTAAGAGCAGCAAGCATCTTAACCACTGAGCTACCTCCCAGCCCCCAAGTTCTTGTTTTGAAGCTAGATGTTTAGTCTAATGAGAATAAGAGTGATATTGGAAATTTTAATAAGTGTGGTACTTTGAGTGTAATTGGCCCTCATAAGCTCATACACAGTGGCACTATTAGGAGCTTTGTTGGAGTGGTATGGCCTTGTTGGAAGAAGTGTGTCACTGTGGAGGTGATCTTTGCAGTTTCCTATGCTCAGGATAATGCCCAGTGTCACAGTTGATTTCCTATTGTCTTCAAGATGTAGAACTCTCAGCTACTTCTTTAGCACCATGTCTGCCTGCACACCAACATGTCCCCCACAATGATAATTGACTGAACCTCTGAATTGTAGTGAGTCATCTAATTAAATGTTTTCCTTTATAAGAGTTACTATTACTGTGGTCATGATGTTCCTTCTCAGCAATAGAAACTCTAACTACAACAATAAGAAATTGGGTAGAGGGTTGGGGAATTAGCTCAGTGGTAGAGCACTTGCCTAGCAAGCACAAGGCCCTGGGTTCCATCCTCAGCTAAAAAAAAAAATTGGGTAGAAATTTATAGGTAATTAGCTTCAACTACATTCCCAAATCAGACATCTCTCTGCCCATTCCCTCCTTCCCCTTGGACGCCTGAGTGTCCATTTCTGACATCACAGAAGCTACAGCAATGACTGGAGGATTTTGAGGTGATCCAGGCAGGCTTCTAAGGGAAATCTTGGCTAAGTGCTAAAGTATGTATAGAAGTTTCTTCTCCTCCAGAAGATATTTTCAACCATTTCCTTTGAGAAGGATCCTTTTTTATAAATCGATAGCTAACAATCTTGGGAGAGTTCTTGGAAAGTTGAACTAAATATTTCATCCCATAACAGTTGCTCTAATTCTGTGCTTGGGAAGTGTCCTTTCTTCTTACAGAGTCTTGCCACGTACTATAGACAGGTTCTGTGTCCTCTTCAACTACCCCTTTTTAATAGCCATCTTCAGTCACTTTTCATGTTATTTAGTATTTATTTTCTTCATCTTTCTAACCCCTTACCTGATAAAAATAAAAGGAAATGTTTACTCCCCTTTTCCTATTAATTCAAGTGATTTTCAATTATTAGAAACATTACTAGATTATTATTATTGACATAAATTATTATTTAAAACAAATCTTTGGGATACTGATTTTAGCCCATTTTACAGATGAAAAAATGAAAACTCAAAACCTTACTTACTCAAAGTAAGACTAATAGCAGATGTTTGCCTCAAGTTGCCCCTGGCAGAGTACCTTCCCCTCCTCTTACCTGAGTTCTCAATTGTGCAAAATCTCTGTTCCTAAGTGATTTTGATATCAATGGCTAAATGGTCTTCCTTTACATTTGTGAACCTCTAACATTTGATGACCTTTAGATAATATCAAAATGTTGTCATACCCATCCCTGTTCTTTCATTCTGTGAATAAGATAACTCAAGTATATTGAGTTATTTACTATTTTACTTGAAGAAAAGCAATATATTTATAACTGGCCTCAGAAGACCAAGCTCTACTATGAAGGAAAAGTTAGAAGACAGGGCCCATGGAGGATGACAATCTGACAGCACATAACATTTCTATTTATGTCCCCTGCTTCTCTTCTCATCCTATGGAAATCCTTTGTACCCCTGAGCAATAACACCTTCCCTGTCATATCAAGACACTAGCTCTCAAAAAATAATGATTTCCTTCCCTCCAATGATTGGCTTTTGGGTAGAAAACAGCTGGATCTGAGCTGAATAATGTTAGTGCTGAAGGTATCCAGGCTTTCTGAAGCTAGAGCCCTAAATTTTTATTACTAACACAGTATCCTGGACTGAGGATGTAGCTCAGCTAGAATACTGGTTGCCTAGCATGCCTGAAGTTCCACCCACAGTGCTTCATAAACTGAGTGTAGGGGCACATACTTCTAATCCCAGCACTTGAGAGGTAGAAGAAAGATGAATGGAAATTCAAAGTTGTCCATGGTTACATCACAAGTTTGAGGCCAGCCTGAGCTATATGAAATCCTATTTCAGAACAAAGAAGCAAAACATAATTGACTTTCTAAATGCCTACAAGTTCTGTTAAAATACAGGCAAATACTTGGCACACCTTTCACTGCCTTTCAGCTGAAGCAAAGCATTGCACCAAAGAATGAAGACTCAGTGGAACAAATTAGGAGAAGGAAGGAATTGGAGCCCTTTGTAAGTCTGTCTGGCTTGATGTCCCATCCTCTGAGCAGTGAGGAAAATTATTAGGTGTTGATAACCATAGTCCCCATGAGCTAAACCCTCAACCACATCCAGGTAATCCAAGTCCTTAGATGGTGGGACCCTGTAGAGACCACACCTCAATCCCCACCTTCCTGTCTTTGTATGTGTGGTGATTTGAATAAAAATGGCCCCCACAGGCTTACTATGTATTTGAAAGCTTACTTACCAGGAAGTAAAGGTATTTGAAAGGATTTTAAGGATTAAGGGGTGTGGCTTTTTGGAGGAAGTGTGTCAGGGGGATAGGTTTGGAAGTTTCAAAATCCCATGACAGGCTAATCTCTCTCTCTTTCCCCCTCCTCCTCTCCCCCTCTTCTCCTCCCTCTCTCCCCCTCTCCTTTTCTCCCTACCCAACTCTCCGTCTTCCCCCTCTCTCCCTGTCCCTTTCCATGTTCCTGTCCCTGTCCCTCTCCCCCTCCTCCTCTTTCCCTCTCTATCTGTTGCTTGTGGAACAGGCTATAGTTTCTCACCTACTTCTCTAGCACCATGACCTTCTTCATGGTACCATGTTCTCCACCATGATGGATAATGGACTAAGCCTCTAAAACTGTAATCAAGGTCCCAATTAAACACTTTCTTTTATAAGAGTTGCCTTGGTCATGGTGTCTCTTCATAGCAATAAAACAGTCGACTAAGACAATGTGTTTCTTTGTCTATTCTTTCCCCTTTCTTCTATACAATTAAAATGGTCATTTGCATATTTTGAGAAGAATCATACCATAGGCAGTTTAATAATGTTGTTCACCAGAGAGTATCTACAATGTCAGGAGACACTTTTGGTTGTTATGTGCCCTGGCCAGCGGGGTTTCAACAGGGGTGACCCACCTGTGGGAAAGAATGAAAGGGAAGGGTGACACAAGAGACAGACAGCAAGACAGAATTCTGATCAAGCCACCAATCTTTATTTTTCTCTGCATGGCTTATATAGCATAGGAGGGGAAGGGGCAGGAAGGAGGGAAAGGGAAAAGGGGCGTGTAGAACATGGAAGGGATGCAAGACGTGTGAGGCAGATCATGCAACTGCAAGATGTCAGCTAAGGTCACTAGTCAGGGGCAGTTTATTCTGTTGCTAGGCTACCTGACCATGGAATACTCTTTATGTTCGGTTGTCATGGCACCTGACTGTGGGATGTTCTCTTATCTCTGGGGGCCTCTGGTTACTGCTCTGGGAAGGGGCTTATGACTTGTTCTCTGGTCTAGCTAGTACTTTTCATGGTTCATGTTTGGTTCCTGACATCTTGGTCCCTAACACTTATGATCTGGGGGAATGTGCTGCAGACACTGAGTAAGTAGAAGTCAGGATGCAGTTAAATATCCTATGGTTCACATCACAGACCTATGACACAGAATCATCCTGCCTCACTTCTCATCAGAGTTGTCCCAAGAACCCTGGGTTCCACTACACTAACTTACAGTCTCTCTTCCTCTGTTGTCGTCTCTTCTTTCCTGTTGTTTTCCCTTCGTTACTAGCCAGTTCTTCCCCATCACCAATGTATTCTTTTCTCAACCTCTTTTGTTTCTTGATAACAAATGACAACAAACAGCTTTTCTTTTTGTTGTTCTCTTTTCTACTATACCAACCACAGATTGCCCCCTCTTCCTTTCTCCCACTCTCCCCAACCCACCCCCTCATTCCCTCCTCCAAAAAGGTAAGGCCTCCCCTGGGGGGTCAGCAAAGCCTGGTACATTCATTTGAGGCAGGTCCAAGCCCCTCCCCCTGTATCAAGGCTGTGCAAGGTGTCCCACCATAGGTAGTGGGCTCCAAAAAGATAGTTTGTATACCAGGGATAGATCCTGATCTACTGCCAGGGGGTCCCTTAAGCAGACCAAGCTATACAACTATCTTGCTTATGCAGAGAGCCTAGTCCAGTCCCATGGAGGCTCCACAGCTGTTGATTTAAAGTTCATGAGTTCCCACTAGCTTGGTTCAGTTGTCTCTGCAGGTTTCCACATCATGATCTTAACCCCTTGCTCATAGAATCCCTCTTCCTTCTCTTTGACTGGACTCCTGGAGCTCAGCCTAGTGCTTGGCTGTGGATCTCTGGTAAAATTCTGCACTGAAACCATCTGATCCTGGGCTTTTTTTTTTGTTTTTTGTTGGGAGACTTTTAATGACTGCTTCTGTTTCCTTAGGGTTATAGGTCTATATAAATTGTTTATCTGGTCTTGATTTAACTTTGGTATGTGGTATCTATCCAGAAAATTGTTCATTTCTTCCAGATTTTTCAATTTTGATTATCTGGATTTCCTCATTGGCAGACAGCTTTTCTAAGTAAGGCAGTATTACCCCTTAAAACTCAAATGGTAAAATTACAAGAGACAAACAACATGGTGGAATTTAAGATGTCAGGTCTTGCTGAAGTGGGATGTACTATGAATCTGCTTCCTCTGATACTCAGGTCTGCTGGAACTTGAAAGCTTTGGCACATTGCAGATTGTTCCCAGAAGATAAAGATCCTTTTACATGGAAAGACCTAGAGTTGTCCATTCCAAAGTGGTCTAGCAAACTTCAAGAGGTCATAATTCAATTACTAAAGACTATATTAGATTTCTTAGGTTACCATAAAAATATACCACAGACTGGGTGATTAAGTAACAGAAATGACTTTCCTTTTTTTTTTTTTATAAAGTATTACAGATTATATTCACATAAGTCCTTGGTATTACTCAGTCTGAAAGCCATTGACTGGAGATCAAAGCCATGTATATAACTTTGCTATTTTGTTTTTGAGAGTTTCTTATTATGTAGCTGTCCTTTCTCCCCACCCCCATGTACTTGTTTGTTTATTTATTTTTCTTAAATTTTTTTTCTCTTATATATTACATCCCAACCACAATTTCCCCTCCCTCTGCTCTTCTCAGACCTTCCCACTTACCTCCCATCTCCCCAAGATCCACTTCTCCCAGGTTTACCTTCAGAAAAGGGCAGAAATAACAACCAAACATGGCTTAACAAGTTACACTAAGACTAGGCACAAACCCTCATATCAAGGCTGAACAAGGCAACCCAGTAGGAGAAAAAGGGTCCCAAGAGCAGGCAAAAGCGTCAGAGATACACCCACTCCTACAAGAGTCCTACATGAGTCCCACAAGAACACCCAGCTTTACAACCATAAAGGTATATGCAGAGGACCTAGCTCAGACCCACACAGGTTCTATGATTGTTGCTTCAGTCTCTGTGAACCCATAGGAACCTTGCTTTTTGATTCTGTGAGCCCTGTTGTGGTGTCCTAAACTCCTCTTCTTCCCTCAATCCTTTCTTCCCCTCTTCTACAGGGTTCTCTGAACTCTGCCTAATGTTTGGCTCTGGGTCTCTGTATCTGCTTCCATCAGTGCTAGATGAAGCCTCTCTGATGACCATTGGGGTAAGCTCTGGTCTATGAGTACAGCAGAATATCATTAAGAATAATTTCATTGACTTTTGTTTTGTTTTGTTTTGTTTGGCCAGTCATGTTTGGTTCTATCCTAGGTCGATGGGCTATCCATTATCTGATTCTTGGCTATCCAGTCAGTGTCAGGTGTCGCTCCCTCTTATGTCATGGGCCTTAAGTTGGACCAGTCATTAGTTAGCCACTCCCACACATTCTATGCTGCCATTTTCAGCACATCCTGAAGGCAGGATAACTTGTAGGTTGGAGGTTTTGTGGCTGGGTTGGTGTTCCAGTCCCACTGTTAGAATCCTTGCCTAGCTACAGAAGATGGTCAGTTCAGGTTCAGTATCTCCCATTCCTAGGAGTCTTCACTAGGTTCTTGCAGTCTTAGAGGGTTGGTTTGTGAGATCAATGTGTCAACAGGCTTATGGTGGCAAGATCATTCCTCCTGACCTGTAGACAGGTCATCCATCTTCTTCCTGGAACTCCACATGTTCTTCCTCCTGTGTAAAGTGTTTCTGTTCTAATTGATACTCATAAGGACACTAGATGTGCTAGCTTGGTACCTCTTACAGTCATTCTTAAAACTGCACTTGCATTGTTAGAGACCATATCTGCAGGTTGTACTGAGAGTTGCTAGAAGGCTAAGTCTAACATATGAATTTTGGGAGTGGGTGTGGGAAGAACAAAACATTAAGTCATAACAAGCACTTGTAACAGTTTTAGTTATATTTTTCTACTTTTCTATTCTATGCTAATATTACTATATGACTGATTTTTTTATTTTTATTTTTATTTTTAATTTTTTGAGAAAGGGCCAAAGTATGTAGGCCAGGCTGGCCTCAAAGTTGCAATTCTTTTGTCTTAGCCTCTTTAGTGCTGAGATTCTAAATGGGCACCATCAAGCCAAGCACTGAAGTCATCTCAGTGAAATCATTAGAATTCCATTCTGTTTCAGATGTCAGGACTGGAACTCAGGCTTCCTATAGTGCACAAGCACTCCACCTCTGATGCACATCCCTGAACTTCCAGACTACTTCTGAAATAGATTTTTTCCATGACTTGAATTGTATCCCTCCAAAATCCATTTCTTGAAATCGTTATGCACAATTCTTTGTGATGTGATCTTACTTGGCTATGGGGATTCTTCAGATAGAGTTGAGATGAAATGATGTTGGATTAGGGTGGGCATCTAACTTAGTCCGACTGCTGCCCTTTAGAAAAAAGTAACCACTTAGAAACAGAGAAAGGCACAAAAGGAAGAAAGACACTGTGAAGACAGGGACAAACTGCTGTAACCACAAGGCAAGACTGTGATGGTATGGAAGAATCTGGGAAAGGCTGCGCATTGCCACTAAACCACCAGGAGGGAGGACAAAGGCATGGACACATTTTCTTTACAGCTTTCAGAAAGAAGTAATGCTGTCACCACCTTAACTTGGAATCATAGCTTGCTTCTGGAACTGTACTGCAACAAATATCTGTGCAGCCGTGCCATGGCAACCCTAGAAACCTAACACACATCTCATTGTTCTCTGTGTTCCCATAACTACAACCAAAACTGAGGTCTGTAAAATCATTTCATTTCTGGTCTGCCACAGTCATTAGAGGTCCTGTTACCACTGTAATACCTTCTTCTTCTATCCATTTCTTAAAACTGTGTGCATGTGTGTGGGTGTACATGCATATGTGTGCATATGCTGGTATGTGTGGGTGTGTATGCATATGTGTGCATATGCTGATGTGTGTGGGTGTGCATACATATGTGTACATATGCTGGTGTGTGCATGTATATGGGTACAAATGTGGTGGTATTGTGTTCTCCAAAATATTGTGCACCCTAATAAATTTATCTGGGGTCAGAGAACAGACAGCCACTAGATACAGAGGCTAGAAAATGGTGGCACTCACTCCTTTAATCCTAGCATTCCAGAGACAGAAATCCCTCTGGATCTCTGTGAGTTGAAGGCCACACTGGAAACAGCCAGGCAAGGTGACACATGCCTTTAATCCCAAGAAGTGAGCCTTTAATTCCAGGGAGTGATGGCAAAACCAGAAAGAGATATAAGGTGTGAAGACTAGAAACTAGAAGCATTTGGCTGGTTAAGCTTTCAGGCTTTGGAGCAGTTGAGCTGAGATTCATTCTGGATGAGGACTCAGAGGCTTCCAGTCTGAGGAAACAGGATCAGCCAAGGAACTGGCTAGGTGAGGTAGTTGTGGCTTTCTGCCTCTCTGACCTTCCAGCATTTGCCCCAATAACTGGCCTCAGGTTTGATTTTATTAACAAGTACCTTTAAGATTCATGCTACATATACATGCTGGCGTGTGGGGGTATGCATGTATATGTGTGCATATGCTGGCATGTGGGGGTGTGCATGTATATGTGTGCACATGCTGGTGGAGAGCAGAGGAAAGCCTCCTGTGTCCTTCCTTCTGCTTTTGTTTGAGACAGAATCTCGCATCGGCTTGCAGCTTCATTAAGTAGGCTAGACTCGCTGGCCAGCTGGCTTCCATAGGTCTGCTTGACTCTGCCTCTCATTTTGCTCTTGCTATTGCTGGAATAACAGGCACATAGCACCAGGCTTGGATCATTTATATAGGTACTGGGGATCAGATTTGAGTCTATTTATCAACTGATCCATACCCTCATCCCCTGCTTTGTATATTTCTAAGATTCAAGAGTCCCTTACTATCAATGCTCATCATTATCCTCAGGATGTTTTCTGATGTATTCACTGTAGCATACAAATACACGTTTCATTCATAAACCACTTTCCTCTTGAGAATCATCTGTTTTTTATTTCTAGATTTTCCCATTTTTAGAGGTTCTAATTTTCAACAGACTTCTCAAAGGAGAATTATTTCCCCATTTAGAGTTTGCATATTTTATAAGGAACTCAGTGTCTTGAATTCTTGGTCAATGCACTTGATATCCCAGCCCTTGCCAGCCTTCTGTGGCATCCAGGAAAGAAGGTGAAATCAAACCAGAGTGTGGTTCAGTTCAACTGTGTGGTTGGTATATTGTGTACCCTAATAAACTTATCTGGGGGCCAGAGAACAGAACAGCCATTATATTAAACATAGAAGTTAGGCGTGGTATCACAAGCCTTTAATCCTAGTATTCCAGAGGCAGAGATCCATCTGGATCTCTGTGAATTCAAGGCCATACTGCAAACAGCCAGGCATGGGGACACACACCTTTAATCACAGAACTTAAGATCTCATGTATTGCTTGGGAAAGACACATGCCTTTAATCCCAGGAAGCAGAAAGGTATATAAGGTGTGAGGGCCAGGAACTAGAAGCTTTTTAGCTTTTAGGCTTTGGGGAAGCAGTTTATCTGAGATCCATTCAGGTAAGGACTCAGAGGCTTCCAGTTTGAGTAACAAGATCAGCTGAGAAGTTGGATGTGGCTTGTTCTATCTCTCTGATGTCTCAGCTATCACCCCAATATCTGTCCCCGTGTTTTCTATTAATAAGACTGTTTAGCAATTTGTGTTACACAACTTCTTTATCTCCCTCTTCCTCTTCCTCTGCCTTTCCTTCAAGCAAGAACCATCAGCTTTATATGCTAACTGAGGAGGACACTGATCCATGGAGAATTATTCACATCAGATTACAAGGATTCCACATGAGGGTCCTAGTCACTGAATGAAGGGTGAGTTGAAAGTTGAACTTTGCCCACACAGTCCACACTGTTTCATCTTTCTTATTGATTGATTGATTGTTATTTTCTAGTTCATTGGTGTTCTGTAACACAGTGACACATTTGATCTTGAAAATTATGTGCAGGTTCCTTATGACTTCAAGTACTTCTTCCCATTTTACCCTCAGGGTAAATGCTAAGCCTCCTGTTCATTGTTCTTGGAAATCCCTCAATGTGCAGTAAATATTTACTAAACACTGACACTGTGCCAAGCACTTCAAAACTTCAGAAACTACAAGTTTATCAAAGAGGAGGCTATTGGCTCAAGTGGTTTTGTGCTTTCAATGACTTTTGCAGTAGTCTGGAATGATGCCCTGTTTGTATCCTTGTGATGGGAGGATGCCCACCCGACATTACCCTGTCTCCTGCTCACCCTCATCTGCTTCTCTCAAGTCCCCTTCTTTGTGTCCAAGCCACTGTGCACAGCTGATCTCCCCCAGGCATTTACTTGCCCTCGGCCCTGTACTTGAAATGTTCTTCCCATTTTGCAGGTTTTCCCCAAGCTACCTCTGAAAAGGCATTGAGAAATGCTTTTCCTTTTCACAATTCTCTGATGCCCAATTAGAATGATGTCACCTACACAGTTCTTTGAGTTTTTGTGTTAAGCTGCTTTTGTATCTTAATCTATTTTGCATTATAGTAACCAGCTTCCACTTCTATCAGAAAGTCAGATAGTGGCTCAGCCATTTGACTAGCTGTAAGACCTTGAGTAAGCGCCTTAGTAAATCTTCCTTCCTTTGTAAGAGGAAGAAGAACAACATTAGCATTCAAGCAAATATTTCATTCCTTTTTTTTTTTTTTTAGAATGCATTGCTGGCTGATAAGTCTGTATCAAATCAACAGGTGACATTTCTTGGCTTAAATATTTAATTGCATGCCCATTCAATCTCAGTGTTGTATTTTTGTGTGGTTTGAAAGATCCCACAAACAAAAAGCTTCAAGTTATATATGTGGTACTTTCTTCCTCCAAACCTATATGTTTCATCTCAAATTAAGTCCACCATCATGTCATGAACTCACTTACTGCATATGATTGACAGGTAGATGAAGTGCTTCAGAATTGTATTTGTCTTAGGGGAATGCCAAGACTCTCTGCTGCTATGTGGGAGAAGCTATCCTTCCTTTATCTTAGGGGCAGAAGCAGTATGAAAGGTAGTATATCCCAGAAGGCCTCTGTCTCCAGGATGCAGAGGCTTCTTGGCATTGTGTTAAGGTCAACTTATTGTTGAGTCACAGAGACCCGCTCTCCACATGGATCCCACTATTTTCTGATTCTGGGAACCTAGGGGAAATAATTAACTTCTTGACATTAGTTCCCCATTCATAAAATAGGAAAAGAAAAAAAAAATGGTAAGGTTCCAGCTCTGTAGTAAGCATCTAATAATGGCAGCTCCTACCATTAGAGCAAGCTGCAGCTCAAACCACTGTTTCTAATACTGTACAGAACCCACTAAACGGTGGTGTTCTTTGTGCAACAGTAAGGAGAAAAAGAAAATAAAGAAAACAAGAGCTTCAGTTTGGGCTTGGAGGAAAAGAGGACTTTTCTGAGTCTATTAGCTTCTTCTACAGAATGGCTGTAGAGGCAAGGCACACATAAGTGGGCCTTTGGCAAGCCATAGGAATGGTATCTGTACCTGGGTCCAGCAGAGCAATTTCATTTCATGTATAACCATATAGCATTAAACTATTGCAATATACAGGGCTGACGAGATGGGTCAGTTGGGAAAGAGCTTGCTTTACAGGCATGAGGATCTGAGTTTGATCCCCAGAGCCCATGTAAGAAGCTGAGTATGGTGGTGCACACTTGTAATCCAAGCAATAGTAAAATGAACAGATCCCTAGGGTGCTGGTCAGCACCCCTAGGTTACTTGTTGAAATTCAGGCCAATTACAACCTAAGGGCTCCAAATGTTGTCGTCTGCCCTCTAAATGCACATTGAATCATGTGTGCACTTGCCCATCCACAAACACAAATTATAACAACACATACTAATATAGATATTATTACATTTAAATATGCAAATAACTATAAATTCAATGTTTTCTGGATTCTTTGGGTTGCATAAGAGTTCTTCCTTTGAAGAAACAAGCAAACAAACAAAGACAACAATTGTCAAATTAGAATTTTCAAGGTGTTGTAAAAATCCAGAATGATAAAGTTCAGGACTGGGAATTCCACTTTAGTGTGAATGAGGGTTGTCCTGGGATGGCAGTCCACTTGGATGCAGACTTTTTACTTTCCTTTTCAAGTGCAGGACCAGTATTTCCTTAAATGGGAAGTTAGAGGAGCAGAGACTCAGTTCAAAGAAAGTGACTCATAGCCTCATGTGGCTGGGTCACTGAGCAGTGGATCACAGGCAGTCCTGACTCATGCCTGAGCTTGGAAATAGACACTGAGACAGATACATCCATTTATTTACATGTTACTGTGGCTGCTTTTGTACTACAATATCAAAGGTGAGCAGCTATAACAAACATACCATGACCTGTAAAAATTGAGCACGTTTGTAACCTAGCCTTTAACAGAAGGCCCTGGTCATAGCATGCCATTACTAGCAAAGGACTTCTGATGGAATATGACTTGGACTAGGGGTTAGTGATGGCCAACATTCAGTTTTTGTTAGTTCATGTCTCTCAATTGCCCCCATCTGGCTCTCTCCTCTCTAGAACTTACTATAGCCAAGCACCAGACTTTGGCTAGTGCTCTCTTGGGAAGTTTTTGGGGTGTTTTGAGGTTGAAGAGAAAAGATGGTCTAAGGAACATAGAGCCAGTGAAGGTGGTGTGGCCAGAGATGACCAACAGGGGACACTGCTGGAATAGCAAGAGAGAGGGAGCTGGCTGCAAGAAGTCATTAAATGCTGGAACTCTTAGGTTTATATAGCACGTATAAATAGGCATAATTTGGGCAAATGATGTATTTCACTTTGGGATATTTCAAACAAGCCTGAAAGATGTAAAACAAGCTACTTTTGTATCCAAGGATGGGATGAGCCTGTGTGTCTGAAGATGGGATGGGCCTGTGTATCTCTCAGGATAGGATGAGCCTGTGTATCCCAGGATGGAGTGGACCTGTGTATCCTAGGATGGGATGGATCTGTGTATCCAAGGATGGGGTGGACTTGTGTATCTGAGGATGGGGTGGGCCTGTGTATCTGAGGATGGGGTGGGCTTGTGTATCCAAGGATGGGGTAGACCTGTGTATCCCAGGATGGGGTGGGCCTGTGTATCTGAGGATGGGGTGGGCTTGTGTATCTGAGGATGGGATGGACCTGTGTATCCAAGGATGGGATGGACCTGTGTATCCAAGGATGGGGTGGACCTGTGTATCCCAGGATGGGGTGGGCCTGCATATTCCAGGATGGGGAGGACCCAGGTGCTCTTGTGTTTGCTTTTCTCTTTCTTTGAACTCATCTTGCTTTTATAATAAGACAAAAATGTAGAAATAATTTCCAGGTAAGCACAGGCAGATGTCAGATATCTGGAGTGGCAGTCTTTCTGCAAAACAAGCAGGCAACAAGTTCCACATCATATGGCAGATCAAAGGCTTCCTGTTTCTTGGGCAAGCATTCAGATGCCTGACCCTCTAGAGCTCATGGATGCTGTTCACAGGAGATGCCTCAAGCAATCTCATCTTTTATGAGTTACTGACTCACAAAACTTAGAGCTAATCAGGTCCACCCTTCTCATCTTGTAGCTGAAGGGAATGATTCCCACAGACATTAAATTATTTATGGGAAGCCATACAGCTGATTAGTGGTAAAGTTAGGATAAGAATCCACAGTCTATAACTTAAGGTCTAGTGTTTTTTCTTCCTTATTCCAAAGTTGCCACAGGAAGCTTTCAATTTAGATCTAGAAGGAAATTGGCTCTAATCCTATAAAATGTAGACATAAAATTAGTAAAATAACCTAGGGCCACTCACTGGGTAGCTGAAATCACAAGCTGAGAATTTAAATGTCACTGTTTTATCAATTGTTTTATGTCACTCTTTGATCTTCAACTGGGAAGTGTGTGTTATACGTTACATTCCCACTCACAGAATCTTCTTGCAGCTTTCTACTGTTCCAAAGGAAGCACTCATAGACTGCAATCATATCTGACACAGGTGAAAGCTGGTGGCTCCATCTGTGTAAGCTTCTGGGTTTGTCATGTTCAGAGCACCCTGTGAAGCCAGTCCCTTCTATTGGAGTATGTAGAACATGAACCAGCCCATAGACTGAAGATCATCCCACAGGCTCACCATCAGTCATTTAGGTTTTCCTTTCAATCCTGTCTATTAGATATCAAACAAGAAAGTCTTGCTCCAATCTGATATTTGTTTACATAGATGCCCCTAAGGTGCCTGGTGTAGTGGAAAATGTGACCCATGAGAAGTGCCATGAGATTTAGGCAAAGGGTGGAACAGTGGAATGACCTGGAAGAAAGAAAGAGAACAAATGTTTGTAGATATTTGTTGTGTGCCAAGTACAAATATTAGCCCCTGTTCCATGCAACAAACTATCAGTCAAAATTCATTTAGTAGTTGCTGTGTTCTGTTGGGTTGTTTTGTGTTTTGGTTCTTTAGAGCCCAAGGTCAACTAGAATGACATGGACTCAGGAGGAGTTTGTCAGAAATGATGCAGAGAAGAAACTGTGTGGCCTCTAAGTGGTCTGATGCAGGAGACCCTCCTTATGTGGCATAGACAAGAGGTGAAGGGTTACATACTGGAGGGAATGTGCTAGTGTACTTGGCAAGAAGAAGCATTACCTCTTTCCCCTGGTGCAACATTTAGCTGATTCATTTGGAGCAGCCATAATGCCATTATCTCACGAGTGGAATAAATGTCTGCATGAGAGAGTTTCATAGTGTTTTTATTTTGTCGTCTGCAGGGTATCAGCTGTTCTTAAAAAATACTGAATAGGAAACAGCCTGATGCATTTCCTGGGAAGAAATGAACATCCATTGAGGGTCAATGACTTTAATCCATGTGTGCATTTTTTGAAGTATTGGTGGGAACCCAGTAAGATCTCTAATTTATTATTTCACAGACTCTATTGCAGTCATACTGATATTTTCTCCAATAAATATAACCTCTCTTACCTCTGAGTCTGAAACATGTTTCCTCTTCATCAAGAGAATTGCTCAACATCCCTAATAATCTGGGAAATGCAAATCAAAATGACTCTGAGATGCCACCTTACACCTGTCAGAATGGCTAAGATCAAAAACACAAAAGACAGCTTATGCTGGAGAGGATGTGGAGCAAGGGGAACTCTCCTCCACTGCTGGTGGGAATGCAAGCTTGTACAGCCACTTTGGAAATCAATATGGCGCTTCCTTAGAAAATTGGGAATCCATCTCCCCCAAGACCCAGCTATAGCACTTTTGGGCATACACCCAAGGAATGCTCAATCATACCACAAGGGCATTTGCTCAGCTATGTTCATATCAGCATTGTTTGTAATAGCCAGAACCTGGAAACAACCTAGATGCCCTTCAACTGAAGAATGGATAAAGAAAATATGGTACATATACACAATGGAGTACTACTCATCAGAGAAAAACAATGACATCATGAGGTTTGCAGGCAAATGGATAGATCTAGAAAAAAATCATCCTGAGTGAGGTAGCCCAGATTCAGAAAGACAAAAATGGTATCAAACATCACTCATAGGAGGATACTAGATGTAAAACAAAGATGACTAGACTGCTACACAACTCTAGGGAAGCTACCTAGTAAAGAGGACCCTAGGAAAGACACAGGGATCACCCAATGACAGAGAAATGGATGAGATCTACATGAACAACCTGGGCGACAGTGGGAGTAATGAAGGGCAAGGTTCGAGGGAAAGAGAGCTTAGGGGAGCAGGAGATCCCAACTGGATCAAGAACAGAAAGGGAGAACAGGAATAACAGACCATGATAAATGAAGACCACATGAGAACAGGAAGAAGCAAAGCGCTAGAGAGCTCCCCAGAAATCCACAATGATACATCCACTGAAGACTGCTGGCAATGGTCGAGAGAAAGCCTGATCTAACCTAGGCTGGTGATCAGATGGCCAAACACCCTAACTGTCATGCTGGAACTCTCATCCAATAACTGATGGAAGTGGATGCAGAGATCCTCAGTCAGGCCCCAGGTGGAGCTCCAGGAGTCCAATTGTCAAGAAAGAGGAGGGACTGTAAGAGCGTGAATTGTTGAGACCAAGATTGGAAAAGCACAGGGACAAATAGCCAAACTAATGGAAACACATGAATTATGAACCAAAGGCTGTGGAGCCCCCAGCCGGATCAGGCCCTCTGGATAAGTGAGACAATTGAATAGCTTGAATTGTTTGGGAGGCACTCAGGCAGTGGGACCCTGACCTGTCCTTAGTGCATGAGCTGGCTGTTTGAACCTTGGGCTTATACAGGGACACTTTACTCAGCCTGGAGAGGACTGGACCTGGTACTGAATCTACCAGGTTGAGCTGAATCCCCAGGAGAGTCTTTTCCCTGGAGGAGATGGGAATGGAGGGGAGGGGCTGGGGGGAAGCTGGGGGAAAGGGTGGGAGCGGAGAGGACAGGAGGAACCCTTGGCTGATGTGTAAAATTAAAACACAAATATAATAAAAAATAACTAAAAAAAAAAGTTCTCAATCAGGTCACAACCCCTTTGTGGGGGTCACAAATCAGATATTTACATTAAAGTTCATAACAGTAGCATAATTACAATTTTGAAGTAGTAATGAAATAATTTTATGTTTGGGGATCACCACAACACCAGTAGCTGTATTAAAGGGTTGCAGCATTAGGAAGGTTGAAAAACACTGCCCTATATGGAACAATTCCCCTGCCCATTTCTGTAGCTCTCTGTGCTAGGAGCAAGGCCCTTCTAGCCTCATTTGAATGAAGTAAAACATCTAGAGTAGGAGCAAGGAAGCTATGGTTTATAGGCCAGTCCACTTTGTCTTTTGGTTTGTAAATACTCAGTTACTGAGACCTATGTGAGGCTACTCTTGGGCCAGTGAACTGAGTGTTTGCGGTGAAGACAATTCCAGATAACTAAACCATGTTCTAATTTTGAGTCTAAGAAGACATAAGTAAATAGCTATTTTAAAATGCCTCTTCTAATTTTGACCTTTCAGCCCCTTCTTCTAATGGCAGTTATTCTTCCCATGAATCTTGAAACCCTAGATTTCTATGCATTGTACATTATAAATGGCTGAAGCATAAACTTTTTTAATGTTTAGGAAAAAAATAATTGTGTCTTATGCCAAATGTCATTAAGATGTCTCTACTTTTGAGATTCAATTCTCTCATTTTCTACCTAAGTAAGTTGCACCAACTTCCAAAACAGATTAATTTTCCTCATCCATCCCTGTAGAACTTCCTCATTGGAGATTGTGCCTATAAAACCTTGTATGTGAGCCATTTATTTGGGACCCCTTGGTGGCATCTCTTATAATAACATATACTACCATTTAGCATATGTTAATTTCATTTTTCCCAATTAGATGCTAACCCCCAAGAGTGAGGTCATTAAGTGCAAAGCTTGGGTTACAAATGTTATAAAATGTGACTCTCCTCTTTTCAAACTAAGCTGTACAAGTGAGCCATATGTCAGCCTGAACAGCCACATGTCACTGGTGCTTACAGAGAACCTCCAGAACCCTTGAGAATGACCTGAGTTTATGTCTAGGACCCCTAGGGCTCTCTCATTTGCGTTCTTTACTCAAACAGTTAGCTATGACCATTGTGCTGTGTGTAACAGTCCTTGCTCTCTTGCTGTAGAGTCCTGTGCTGTTGTTGGTACTGCTCCTGAAGTTGGATGAGCTATATCTTGGTATACTCACATGAAGTGTATTATTTTCATATCTCGAAGGTCATGTTGTTACTTGTGACCTTGTGGAGTTTGAGTCACAGTGTGACTCTGACCACACGATGAAGGTGAACAAATTTTGGTGCCTATGCTGTACATTTTCATCTGGTCCCCAGATCACCTCACCAGAACTCCTGAAATTTATGCTCTGTCCACTGGCCTAAACCAGGCTCTCCTGGTTGAGTACCAGAAAACTACTGCCATATTGTGAGAAAATCCAATGGTTATCAGGAAGGAAAGCAATGCCAGTGAATCCTGAGTCTAGCTGATTCGGTCCAGGCACCAGGCATGCAAAGAAAGCAGTCCTTGGATGTAATAGATGCCACAGTGGGAAGTATTAAAGCTTTTTGATCCTTGGTTGAACCATTTCAGCCATCTGCAGCCATTCAGTGATGCCAAGGGTTGTTTGAGCCCACCATCAGTCAGGATAGGGTCCTGACCTTGAAAGATCCCCTTCTTGAGAGCTTACTGCTTGCTGACAACCATTTACCAATCATAGCTGAAGATACTGTGATTCGCAGAAAAACCACAGAGGTGGGTACCCACAATGCTTACCCTGTACTTCCCACTCCTCTCTGCAAAGTCTTCATGTTTTTAAATCCCAAGCAAGAGACTAACAATGGCAGCCCCTCCTTGGGACCACTCTGGGCAGGCAGAAGCCATGGAACCTTTGTCCTGATGCCACAGGTCCCCTTCCCCTGCCTTAGGTTCCCTGGCTTTAGTCTCCAAGCACTAGGATTGCAGCCATGCACCAATCACCATACCCAGGCCAGTCAGCATTAATTTACTTCTCCTTTAGTGTCAGATGTAGTTTCTGCTTTTATTGTTTCAAACTTAAAGCCTCCCAAATCACAGAACTGACAATGTGAGGAAGCTGGCTTCCAATCTTTGTAAATGCCCCCACCTTCCAATTTTTTTCCAAGTGACAAAACTTGTCATAAAACATGAGCATACACACTTCTCTCCTTTGGGTGCCAACCATCCTTCAACACATCATCACACAGTCTATGCTGATGTTAACAGTCCTCTACTTCCCAACGTGACTGAACCAATCTGCCTCTTCTTTAGTTACTATGCAATGATATGTGGCATGATTTACTCAAAAGGAACCTTGAGCAAGCAGAAAGTTATAACCTCCATGATTTTTTCAGTGCCTTGATTTTTGATAAACAAACTTTCTCCATCTCAGGTAATACTGAATCTTGACACAAACAGGTTTTTATCCCAGAGGAAATTTGGGGGATTTATTTTAACTCTTTGGGAGTTTCCCAGGAATAATCCTGTGAATTAAAATAAACCTAGTTATCCAAAGTTGGGTGTGAAAGAGATGCCATCACATGATAGTGAAAACTGGGTCATCAGATGTGGGGTGCTCTATTCTTACCCATTGTACAGTCAGAGGCAATGTAATCAACCTTCCAGTTATGTTCCTCCAAGACAGGGTGACAACTGCATGCTCCTTGTGATGCCAAGGTATTTAACTACAAAATGCCAGACCCTAAAAGAAAGATCTATGGTATCAGTCTCAATTGTTGTTCACAGATTTTTCTAGTGGGCTTTAGCTAGCGTGTTTCTTAATTTGTGTGAATTTTATTTTAGATTTCACTTTTGACTTATTCATGTGTAATGTACCTTCAGAATGTGCCTAGGTCCTAAAAATATTGCTCAATGAATTTTCCCAAAAAGATATACTCAGCCATAATTATAATCAGTCCCAGAGGGAGTGTATCATCCATACTCCAGAAGATCTGGCTCATGTGTCCTTTTAGACCCACTTTTCTAAGTCAACCACTCTTGTAACATCATATTTTTAAACTTTATATAAATAAAAAAATTTCAGTATACTTTTTTAATGAGAGTTTCATATTACCCAGGATGGCCTTGTATTTGTAATGTAGCAGAAGGTGGTCTCAAACTTCTGCCTTCTGTTTCCCCTTCTTTCCTGCATATCCCCTGTGCATTCTGGGATTACAGGCACACACCATCTTTGAATTGAGGACATCTTGAATGTTAGGCAAATGTCTTGGTCTTTCATGTCTGGCTTTGCTCAGCATATATTTAATGATTCAACCATGTCACACCTGCAGTGTGACTATATTGTTTTAGTTTATCTCTCTATTGCATAGGGAAAGTTGAGTAGTTTCTAATTTTAAGGTAGTATGGATCACGCCTCAAGCATGCTAGTATGCTTTTATGGGTAACAGTTTGAACACACTGCTGTTGGCAGTGGAATGGCAGAGTGCACAGTGTATGCATGTGTTTGGGTTAGAAAATGCTAAATGATTTTGCACAGCAGGGATCCCCCTGGACATTGCCATCAGCTGCCATGAGAACTGCAACAGCACCCACTTCCTGCCACCTTGCCTCTCTGTTTCAGACTCTTTTGTGCGTTGCGTTGGTTTTGCTTCTCAAATCAGTCTGACAGAGAGCAATGGAAAGAAAAATACACTTTGAGCCTATAACTCTTGATTTTACATCCCCCGCCCCCAGACATGTGACACAGCTAGTCACTTTACTTCACTGAGCTGTTTCCTTGTGTTTAAAATGAGGTTAATAATGTCCCTGGGGATTCAAAGCCCTTGTTTCCAGGAATGCTGTGTGGGCATTTGTGAACTCCTACTCCATCCTGTTTTCAAATCCACTTTTCTCTGTATGCTGAGACTTATGCATCTGCTAGGGTTGCACACCAACAACAAATTGTAATCATTAGGTCAAGGTAGTAATTTCTGGGGTTGGAAAGTTGTGGCTTAATGGGTCCTGCTGTTTTCATAATGGGGCTTTTGAATATGAGATCACAACACAGATAGTGAGGAAATAAAACAAAGCCCGGGAATTGTTTGAAGCTGTGCCTATGTTTGTCCACTTAACTCTCTCATTTGCTGGCCAAATATAATTTAGATATGAGAAAATAAATTTTCACTCATGAGAAAAAGACTGTCCAAGAAATCTATCAATGGTAGAACTCAGAAAGCCCATCTGGTCACAGAAGATCCTCTGTTAGCTCTGTCACTGGCCTCAGTTCAGCCATTGCTCCAGGTCCAACATGACTTCAGATAATGGGATAAAATGATTCTGCTTTAGTTTAGAGACATATGATTGCCTCTTTCCCTTGGAGATTCAAAAATATCTACTATCTGATCTAGATACCAGTTAAACCTGCTTCTTATCACATGTACAGAACGGTCTCCCAAGACAACGATGCCAGAATAACTAGAATCTCACCATCAAACATCTTTCATCAACTGTAAGACTCAAGGACCTGAAATCTTTGCAGACAGAAATTACTTGTTTCCAAAAGCCCAAGAAACAGATGTGTCTGGGATGTGGAGATGATTCCAGGAGTAAAGTACTTACTGTGTAGAAATCATGAAGAGCTGAGTTCAGACTCCTAGAACTCGTGAAGGTGTGGCATAGCAGTGTTAATCTTTATTCCAGCTTTTTTTTTTTTTTTTAACAGAGATGGGAGGCAGAGAGAGTAGTCACTGGAAGTTCAGGGTACACCTAGCCTGGAATATGCAGCAGAACAATAGCAGTCTCTGTCTTAAACAAGGGAAGGTGAGTATAGACACTTGAGGTTGTTCTTCTTACATCTACATGCTCTCATACTCACGCACATGCAAATATATACACACAAGTCATATACATACACATGTATATACACATACATTTAAAAAGAAGAAATAATTCTACACACTTGTTTATAGATGATAAAAACTAATGACAACAGAAGACAATGACTGTGTCTATCTAGATTTACTAATTATTATTCATAGAATTTTAAAATTCCATTAGGGAATTGTGAAGGTGATCATGTACATAACAGTGCATATGACAACTGTGATTGCCTGGGAACCACTTCATGCCAGAAAACTTCACAAACTTTGCATCATTCAGACTCATCAAAGGTCTCCTTTGTGAACATCCCTGAGTTCTGTTTTAGAAGTTCATCAGTACTGGTGAAACTGTGAAACATAATATTTTCCTATTATAACATTAATTCATCTATTTATTTAGTTGTCTGTCTGCTTGTCTACCTATTTGCACCCCCAAGCACATCACACAT
Organism: Onychomys torridus; assembly: GCF_903995425.1. NCBI lineage: Eukaryota > Metazoa > Chordata > Mammalia > Rodentia > Cricetidae > Onychomys > Onychomys torridus. Next base: position 7,691,183 of record NC_050450.1, read on the forward strand.
TATTAGAGTTTATTTAATTCTCTTTCCTGAATTTAAGATCTGTTCAACATTGAGCACCGTAAGCAGCTGACCTTCAAATATGGTACAATATTTATCATATAAAAGAGAAAGGAGAAAGAAGTCAGGGAAGGCAAGGAAGAGAAGGGAAGGAGAGAGAGGAGGGACTCCTGTTGTCATGTATGACAACACTTTTGTACACTGAACACCCTGCTCCATTCTGCTGACACTTGTGATTATCCGGGAATTGGCATCCTTAAAATTCAAGTGGAGCTAACCTCACAGTCTGCATGGAGAAGCGACTGGCTAAGTCAGGATGGCCAATTACCATGTCCTTTCTTCTGGTGATAACAGGGGCAGTGAGACAAAGCCAGATTGGCTAACTGCAGTACTGAGGAAATTATCTGAACCCCTTTCCTAGCTAGGGAGAGATGACTGTATCTGTAAAGCTCCTCTGATGTTCAGATGTCCAGTCATCTCAGATTTTCTTGAACTTGGAGGTACCCTGGGGTATGGGAGTTTCAGTGTTAAAACCCAGAACATGTAAAGAAGTTGACTGACATGTTTGCCATCTCAGATTGGCAATTTTCCTTTGATTTTCTTAACCCAGGATGACTCCTCTTGCAAATCAAATCATATGCTGAAAAGCCAAAACCACTGTAAATACATATGACAATGACTATGTTCCAAAAATGTAGTTTTATTTTTAAATATTATAATGAAATTACAACATTTCATTGTAATAAAACACATATGTGTGAGAGAGGGAGAAATGAAGGGAAGTAGTCATATTTCAGTATTCACAACTGTCTGTCATGGTTTCCTGAGGTGGACGTTGCTCCTCTGTTGGAAGGCATATTGCAACTAAGAACTCAGGAAATAGCTTCATGTGGTCCATATGTAGGTCTTCCTGACCTCTATGTGCTTAGGGAGCTACTGAGAAAGGAAAGACAGCTGGTAGACTAGATGAGACTCAGGTAGGATGAATGTACCAGGTTCTCCCTTTCAAAATGTTTTCCGTATTGGATGGACCTGTCAGAGAACAATAGTGACCTCTTACTGACAACTCATGTGCTAAGAAGCTTAGATGCTGACACCAGCAGCTCTGCCCCCACAGAAGATGTCCCCTTCTTCATGGTGGTGGACACCATGAGTTTTAGCTGGGACTGTGGGCCCCCAGAATAAAGTCTATTTGATCTCATCTCTCTTAAAGTTATAGGCTGCCATGTTTCTAAGTTTCGTGCCAGTGAGTGTGAGCAGGAATGCCATGTCCCTATGTTCTTTATCCTCCTTTTCCCCATCCTGCTGCTTGGAGGTGGCATGTACTATCAAATCATTTTTGCCAGTGAACAATAGCCCAGGCATGGCAGTGCAACCAGAAGGATTCTTGATCCCCAAACATCTCTTGGAGTGGAGCAACCATCTTAGTTTGCACAGTTTGGCTTGGGTTCATCTTCTTTATTGTAAGTCATAATTATCATGGGCTTCTGATATACAGAGATCAGCCAGTCCACACACACATCACATCCGACATCATCACCATTGTTGCTGAGGTAGAGTGGTTACGCACCCTGTCTATGGCCGCACAGCTAGCTAGTGGCCGAGTCTCATCCTGATTGACATATAGTTTGTTTTCTAAGCACCATGCTTTCCTGTGACTTCCACTCTTTAATAATGGTCATGGTGTTTATGGTCTCAGGAAAGGAGGCAGGAATACTCTCCTTCTCAGCAGCAAGGGAGACTTCACTGCAGTTCTCTCTGTGCTAACAGTGGACCTCAGATGAAAATCATGTCTGAAGACACTTAATCTTACTCCCCTTGTATAAATGGCTTTCCTGGAAGAACACTAGTTTCTGGACCCAGTACTTGTAGCACAACTTCTGCAAGTAGTCTTCAATGTGTCAAGCAACTCATTCTGGGTCTATCCAAGGATACTAAGACAAGTGCTTCCTTTGAACTCAGGTGTACTTACCTTAAGAAGTAGTGATTGGTTGCTTAAAAATAAATGAAACCATGGTCAATTTTAGTATCCCTCCCACAGGTAGTTTTTTTTTTAAACCAACAGTTCTATTCATAATTTTAACAGTGAAAGAGAATTAGATGCTAAGTTTTGAGCAAACAAATGATCTAATTCAGGCACAACCTAACAGGTTTTTGTTTAATGAGATTTAACAACATTATCTAAGTCTTATAATCAGTTACATGCCCTTGAAGCGGCCAGCCTAGCTCCCCGTGCTGAAGTTTCTGACGAACATTCTTTTTCTCACATATTTCCCAAACTGTACGTTCTAATTCTGTGTTCCAGTTAATTAGCAATGCCTTTAATTTTAGACAACCCCTATCAGTTAAGATACCCCAAATTCCATCTTTGTTTCCAAAGGTGTCTGTTTGTTGTTCCAGAAGGTGCTCAGCTACCAAAATAAACAGATGACGTATCAGTTATGAGGAATGCTGTTGCCTCATTGGGCAGATGTCTCTCACGATGTTGGCTAAATATAGAGTGCCAGTTTTAGGGCAAAGATGCCTGCAAATTTAAAACATGTTAACAAAAGTATTGATTGGAAATATGTCACTTCGGTTTCTTGGTTAGTGGGATTCTGGAACTAAGTCACCATTTTCAGGCATGGAAATTCTTAACCCCTGAAAACTAAAGTTGTTTATAGACAACCTAATGTTTAAAAGAATTCAAATTTGGGGAGCAGGAGAGATGGCTCAGTGGTGAAGAGCACTTGCTGCACTTGCATAGGACTAGAGTATGGTTCTCAGCACCAGGTTAGGTGACACACAACTAGCTATATCACCAGCTCCAAGGGATCTCATTCACTCATCTGGCCTCTGTGGGCAAGTGCATTCCCCTACACACACACACACACACACACACACACACACACACACACACACACACACACACAAATAAAGATAAATCTTAAAACTTTAGAGTTGCTATAGTCCAGGCATTTGGGAGCCCAAAGTAAGAAGATCAAGAACTCACGTCTAACCAGTGCTACATAGCAAGTTCAAGGCCAGTTTGGATACTGTAATGGTTTAAATATAAAATGCCCCCACAGGCTCATGTGTTTGAACTGGTCCCCAGCTGGTGGCCCTGTTAGGGGGTTTTGGAACCTTTGAGGCATGGTGTCTATTGGGCACATGTAGGGTTCTAAGGTTAGGATAAATGGTTATAGGTGGCCCCATATGAGGTCCATACCATCTGCTTCTGGCCTTCAGAGCTATAGTAAGTCCTAGAGAAGCCCTAGCCCCACTTTCTACAGCCATGAACTCTGCCATGACTTCCCACCATGATTGATTGTGCTCTCTTAACTGTGAACCAAAAACCCTCTGTCCTTAAGTTGTTCCCACCAGGCATCTGGTTCCAGCAACAAGAAAAGTAACAAATCAATGTCTGATGTTAACCTGGGCTACATAGCAAGACCCACCCTTTAGAAAATTTGAATACTACAATGTGTGAAGAAATGTCAACATCTGGGATTTCACCAGAAAATACCATCTAATACAGAGTTCCTATTTGTCTTTCATTCCCCAACTGTCTTGATCCTAGAAGATGAAAGGGGTGAGTCACATTGTTTAGTATGTTTCAGAGTTTATAATTTCGGGGCCATATTTCAAAGAGAAAGGAGTATTTCCTCTGGGTAGAATGAAAAGTTCTAGCTTTGCTGTTACTATTGATTCCTCTCCAAGTTCATCTTTACTCAACTACCACAGTGATGCCCACCCTTCATATATTACATAATGTTTATTAGAACTGGTTCTATTTAGTTCAGCAAGCATGTGTTGAACACCCAAAAGTCATTCACTCATTTGGCAAATATTTATTGAATCCTTCTCTAGATGCTCTAGGCAGTGCGCAAAGCACTGTAGATAAAAAGTGTACAACAAAGAAATATCTCAGCTTCTAAGTACTCACAGTGTACTAGGAAAGCAAGAATTAAAATGTAGCTAGTTTCAATTTAAAGCCTCCATATAAGGACACAATGAGTCAGATATACATTTTCTGTACATTGGGTTAAGGTCCATTCTTAGCCCTTGGCACATCTGGGTGATAGGTAATTCTGTTTTATAAAGACACCATTAGGAGTCACTCTCCTAGTGTGGGACTTTTCAAAGGCCCACAAAATTCTAGCTTGTAAGACTTTTGGCTGAGAATATATGTAAGCTTAGTCCAGACTCCTGACCCATTGTAACCATAGGATAACACATTTGTGTCATTTGAAGCCATTAAATTGTGGCAATTTGTCACAGAGCAACAAAATATAAGAACACAGTCCCCTCTGACCTTTATGATATGCCATGCTTTCTGTCAACTACCCCAATTTCCAAGCCTATATATTCTCTGAAACTACTAGAGTTGCTGTTTCCATGACACCTAAAAAAGAATGTAGGTGGCTGGGAGTCAGAGGCTGAAGCCCAGCCCCTGTCTATTGAAGTGGTCACAGAGAGCCTCAAGAAGCCTCTGTCCATCCTCCTTCTGGAGGGATTTCCCATGGGTTGACCTTGAAACCATAGTCCTCTTTCATGACAGCATAATGGCTTATGGCCTCAGAAGACAGAGAAAACACGGGTTCTACTTTTAGTTATGATGACAGCAGCAGAGGGAAGTGCCTTAAAGGCTCCATGGGTTTACTTTCCATGGGGTGGGCAGTCAGTGTGGAAGGCAAAGGGCTGCTGTCTCTGTTCTGATGATTCTACAGGGATGAAAATGAAATACAATAAACATCTCCACATATTTTCTGAACACACCAGTCATGATCAACACTGTCAGTGGGCTGAGGTACGGTATTTCCTTGAGAATCTTTAAAGAGACTTCTGGTGGAATTAGCACTTAGTGAGGAACTGTTTGGATAGGGAAATGGAAGAGAGACTATGTGAATGCTTCAGAAATAAGACATCAGATATGACACTTTCTTAGACTGAAAGAATTGAGTGATGGAGGCAGAGATAAGATGGTAAATGTGGGAACTAAGGAGGAGTCAGACCAGGGAGAGCCATGCAAGCTCACCAGAGGAAATGATACCCATCAGCCAGCTTTTACTATAATAAGTCTGCACAGCAAAGACGCTCTTCCTTTGATGCTTACTCATTTAAAAACACAATCAGAATATATATACACATATATATTAACATAATTATTTATTCTTTGGGAATTTCACATCATGCACCTCAATCCTGCTCACCTTATCCCTCCATGTTCACCTCAACACTGCAGCATCCCTCCCCAAAAAGGAAGCCCCCCAAATTAATGAAAAACAAAACAAACCAAAGAGTCCACCTCCTCTTCATTTGCCCTAGTGACATTGAAAGCTGTGGTGTCATGCATTATACCCTTTTGTCCAATCAGCCCCACCTACAAATGTTCATTGCAATGAGTCATTAGTCTGGTCCGGTTCAAGGCCCCTGACACACCATCATCATTGGACCCTCGCTGAAACTCCTCTCAGATATCTTGTTATTGCCCTGAGTCACGGAGATCCTGTGGATATTGTTTTGTGGGACCAGTCCCTTCACCCTCCAGCAGGTCCTAGATGGGATAAATGTCAGGGTGGGCTAACCCAAGGCCAAGATGTGGGTCTGGGTGGTAGCTGAGCTAATCAGTCTAGGCCACTGGTACTGACTCCCTCAGGTGAGGTGTAGGTTCAGCTCTTATAGGCCCATGCCATCGGGGCTAGGCTAGCTCTCCCACTCCTGTAGTGAGAGGTGGGACCATCTCTCCTAAGTGTGGGAGCTAGCTGTCCTATGAGGGATTGGGTCAGCTCTCCTGCTGCAATGTCCAGAAAGGGGCAGGGCCAGCTATCCCAGCACCAGTGAATGGCAGGGCTGGCTCAGCATGGTCTTTCTGATTTCAACATGCATGGTTCTAGGAACCCCTATGGTAACATGGGCCAAGGACATCAACATAAGACCCCAGCCGCAGCAACACCATGGACCCAGACATGGCCCTATGCAGCAGCCCAGGCCTGTATATCATCATGTCCCCAAGTGGCAGTACAAGCCATGTAGATCGGCTTGACCCTGGTGATGTCATGGCCCTGGGACACCAAAATGACCACTGGTGGTGGCTCAGACTCCAGGCATTCTTGTGGTCTTTGATGGCAATATGGGTCATAGATATTAACATAGACCCTGGCTGCGGTAGAACCATGGACCAAGACATGGTCCTCAGCAGCAGCCCAGGCCTGGATGTCACCCTGGCCCCAGGTGGCAAGCAGGCCACCCACATCAGGCTGTTCCTCACCGCCTTCACTTCTTCAGCTCTGCCTCTCTCCACAGCACATGAACTGTCCGCTTCTCTTTCTCTCCCATTTCTCCACCATATATTTGCTCATCATAATGGTGCCTTGTGACAGGCCTGTGAATGCCTTCAGTTTGGACTGTGAGGACCCAGGTTGGCCAATGTATGTCTTTCGCCTGCCTGAGCTGCATGGCAGTAGGCAGGCCTGTGAATCCAGAATATATTTTTTCTATAACTTAAGAAAATATAAGCCATTTTAATTTCATCCCAGAAGTGAAATTGTGAAATAGCAGTGTGGTTTCAAGGTCTAGCCAGAAGAAATATCTTCAGAATAAAATGGGCAAATACATCGGACTCTTAAGTGTTATGTGTTTGTAGGGAGAGAATAACTCTCTAGACTGAGTTAGGATCCATTTTGAATCCAAACTGACACTGGGCTTGTCCTACCTGTCTTCTGGTTGTCTTTGGATCAGTTTCTGCATTGGGGCTGTTTCATGACTGAGGGCAGAGATGCAGCAAGGCAAGAGAAGAGTTCTGTCTTAGTTCTTCTTCCTGTTGTTCCTGACAAAGCAGCTTAGGACAATGGATTTATCATGACTCTGTGTTAGTTAGGTTTTCTATTGTAGCAATGAAACACCATGACCAAAAGTAACTTGGAGAGAAAAGAGTTTATTTGATTTACACTTTCACATTGTAGTCCTTCATTGAAGGAAGTCAGGACAGAAACTCAAACAGGGCAGGAACTTGGAGGCAGGAGCTGATGCAGAGGCCATGGAGGGGTGCTGCTTACTGGCTTGCTCAACCTTCTTTCTTATAGAACCCAGGACTACCACCCCAGGGATGGCACCACCCACAATAGGCTGGGCCTTCCCCATCAATCACTAATTTAGAAGATGCTTTATAACTGGATCTTCTGGAGGCATTTTCTCACTTGAGGTTCCCTCCCTTCAGATGACTTTAGCTTATCTTAAGTTGAATAAAACTATCCAGGATAGGTGTAACACAAATTGCTAAATGGTCTTATAATGTAAGTTGTAACATAGACTCACAAAATGATGGCTTTAAATTACAAATGTGTTATTTGATAGGTCTGGAAGTTGGAGGTTCAAGATCCAAGTACCATGGGTAGGTTTGGTTTCTTCTGAGGGAAGATCTGTTCCTTGTTTCTTGCTTGGCTTCTGGTAGTATGCTGGACATGTTTGGTACATCTTTATAACTGCTGAGAGCATTACATCTTCAGATGCCTTCTTCTTACACACATTGCCCTCTGTCCAAATTCTTTCTTTGAAGGTGGCACCAATCATACTTGATTGAGGACCTATTACCCTATTCCAGGATGACCTCATCTTAAGTATTGAAAGAACCAAGCAGATGCCATAACAGGCAGTCAGTCTTCTCTCAGAGATCAGGCCTCAAATTCAGTTTCCTGAGACTTAAGCAAGCAGTTTCCAGGAGGGCCATGAACAAAAGACATAGTCTTTGCAGTAGCTTCCTTTCTGCACATACTCTGACTGCTCAAGGTTCAGCCAGTTTGTTTACTGTCTGGAACCCTTTACCAACTTATAGCTATGTACATGGGTCAATGTGAATGTGCTAGGCCAGCCAGCTTCTATGGCAGTTCAAGGACAAAGCCTGGGACTTGTTCAGGCCTGCCCCAAAATGATAACTGTAACCCTCAACCAGTAAATTCAAAGGTTACATACCCTCACCCAATCATATGATACCAAGGCTTGTACCACCCTGTCTGCAGTTTTTCCCTTTAAAAACCCCTCACCCTGAGAGCACAGGGCCATCCTCCTTCACTTGGCTAGCCAGTGTATTGGATGCAGACCAAGCCTGAGCTTGCTTGTTATCAATAAACCCCTTTGCCTTTTGCATCAGATATCTGCTCTGTGGTGGTCTTGCTTGGGGTTCTCACGATTTGGCCACAACAGTATCACCTATAAATAACAATACATTCGGAGGCACTGGGGGCATAAGATTTTTAACATATGAAACTAGGAGAACCAACTCAAACCATAACAGCTGTATTTTTTAAGTGTTTGAGAAATGAGGTCATTTAGTAGAGACATAAATATGAAAGGAAGCTGCCTGGTAGCATGCCATTCTCCTCCATAGTTGCTGGCAACAGATGGCCATAAACAGCCACCAACAAGCTAAGACCATCAAACACTTGGGGCAACCCATATGTCAGGGAATGTGGAAGTCAGCTTTGAAGCCTGTCACTTGATTAACTGTCCTCTCAAACAGATGGACGTTTCATAGCCCTATGACAGTCCCTGAATCATTACCTCAGTTACCCAACAGGTGCAGTCATTTCTTGAGCTACTTGATGTGCTCCCTCTCTACAGAACCTCCCACCCCCAACACTGATTTGATTTACAGGGTTATCAAAGATAGTTTGGTAAACTTGGCTTTCATTGACATCTTCCAGGGACCTTTAAAAACAATAATCTCTCTATTTAGTTGATCTGAGATAGAATCTAGGCACTGGAAATCCTTTTTAAGCTTTCAGGTGATTACAGTATGGTGGCTAAATTTGCAAACCACTGGCCTGGAACTTTCCCAAAGGCAGCCATCTGTGTAACTGTAAGGGTGCTCCTTGACTGCAGGTAGCATGGCATGGATTTACTGGTTGTTGGAAGCAGCCATCTGTGTGACTGTAACGGTGCACGGTGATTGCAGATGGCATGGCATGGATTTGCTGATTGTTGTTAAATGTACCATTTTTACTTCTTTAGCATAATTTCTTTCAGCTACTTATGAATCAAATCTTTGCTGTCTAGACCTACTTTAGCTTATAAAGCAGCTCCTCAGCACAGGACACCAACCTGATTGAGACTGGAGGGAACAGACAGGCTTAGACTTGGAGCAACATATGGTAAGTAGCAGGAGTATGGGTCATCACATGATAGCCCCATTTTCAACACCACAGGGTGTTAGGGAATATCATTTTAAGGTGTGTTACTTTTGTTTAAGTTGCGTTTGTTTAACTCTGTGAGGCTGTGTTACTTTGCCTGTCTAAAACCCCTGATGGTCTAATAAAGAACTGAATGGCAAATAGCAAGGCAGGAGAAAGGATAGGCAGGGCTGGCAGGCAGAGAGAATATATAAAAGAAATCTGGGAGAGAAAAGCATGAGACAAGGAGGAGGACCCAGGAGTCAACCACCCAGCTACACAGCAAGCCACAGAGTAAGAAACAAAGGAAGGTATACAGGAATAGAAAAGGGAAAGTCCCAAGGCCAAAGGTAGATGGGTTAATTTAAGTAAAGCTGGCTAGAAACAAGCCAAGCTAAGGCCAGACATTCATAATTAAGAATAAGCCTTCATGTGTGATTTATTTGGGAGCTGAGTGGCAGGACCCCTCCCCCCCCAAAGCCAAAAACAAACAGCAACAACAGGGTGTTAATTTTAAATGTTATCAACAAGATACACTAATACATGAGGGAATCTCAGACCCCACCCCCACATTCTTTTCTCTGTTAACTCTTGATTTACTATCTGGTTTTGTTTCTCATCCTCTTCCTTGTCTCACGTTCTCTCTCATGCTGTCTAGTATTTCTTCCCCTTCATATCATCATTCTCCTTGATTGTACAGATTTTTAAGGCTGGGTGGAGGGTAAGCAACAGGCATTAAACAGTGAAAAGATTATGAGAATTGAGTTATGCCATGATATTCTGCCTTCTCTACAATATTCTAGATTGCTTCTTGCAGAGATCTGAATAGAAAATATAGAGCCCAAGCACATTGTGTTTCATTATCTTCTTCCTTGGACCAGTGTGGGGTTAATATGCTCTGTGAACCTGTTTACTGGTCTCAGAAAGAACTTTTAGGTTAGCTATACACAGGAAATAAATTATAATTGTGATGTTTATAATGTGCTTGTTACCCACTCTTTTCTTTTAGGCATACAGACATGTACAAAGACCTAAGACCAAGACAGGAGGGGTGTAAACCTCAGGACTTTTGCCCCGGTTTGTACACTTAAACTTGTCTTTGCATTGACAGGCACTTCAGAATGAGACCAAGGAAGTAGGTGAAAGGTAACACAGAAGGATTGAAAGCTAAGAAGAAGAAAGCAGAGAAACAAAAGGTGGAGACACACTGGGACAAAGAGCTACTGTTATATACAGAAATTACAATGCTGGAGCAGACCATAATGGGGACCCCAGAGAATGGAGTCCGGACTAAGAGGAATCTGGAGAGTACACTGCCTGCATTTTGTGTCTGGATATTAGTTGCATCAGGGGCGCCACATGGATAATCTGGATGTTGGAGGACTCCTGTGGACAAGCTGGGTATCAGAGGCTCCATGTGGACAAGCTGGGTGTCAGAGGCTCCTGTGGACAAGCTGGGTGTCAGAGGCTCCATGTGGACAAGCTGGGTGTCAGAGGCTCCTGTGGACAAGCTGGGTGTCAGAGGCTCCTGTGGACAAGCTGGGTGTCAGAGGCTCCTGTGGACAAGCTGGGTGTCAGAGGCTCCATGTGGACAAGCTGGGTGTCAGAGGCTCCTGTGGACAAGCTGGGTGTCAGAGGCTCCATGTGGACAAGCTGGGTGTCAGAGGTTCCACATGGACAAGCTGGGTGTCAGAGGCTCCTGTGGACAAGCAAGGTGTCAGAGGCTCCACATGGACAAGCTGGGTGTCAGAGGCTCCACATGGACAAGCTGGGTGTCAGAGGCTCCTGTGGACAAGCTGGGTGTCAGAGGCTCCTGTGGACAAGCTGGGTGTCAGAGGCTCCTGTGGACAAGCTGGGTATGAAAGGTTCTAGTGATAAGACTTGGGTGAGGGTATGCCATTGGCTGGCTTTAGAAAATGCGTCTTTGCTTCCCCTTTACCTGGTGCTTTTTTTAAACTTTTTTTAATTATATTTTTGTTTTAATTTTACACATCAGCCATGGGATCCCCTGTCTTCCCCCATCCTGCCCCCACCTTCCCCCCATCCCCTCCCCTCTGTTCCCATCTCCTCCAGGGCCAAGACTCCCCTGGGGATTCATTTAAACCTGATAGATTCAGTACAGGCAGGTCCAGACCCCCCTTTCCAGGCTGAGCAAAGTGTCCCTGTGTAAGCCCCAGGTCCCAAACAGCCAACTCATGCACTAAGGACAGGTCCCAGTCCCAGAGCTTGGATGCCTCCCAAACAGTTGAAGCTATTCAATTGTTTCAGTTATCCAGAGGGCCTGATCCAGCTGGGGGCTCTACAGCCTTTGGTTCATAATTCATGTACTTCCATTCATTTGGCTATTTGTCCCTGTACTTCTCCAATCTTGGTCTCAACAATTCACACTCTTACAGTCCCTCCTCTTTCTTGACAATTGGACTCCTGGAGCTTGACCTGGGATGATCTCTGCATCCACTTCCATCAGTTATTGGATGAGAGTTCCAGCATGACAGTTAGGGTGTTTGGCCATCTGATCAGCAGACTAGGTCAGATCAGGCTTTCTCTCGACCATTGCCAGCAGTCTACAGAGAATGTATCATTGTGGATTTCTGGGGAGCTCTACAGCACTCTGCCCATTCCTGTTCTCATGTGGTCATCATTTATCATGGTCTGTTATTCCTTGTTCTCCCTTTCTGTTCTTGATCCAGCTGAGATCTCCTGCTCCCCTAAGCTTTCTTTCCCTCAAACCTTGCCCTTCATTATTCCCATTCTCGTTCAGGTTATTCATGTAGATCTCATCTATTTCTCTGTCATTAGCTGATCCCTGTGTCTTTCTTAGGGTCCCGTTTTCTAGGTAGCCTCCATGGAGTTGTGTAGCAGTCTAGTCATCTTTGTTTTACATCTAATATCCTCCTATGAGTGAGTACATATCATGTTTGTCCTTCTGAGTCTGGGTTACCTCACTCAGGATGACTTTTTCTAGATCCATCCATTTGCCTGAAAACCTCATGATGTCATTGTTTTTCTCTGCTGAGTAGTACTCCATTGTGTATATGTACCATATTGTCTTTATCCATTCTTCAGTTGAAGGGCATCTAGGTTGTTTCCAGGTTCTGGCTATTACAAACAATGCTGATATGAGCATAGCTGAGCAAATGCCCTTGTGGTATGATTGGGCATTCCTTGGGTATATGCCCAAAAGTGCTATAGCTGGGTCTTGGGGGAGATGGATTCCGCCATATTGATTTCCAAAGTGGCTGTACAAGCTTGCATTCCCACCAGCAGTGGAGGAGAGTTCCCCTTGCTCCACATCCTCTCCAGCATAAACTGTCTTCTGTGTTTCTGATCTTAGCCATTCTGACAGGTGTAAGGTGGTATCTCAGAGTCATTTTGATTTGCATTTCCTGGATAATTAGGGATGTTGAGCAATTCCATAAATGTCTTTCAGCCATTTGAACTTCCTCTGTGGAGAATTCTCTGTTTAGTTCTATAGCCCATTTCTTAATTGGACTGTTGGGCATTTTGATGTCTCATTTCTTGAGTTCTTTATATATTCTGGATGTCAGCCCTCTGTCAGATGTGGGGCTGCTGAAGAACTTTTCCCATTCTGTAGGCTGTCGCTTTGTCTTGTAGACCATGTCCTTTGCTCTACAAAAGCTTCTCAGTTTCAACAGGTCCCATTGATTGATTGTTTCTCTCAGTGTCTGTGCTACTGGTGTTATATTTAGAAAGTGATATCTGGTGCCAATGTGTTCAAGAATACTTCCTACTTTTTCTTCTATCAGGTTCAGAGTAACTGGATTTATGTTGAGGTCTTTGATCCACTTGGACTTAAGTTTTGTGCATGGTGACAGATATGGATCTATTTGCAGCCTTCTACACATTGACATCCAGTTATGCCAGCACCATTTGTTGAAGATGCTTTCTTTTTTCCATACATTTTTGGCTTCTTTGTCAAAAATTATATGTTCATAGTTGCACAGGTTAATGTCAGGATCTTCAATTAGATTCCATTGGTCCACATGTCAGTTTTTATGCCAGTACCAAGCTGTTTTTATTATGGTAGCTCTATAGTAGAGGTTGAGGACGGGGATAGTGTTGCCTCCAGAGGTTGTTTTATTGTATAGGATTCTTTTGGCTATCCTGGGTTTTTTGTTTTTCCATATGAAGTTGAGTATTATTCTTTCCAGATCTGTGAAGAATTGTGTTGGTAATTTGATGGGGATTGCTTTTGGTAAGATCGCCATTTTTACTATGTTAATCCTGCCTATCCATGAGCATGGGAGATCTTTCCATTTTCTGACATCTTCTTCAAATTCTTTTTTCAGGGACTTAAAGTTATTGTCAGATAGGTCATTCCCATGCTTAGTTAGAGTAACCCCAAGATATTTTATATCATTTGTGGCTATTGTAAAGGGTGATATATCTATGATTTCCTTCTCAGCCTGTTTGTCTATTGTATATAGGAGGGCTACTGATTTTTTTGAGTTGATCTTGTATCCTGCTATGTTGCTGAAGGTTTTTATTAGCTGTATCAGTTCTTTGGTTGAATTTTTGGGGTCACTCATGTATACTATCATGTCATCTGCAAATAGGGAAAGCTTACTTCTTCCTTTCCAATTTGTATCCTGTTAATATCCTTATGTTGTCTTATAGCTCTGGCTAGAACTTCAAGTACTATATTGAATAAGTATGGGGAGAGGGGACAGCCTTGCCTTGTTCCTGATTTTAGTGGTATTGCTTTGAGTTTCTCTCCATTTAATTTGATGTTGGCTGTTGGCTTGCTGTAGATTGCCTTTATTATGTTTAGGTATGTATTCCTGATGGCTCCAAGACCTTTAACATGAAGGGGTGTTGGATTTTGTCAAATGCCTTTTCTGCATCTAGTGAGATGATCATGTGGTTTTTTTTTTTTTTTGAGTTTGTTTATGTGGTGTATTACATTGACAGACTTTCATGTGTTGAATCACCCTTGCATCCCTGGGATGAAGCCTACTTGATCATGGTGGATAATTGTTTTGATGTGTTCTTGGAGTCTGTTTGCCAGTATTTTATTGAGTATTTTTGCATCAATGTTCATGAGGGAGATAGGTCTGTAGTTTTCTTTCTTTGTTGCATCTATGTTTGGTTCAGGAATAAGGGTAATTGTAGCCTTGTAGAATGAGTTTGGTAATATATCTCCTGCTTCTATTGTGTGGAACAATTTAAAGAATATTGGTATTAAGTCTTCTTTGAAGATCTGGTAGAATTCTGGAGTGAAAACATCTGGTCCTGGGCTTTTTTTTTTTTTTTTGGTTGAGAGACTTTTAATGACTGATTCTATTTCCTTAGGGGTTATTGGACTATGTAAATGGTTTATGTGGTCTTGATTTAACTTAGGTATGTGGTACCTATCCAGAAAATTATCTATTTCTTTTAGATTTTCCAGTTTTGTGGAGTAGAGGTTTTTGAAGTATGACCTGATGATTCTCTGGATTTCCTCATTGTCTGTTGTTATGTCCCCCTTTTCATTTCTGATTTTGTTAATTTGGATGCTCTCTCTCTATGTTTTGGTTAGTTTGGAGAAGGGCTTGTCTATCTTGTTGATCTTCTCAAAGAACCAAGTCTTTGTTTCATTAATCCTTTGTATTGTTCTCTTTATTTCTATTTTATTGATTCCAGCTCTCAATTTGATAATTTCCTGGCATCTGTTCCTCCTGGGAGACTTTGCTTCTTCCTGTTCAAGAGCTTTCAGGTGTGCTGTCAAGTCACTAGCATAAGATTTCTCCAGGTTCTTTATGTGGGCATTTAGTACTATGAATTTCCCTCTTAGCACTACTTTCATAGTGTCCCATAAGTTTGGGCATGTGGTGTATTCATTTTCATTGATCTCCAGGAAGTCTTTAATTTCTTTCTTTATTTCTTCCTTAACCCATTGGTGATTCAGTGGAGCATTATTCAGTTTCCATGAGATTGTAGGATTTCTGTAGTTTTTTGTTGTTGTTATTGTTGTTGAAATCTAACTTTAAACCATGGTGGGCTAATAGAACACAGGAGGTTATTCCAATTGTTTTGTATCTGTTGAGATTTTCTTTGTGGTCAAGTATGTGGTCGATTTTAGAGAAGGTTCCATGGGGTGCTGAGAAGAAGGTATATTCTTTTTTGTTCAGGTGAAATGTTCTGTAGATATTGATTAAGTCCATTTGAGACATAACATCAGTTAAGACCATTATGTCTCTGTTAAGTTTCAATTTGGCTGATCTGTCCAGAGGTGAAGGTGGGGTGTTGAAGTCTCCCACTATTAATGTGTGGGGTTTTATATGTGATTTAAGCTTTAGTAATGTTTTTTTTACATATGTGGGTGCCCTTGTGTTTGGGGCATAAATGTTCAGAATTGAGACTTCATCCTGGTGCTTCTTTCCTGCGATGAGTATGTAATGTCCTTCATCATCTCTTTTGATTGATTTTAGTTTGAAGACTATTTTGCTAGATATTAGAATGGCTACACCAGATTGCTTCTTAAGATCATTTGATTGGACAGTCTTTTCCCAGCCTTTTATTCTTAGGAGGTGTCTGTCTTTGAATTTGAGGTGTGTTTCTTGTATGCAGCAGAAAGATGGCTCCTGTTTTTGTATCCATTCTGTTAGTCTGTGTCTTTTTATAGGTGAATTAAGTCCATTGATATTAAGGGATATTAATGACCAGTGATTGTTTGTTCCTGTTATTATTTTTATTTTTTGGTGGTAGTGTGTGTGTATTTCTCTTCTTTAAGGTTTACTGCTGTGGTGTTATCTATTGCCTGTGTTTTCATGGGTGTATGTGCCTTCCTTAGGTTGGAATTTTCCTTCTACTGCTTTCTGTAGGGCTGGGTTTGTGGTTAAGTATTGTTTAAATCTGGTTTTGTCTTGGAAGGTCTTGTTCACTCCATCTATGATGATTGAAAGTTTTGCTGGGTATATTAGTCTAGGCTGGCATCCATGGTCTCTTAGTGTCTGCATTATACCTGTCCAGGTCCTTCTGGCTTTCAAAGTCTCCATTGAGAAATCGGGTGTTATTCTGATGGGTTTGCCTTTATAAGTCACTTGGCCTTTTTCCTTTGCTGCCCTTAATATTCTTTCTTTATTCTGTACATTTCGTTGTTTAATTATTATGTGGCAAGGGGACTTTTTTGGGGGTCTAGTCTGTTTGGTGTTCTATAGGCTTTTGTATCTTCATAGGCATTTTGTTCTTTAAGTTGGGAAAGTTTTCTTCTGTGATCTTGTTAAATATATTTTCTGTGCCTTTGAGTTGGTATTCTTCTCCTTCCTCTATCCCTATTATTTGTAGGTTTGGTCTTTTCATGGTGTCCCAAATTTCTTGGACATTTTGAGTCATGACTTTGTTGGTTTTAGTGTTTTCTTTGACTGATGAATCTATTTCTTCTACCGTATCTTCAGCACCAGAGATCTTGTCTTCCATCTCTTGTATTCTGTTGGTTATACTTGCCTCTGAAGTTCCTGTTTGTTTACTCAGATTTTCTATTTCCAGCATTCCTTCTGCTAGTGTCTTCTTCATTTTTTCTATTTCCCTCTTCAGGTCTTGGACTGTCTCCCTTGCTTTTTCATGATTTTCTTTCAGGGATTTATTGTTTTCTTCTGCTTTAATTGTCCTTTCCTCTAGTTTTTTATAGCGTTCTTCCCATTTTTTGTTTGTCTGTTCCTCCACTTTATTTTTGATTTCTTCCATATAAGGCTTTAGCCTCTTCATGATATTACTTATAAGGTTGTTTTCTTCTTCTTCTTCCATTCTGTGATGTTCAGGTCTAGCTGTTGGAGAAGGGCTAGGTTCTGGTGATGCTGTATTGCTCTTTATTTTGTTGTATGTACTTCTCCCTTGACGTCTGCCCATCTCCTCTTGGGTTCGTTCTTGGTCTTATCAGTGTACTTGGTCCAGACAGAGCTGACAGATTTAGGGAGCCTCTCTCTGTTCCAGATGGAGGCTCTGGGCCGGATGGTAGCTCTAGTCCAGATGAGAGTGCTGGCCAGGTGGGAGCTGGGGGGCTGGACTCTGAGTCTCAGGAAGTCCCTGGATTCTCCTTATCTTGTCCAAATGGGAGCTCCTCTTGTCCAGATGGGAGTTCCCGGACAGGATAGAAGCTCTGGTCCAGATGGGAGTCCCGGGGCAGGTGGTAGCTGGGGGCTCTCTGGTCCATATGGGAGTTCAGGGGTGGATGGGAGCTGGGGGCTAGTCTCTGAGTGTCAGGAAGTGGCTGGGATCTCCGGCAAATGGGTGTGGGTGCAGGGTGTGGAGACTGTAGGGTCTGCCTGCAGTCTTGGAAAAGGGGAGCCTTCCAGCAGGGCCTGAGGAATGGTGGGAAACTGGGGCCAAGTTGGAGAGGTCCTCCCGGGATGGCTGTTGCCCAGGAGTGGGACCCAGAGGTGGTTGTCTCTCTGACTACAACCCCAGGCACTCACCTCTAGTCCAGATGGGAGTTCCGGGGCAGGATGGAAGCTGGGGGCTGGTTTCTAAGTCTCAGGAAGTGGCTGGGGTCTCTGGCAGATGGGTGTGATGGCAGTGTGTGGAGGTTGTAGGGTTCACCAGAGGGTCTTGGAGAGGGGGAACCTTCCCAGTGAGGATGGGGGATCCTGCCCTATGGCTAGAACCTGGGGCCCAGTTGGGCAGGTCTTCCCTGGAGTGGCTGGTGCCTTGGGCTGTGACCCAGGTGCAGGCCTCTCTGGGTGTGACCCCAGGCACTCCCCTCTGGTCCAGGTGGGAATTCCAGGGCAGGATGGAAGCTGGGGGCTAGTCTCTGATTCTCAAGAAGTGGCTGGGGTCTCCGGCAAATGGGTGTGGGGGCAGGGTGTGGAGACTGCAGGATCTGCTTGCAGTCTTGGAAAAGAGGAGCCTTCCCACAGGGCCTGCTAATTGGCCAGAAACTGGGGCCAAGTTGGGCAGGTCCTACCAGGATGGGTGATGCCCAGAGGTGGGACCCAAGGGCAGTTGCATCTCTGACTAGAACTCCAGACACTCACCTCTGGTCCAGATGGGAGTTCTGGGGCAGATGGGAGCTGGGGGCTGGTCCTTACCTGGTGCTTCTTTTTTTTTTGTTTGTTTTTTTGTTTTTTTGAGACAGGGTTTCTCTGTGTAGCTTTGCACCTTTCCTGGATCTCACTCTGTAGACCAGGCTGGCCTCGAACTCACGGAGATCTGCCTGGCTCTGCCTCCCGAGTGCTGTGATTAAAGGCATGCGCCACCACTACCCGGCCACCTGGTGCTTTTAAAGAGGGAAGGAAAATAAAATCTTGAATTGTAGGCTCAATCCAGGAAAATACCTGGTGCTTTTAAAGAGGGAAGGAAAATAAAATCTTGATTTGTAGGTTCAATCCAGGAATACAAGAAGAAAACAAGTGAAAAATAATGTAAGCATTTAGATTCTGTTTAATTGGGGCTCCTGATTTCATTTGCACTTTTTATTTGGAGGCCTTTTGAACCAGTCACCTGATTCAATATTGTCTTTTGGTCTCTGATTGCTGCAGGTGTTGAAATTTTACAATGTCTTTGGTATCACTAAGCTGTCTGCTGTGCTGGGGACCCTCCAAAGCCTTGCCTCTTCCAGATGTCTATGTCTGAAGACTTGGGGTTTAGGATTTGAAAATGTGATTTAGTAGTAAGGGGTGAAACTCAACCCATTAAAAAGTAAATCATGGTGCTGGTTGCAAGTGCATGTAACTTTGCAGAAAGGGTAAACTTTGTAGTATGGGAATTACCTTTCAGGGAAGTAATTTTGCAGAAGTGGGTAGAAGATTTTTCAACTATATGTCACATCAGATATGTTTAAAGTTATACTCCATGCCAATTGTTTCACATCCCATATAGAATGCAGAAAGATACTTTATCAATAGGATAATGGTAAATGAATTTTAAAATACCTGTGCTCTAGAGCACAACAAAATATTTTCAATATGTTTTAGTTAAAATAGAAATTTAAAAATGAGAGTTTGACATGGCATGGAAAGAAACTTTACACATATTGTTCTAGGAAGAAAAAACAAATAAGAGTATGACTGCATTGTCATATGGTGTTCTTTTCTGAGTTAATATTTCCCTTATTTTATAATGATACCAGTAATATTAGATAGTGAGTCCATCAAGCTCCATAGAACCACACTTTAAACTTAAACACACACACACACTCTCTCACACACACATATACATACACTCTCACACACATTCACATACTCACATATACACACATACATACACATTCAGAAACACTCACATGTACTCACACCCACACACACAGACTCTCTCTCACACACACATACACATACTCACACATTCAGACACAACTCTTTCACAGTCTCTCTCTTATACACACACACACACACACACACACACACACACACACACACACACACACACATGATTTCCAAGTAAGAATACATTCTGTAGTATTGCTACTGATTTTCATAGAGGGGTATTGCAGTTTCTAAACATTATGTGTTTAATGAGAATGCATGAGCAGTAAAATGATATTGAATATTTTCTATGTGCCAAGCACTAAACTAAGGCCCAGAAAGGCAAGGTATTGAATAGGGAACATTATATTAGTTTTTCTTGGTTGTATAACTTCTTGCTTTTCCTGGTGTTGATAATTGCCTCTTTTTTTCCATATGTTTGGTTTTCTATTTATAAATTATTTCACATTCTCCACAGAACATTATCCTTGTAACTATTTTTTCACAGTCAAATAAATCAGTTATTCTATTGATTTTACAGCCCCTCTGGGATGAGTTGATTCATATTTCTCAAATTCTTGTATTTCCTGTTCTAATTTGTTTTAGTTGCCTTCTAAGGACTTTCTTTCAAAATTATTCTTAAAATCACCTTTGCTTATAGTCTCTTCTGGAAGTATTTCCTTGAGGACCTTATTTCTCTAGCTTTTTGGTATCCTCCTCTATTCTGGTGGAACATTTTTCCATCAGCTTTTCAAGCAGTTGGTAATTTGAGAAAAAAAAGTGTAGTGCCTCCTCATATGTGATTTGTTCTTTGGACCTCTAATTGAGAAGCCATTATTAGCAATACTTTCAAATAATTTCTCATGTCTTCTCATTTTTAACATCAGTATAAGTCCAGTGCCATAATTTCTCCAGCATTCTGTCTATTGCCTTCTGTTTTCCTCTTCAAAAACTTGAAAACTTTTCTCTTTGCCCCTCTTGTCTAAAAACACAATGGCATGTCTTGGATTGACTTCTTTCATTGTCTTAAATCCTCAGGACTATAATAGGAAGAACATCTTTTCCTCAGAATTATGCTTTTCAAAACCAAGACATTGTCTTGTACTTTTTCTTTGGCTATTTTCTTTCCTCTATAATAATACTTGTTCTATTTTTTAGGGCTCTTTTTAGTGAAAATATCAGCTTTCTTGCATCAGTTCTCAAGTTAAACATATGTGTGAGTCTGTGCATCTGTATCCTTTTTATTGTTCCATTTTCTCTGAAATGTCCTCAGTTATTATACTTCAGAGTTCATGCTTAGTTCTTTCAAAAGATGGGTTATATTTTAACTCACCCAGAGGTCTTTCATACACTCTGAAAATTCATTTATTTATGCTCTACTGTTATATGGGAATTTCATGAGTTCTAATGATACGATTTAATACAAAATACCATGGTAGTTAATACTAATTGAGCAAAGTTATATTTTAAGAACTTTCAGAGTTAACTCCTTTTGTCCTCAGAACCAAATGAGTGGAGAGTAGAGAATGGTTCTTCAGAAGGGAAGAAAGACATGTGAAGGTAGAAGAAGAAACGGATGTAGTGTGGCTATAGATGGCACACGCCCACCACCAAATGACCATGAGTCCACATGCCTACTGGATCCAGGCATTATTGTTTGGCATAAGGGCTGGGAACACAGAGAGGGACTAATACACCATCCTGTGGGTTCAGGTCCTTTAATATAATTGGAAGTTAATATCATATGCCACTTGTCAGCCCCTGATGAATTCCTCCCCCAGTGCCTTGAAGCAGCCAAAATCTCTGCAGGAAAGGCAGGCTGTGGCAGGAGGAGGAGGGCCAGGGAAGGGAGGGGGCCAGGGCCTTACTCTTCTCCATGAAAACTCTGATGGAAACTGTCAGCTGTACTCCCACTCCCTCTGAAGACAGTATGATGCTGCATCCATCTTAAGCACATCAGAGCAAGAGAGCATGTTTCAATAAGCAGCATTATTCACAAAAACTTTTTTCTCCTTTCCCACTTCCTTCCAAAATAAGATAGACATGAACTTGCCGTGAACTCATCTGCCTTCTGCTTGCTTTTCTTTTTGTTCACACATGTTATCTTCTTGCCATGGCCACATACTCGAGACAGTATTCAGGCAACAAATGCTGGGGAGAACAGCCTGACAAGGGAAAAGCAGATGTGCCAAGTCCCTTGAGCCTAGAGTCTTTCCACAGAGAATGGAGAGGTGAAGAAAGTACAACTACGTCCAATAGTAGAATTTAGAGCTCATTCATTGACTCATGTGCTCAGTTAACAAGCATTAATTGGTCACTTAATGTGTACTCTGCTGATAATATAAACAAATACCAGATGTAATTTTTATTCACAGAGGAACTACTTACTGATTTAAATCTGCAACAAGGTAATTAGAATGCATGTGGTCCTGGAAATTTTTTTTGAGTTGTTATTGAACACACATAATTCCATGTTAGAATAATCCTTGAATTGTTCAGATTATCATTAAATTTCTTCCCAAACACAAACCAATGTGAATTCCACCCTTAAGTAACACAAGACCTGAGATAACGTTTATTCTAAATCTCCAGGATTTGCAGCCTCAGGGAAGGGATGTATGTCAGGTGTCCTTAAATTCTATGATGGAGTTTATTTGTTTCTTAAAAGGGATTTTCTCTTTTGAGAATATCTTCAAGCTATATCTGAGAAGGAAATACTTTATTTTAGCTAAACCAAAACTGCCGAAGAACCTATTTGTTCTGGGAGCAGTATATATGCATTTGTACATTTCACTAATGTACTTTTAAGATGGTGAGGACCAAGCTCTGTGAGTATAATAGAAGCAAGCATCCCAGCATTATTTTCTGCTCAGCATAGCCTGTCAGTTCTGGTCACAAAAGTTTTTCATTTATTTGTTTTTACATGGAGGCATCATAGAACTCTGCTAGATCTGACCAAGAAAGCACACAAGAATGCACACACACACACACACACACACACACACACACACACACACACACACAAACACTCACACACACATTGTGGCAGTGCTTCAGAGAAAAAGAACCAATGGGATATGTGTATATATGTGTGCATGTGTGTATATACATACACATCTACATGTCTATATTATACATATATATATATATGCATATATGTATCTAGATATAAGGGATAGATTTACTATTAGAAGCTAGATAATCTATGATATATTATCTACAAGCTAGATTTTTTTTAGTTTGATTCTTTTGACCATCATGCTGGAGGCCCCAGATAGTTGTATTTTTGATAGAAAATGAGCAGGTGTTTTATAGGAAAATATGCACTTTGGAAGAAGGAAAAGAGCCCTTAGCTTGTATGTCTGTTAGACATCTAATAGATGTGACACAGAATGTCCTGTTTATGTGCATCTAAAGCCCAGGGACAGGCTAAGACAAAAGCTGGAATGGATAGCAAAGTCTGAGGTGTGAAAATTTCTGTCTCTGCTCCCTATAAATGACTCTAAGAAGTTTCTTGTAATCTAGGACACAGTTTCTACAAGGAGGAAACTGAGGCTGGAGAGATTTCCTGAGCAAGATCATGCAGCAACAGCAAGAGCCAGTCTTGGTTTGTGACTAAAGCCCCTTAGCTCTAAAGGTCACACAGTCCAGAGCAACCAGGTGTGCACTCACCTGTCCCCTGTTCCCTTTCCCTAGGTGACAACAGGCCACATCTACAGATATTTTTGATCTTCTATACTTAGGAATAGGATACTTGTTTGCTTGAAAGTAAGTGTGTGTGTGTGTGTGTGTGTGTGTGTGTGTGTGTGTGTGTGTGTTAGACTAGGTCTTGGTTGGTAGCACAGTCTGATGTAGAAGTCACTATGTAGTCCATGATGGCCTCCAGTTGGCAATCTTCCTGTCTCAGAGTCCTGAATGTTAGGATTAGAGGAACATGCCACTATGCCAGCTAAGAGTTGGGGCAGTCATTCCTGTCACTGAGTAGGTAAAGGTCATGGACTCCGATCAGCATCCTACCATGTGTAGACAGCATACCAAGATGTCAGTGCTGCCTAAGTCTGGAAAAGTTCTTTAAAGGGCTCATTTCTACCTCGCACTTAATATTTAGCAACATACACTGAGTGTTTTTCCACACCAGCTACTTTGTAATGTTTTAAATAATTTCAGGTTATTCTATTACATATCTCTTTTGTAAACCTACCATTGCTTAGATGTGAATCATTTACAGAGCAGGGAAATTGCAAACAATGCAGCCAGGAAGATGTGACTCTAAGCATGACTTTGAAAGAGATGAATGCATTGGTAAGATGCATGCACAAAAGATCCATGCTTCACTTTGCTCTTTCCAAATTGCTCTATGAAGGTGCTACACTCATTCACATACCTTGCTCTGGCAGTGAAAATGTACATTTTTGCACCCACACTGGGTTTTAGCAAACATTTGCAATTTTTTGTCATTTTGATAGATAAATAATTTGATCTTGTTGCTATTAAAATAGCTCCTCATTATTCCCGAGTGTGGTTGAACATCTTGGACCTGCCTTAGTTATTTGAAGTTCTTAGAAATGTTCCCATGCTGCTACAGGCACAGGAGCTGTGCCCTTTCAGGAGGAGGCTTCATTTTCACACCCTTTCTTCCCATCCTGGAGGCTGGCTGCTTCTCTGGCAGAGCCCTGGGAAAGTGTGAAGATAGTGTTACCACACTTCTGTGAGTACATGCTTCTAGGAAGCCTGCCTATTGAAACTTTGGTGGGGAATCCCAAGTCAACCCACCTAGCTTTCTACTGTATCCCAAGACTTTACCTTTATAAGCAGAGGTGTTTTTTATGTAAACTCCAAGAAAAATTAAAATTATAAAACACAGATGAATCAGAATGTTGCCTGTGAACAAGCACATTGGTTTCTCAAAGGCTAGTTACAAAATGATATGGATGAAACTAAAAGGATATCTTTAGTTCTTTAAGATTGAGATCAATATCAAGAAGACAGATACTCAAATGGAAAAGGATCTCACTATTCAGCAAAGGCATGCACACCTGTAGAAGGCAGGCATTTATTCTCACCTTGGATGGTCTGGGAGTGAGGTCCTGTTCCTTTAGAATAGACAACATTGCAACTGATACCCAGATCAGCACATGTGCTGCCACTCGGGTTCCCAGAGAAGAAAGCTGGGGATTAGGCTGTATGCTGAATACAACTAACTTCAACAATGAGCTTCCAAGGGTCATTGGAACACCAACACTTGTTTATTGTGTTTCCAAATGCCAGCCACTCATTTATATATCAAAAACCACATCTGTTCTAAATTAACACTTCTTTAGCTTTGGGAGGGGAGAGCAAAGATAATTGTCTCCAAATATGTTTTTCTTAACCAGACCCTAAATTATGTCATCACTGTATCTAAATACCACCTAGGTGTGTGCTTAGAATATTCCCTGCCTCTTCCTAAGGGACGGTTGTGTATTGTAGCCCACTTATATGACTTTTGGTCATATAACTTGCTTAGGACAATAGAATGTGAGCCAGAGTGTTGTAGACCCCATGGGTAGAAGTTTGAATGACTACAGCACTGCATTCTACTTCTGTAGTATATATTTTCCTGAATGATATGGATCATCAGCCTTCTGCAGAGCAGGGTCCTCTTCCATCAGTCTTAACCAAAATCTGTTTGTTTTGATTGTTATAATTTCTGAAATCACAAAGTATAAAATCCTATAAGGTTGGTGATGGTTTTATTTGTTTGTTTGTTTGTTTAACATGTTTGCCATGACCCTCTTGTATATCCACATAAAATTTAAAATCAGTTCAGCAACTGTTGTAAAACTAGGAGCTAGGACTATGCAATGTCTCAAGTTGACTCTTGAGATAAATTTAGAGAGCATTGTCATTTTAGCAATACAGTGTCTTCTTACCCTTGAATATAGGATGTCTTTCTATCTATTTACGTGTGATGTTTCATCAGTTGTATTTAATGATGTTTTAGAGTTTTCAGTGTCTCAGGCTTCTGTTGAATTCTTTTGTTGCCTTTCCTAAGTATTAGTCATTTTTTTTTAATTCCATTGACAATGGAACTGTTTCTTTGGCTTCTTCCTTTTTGAGTTTGTTCATTGTTAGTGTGTATGAATAGAATAGGGTTCTTTTCCATATTTATCTTGTATCTGATTACATTTGCATATAATTTATTAGCATTATCAGTTTGAAATATTTACTTAGGAATTTCTTTAGTCATCACCTTGTTGTCTGCAGACACATGTTACTTCTGCTCCATTCTTTCTCACATGGAGGCTATTTACTTAATTTTTCTCAGTTCATTATCTTAGATAAAAACTCTACCATGATGTTAAGTAGATATGACAAGAATAGACATCTGTGTCTTGATTTTTGTCTTGGAGGGAAGCATTAAATCTCTCATCATTAATTTTGATGCTAGATGTGTGTTTTTCACATAGATAATTTCTTTTTTCTTGATATGTTAACTACAGGCTTGAATGTGTACTCTATAAAGTATTACATGATTAGCTTTCTCATTTCATTTCTTGTTCTCATTTTCATATTAGTTCTTTGAGAATTCATATAATGTATTTTGATCATATTCATTCTCTTCCCCAAACTGCTCTCAGATCCACCCTCACCCCCTACCTACCCAACTTTGTGCCTTCCTTAAATAAACAAACAACAAAAACAACTACAAAAAACCCACAAGTACAGTATTGCTGCGTATATATGCTTGGATATGTAGGTATCCACTAAAGTATGGTTAACTTATCAGGAATATACTTTTAAGAAGAATGACTCCCCACTTTCTCAAACTCTAACAATTGCAAATAGCTCCGTATATAAGGGTGAAACTTAAAGCCAGTCTCCCTTTTCCATGTGGGGATATTGTTGGCATTAAGGTTGCTATTAGCTGTGGTAAGTCTATATGTGCAACTACCTAGATGTGTCTGAAAAACAATTTCCTTGTCTTGCTCACCACTCACCTCTTACAATATTTGCACCCCTTTTTTTTGCAATGATTTCTGAACTTTGGGAGGAAAGGGTGTGATATAGATGTCCATTTAATGCTGAGCATTTCCCAGTCTTTCCTTCTCTACAGCTTGACCAGTTGTGAGTCTCTGTGTTAAACTACTAAAAAAGGAAACTTCTCTGATGAGACATGTACTAATCTATAAAAGGAAGTCATTGGGAATTGGCTTAATACTAGCCAATCAAACAAAGTAGTAGTAGGTTCTCCCCTAGCAACTTTTGATCTATCTACTCATAGGTTCTTGACACCAGCAGTGGTGTCAAGCATGAGTCTCAACTTGTGGAACAGGCATCAAATCCAATAAGGAAATGATTGGTAATTCATGAGACATTCATGCCCATATTGCACCATCTTGTCAAGCTAGCTGTTATTACAGTTCACAGAGTGAGTTTGATAGTTACTTAATCTCCTCTGGTAGCATGTGTAGCACCTTCTAGTATTATGAAAGCTAGCCAGTAGGAATGAAGCTTCAAGGTAAGATTTCTCTGTGTTTTATGATTCAAATACTTAGTATGTTTGGTAATAGGATCTTACCATCAAGTCCTGGAGTATAACCAAGAGCATTGGCAATAGTGTCCATTGTTTAGGGACTATATGGGACCTCATTGGTTGTACAGGCTGGTTTTGTGTGTCGACTTGACACAAGCTAGACTCATCAGAGGAAGGAGCCTCAGATGAGGAAATACCTTGATGAGATCCAGCTATAACGCATTTTCTCAATTAGTGGTCAATGTTGGAGAGCCCAGCCCATAGAGGGTGGTGTCATCCCTGGGCTGGTGGTCTTCGGTTCTATAAGAAAGCAGGCTGAGCAAGCCAGGGGAAGCAAGCCAGTAAGCAGCTCCTCTCTATGGCCTCTGCATCAGCTCCTGCTTTCAGGATCCTGCCCTGATTTGAGTTCCTGTCCCGACTTCCTTCTGTGATAAACAGCAATATTGATGTATAAGCCAAATAAGCCCTTTATTCCCTCTTTGGTCATGGTGTTTCATTGAAGCAATAGAAACCTTAACAAAGAAAAATTGCAATTTGTACCAGGAATGGGGTATTGCTGTGACAGACCTGACCATGTTTTGGGGAGGATTTGGGAAAGCTTTTGGGACTTTGGGCTATAAGAACAAGTGAGTGTTAAGAGCTCAATGGGATGTTCTTTAGGAACTTGGAAGATAATGTTGAGAGAAATACAGAGAACTTTGCCTGACATGCAAAGTTTCAGAGGGAAGTTTAAAGATTTTATCAGGGTCACTTATTTTGAATTAAGATCCTGTGGTTCTGGTTGGCGGTTGCTGAAGAATCAGCTGTGATTAACAAGAGACCAGAACTACTAAGGCAAAATTTTGCTCTGTTGGGATACTTGATGTTGGTCAGCTGGGGCTAAGAAATTAGTGGCCATTAAGAAGAGACCAGCATCACTGAGGTGAAATCTTCTGGGAAGTGTTTCCTGAGAGCACAGAGAAGCTATGTTCCAGAGACAGCCAAAGTTATACTTCATGCTGGCAGCTGGACTTGGTGATGTGTAAGATTCATCCAGGTAGTACTGAACCCAAGTCCTCTGCAAGAGCAGCAAGTGCTCTTAACTGTTGGTTCTTCTCTCTATCCTTCAAACATACTTTTAAATCATATTTGAAGCTTCTTTGGGAATGTGTGACTCTTTGAGATCAACAGAAATCGTTCATCCAGTTAGAGCAGTTGACTCATTTCCTGGTTGTGATTGCTTTCACTCTCATGTTCTCTCACTTGCATTTTCAGTATTTCTCCAGCAAGAATGTAGATTTCTCTGCAAGAGACCGACCAGTCACTCACTCTCCAAGGCCACTGGGAAGGTTCATCATGACTTCCCAAAGATGAAGACATTTACCCATCCACTTGTTCTGATTTGTCAAGATCTTCCTGGTTCTTATCACCAAATGCCTCACAACTGGGAAGTCTTCTCAGTCTCAAACAAATTAAAATAGATGGTCATCTTACAGGTGTGCTTCTGGGACTGGGGGTGTAGCTCAGCTGGTGGGATGCCTGTGGTTTTATTTGGGACTTGCAGTTCTTGAAGAATAGGAGTCCATCACCATCATGGGAGAGTAAGGGCAGGTGGCAGCAGGCAGCAGGCATAGCTGTAGCTGAGAGCTTACATCCTGATCCACAGGTAGGAAGCAGAGAGGGTACACTGTGAGTGGTATGACTCTTTGGAACCACCTCCACTGACACACCTCCTCAAACAAGGCCAGATTTAATTCTTCCCAATAGGTCCATCAACTGGAGACTAAGCATTCAAACATACTCTCACCTGCTGTGCTACCTCTCCAGCCCTGTGCCCTCACTGCTTATTTGTACTGAGTATCAGGGTCAGCCAACAAGCTTTTCAGTTCTTATCTCAATATGTGCCCATCTCTAGATGTGCACACAGCCTTGCATACATCTGTGACCTTCTAGACTTTCGGAACATGTAGGAGATTTTCAAAAGTCTTTGGACATCCCATTCTTTACCTTTTCCTTTTAAGTTTTTTTTTTTAAATCATCTTTTTGTTTGTTCAAGGTTTTATGTTTTTGTTTTGTTTTGTTTTGTTTTGTTTTTGTTTTTGTTTTTGCTGCCTCTGGCAGTTTCTGTGTTCAGAAATTGCCCCTCACTGTTGTTTACAATGGCTTCAGGGAGAAGGTTGTCTTGTGGAAAGCTTTGAATCCTCTCTGTGTCCTATCGTTTTTATAGATTTTCTGTTCTGTTTTCTCATTGGTTGTAAACCCAGCCACATGACCTCCTCGTCACTGCCTATTTGTACAGACCTCCAGGTCTTCTATGGTTGCCATTGAGATTAAAGGCGTGTGTCTGCCATGCTGGCTGTGTCCTTGAACAGACAGATCTGGCTAGCTTTGCCTCCCAAGTGCTGGGATTAAAGGTGTGTACCACCACCACCCAACTTCTGCTATAGCTTGCTCTTCCCATTTTCTAGCCACCAATTTTGGCTTTGTTCTAGTGGCTGTCTGTTCTCTGACCCCAGATTTGTTTATTTTGGGGAATATTTCAGGGAACACAATACCCACCACAAGTTCAAGTACACACATGCATGAATTATTGTTTCCAGGAAGCTGTAAGACACAACAAAGATGACAGTGACCTGAGACCTTGGGTTCTGGGTGCTCAGAATTAGTTCTGCCCATCCCAATGACCAGAAGCCTTCTGGTTTCACCTGTGTGCTGGTTGCTGGTTGTCAAGGATACCATGGAACTGAGGATGCATAAAAGAGCAATGTCAATGTCACAAAGTTGTAATAATATTTAGCTGTGTTTTCCTTAATTAAATATTTGTATATTTTTGCAAGCATTTAGGTAATTTCCAGAGTACTAGAAAAGTCAATTTTGATATTTTTACTGGCATTTTCATTGCTTTTATGAGACAGCAGATTTGGAGAGGTTTTTATTGTGCAATTCCCACTGTGTGCCTCTGATGTACCCCTGATAAACTTTAAATACATAGCTAAATGCTTTGCTTTAATAATCCTTTTTGTTAAATGCTGCTCCCATAATTCAAAATGTTTCACAAAGACAGTGATAGAGTTTGCTGTATTTCTTATTATATATCCTTTTACTTATTACCAGGATCTTCTGCAGAGCAAGCAGTTCATGTGTATTTGATGAATTCAAGAGTGAATAAATGAGTGAGTGAGGTTTTTGTGACAGATAGAGTTAAACCCAATGAAAACTTAAAATCAAATGGTTACCTTACTCAGGTGAGGTTATATATATATATATATATATATATATATATATATATATATATATACTCTAAAGTGGAATACATTAATGGATGCAAGGTCAATTTTTAGAATTTGGAGAGGGTAAAGTCAACATTTTAAAATGAATAAACAATGTGTCTTAAACAGAAATTGGTCATATTCTCAATTTTTTTTTTTGTTTTTTTGTTTTTCAAGACAGGGTTTCTCTGTGTAGCTTTGCACCTTTTCTGAATCTCACTCTGTAGCCCAGGCTGGCCTCAAACTCACAAAGATCCGCCTGGCTCTGCCTCCCAAGGACTGGGATTAAAGGTGCATGCCACCACCACCTGGCCTTTTTTATAATTTTATTTAACTTTATTTTATGTGCATTGGTGTGAAGGTGTCAGATCTCCTAGAACTGAAGTAACAGACAGTTATGAGCTGCCATGAGGGTTCTGGGACTTGAACCTGGATCCTCTGGAAGAGTAGCCAGTGCTCTTAACAGCCCAATATATTCTCAATTTTATATAAAGAGGAACTAAGTCTCTTATCCATAGCAATTGTCCTAAGGTCACAGAACCAGTATGAAGAACAGCCTTATGTTAAATGGTGTCTGATGTTGATATCAGTCTCAATAATCATTTATCAGTGGGGGAAGAAATATAGATTAGTGGTCAGACATACAAGGTTTAGAATCAAAATATTTCTGAGTTCAAATTCTAGTCTTATCTATATGTGCTACTGCTCCAGACAGCTATGCATCCTGAACCTCATTCTGTTCACTTGGATCAATGGAGGCATAGTAACCCCAGTTTTCAGAAGTCAGGGTACAAAATGAATGCAGTGGTGTATGCAAAGTGTTTATGTATGGAAAATGCTAAATGAATACCACATTCTAGTTGAAATAAAGTAAAAAAAAAATTTAAGTTTTTAATAGGCAGCAAATGGAAAAGGGATGTGAACTTGCTTTTGTTCCTCTAACAATTATATTATTTTAGAACAGTTCTTTTATTAAAGGGACAATGGCACAACATTCTTCTGGGAAAATAATTTTATTTTAAAAACTTACACTGAAAGTCTTGAAGTTCAACTTCTAATAGTGTATATCCCATAGGCTTTCATCACGTTGGGTAACATAGTCACCTCCCTGTGCCTCCATGTGAGCACTGTGAGTTGGCTGGAATGTGTTGCATAGAATATATATACCTTCTTCAAACTCTCGTGTCAATGATTGCCTGTAGGTTGTAAATAAAGGATGCTCTGTTTTGGGAGGATTTGAAATGATGAGTAGTTGGAGCTCATTTGGCACATTCATTGGAAAAGATGAAATGTTCATGAGGTGTTTTATTCACCAGCAGATTCCTCCCCAGCTAGTTATGTTCTCCAGAGTGGTGGCTGTCACTACTTCTCCATCCCTGTTCCAGGCATGGCAACCACCTGGCCTGAGACTCAAAGGTCTCTTTTCTGTCCCTTTCCACCTGCTCTTCTGCTGGCTTATTTTACCTTGTCAGCCATGGCAATAAATATGAACTGACTCATGCAGAGATGCAGACAACTGTCATGACTTTTGGATGTGAAGGGATTAGAGGCTGTAGCCCACATCATACCATATCCATAATGACTCACATAATTGAGGTAGGGAAAACAGATACAATTACTTTTGAACCTGCTGAACATGTGTGTGTGTGTGTGTGTGTGTGTGTGTGTGTGTGTGTGTGTGTGTGCATGCATACATGTATGAATATAGATTTATGTGTGCATGTGCCTTTTAATGGCATACATGTCTCATTACATTCATTTGCATCTGTTTGCATGCATGTAGGATTTGTGTAACTACATGCCTATATGTATGAACCTGGGACATGCTTGAGCTAATGTGGCTTAATGTGCAGTGATTAAGCAACAGGCTCTGCTTGTAGACTGTCTTGCTTACACCAAACTTCACCATTGGCTACTGGAAGAAAGAAGTTAATCTCCACAGAGCTCAATTTGCACATTTGCATAATGGGAATAGATATGATGGAAGCATCCAGATGTACGGATTAAATAGTATTATATATGAAATATAGGATTGGAACAGTGCCTACTACAGAGTAAAAGTCTAATAAATTCTACCTGGAAGCTACAGTACTCCGTCACCCTTTGTTCCCTTACTTTGTTTTGTTTTTCTTTTTTACTTAGTTACCAACATTTTTTACTTACTGTTTTCACCTTTCCGTCCTTAAATCCACAAATGTATGCTCAAGGGCCAGCTTATCATCAGTTTTCTACACTGCTGCTACCCAATCCTCAGAATCCAGCAGATACTTAGTAATTAATTATGGCCAATTATACACATTTGGCTCTGTACATATCTGTCTTTGTGTCTGTCAATGTGTGAGTGACTGTACCCAGCATGAGGGTGTCTGCCTGAGTATATTTAGGACTATGTGTCTATATGTTGGGGGAAGTGATTCAGCCAAGATTTCCAGTATGGCAAATGTCAGAGAGGGAGGCAGCTTTTGCAATTTTCTGACACTAGAGAACATATTCATTAAAATCACATCCAGAGGGTCTCACTGAAATGAGTAGATCCCCCCCTCCCGCAAAATGGAGTAACTTGTAGGTCAGCGAAAGCCTGCTATCCTCAGGGAAGCCCCATTCCTGTATTGTGAATCTTATTTCTGCCCAATATATCCATGCATTGCCCTAGCTTGCTGGTCCACAGGAGTATACCCTGAAGAAATGAGTTCACTGTTGTGGTCTCATGTTTTCATCTGCAAAGTGTGAGATTGATGGGCATTGGTTCCTAGGTTGCAGCAGGGAAATGGAGGTATTTATCCACTTCTCTTAAGCATAATTTTAAAGTGATTATTGCATTTCTTCCACAAAACTGAATATGATAATAGTGATGCTGATGATTGTGGTGGACATGGAAATGTACTAAGGAGACCTTCAAAGCAGGACTCAATGCACAGGTATGGGGGTGTGGCCAGCAGACAACTTGTAGAAATAGCCACTTGGTCAGAGATCACATCCTTCCCAGGACTTCTTATGATAGAGTGAATGGGAAGAGATAAATCTGGCCATTTGGGCCTAATTATGATCTTTCTGCTTATTGTAGTACTTGTGTCCAAGTTGGGTAAAAGTTTACTAGATATGCCTCACTCTATATGTCTCTGTTCATCTCTTTTTTTCACAGGTGATGGCTGCCAAATGTTTTGCCTCCAGTTCCTTCCTGGCCTATGGATTGAACATGAGTAAATATACAGCCTCTAAAAAACCATCTCAGTATCTGCTCCTAGAGAAGCCAGTTTGCAATTATATGAAATTACAGTGAACTCTATTATGTTTGCCTATGTAGAAGTTGCTTCATTGTGCTACCACTTTGGCTCACAAAACAACTTCTTTAGTTGTCCCTGTCACTGATCACCTTTTATGGATGAGGGAGCACAGGCTCAGAGACAACAATGACAAGCTCTAAGTCACAGCAAGTATCCCAAGGTTTTTTATTTAGAGCTGGTTGAGAGGCTAGGTGCTACAAGAACTCCTGCTTAGTCTGTTATTTGCTTAGAAATGGGGCCACTGTACCCTAGACTACACTCAGGTGTGAACAACAAGAAGTACTAGCTAATGTACGATGCCTTCAAGACTGACAGCAGTTCCTTTCAACTGGGATATGAACTCCATCATGTTGCTGGACAAGATACTTTGCTCAGAGTCAGGCAAGTATGCTAATAACCAGAGAGTGAGAAGTACTCTGAAAAGATTAGAGAAAGGACTTGGCATTTATATATTAATTTTTGTGCAAATTCCTTCAACATGTACACTGAGAGCTTACCTACTGAAGATTTGGTGGGAGCTATGTGGATTCAAGAGCTATATAGACACACTCCTGGAAGACAAGATGGCAGTCAAGAAAATTATAAGAAAATCAAGATTATTTTTTGTTTAACATTTTATTTACTTACTTATTTTTTAACTGTGTTTTAATTGAAACAGAATTAACTCAATTTTGAATCCTGCCAGGGAAGCAGGTAGGCTGACTGTGGATACTCACCTTTCCTTATATTCCTCCAGATCCAATTCCCAAGTCTTACCCATAGCTCTACAACAGAACACTTGCTGCAGCCTTCCCTGACCCATGCCCCGATTCCTGTGGATCCTACAGACCTCCTAACCTCCACCCCGACACCAAACTCATTTCTTTATACCAGTGCTCAATTCCAGCAGACACTCCCTGCTAACCCACAGGCCATGCTTGCCAAGGAAGTAATTATGCTGACTTCAGTTCCTCACCTCTTTTTCTGCTCCTTCAGATCCAATCCCCCAGTCTCATCCCAAGCCCTGTAGCAGAACACCTGCTGTGGTCTCCTTTTTACCTCTCTGACCCCAATCACAATAAATCACAAAGATCATCTCCAATGTTCCTTTCCACCAAATCATCCCAGTATCCCAGCCTCCAACACCAGCAGTATTCCCAGTGAACACACCAGCTGAGCAGGCCAGGGAAGCAAGTAAGCTAATTGAAGACCTTCACTTCCTCTCCTCCGAATCCAATCCTCTAACCTCATTCCTAGCTGTGCAACAGAATATCTGCTGCAGCCTTCCTTTCCCCATGCCCACATCTCCCATGGATCCCACAGACCTTCCCCTCCTAACCTCCATCCCCTGACTCTGCTTTATTCCAGCTCCAACTACAGCTAAACAATATGCTATTCCTGCCAGGAAGCAGGTAGGCAGCAGATCTTCCCCTCTCCTTCTATTCCTACAGATTCAATCTCCCAATCTCATCTCCAGCTCTATAGCAGACTTTCTGGGATAACCTCTCTTTAATCCCAACCCCAATTCCAAGGAGACTAGGTAAGCATATCCTGGTGAAAACCTTTTGCTTTCCTCCCTCCTGTGAAACCCCTCAGACCTCTAACCTATCCTCAATACTCTCAGCTCCCAGTAACCAGAAATATAATTTACCTGGAGTCCCCAGTGGCCACACCTATCAGGCCCACAGAAATTTTTCTACTAGGCAACACACAGCCACCACACTCTAATAAAATCCAGAGAGGAAACAGAAACCAAGGAATGACAACATAACAAAAAGACAAAACACAACAAAGACAACCAGATACCAGCACCTACACCTATGTATGATCTTCCTAATCTCAGATTGCTATATATCAGTATAAAATAATAAATAACAGACAGGACAATATGTCTCTACTAGATCCCAGCAACCCTACCACAGCAGGCTTTGAATATTCCAACATAACTGAAGCACAAGAAAGACCTAAAAACAACCTTTGTGAGTATTATAGAGTGCTGCAAGCCACAGGAAAATGCAATGGAATTCAGCTACTATCACAAAAGCTACTACCTGGAAAAGTCAAGGACTTTTCTGAAGGTCAAGCCATGGCTTAAGAAGTCTTGGTGATATTTTAGCTTTTGTATATGTATTATCTGGTTCCTATAATGATTTTCTTTTGTGCTTCTAAGAACTCCTAACAGTATATTTATCTAAAATACCTATCAAGCATTCAAGGCTGAACAATCTTCTGAACTAAGGTAATACCCTTATGGAAACAACCCTGTTTCCTAGGTCAGGCAGATAGCTTTATTTTTTGTGCAATTTATGGTAAGATCCTTCTTTCTTATACATCCTTACTAACATTATAGACTCCTAACTTCTTACCTAACCACTTCTAGAAATGTAGATTGAGCACATAAATTCCATTTTTGATATACTAACCGATATTGGCTCTCAGTTGACCTCCTCCTTTAACCACTCCCTTTTTGGGATAAAAAAGAAAGCCTGAAGGTCACTGCCTGAGGAAAATTCTTACTTGCCTTTGTGACTCTGTAGGAATTCAAGCCTGGTGACCTGGCTGGAGAGGGAGGATTGCTATTGCTTGGGTTTATAACTGAAAACCCTAGAGAATATTTTGACTAGAGAACTTGAGGACAAGATGGAAGATGAGGAAGAGCCAGATGGGGAAGTACTAGATGGGTAAGAATGAGGTGAGAAGAACCTAGATAAGGCAGAATTAAGATGAGAGAATTAAGGTAGAACATAGAGGGGACAGCAGATAAATGTAGAGAAATCAGGCAAGAAAGGAGCTAGGCATGAGAGCAGAACTGAAGCTGTATAATCAGAATTTTATCCCAGAGGAATAAAGTAGATGGACAAAAAACTTTGTGTACTTAGATTCATTTTCCAAAAATAATTCTTGCGATTCATAATTTCTCTTCTAGGCCCCTGGGAAGAATATTATTAAGGCTGATCCTTTAATAATATTTGAGACCTGGTACCCTTGGGTACCCAGACCCAGAAGAGTAATCAACCAAGTATACTAAAAAAGGAGGGGTGTCCTTAAAAAGGAAATAAATAAATAAATCCCTCAAAGAAACTCAGGAAAACACAGACAAGACTAAAAAATGGAAAAAGAATCAATAAAGAAAACACAGGACTGAGTTTAATCAATAAAGAAAACTGAGGAATTCTGGTAATGAAACATTTAGGAATTCTAATGGAAACCACAGACGCAAGCTTCACCAACAGAATAAAGAAGATGGAAGAGAGGATTTTGAAAGACCCCCACCAAAGTCACAGACACAGTTGCCCTAGAAACCCAAAAGAGCTGAGGAAAGAGATATCTTAAAACAAACAGAACTGAGTCAGTTCCCCCTCCCTGGAGAGGGTGAAGTCAGGTGTTCTCAAAAGAACAAAGCCAGGATGTCTGATGGTGACAGACTAACCATGAGATTCCCCTCTCTGGAGATAACATGACCAGATCCCAGAGATGGGCTGTAAAACTGCTGACAGGGCAAACATAAGCTAAAGCAGGACCAAGTCCAGGCCTGGGAAAAACTGGACCAATCAAGGATGGACCCGTGCTAACACCCTCCCCTCTAAGGAATTTTGTGGTTTTTGCCTATAAAAACTAACTTTCCCCAAGAAAGAGGAACTCTCCTCCCTGCCTCGCGGCAAGAGTTCCCTGCTACCTTGAACTACTCAATAAACCATTTTGCATTCTGGACAATCTTCGGTCTCAGGTGGTCTCTTTGGGGGTCCTATTCTGGGCAGAACAGATTTCAGGCACTGAAGGTATGATAAAAGAAATGGATATATCAGTCAAAGAAAATGTTAAATCTAAAAAAACTCCTAACAGAAAACATACAGAAAATCCAGGAGACTATGAAAGGATCAAATCTAAGAATAATAATAATAGAGGAAGGAGAAGAAACCCAGGTCAAAGGCCCAGAAAATATTTTCAACAGAATCATAGAAAAAAAATTCCCTAACTTAAAGAAGTTGATGCTTATAATGGTAAAAGAAACATACAGAATACCAGATAGACTGGACCAGAAAAGAAAGTCCGTTGGCATATAATAATCAAAACACTAAATTTACAGAACAAGGAAAGAATATTAAAAGTTTCAAGGGAGATAGACTAAATAACACACAAAGGCAGAGCCATTAGAATTACACCCAACTTCTCAATGGAGACTCTAAAAGCTAGAAAGGCCAGAACAGATAGATAGATGTACTGCAGTCTCTAAGAGACAACAGATGTCAGCTCAGACTACTATACCCAGTAAAAATTTCAATCACCATACATAGAGAAAATTAAACATTCCATGATAATCCCAAATGTAACCAATAATAATCTACAAATCCAGTACTACAGAAAGTTCTAGGAGGTAAATTCCAACCTAAAGAGGTTAACTATAACCATGGAAACATAGTGAATAAATAATCTCAAACCAGCAAAATTAAAAGAAGGGAAACACACCACCACCACCACCACTACCACCACCATCAAAATAACAGGAATCAACAATAATTGGTCATTGATGTCTCTCAGTATCACTGACCACACAACCTCAATGACCTCAACTCCCCACAAAAGACACTAATTTATGTAAAAACAGGATCCACATTCCTGCTGCATTCAAGAAACAGACTTCAACATCAAGGATAGCTATTACCTCAGAGAAAAGGGTTGGAAAAAGATATCCGAACAAATGGAGGATAAGATGGCAAGAAATAATGAATCTTAGGTCTGAAATCAATAAAATATATACAAAGACTCAATGAAACAAAGAATTGGTTCTTTGAGAAAAATGAACAAGATAGCCTTATCCAAATTAACTAAAAGACAGAGAGAAAATATCCAAATTAACAGAATCAGAAACAAAATGGGGGATATGATAACAAATACCAAGGAAATCCAGAAACTCATAAGGACATATTTTAAAAACCTGTACTCCACAAAATTTGAAAAATATAAAAGAAATGGATAATTTTCTTAATAGGTAACACCAAAGTTAAATCAAGATCAGACAAGCAATTTAAATAGACCTATCATCCCTAGTGAAATAGAAACAGTCATTAAAAGTCTTCCAACCAAAACAAAGCCCAGGACCACATGGTTTTAGGGAAGAATTCTGTCAGACTTTCATAGTAGAGTTAACACCAATACTCTTCAAATTATTTCACAAAATAGACACAGAAGGAACATTGCCAAATTCATTTTATGAGGCCATAGTTACCCTGATACCCAAACCACATAGAGACCCAATAAAGAGAATTGTGCAACAATTTCCCTTATTAATATAGATGAAAATAATAAAATACTTACAAACCAAATCAAATAACATCAATATTATCCACCACAATCAAATAAGCTTCATCCCTGAGATTTGGGGATGGTTCAAAACACACACACACACACACACACACACACACACACACACACACACCAATCAATGTAATCCATCATATAAACAAACTGAAAAAAAAAAAAAGAAAATACATGATCATCTCATTAGATTTAGAAAAGGCCTTTGACAAAATCTAGCACACCTTCTTCATAAAAGTCCTGGAGAAATTAAGGATACAAGGGACATACATCAAAACAATAAAGGCAATGTACAGCAAGCCCACAGACAACATTAACTGGAGAGAAACTCAAAGTAATTCCATTAAAATCAGTAATAAGACAAGGTTGTCCATTCTCTCCGTACCTATTCAATATAGTACTTCAAGTCTTACTAGAGCAATGAGACAACTGAAGGAGATCAAGGAGATAAAAATTGGTAAAGAAACTGTCAAGTATCTTTATTTGCATATGACATGATAGTATACATAAGTGATCCTAAAACCTCCACCAGGGAACTCCTATAGCTGATAAACACTTTCAGCAAAGTAGTTGGGTACAAAATTAACTCACAAAAGTCAGTAGCCCTCCTATATATAAGTGACAAATGGACTAAGAAATAAATTAGGAAAACAACACCTTTCACGATAGCTACAAATAATATCAAATATATTGGGGGTAAATCTAACTAAGCAAGTGAAAGACTTGTAGGATAAAAATGTCAATTCTTTGGAAAAAGACACTGAAGAAGATATTAGAAAATAGAAAGATCTCCCATGCTCATGGTTTGGTAGGTTTAGCAATTTACAGATTCAATGCAATCCCCATCAAAATTCTAATTCATTTATCTTGAAGGGATAATTCTCAGCTTCATAAGTACCCAAGATATCTAAAAATATCCTGAACAATAAAACAACTGGTGAAGGTATCACCATTCTTGATTTCAAGTTGTGCTACAGAGCCTATAGTGAAAAAACAAACAAACAGGAAAACAGCATGGTATTGGCATAAAAACTAACACATTGATCAATGGGGTAGAATTGAAGACACAGACAAAATTCCACACACCTATGGATATATGATTTTTGATAGAAAAGCCAGAAATACACACTGGAATAAAAGACAGCATCTTTAACAAATGATGCTGGTCAAATTGGATATCTGCATGTAGAAGATTGCAAATTTAGATCCATATCTATCACAATACATAAAACTCAACTCCAAATGGATCAAAGACCTCATTATAAAACTGGATAAACTGAACCCGATAGAAGAAAATGTTGGGAAAACCTTGAACTCAAAATTGGCACAGGAAAAGAGTTTTTGAATAGGACACCATTAGACATGATTCCAACATTTAATAAATGTGACCTCATGAAACTGAAACCAAAGCACTGTCTTTTGGGCAAAGTGGCAGCCTATAGAATAGGAAAAGATTTTTACTAATGACATTCCTAAAGAAACTCAATTTTTTTTGGCTAGGCTTCCATCTTGGTACTCACTAGCCATTTGTCTCTGACTCCAGTCCATGAAAGATAAGTTCCTAATAACCCTGACTCAGTGACTACCCCCAAATTGTACAGCAGTGACTATTTACTTGTTATGATTGACTAACTGCTCTTTTGGATTCTGTAACTTGCTTACACAGATACCCAAAGATTATTTTGAGTCACCTTAACCACTTAAACTTGGAAGAACATGATAGTTTTTTTCTTGCTTTCATAGATATTGAAGGTGTTCTTGTGGCTTTACCTTGAAAAAAAAAAAAACCACTTCCCTATACTCCTCCTTTGGGGCATGCCTGAGATTTGGCTTTATGGCTGTCATCCTATGAGCAGTTAATCAAAAAATATTTTAATTATAATTAGATTGAGTCTATGCTCTTTTCCCAGGGTTCACAAACTTCATAACATCAACTCCACATCCAATAGAGAGCTAATATTCAAAATGTATAAAGAACTCAAGAAGGTATCAAAAAACCAAATAATCCAATTTAAAGATGGGGTACAGATCTGGGCAGAAAATTCTTAGTAGAGGAAACTCAAATGGCCCACAAACACTTAAAGAAATGTTCAACATCCTTAGCCATCAGGGAAATGCCAATCAAAATTACTTTGAGATTCTATCTTACACCTGTCAGAATGGCTAAGATCAATAATAGGAGTGACAGCTCATGCTGTCAAGGATGTGGAATAAGGGGTACACTCATCTATTGTTGATAGAAGTGCAAGCTTGTACAATCACTATGGAAATAAGTGCAGTGATTCCTCAGAAAAATGGGAACCAATCTACCTCAAGACCTAGATATACCACTTTTGGACATATACTCAAAGGATACTTCATCCCACCAAAAGGGCACTTGCTCAAATTTGTTTGTTGTGACTTTATTTATAATAGTTAGAAACTGGAAACAACCTAGATATTCCTCAACTAAAGAATGAATGAAAGGATGAAGAAAATATGGTACATTTACACAATGAAGTATTGCTCAGCTGTTAAAAAATGACATCATCAAAGTTGAAGGAAGAGGGATGAAACTAGACAAAAATCAACCTGGATGAGGTTTCCCAGACTCAGAAAGACAAATATTGTATGTAATTGCTAATATGTGGATATTAGTTATTAAGTAAATAATAACCAAGGTATAATCCATAGACCCAGTGAGATTAGAGGACAATGTCAGGGTGGGGGCACACATTGACCCCCCAGGAATCCCACCTTAGAACACACATAAAACAGAATAGATTTTATGGGTGGACTGGGGGCAGGGGAAAGAGGAATGGGAGATGGCATTGAGGAAGGGTACGCTAGGAGAGACAGCTAGAATCGAGAGGTATTTGAGGCTTGGCATGAAACCTAGCACAGTAAAAACCTCTGGAAACATATGAAGGTGATCCTAATGAAGTCTCTAAATAGTGGGGAAACAGAGTCCCAAATGTCCTTTTCTTTTCACCAAATGAAGCTTCCAGTACCAGAACTGGGGGTTACATTTAATTGAGTTGTTGGCCAAAAGGGCCCCTCAAAAGATCCAGGCTGTTACCAAGACAACAGGTTCCTTTCCACAAACTGATAGCAAGGTCAGTTTGCTAAAGAAAACACCCACAAAACCCATTGAACATGGAGAGGTCAAGCTGGTACCTCCATAGAACCTCTACCCCTGCATTCTAGTTTCTGATGAGCAAAGGTACTCTGTAGACTACTGAAAGAGAAACATAAACACCAATCCAGC
Organism: Onychomys torridus; assembly: GCF_903995425.1. Lineage (NCBI taxonomy): Eukaryota > Metazoa > Chordata > Mammalia > Rodentia > Cricetidae > Onychomys > Onychomys torridus. Next base: position 7,733,094 of record NC_050450.1, read on the forward strand.
CACAAACTCTTTAATCTACAATGCTGTCCTGACTGCAAAATATGCTAGGGCAATAGTGGTACAAAGCTTGTATGAGTGCTTAACCAACAGTTGATGTGACTTAAGGTCCACTCCATGAGAAGGAACCCACATTGGACACTGCTTGGGTGACTAAGAATCAGAGTATAGATAGCCCAGAGACTTAGAGTAAACCCAAATACTACTGTACATTAAAATAAAATAGTATTGATAAAATGACTCCTAATGATATTTTGCTCTCAGATCATCACCTTATTCATCCATCACCAGAGACACTTCCTCCGGTAGCAAATGGGAACAAATACAGAGATCCACAGTCAGACATTTTATACACACACACACACACACACACACACACACACACACACACACACACATGTGGTGGGGGAGAGAGAGAAGACCTTGGAGACACATCTCTAAATGGTCTATCTTCATCAATTTCCTCCCCTACAGAGCTCAGGGAATCCTGTGGAAGAAGAGGCAGAAAGCATATAAGAGCCAGATGGGATGGAGGACATCAGAACAAGTCCTCTAAATCAACTAAGGAAGGCTCATATGAACTTACAGAAACTGAAGCAGCAAGGGCAGAGCCTGAAGGGGTCTGTACCAGATCTCCTGCATCCATATTAAGCTTTCAGTATATTATTTCTAAGGGATCCTGAGTGAGTGAGCTAGTAGATCACTAGCTCTTGTGCCTTCTCTTGGACTCTCCACTTTCTGTTGGTTTCTCTTGTCCACCTTCAATGAGCTAGTTTTTCTTTTATTTTACTATATTTTATTTTTCTATGTTTTGTTGTTCTCTCTTAGAAGTCTGTTCTTTTCTAATGAGACAGAAATGGGAAGGGAGATGGTGAGTAACTGGGAGAAGTGGAGGGAGGTAAACTATAATAAGGATATATTATATGATGAAAGAAACTATTTTCAATAAAATGGAAAATTAACCTACAGTATAAATACTTTATATGTTAAATAGCCTTAATATATATTATAAAATTCTACCTAAAATTGTGTTATCTCATAACAGTTTTATTTTGTCAGTTGGCCATTATGACTGCAAGTTTGCTTTTTTATGAGCATCTTAGCATAATGGTTAAACAATGAGACATGAATCTGCTATCTATTTGGAAGGTACATGAACTTAGGGAAAATATTATATTGCTCTGAGGCTCAATAAAGTGAGATAATGTTAAATATTATATAAGGTTATTGTGTGGTTTAGAAAAAATAGCATATGCAAGAAACCTGACACAGGATAATAATGATCTTGGTGCCAACAGTGGCATCTAATGAGACTGCATGATCTCTGTCAGATGACTTTGCATAAAATAGCATTTTTCACCCTCAAAACAAGATGAGAGGGCAGGGATGTAGCTCAGCCAGTGAGATGGTGATTAGCATGCATGATAGTCCTGGGTTCTAGCCCAAGAACAATGAAACAATAACAGTAGCAGATGGGTAAGTTCAACTAACTCATTTAAAGTTTACAGAACTAGCAAAAGGCAAAACCTTGATTCAAAGTCTGTAGTCTTGGCTATGGCAATATAGAGAGATTCACAAGTGCTGTGACTAGTCAGCTGGGAGATTAAGTCTACAGTAATAATCACTCAAACAAAATAGACATTACAAAGTTCTCCCAAGCAAATAAGTTAATCTGATGCAGGATTTAAGAGGCAGTTTCCTCCTCCCTATTTGTTTTTTAGTCAGTATACTATAAACAAGTACAAAATGTACCTTTGACTGAGTAAAGATGGCTGCAGCAGGAGTGAGTGTTGGTCCACTGTCAGATCTCAAAGCATCTATTGGTTCCAGTCAAGTTTTGGGAGGACAGAGTTGGGCTTTCCCCCTTTAACCCATACCTTTTGTTTTCATGGATCCATTGTGCATGAAATAGACCACTTCTCAGCATTGAGATGGGGAAAGGGTGCTCTGCTATGAAGAAAGGAGGAACCATTGCAAACAAGCTCCAGATTACACCATGAAGATATGACAAGTTGTTGTGGGCAGCTGCTTTGTGACAAGAAGAGATATCAAGGCCATCACTCTTGCTGATCCCTGCCACTAGCATCCCAGCCTCCCCTACTGCAACTCAGTAGATGAACTATGATTGGGCATCTTTTGAAAAAACTGTACAATAGTCCAGAAAGATGGAGAGGAAATTCGAGTGCATGGATAAGATCACCAAAACATTCTAGAATTCAGAGACAAATTCCAGAGAAGGCTTGCATTGCCATGTCAATGGAAATAGATTGACATCTACATAAATGTGTGTAAAAAACTGACCTGTGGTTTCCCAGTGAGGTGAGCATGCACTATGGCTTCCACGTCCCTGGTTCTGGCTTGTCTCATTCTCTCACTTCCTCTTGCCCCTGTATACATGGTGACAGTAGATATGTATTTCTGTTGTTGAAATAAAATGTTCTGACAGAAAGAAATAGGAGACAGGGTTCTTCTTGGCATACAGTTCCTGGGGGCTGCAGTCTAGCACAGGAGTAAAGGCTGGTCACTGTATTTTGGAAAATATGAGCAGAAAGTGATGCCAAGATATGCAGCCTGAAAGCCCACCCATAATGTCCCGCTTCCCCACTGAGGCTCCATCTCCAACTTCACCTCCTAAAAGAACCACAGCTTTTGAAAACAGGTAGAAACCAAGTGTTCAAATATCCTACTATGGGGAACATTTCTCATTCAAACCACTGCAAGAGACTTTTTTATTATCTAATATCTTAAACTTTACCTAATGCACTTCACAGGTATTTTATGAATCAAATAAGTGAGCAAATGAGTGAATAAATGCATGAATGAATTTTATATGCATGAAGATATGTCCAGAAATAAGTCCTGGGAGATTATATTAATGTTATTTATCTGAACTTCTTTGGAGGGTGGAAAGGCTTTATTTCTCCTGATCATACTTCAACACTACCCAATTGTAGAAAATACCTTTTAGTCTCAAAAGAGAGTGTTGCCATGAAGTCATGTTTCATCCCTATAGGAACAGACAGAATTTATGAGTTAAACTTTTGTAAAGGTGTATCAAGGCCTGGACACCTCTTCTTAGTGAAAATTAAAACCTGCCTCACTGTAACAAGAAAATGCAATTATGAGTTTTCCAAAAGGTCCTGTTTTTAAATTGACTTTTAATTTAATAATTGTTCTATTTTAAAGAAGTCTTTGTAAAAAGTCCCTCTTGAGTTGAATGTTTTGGCAGTGTACATGGAATACTTTTCTTTTAAATTGGTGTATATAGAATAGTAGGCTGGAGAAGCATATATTTTAAAAGCACTCCCCACCCATAACCCCTTTGTTTCCCCTCACTTTCCCACATTCTTTCATCCCCCTTGTTCTTAGATAGCTTCCCTTCTACTTTCATGTCATGTACATATATAGGAGTCCATGTATCCATATAAGATTTGGAATCCACAAATGAAAGAATGTATTTGTCATTCAAAGCTTCTTAATTTGGTTAATACCATAATATCCAGTTGTGTCTATCTTCCTGATATTGGCATGATCCAATTCTTCTTCATGGTATAATGAAGTTTCATTGAGTGCATGCACCATACAGTCTTTACCTTTCTCTGCTGATGGACACCTAGGTTGATTCCATAACTTAGCTGTAGTGAGTAGTGTTATGATAGACACCCATGTACAAAAAACATGTAAATATCCGAGAGTGATATAATTAGGTCACATGGTAGGTCTATTAGGAGGCATACATTAGTTCTTCTTCTATGGAAATCAGTATTGGGTTTCCAGCTTACTCTTTGTAGCCAGTGGACAGAGGACAACATGTCTATCTCTCATGAGGTAAAACATGAAAACTGGGAAACTAAATGTCATCATGACAAATGCTATCCTCTCCTGTCCCATGAGGCATAACAATCCTCCCTGAGGCCTACAAGTATCTGCTGTGTTAGGAGATTCTTGCTCTGGTGTAGCTGGAGTTTTCTCCAGTCCAGCCTGGGCCTATAGTCACTCAGACCCAAATAAACACAGAGACACTTATATTATTTAAACTGTTTGGCCTAATGGCTCAGGCTTCTTGCTATCCAGTTCTTATATCTTAAATTAACCCATTTCCATCAATCTATAAGTTGCCACGTGGCTTGTGGCTTACTGGTACTTTCACATTATGCTTCCTCTGTCTCTGGCTGGTGACTCTTGACTCAGTCTTGCTGTTCCCAGAATTCTCTTCTCTGCTTATCTTGCCCATACTATACTTCCTTCCTGGCTACTGGCCAATCAGCATTTTATTTATCAATCAATCAGAGCAACACATTCACAGCATCCCCAATACTTTTCCTTTTCTTTTTTTTCAAAAGGGAAGGTTTTAACTTTAACATAGTAAAATTACATATAACAAAACAATTATCAAGCAAGAGTTACAGTTATAATATCTAGTCTATTTATAATATCTAATCTATTTGTATTTGGCGAAATGAAAGAAGATATTCTATCTATCCTATATTTGTGAGTATAAGGTTTCATATCTAACTTATCTTTTATCATGACTAAGGAAATTATAACTATCTAATCTTCAACTACATCAAAGACCTCAGAAGGATATAATATTACCTGAGAAACAGGAGAAGGATGCAAGCAACTTTTGGGAGTCTTGCAAGAGTAGACAGAGACAGCTGGCAGCCTGGACAGTCATCCAAAGTTCCTCTGTAGAGATGGGGCATTTGTCTTCAGCCCACAGGGCTAGAGTCTCTTAGTCACTTCTCTGTATGTCCTGTAAAATGTCTGGCAGGAACCCAAAGGACAATTTTTCCAAGCAAAGTTTAGTGGTCACCTCCTTATGGGTCCTACATGTCCAGTCGATCAAGCAGTCCAGGCAGAACAGTTTCTTGCCAAGAAGAAGGAAAACTCCATGTGGAGTGTCTTCTATGGCTATCCTCCTCTCTGAAGTAAATTGGTGCTGCCAGGACCAGACATGTCTCACTGTCCAGAAAATAAATTTTAAAAACATTTTAAATGCCATATTCTGTAGGTCTTTGAAGTTTGAAAATTACCTGAAATATATCTATGTATACCTAGAAAACTTAACATGACTATAAGTTTGACTATCATAGAAGACTAATTATTAATCTGTATTTTTAAATTATCCATTACAATCTAAGTGAGTTACATAAACATAATACTTCAAATGAGAGTAGAAATATATATACTGTAAATAAACTGCAAAAACTCTGGGTTTGGTGTCCCAGGTTTCAGCACCAAAACGTTAGTAGATTGATGGCTGAAACTGCAAGGAGACAGTTCAGCCCTAGAGGGAGAGGTATCCCAGACACCTCAAGCTACTCAGAACAAAAGCTCTGCCCTGAAGGTGTCCCGGACACCTGAAGCTGTTTAGCACAGCTGTGATGGCTGGGACTGTAAAGAAACAGCCCAACTTTGGAAAGGAAGTTTTTCTGACTTCTCAGGAGAATCAGGCCTGGAACTGCTTCAGCAAGGAAGGGTATCCTGACACTTCAGGAAAGTCAGAATATACCTGGTATGATGGGGGATGGTCTCCCTGCAGGACACAGCAATCCTGCTCCTCTCCTGGAGAGTCACAATCTCTGGCTCAGTGTTACCAGCTCTCTCTTGCTCAGTCCACTATGGGACATCCCAGCAAGGTTCTGTTCAGCTCCCCCTTGCTCAGTCCACTATGGGACATCCCAGCAAGGTTCTTCTGTTCAGCTCCCCCTTGCTCAGTCCACTATGGGATGTCCCAGCAAGGTTCTTCTGTTCACCAGTCAATGAAGATCTTCACCCAATACTCTTTTGAGAAAGAGGTTTATTTGGGAAGGAGGGGTACAGGAGAGAAGCTGCCTCTACCAGGGTGGAGAGAACAGCTCACAACTGACCGGGCAGGTTTATATAGGTTGTCTAGGGGGCAGAGTCAACTGTGATTGGTTAGTTTATTTTCTGCCCAGGGACTGGCCAGTTTTGTGAACAAGGGGCAGAGATGGCCCTGATTTCAGGACCATACTGTGTTTCTTTCATTGGCCTTGCTTGGCTTTTTGACACTACTTCTAAGGCCAGGGCACATTTCTTTCACTGACTCTGATTCTAGGGGCCAAGAGTGTTTCTTTGGTACTGGTTTCAGAGTCAGGGCATGTTTCCTTGGTTCATTTCTCTGGCCCAGGTCCCAACCACAGGCTGTGTTTCTTTCCCTGGTCCTGAGCCCTAGGGCCAGGATTCTGCTGTCCTGCTCTGTGATTGGTTGATTTCACAAGTCAGTTGGACAGGGGCAGAGATGGCTCTGATCTGAGCTAAACTGTGTTTATCTCACGGCTTTTCTGAGCCATCCTTCCCTAATTCTGGGCCCCAGGATCAGGGTGGGTTTCTCTAACGAGCCCCTTTTCCCTACATATACAGTACAACAAAATTAAGTTTAAACTTGTGTCAATAAATTAAAATCTATACTAATGTAAAACATTTTTAAAAAATTGTTGCTCTTTAAAAGTAGGTTCATTAATCTACTCTTTCATCCTATCATATCTACATTCTACATTTCTATACCATACTCTGGTGTTGATCCCTATCCTAAGAGAGTTTGTCTAGGGGATGCTTGATGACTCTAAACAGTGTCAAGTTACACAAAAATAAACAAAGGAGGAAATTTGGCCAGTCTCTTCCATTTATGGAAAACTAGTGTTGTTAAGAAAAAAAACATTATCTGTTTTCAGTTTCTGAGGAACTTCCACACTGACTCCCATGGCAACTGGGTCAATTTACATTCCTATAGCTGGTGGTACAGCTGGATCTTCTACCATGTGATCCAACTGCACCACTCACAAGGCCCAGCTGTATCTTCCTGGGTTCTTACACAAAGAATTCCAAGTCAACATTGTTAGTTATTTAGGCGGCGCTCTTGCCCAACAAGGAACATGTCCTGAACATGACAAATCCACAGAAGAGCTGTTTATTAATATAGGATAGGAAAGACGTGACAGGCCTGTGTGAAGCACACATATGAGTGAGGAGACAAGAGAGAGAGGAGAGAGAGAGGAGAGAGAGAGAGGAGAGAGAGAAGAGAGGAGAGACCTGTGCAAAATGGCACCGGCTTTTGAAAGAGTGAGCCGCACATTTGTACAGGACCACATGTGGCTACTCCACATATGTGCGTAGATTACATGGCCGCGTGCTTTATGCAACCATGTAAAGCCATGGAGTCCTAGCCACACGAGATGTTCTGACCTGGAAATGGCTATTTTGAACTGGAAATAATTAGGCAGTCTGCCAGGCAAGCCCAACCGTGTAGACATGTTGTGATTTCCTATTATTCCTGACTTATTTTCTCTTAAAAAAGAAAAAAAATGTGGATGAGTGGGTATGGGGCGCCATTTCTCTCAAAGACTGCTTCAGGATGAATGATGGACATCGATTGGTTTTTGGGGGAGATGGGGAAGCTGGCTCCTGAAATCCTGGGATGATGTCCTGTAGCTGTGTCCATCCTTCATGGTGTGGCTGGTCCTGGGAGGAAGTTCTGCCATGCCTTGTCCTGCAGCTGTCCATCCTTCATGGTGTGGCTGGGAACCTTCTGTCTGACAAGATACTGGTGACATAAAAAGCTTAGAGAAAAGACTCATTATTATTTTGTTTTTGGAGTTGACATTTATCTGAGGTAGATCTGGCCTGTCTGGAGACATGTTAAAAAGGTGGCTGTGATGTTTTAGTACTCTGCTTGATTTTTATCTGAGACAAGCCTTATTTAAGGTAATTTATTTAAGGTACCTGTTTGTTTTGTTAGTTTAGCATTTACATAGGTGATCAGTTGCTGAGTATTGAACAGTGATAGATTGTTATATCCTTACTGCCTGGATATTTTGATGGTCCCTTTTGCCTCCGGCCCTGTGTGGCCCTAGTTGGGAAAGGAAGGGGTGATACCTTATTCCTCTGGAATTGGTGACAAGGCAGTGGATCCTGGTGTCCTCTGGAGCTTGAGGGTGCAAGAGAACTTATTTTTTTGAATTAGGGACAAGGCAAAGATCATGGCCCTGTCTGTATGCACATGAGAAACACAGGAGGTAACCTTAAAGTGAGACAATGAGCTCTTGTCTTAGTTGGAAATCTTTCTCATTAAGTAACTCTCAAAAATGCAATTAAATCTGGTGAGGTAAATAAGGCTGTCCTCTGTTCCCGACAATAGAAAGGAGTAGTGACATCCTAAAACTCCCAGGACTGAGTCAATGGCTCTGGTGTCCAGAAGGAAAGAAACTGATCACTTCCCTGCTGTGTCTGTAGCCAAGCCTAGGTCTGCTGGAGGTCTTAGCTTGATGTACCCATGTGTCTTGGCACCGGTGGCAGTCAGCTGACTGGTTGTCTTTCTAGGCGGCACATTTAACAAGGCTGTTGATGGCTTGGCAGGGCATTTGCTAGCCCATGGCCTTTTTTACTTAAAACAGGGACCCAACAGCTTTAGGGAGTCAGCAAGTGCCAACATTTGGCAATTTTGTTTTCAGGCTTTTATCTCTTCCCTGGCACACCTTAAATGCCACAGATGACTCTTTTGCCCGTGGGGTCAAGAGCCTTGCTCTCCAGATACTTAACTTTTAGCTGGGAACAAGAGACGGATTTTACTCTGTGTCCTGATTTTTTTCCTGACAATTGGTGGTTTAAGGACAGCTTTTGGAAGATCTGCCAGTAGGCAGACTGTAAACCAATCCTTTTGGAAGACTTGCCTGAGGCAATTTTTTTTTTTTTTTTTTGGCTTAGGAGCCATCCTAATTATTGTAAACTTAATTGTTTAGATCTCAGCTGCTTTTAGACCCATCTGTGGTTCTCAAGGCAGTTTGAGAATGAGTGGGTGGAGTTAAGGTGAGTTAGGGCGAGTCTTAGAAACTGCCCAAGCCCATGCATTTGAGCCCACCCACCACCGGCTTGGAAGTCAGACAGAAAAGGTTACATGTGGCAGACACCGAAGTGGGAAAGGAAAGAAAGGGTTTAGAGCTTTAGCAGAAAGCTTGGAGATGAAGCAACTCTTATTTTCCCATTCACTGGCTGAAGTACCTGCCACCCTGTTATGAAGTCAGGTTTATGCTGTTATGTGGCCAGGTTTACCAGTAACCCCCCTTACCCACCAATGTAGGTGGTAAATGTATCTGCCCCTTTGTCCCATGGCTGTAGCCAAGAGAAAAATAAAAAATTAAAATAACAAACCGGGATCAGACTCCAATCTTGGGCATCCCCAAAGAATGGAGAGAGATCTAAGAATCAGCTCAAGTTCACCATCCTCTTCGTCAAGGGATGGGAAGGGCTGCAACTGTGCTGCAGTGGTCTACCTGGTAGACCCCAGATGACATTTTTGATCCGAGCAAAAATGTGCCTGCCATTGCCAGCACAGCCTGAGGACAACCCTGAGATTGTCTGTCACAAACATATAGCTCAGATTACAGCCATTAGAACAGCAGACTCACTGTGAAAAATCATGGCGGTATCAGTAGTGGAAATCTGCACTTCTCATGGCTGGCCACCACCCGCGGCAGCCAGCTGGAGATGCGTGCTGGTTGGTGGAAGAATCATAAGCCATGGTTACCTTTCTAGAGCTTTATTGAGAGAAAAAGAGAGATAGGGACAGAGAATCTTTTGGTTTAGGCATAGTTAGGAGCATGTGAGCAGGAGAGAATGAAGAGACAGTTTAACATTGAGAGAAAGAAAGCTAAGATAAAGAGCAACTCTTTCCATTTGCCTGTTCACTGGCCAGAATTAGATAACTCCCGTAAAAGATTGGGATTTTTTGTTATTTTCTAAAGCATACTTGGGCCATCTCTCAGTACAGAGACGGATAAGCTTAGAAATCTTTAAGCAAGAAGACAGCCTAAGGGAGAGGAAGGACTGATCAGGTTGGAAGCCTTATTCCCCATTTCTGCAGTGGAGAGACAGAGAAATAAAAAAATTAAGAAAATAAACGTAATCCGGAGCCAAGACCTGGAGAATGAATGGGTCTTGGGCACAAGCCTCCTTATCAGCTCACCAGCTGATAAGTGGGGGGGCCCCCGCTATGTGAAGCAAGGATTCCCTGGGAGCCCTTAATGCCCAGCTGCCTCATCGGGCATGAAGAACATGCTGGCTTCACACAGCCCCAGGACACACCTGATGGTGGTGGTCCTATCGCAAAAAATATCTCAAGCTGCAGATGTGGGAGGTGGCTGGAAATTAGGGCCTGCAATAGGGGCCAACCATAGCCAGTGAAGACCATGGCCAAGGGTTCCCCTGGTTTCAAGAATAACCAGCAAGGCTCAATGGTCAATCTCACGGATTCAGGAAGCCGTTTATGCTAGCCAGAAAGGGGGAAAACTCACCAATCAGAGCAGGGGCGTTGCATGCGGATTTGTGCGACCAGGCTAATGGACAGTGATCTGTCGCGAATGGAACAGAGTTCCCGGTTTGTGCAGCACAGAGTTTCTGTCCCCGGTTCCCAGGTTTCCAGGTGCAGGGCACCCGGAAGCATCCGTTCCCTCACAGCACCAATGTTAGTTATTTATTGGCACTCTTACGCCACGAGGAACACACCCCGAACACGACAAATTTACAGAAGAGCTATTTATTAATATAGGATAGGAAAGATGTGACAGGCCTGTGTGAAGCACACACGTGAATGAGGAGACAAGAGAGAGAGGAGAGAGAGAGAGGAGAGAGAGAGAGGAGAGAGAGAAGAGAGGAGAGACCTGTGCAAAATGGCACCGGCTTTTGAAAGAGTGAGCCGCACATGTGTACACATGTGGCTATTCCACGCATATGTGTAGATTACATGGCCGCGTGCTTTATGCAACCATGTAAAGCCATGGAGTCCTAGCCACATGAGATGTTCTGACCTGGAAATGGCTATTTTGAACTGGAAATAATTAGGCTGTCTGCCAGGCAAGCCCAACCGTGTAGACATGTTGTGATTTCCTATCAAACATATCACAGAGGCACATAAATTATTGCACATTGACAATAGGTATGAGCCAAACCAGGTGGCCAACAGAGAAATGAATATATTATGGAGATTTTTTTATTCACAAAGAAGAATGAAGTTGTGCTTGTTGCAGGAAAATGCATGTAAGTAGAACCCATTATAGTAAAAGGAATACAGTCATTCTCAGAAAGACAAGTATGTTTTCTTTCATTTGTAGCTCCTATATTTTATGTGTCTATATAAATGTATCTAGATCTACATAGGCACATAACATCATGCATGTGTATGGGACATCAAGATAGAAGTGTGTTGTGTAACAGTTTCCTCTGAGTTTGAGACATTCCGTGCTACAGGGAAGCTCCTCACACAGGAAGATAAACAGCTCAAAATAGCTTCTGGAAGTCCCTGAAACTAACAAGGTTCACTAGACCCCTCCCCTACAGTATAAGGAATAAAAGCTGATAATTGCCTTCAGAGGAGCAACGCTAAGCTGGATATGACAGTCTCCAATCTGTTGAATTGCCTGAAGGCTCATTGCCATACACTCCAGGTTCCCAACTCTATGAGCTGTCACTCATACTGGGGTAGGCCTTAGTGATACAGCTGTCTTTGGGTAATTTCTGCTCCTGTAACTGTAAGTATTATAGCTCTGAATGGAAAGGCTTCCTCAATGGAAGTATTACAGCTCTAAAGAGAAAGGCTTCTCCAATAGAGGTACTGAATCTCTGAGGGGAAAGACATCTGGCAGTCAGGAACCAAGGGATACTATAAAGTCACATTGTACAACAAACCACACACAATGAATCTACTGAGAGAGACACGGGAGGATAGCTGCCTCTGCTTAGGTGAGAAGAGCAGGGAACTGAACAGGAGAAGGCTTATATAGGGTTTCTTAGGGGAGGACTTTTCCAGGGTGGAGATTTACAGGGTGGAGATTGATGGGGTTTCAAGCCAAGCCCAGGGATTGGTGAGATTTTGTGCTCAGGGATTGGTGGGTTTGGTAGGTTTTTAAACCCAGAAGTGGCTCAGACCTTGTGCCCTGCATTCCCCCATTTTTGTTTATTATTAATAAAGAACCAAGGGTTGGAAAAGGGGGCAGCATTATCATTAGACTACTTCCTGATGATTGAGGGTGTCAAAATCCATGGGGCAACTTGACCATCACCATCTGGGTATAACCAGGGCTCCATAGTTAGGGACAAGCAATCCTGTAATAGCAAATGATTAAAAGTCTGGTTAGAAATCTTTTGGATCAAGCAATCTAGACACGTTTATAAGACAGGATACAAGTAGTAGGAATAAGAAAAAAAGAAAGAGTGAATTAAGAAGTGCAGTATCTGATTCCATATTGGACTGTCTGTGAGCCCCCTGGTCAGAGGCATCCAGCTGTGTCTCCCCCCTCCCACACTATTTTTGAGATCCATCTGGAGCTGTCAGATCTTATTTTTTACTATGTCTCATTGGTTAACATAAAAGCAACATTCCTTCCTGTCAAAAAGGCAATGACTATCCTTCTCTGCCATTAATAAATTGAATCACTGCTTGTTTTGTAACATTACAACAGACAGTGAGTCTATTTGATCCTAAAAGGTGAGCATGGCATGAGCCACTGCTTGGAAATCCTGGATAAACTGAGAGGAAAACTGATGGTAAAATAGCAAGGGAAGTAATCAGTCCCACCACTCTTGTGGTGATATCAGTGCTCATAACCAGGAGTGTAAGAAAGAGTAAAACCTGAACTGTATGTCATGTCATGCTGCTATAAACTCTGTGATGAGAACCAGCAAGAGTTATCCTCTGTGTACCACCCTGAGTTTGGGAAAAGGAACACCAGGGCAAAAGTCCCAGAACACCCAGTTGATAGGCAGTAGTAAACTTGAGTGCCACAGAGAATTTAGGTTTTGTGAATGTTTGGCCATAAGGGTTGGGTGACAGTGCTCAGGGTTGTGGCGACCGCCTCGACCACCAGGGAAGATGCAACACCGAGCTCTTCTTTCTGCAGTTTATTCAGGAACCTTGAACAATCTTCTGACCCCCCTCAGCCCTAATAGCCTCTGGGTAGCCAACCCTAAACTGCCACATGGGCATCACAGACAGGTCCAGGTATACGGAAGCCAAATTTGGAGTTGTTTACTACCGAGAGCACTCACCATTGGGAAGGTGGAAGGCAGAAGCCAGCGCCATCTCTAGGGTGCGGCACGCAGCTCTCTACACAGGGTCAAGGTATTATTATGGTCTGAGGGATCCAGTGTGCCCATAAAGTATGTTCCCAAGGAGTTAAAGCCATCTGTGATACCGAAGAGAGGGATGTGGGAGAGAAAGGGCTGGTAGAAGTATCTGTCTCAGAGAAGTTAATGAATATTGAGATGAGAAGGTTTAACATTCCAATGAGTGGGGCCACAAATGGTGATTGTGAAATTGGCCCAAGATGGACACACACAACCAGCCTCCCCCAAAGTGATCAGGCAGTGTTACTCACTGGCTGGTATGCAACTAGATATTCCAACAGGATAAGTTCTCCTTGGAGGGGAGAGGTAAGCCTGGTCCATTCAGTTGAGGCAGGGCCAAGCACCTCCCTGCTGTATCAAGGGTGAGCAATGTGTCCGACCATAGGTAATGGGATCCAGAAAGCCAGCTCATGCACCAGGGATAGATCATGAACATACTATCTGCCTCAAAAAGAACCAACTACACAACTGTCTCCTGTATGCAGAGGGCCTAGTCCAGTCAGTAGGGGTCTCTTGGATGATAAACACCCATATGTAAGAGCTATGCCAGACAGGTGTAGATAGGATGAAATAGAGGAGGAAAGAGCAAGTTTAGTATGAAATTTTTGAACCAGTTGTTTGTACAGTGGTAGAAATTGTCACCATTTAAAAATAGAAGATGCCAATCCCACCCCTCAAATCTGGCAGAAGCCTCCTTCCCACCAGAGGCCAGGTCAGCTCCCTGAACCCAAGATAACACTGCCCCTCCATCCTGCCTGCACCCACCCAGTATAACCCCAAATGCCCTTTCTCTCCTCATCATATTCCAGCCCATACCTCTGGCAGAAGCCTTCTACCCCATCAGAGGCCAGGCTAGCTCCTTAAAAACCAGGTAAGCCATCACCTTACCACACTCCCACCTTGCTCCAGCTGCCTAGGATAGCCTCAACTGCATTCCTCTCCTTGTCACCATATCCCAAAATACACTACTGGCAGAAGCCCTCTACTCCAACCGAGGGTGTAGCATGGCTCTTAAAGAGTCTTATTAATAAAATCAAACCTGAAGCCAGTTATTGGGGTGAATGCTGGAAGATCAGAGAAGCAGAACAAGCCATAGCTACCTCACCTCGCCAGTTCCTCAGCTGGTCTTGTTTCCTCAGACTGCAAGCTTCTGTGTCCTCATCCCAATGGCTCTCAGCTGGACTGCTGCTTGAAAGCTTGAATTCTTAACCAGCCAAATGATGAACCAGCCAAATGCTTCTAGTTTCTGGTCTTCACACCTTATATAATCTTTCTCTTTCTGCCCCCACTCCCTGGAATTAAAGGCATGTGTCACCATGCCTGGCTGTTTCTAATGTGGTCTTGAACTCAGAGATCCAGAGGTATTTCTGTTTCTGAAATGCCAGGATTAAAGGCATGTGCTACCACTCACTATCCTCATGTTTAATATTGTGGCCGTCCTATTCTCTGACCCCAGATAAGTTTATTAGCCTGCATAATACCACACAAGGGCAGACCTGCATCCTGAACTGCAGAAAACTAGCCAGCTCCCTGAAAGCCAGGCAAAAGCCTCCTAACCCACCAGAAACCAGGCTAAACTTATTAACCACAGAAGACCTCCAGGCATATCAGATTCCACCCACATTAACAGAACTCCAGCCTCCAACTTGGGTCAGCAACCCCCTACTGGAACAGAGGCCATCCAAACCATCAGAATTCCAGCCCCCAACTTAGGTGAAGACTCTCTGCTCAATGACAGGCCACTCCAGCCAGAGGATCAGAGAGGAAACATAAACCAAAAAAGAAAGCACTCATCCAACAAAGATAAACCCAGAAATCAGCACCTAGACCTATAATCACTCCAAATCCAGGTGCGTAAACATCAGTGTAAGAACACAATCAAGAGTAGCCAGGTAAATGTCACCTCCAAAGCCCCATCATCCCACTACAGCAAGGCTGATTTTTCCAACACAGCTGATGCACAAGAAAGCAATCTTAAACCCAACTTTATGAAGATGATAGAGGTCCTTAAAGAGCAAATGAATAAATTCCTTACAGAAACCAAGGAAAAGACAATAAAAATTTGGAGGAAATCGGTAAATTCCTTAAAAAAAATGTCAAGAAAGCCAAGAAAAAGCAAACAGTTGAAGGAAACAAATAAAACTGTTTTAGTTTAATTGGCATTGACAGCTTGATATAAAGAAAATCAAAAGTCCTGAAAGGGGAAACAGAAGCAATAAAGAAAACATATACTGAGGGAATTCTAAAAATGGAAAATCTAGGTTAGCAAACAGGAACTACAGACTCAAGCATCACCAACAGAATACAAGAGATGGAAGAAAATCTCAGGCATTGAAGATACAATAGAAGAAATTTATACATCACTCAAAGAAAATGTTAAATCTAAATAATTCTTGACATAAAACTTCCAAGAAATTGGGAACACTATGAAAAGACCAAACAAAGGAATAATAAAGATAGAAGGAGAATATTTCAAGCTCAAAGGCCCAGAAATTATTTTTAAGACAATTATAGAACAAAATTTTTCTAACCTAAAGAAGGTTAAGCCTATAAAGGTACAAGAACTTTTCAGAATACCAAATAGAGTGAATCAGAAAAGAAAGGCCCCTTGTCCTATGATAACCAAAACACTAAACAACAGAAGAAAGAAATAATATTAAAACCTGCAAGAGAAAAAGGCAAAGCAACATATAAAGGCAGAACTATTAGAATTACACCTGACTTCTCAATGAAAAGTCTAAAAGCAATAAAAGTATAGATAGATATACTGTAGACTCTAAGAGACCACAGATGCCAGCCCAGACTACTATACCCAGCAAAACTTTCAATGATCATAGATGGAGAAAACAAGACATTCCATGATAAGGTCAAATTTAATCTGTCCAAAAATCCAGCCCTACAGAAGGGAGACTTTAATCCAAGGAGGTTAGCTATACCCACAAAAACACAGGCAACAAATACTCTTACACCAGCATAACCCAAAGAAAGAACACACACACACACACACACACACACACACACACACACACACACACAAACACAAACACTGCCACCAACAATAACTAAAACAAAATAAAATGAATTAATAATAACTGGTTTTGATATCTCTCATTAGCAATAGACTAAATTCCCTAATAAAAGACACAGACTAACAGAATGAGTGTGAAAACAAGCTCCATCCTTCTATTGAATACAAGAAACATACCTCAACATCAAAGATGTAAAATGTTAGAAAAAGATTTTTCCAAGTGAATGGCTCCAAGAGGCAAGCTGGTATAGCTAGTCTAGTACTTCAAACAAAAATTAATCAAAAGAGATGGAGATAGACATTACACTCATTAAAGGAAAATCCATCAAGATAATGATTCAATTCTCAACATCTATGCTCCAACTGCAAGGGCACCAACATTTGTAAAAGAAACATTGCTAAAGCTTAAATCACACATAGACATCCACACATGGATGGTGAGAGGCTTCAATACCCCACTCTCACCAATTAACAGATCACCCAGACATAAACTAAACAGAGAAATAATGGAATTAACAGACATTGTGAACCAAATGGACCTAACAGATATCTACAGAATATTGCACCCAAACACAAGAGAAAATCTCAACACCTCACAGAACATTCTCCAAAGTTAACCACATACTCAATCACAAAGCAAGTCTCAATAGATATAGGGAAATTGAAACAAGTCCTAGTATCCTATAAGACCACCAGGGATTAAAACTGGATTTCAACAATGACTGAAACAACAGAAAGCTTACAAGCTCATGGAAACTGAACAACTCTATATTGAATGACTACTGAGTCAAGGCAGAAATCAAGAAATTAAAGACTTACTAGAATTCCATGAAAATGAGTGCACAACATACCCAAACTTATGGGACATGATGAAAACTGTGCTAAGAGGAAAGTTCATTGCACTAAGTGACTATGTAAAGAAATTGGAAAGATCTCATACTAGCAATTTAACAGTATAGCTAAAATATCTAGCACAAAAAAGTAAATAATACCCAAGAGAAGAGTACACAGCAGGAAATAATAAAACTGTGGGCTGGAATCAATAAAATAGAAACAAAAGGAACAATATGCAGAACCATTGAAACAAAGAGTTGGTTCTTTGACAAACACTTATCCAAAATAACTAAAAGGCAGAGAGAGAAATTTCAAATTAACAAAATCAGAGTCAAGAATGGGGAGGTCTGAACAGACACCTAGGAAACCCACAGAATCATTGAGCTATACTTTAAAACCCTGTATTCCACAAAATTTGAAAATCTAAAATAAATGGACAAATTTCTTGATAGATACCACTCGTCAAAGTTAGTTCAAGATAAGATAAATGATTTAAACAGACCTATACTCCCTTAGAAAACAGAAGCAGTCATTAAAAGTCTCCCAGTGCCTCACTCCACAAAAAAGCCCCAGGGCAACACCATTTTAGCATAGAATTTCCAGACTTTCAAAGAAGAGCTAATACCAATACTCCTCAAATTATTCCACAAAATAGAAACAAAAGAAACATTGTCAAATTTATTTTATGAGCCCACAGTCATACCCAAACCACACAAAGATTCAACAAAGAAAGAGAATTACAGAACAATATACCTCATGAATATTAATGCAAAAATATTCAATAAAATACTGGAAAACTGAATCCAAGAACACATCAAAAAGATTATCCATCATGATCAAGTAGGTTACATCCCAGAGATGCAAGGATGGTTCAACATAAGAAAATCTGTCAGTGTAATCCACCATGAAAACAAAGACATGATCATCTCATTAGATGCTAAAAATGCCTTTGACAACACTAAAAGCCCTTCATAATAAAAGTCATGGAGAGATCAGAGATATATGGGACATACCTAAATATAATAAAAAGCAATATACAGCAAGTCCATTTCCAACATCAAACTAAGCAGAGAGGAACTCAAAGCAATTCCATTGAAATCAGGAACAAGACAAGGTTGTCCACTCTCTCCATACCTATTCAATATAGTACTTGAAGTTCTATATAGACCAAAAATATAATTAAGGATGTAAAAAAGATACAAATTGGAAGGAAAGAAGTTAAAGTATCACTATTTGTAGATAATATAATAGTATACATAAATGGCTCTCAAAATTCTGCCAGGGAATTCCTACACCTGATAAACACCTTCATTAAAGTAACTGGATAAAAGATTAACTTTAAAAAAAAGTCAGTATCCCTCATATATACAAATGACAACTTGACTTAGAAAGAAACAAGAGAAGCAAAACCCTTCATAATAGCAACAAATAATATAAAATGTCTTGGTGTAATTCTAAACAAGCAAGTAAAAAATCTGTATGATAAGAACTTCAAGTCTTTGAAGAAAAAAATAGAGAAGATATCAGAAGATGGAAAGATCTTCTATGCTCATGGATTGATAAGATTAACAGAGTAAAAATGACCATCTTACCAAAAGCAACATACAGATTCAATGAAATCCCTATCAAAATTCCTACACAATTCTTCATAGATCTTAAAAGAATACTCAACTTCATATGGAAAAACAACAAACCGAGGATAGATAAAAACAATCCTGTACAATAAAAGAGCTTCTGGAGGTATCATCCTGCCTGATTTCAAGCTCTACTAGAGAGGTATAGTAATAAAAAAAAGTATGGTATTGGCAGAAAAACAGACAAATGGATCAAATAGAATCAAATCAAAGACCCAGACATAAATACACACACTTATAGACACCCACCCCAATCACTGACAAAGAAGCCAAAATTATGCCATGAAAAAAAGAACATCTTCAACAAATGGTGCTGTCTATTATTCATAATTGCCAGAAATTGGAAATAACCTAAGTGTCCCTCAACTGAAAAAATGGATGAAGAAAATGAGGTACATTCACACAATGGAGTATTGCTTAGCTATTAAAAACAATGATGTCACGAAACTTGAAATCAAATGGATTGAACTAGAAAAAAAATAATCCTGAATGAGGTAACCCAGACTCAGAAATACAAACATGGTATGCACTCACTTATAAGTGGATATTAGCTGTAAAGTAAAGGATAAATGTGCTATAATTCATAGACACAGAGAAGCTAAGTAACAAAGAAGGCTCAATGGGAGATGATGGGATCTCTGTAAGAAGGGGAAATAGAATAAATTTCATGGGTGGACTGGGGACAAGTGGGGATGGGAATAGAAAAGATCAGGAGTGTGATGGAGGGGGACAGTACTGGAAGAGACAACTAGAAAAGGGGGCATTTTGGGGTGAGTCAGAAACCTAGTACAATGGAAACTCCCAGGAATCTACAACGGTAAATCTAGCTAAGAATCCTATCAATAGATGACATGTATCCTGAACTGGTTCTTCTGTGACCAAGCAAGACTTCCAGTGGACAGATTGGGACACCAACCCAACCATATAACCATTGATGTACAATTTGTCCTGCCTACAAGATGTGATGAGGTAAAAGTGGCAAAGAAATTTTGGGAGTAACCAAGCATCCCGAGACCCATTCTGTGAAAGGGAGCCCAACCCTGGCATTGCCTAGAGCACCAGGATCCAGTGGCTGGATAACTCAGACACCCAGGATAGAACAAAACACATTGGTTTAAAAAAAATCAGTGATACATTGGCTCAGGAGACCACTTCCAAAATACACCAGTAGCACAAACACAACAATTAATAAATAGGATCTCCTGAACTGAGAAGCTTCTATAAGGCAAAGAACACTGTAAATAAGACAAAATGACAGCCTACAGAATGGGAAAAGATCTTTACCAACCCCACATCTGACAGAGGACTGATCTCCAAAACATATAAAGTACTCAAAAAACTAGACAGCAAAATACCAACAACCCAATTAAAAAATGGGCTACATATCTAAACAGAGAATTCTCAACAGAAGAATCTCAAATGGCCAAAAGACATTTAAGCTGGGTGGTGGTGGCAGCACACACCTGTAATCCCAGTACTCGGAAGGCAGAGGCAGGTGGATCTCTGTGAGTTTGAGGCCAGCCTGGTCTACAGAGCTAGTCCAGGACAGGCTCCAAAGCTACAGAGAAACCCTGTCTTGAAAAATAAAACAAAACAAGAACAAAAAAGAAATTGCTTAACATTCTTAGTCATCAAGGAAATGCAAATCAAAATGACACTGAGATACCATTTTACACCTGTCAGAATGGCTAAGATCAAAAACACTGATGACAGCTTTTGTTGGAGAGGATGTGGAGCAAGAGAATACTACTCCACTGTTGGTGGGAGTGCAAACTTGTACAGCCACTATGGAAACTTCTCAGAAAATTGGGAATCAATCTGCCTCAGTCCCAATAATATATATACTCTTTGGTATATACTCAAGGGGTGCTCAATCATACCACAAGGACACTTGCTCAACTATGTTCATAACAGCATTATTCATAACAGCCAGAACCTGGAAACAACCTAGATGCCCCTCAACCAAAGGATGGATAAAGAAAATGTGGTACATATACACAATGGAATATTACCCAGCTGTAAACAAAACAAAACAATGACAACATGAAATTTGCAGGCAAATTGATGGATCTAGAAAACATTGTCCTGACAGCGATAACAAACGTGGTATGTACTCAATCATAAGTGGATACTAGATGCAAAGCAAAGAATGACCAAACTACAACCCACAGTTCCAGAGAAGCTAGGAAACAAGGAGGACCATAAGAGAGACACATGGATGGCCTTGGAAAGGGGAAACAGATTTGACCTCCATGAGTAAACTTGGGATGGGGGGGGCTATTGAGGAGAGGGGATTGAGCATGAGAACATGAGGGAATGGGATAGTCAAACTGAGGGAGGGACCGGGTGTCAAGAAAGAGATATCTTGACAGAGGGAGCATTATGGGGTAATGCTAGGGAATTTCCCAGGAATCCACCATGATGACCTCAGATTAGACTACTAGCAATAGTGGAAAGAGTGCTTGAACTGGCCTACTCCAGTAATCAAATTGGTGAATAGCCTAACTGTCCTCATAGAGCCTTCATCCAATAACTGATGGAAGCAAATGCAAAGATCCACAGCCAGGTACTAGGCTGAGCTCCAGGAGTCTAGTCAGAGAGAGAGGAGAGATTATATGAACAATAGGGGTCAACATCATGATGGGAAAATCTAAAGAGACAACTGAACCAAGCTTGTAGGAACTCACAAACTTTAAACCAACAACTGTGGAACCTGTATGGGACCTGACTAGGCCCTCTGGATATGGAAGACAGTTGTATAGCTTGATCTGTTTGATCCCTGGCAGTGGGATCAGGATCTATCCCTGGTGCCTGAGCTGGCTTTTGCAGCCAATTATCTATTGTTGGACACCTTGCTCAGCCTTGATGCAGTGGGGAGGGGCTTGGCCCTGCCTCAATTGAATGTACCAGGCTTTGCTGACTCTCCATGGGGGGGTATAATCCTTTTGGAGGAGGGGATGGAGAGTGGGTTGGGGAGGGGAGGCTAGGGGAAGTGGGAGGAGGGATGAGGGGGGGAATCTGTGGTTAGTATGTAAAATGAATAAAAAATCCTTTAAAATAAATAAATAAATAAATAAATAAATTTTAGAGTAAAATTCAGAGTTTAAAATGAAAAAATAAAAACAAAATGCATGATGATGGAAATTATTTGGAAAAAAGTCAATGAAATGATTCATAATGATATCCTGCTATATTCAGAAATCATTGCCTAGCCCAATTGTCATCATAGAGGCTTCATCCAGCATCTGATGAAAACAGATGCAGAGACCTACAGCCAATTATTAGGTGGAGCTTGAGTCCTGAAAAAGATGGTGGGGAGGATTATAGGAGCCAGAGAGATCAAGAACACCATAAGAAAACCTACATAATCAACTATCCTGGGCTCCTAGGGGCTCACAGAGACTGACAACCCAGGACCGTGAAGGCATATTTCTCCTTCTCTGTGACAGAATGAAAAGGAATGAGTCAAATCTGGAAAATGTAAGGCTGGGAACTGAAGAAGAGCCTCTTGGAGCTTATGAAAGGGCTTGATAATGGGTGCAAGAAGAGGTTCATGTGAGAGGCCAAGAGCCACCTCATATAAGGGAGAGAGAGAGAGAGAGAGAGAGAGAGAGAGAGAGAGAGAGAGAGAGAGAGAGAATACAAGAGCTTAAGAAGCCAGCCATTCCTAGGAAGGAAAGAATTTCTTCATCTTGGCGCTACAAACTGAAAGTGACTGAATTAGATGTTTCTTATCTAGATTAATTGCCTTGTGAGTTGGAGTAATAGCTAACCCCAGATAAGTTACCTGAGGAGTAGACAGTTGGAACTTAGAAAGTGAAACCCTATATCCCTGCCCAGACAAAACATTTAATAAGGTAGAAGTATCAGCCTAACTAATTGACAGGAATGAACTCTAAAGAAGAAATCATCTACATATTATATAAGCTTGGATTTAAGAAGAGGCAAGAGGTTAGAGCCTGGCCAAATAGATGTGGGCTGTCCTACTCTGGTACTAGCCAAGTGAGTTGGGTAGAAAGGTGAGGTTCTGCCTCAGTCCAAGTGAAGGCAAAGATATTTTGTGACTGGGATCAAGAGAAATGGGAAAAGGACATTCTTAAGGTCTAGAACAGGAAAATTAGAGGTCCCTGAGGGGATGATAAAGAGGAGAGCATAAGGATTGGTTACTATAGGGTGAAGGAGTAGACACCCACAGTGATTTCCTAGTGAGAACTTACTCAGGGTCCAAGAATGTGAGCTTGCTTTGCCCAGCAGGTCTGCACTAGGGGATGATTTGACCACAGGCATGGTTACCAGGTATTTGGAAGGATCTACCTTAGGCTGTGTGGTGTGCTTTAATCTAGCAAGGGGGAGGTCTTTTGCCTTGTCCCATGGCATTGTTATAAAAAGCCCCTTTGAATAAATAGGAAAGGCTATTGAGTATTGACCCAGGTTCACCTGAAACTATCCTGTGTTTGAATTGAGTTGAGTTGTCACATTCAGGGAAGCTGCAATAAATTTGGATAATGGAACTCCTCATATATGAAACTGCCTAAGAGTTATTATGACTTGGACTGTTATACAAAGACTTCAGGGTAGCTGATGAGCCAGGCCCTGATCTTGGGTTGTCAGTTGAACTTTGGGATTGGTATTAGAACTGACTTTTTGAACTTTTGCAAACTTCAGAAACAGAGAAGTTTTTTAACTTCACCTACAGTTTTAACTATGGTGACTCACAATTCATGTACCCTCTGTCTTGTTAGCAGAAAATGTAAATAGTTCCGTTAAACATCACTTTTTGACGTTTGCTAAAGTTTGTAAAGTGTAAATAGTTCTATTGAGAGTTTGCTTTTGGATGTAAGTTTATAAGAACTGTAATTGTGTATAGTAATATTCATGCTAGAATTATGTTAACCTGTTGATATTTATGAACCACAGTTTGGTGAAGCTAAGAGAGTCTTTAGGTTTGATGCAGTTACATTGGGAGTTTACTGATTTATTTTATGCCATCGCATCAAGAGTATATTGATTTAAAAAGGGGCTTGGTGCTGCTGAGGCTGCCAAAGACATCTTAGACCCATTTCATTTTGGTGATCCTCTATTGGGAGATGTGGCAGCCCTAGGGAGCAGGAGTATTGATGTGGTTGTTCCAGGTACTTGCAAGCTCTTAGTGTGGACCTGATTTAGAGCTGCATAGAGTTAAGCTCTGTACTTTCCCCTGCCTGTGGTGATATTGTGTTCCCCAATATATTGTGTACTCTAATAAACTTATCTAGATTCAGAGAACAGAACAGCCACTATATAGACATAGAGGCCAGAAAATTGTAGCATATACACCTTTAATCCTAGCCTTCTGGAGGCAGAGATCCATCCATATCTCTGTGAGTTCAAAGCCACACTAGAAACAACCAAGCATAGTGACACACATCTTAAATCCCAGCACTTGAGATCTCATGTCTTGCTTGAGAAAGATACATGCCTTTAATCCCAGGAAGTGATGGCAGGAAGCAGACCAGGGACTAGAAGCTCTCTTAAGCTTTTTGGCTTTTAGCAGCAATTCAGTTAAGATCCATTCAGGTGAGGACTCAGAGGATTTCAGTTTGAAAAAACAGGATTGGCTGAGAAGTTGGCAAAGTGAGGTTGGATGTTGCTTGTTCTGTTTTTCTGATCTTTCAGCGTCCTCCCCAATATCTGGCTCTTGAGTTTTTTTAGTTAATAAGACCTTTTAAGATTCATGTTACACCTGGCCAGAGACTGGTAGTCAGAGACTGGTAAGTTCTTTTTGCTAGCTGCCAACCTAAGACAGAGTATACTTAGTGGAAAGTGTATCTCCATGACAGGTAATGATTAGAGAAAAAGAAAATGACCTAAGACAGGCATAGTCTATCTAAGGGGTCTGAGGGTCCATTTAAAATATTAAGAATGGGGAGCTGTAGAGACCCATAGAGGCTTCCTAGTGAGAACTTACTCAGGGTCCAAGAATTTGAGCTTGCTTTATCCAGCAGGGTTGCATAGGGGATGATTTGACCACAGGTGTGGTTATCAGGTATTTGGAAGAGTCTACACTTGGCTGTATGGTGTGCTTTGATCTAGCAATGGGGAGGTCTTTTGCCTGGCACCCTGCCATTGTTATAAAATGCCCTTTTGAATAAATGGGAAAGTCCATTGGGTATTGACCCAGGTTCTCCCAAAGCTATCCTGTGTTGTGTTTCTGTCTTTCTGTTCTGTAGTTTGAGTTTTCCTGCCTGGCCCAGTCAGGACAAATCTCTCTTACCCGCCAGTCCCATAGTCGCTCAGACCCAACCAAGAAAGCACACAGAAACTTATATTGCTTATAAACTGTATGGCCGTGGCAGGCTGCTTGTTATCTGCTTCTTCTATCTTAAATTAACCCATTTCTGTTAATCTATACTTTGCCACATGGCTCGTGGCTTACCAGTGTCTTTACATGTTGCTTCTCATGGCGGCAGCTGGCGGTGTCTCCCAACCTTCTACTTCCCAGAATTCTCTACTCTCTTGTCCCGCCTATACTTCCTGCCTGGCCACTGGCCAATCAGAACTTCATTTACACAGAGCGATATCCACAGCACTTCCCCTTTTCTTTTTTTTTTTTTAAAGGAAGGTTTTAACTTTTACATAGTACAATTACATATAACAAAACAATTATCAAGCAAGAATTATAGTTACAATATTAAAGAAGATATCCTTTTTTATATTGGTGAGTCTAAGCTTTTATATCTAACTTATCTTGTATCATAACTGAGGAAATTATAACTATCTAGTCTTCAACCATATCAAAGACCTCAGAAGGATATAATATTACCTGAGAACCAGGAGAAGGATGTAAGCATTTTTCAGGAGTCTTGCAAGAGTAGACAGAGACAGCTGGCAGCCTGGACAGTCACCTAATGTTCCTTTGTAAAGTTGGGGCATTTGTCTTCAGCCCACAGGGCTAGAGTCTCTCGGTCACTTCTCTCAGTGTCCTGTAGAATGTCTGGCATTTTCCTCTGTGAAGCAGGAACCTGAAGGACCATTTTGTCAAGCAAAGTTTACTGGTCACCTTTCTATGGGTCCTGCATGTCCAGTCGAACAAGCAGTCCAGGCAAGAACAGTTTCTTGCAAAATGGCTATTTTTGCCAAGGTGAAGATAAGATATGAAGTGTCTTCAATGCCCATCATTGTCTCTGAAGTAAATCAGTGTTGCCAGGAGCAGACATGTCTCACTGTCCAGAAAGTCTAAATTTTAAAAATATTTTAAATGCCATATTCTGAAGGTCTTTGAAGTATTTGAAGATTACCTATCTATCTGAAATATCTCTGTGTATACCTAGAAGACTTAACTAACATGGCTACAAGTATGATTATCCTAGATGATTAATTATTAATCTATTTTTAATTATCCATTACAATTTTAAATGAGCTGAATAAACATAATATCTTAAACAAGAGTAGAAATATACACAGTATAACAAAATTAACTTTAAGTTTGTATCAATAGACTAAAATCTATACCAATGTAAAACATTTTAAACAAGTTGTTGCTCTTTAGAAGTAAGTTCCCTAATCTACCCATTCATCCTATTATATCTATATCATATTCCCCTTTCTTCTTTAGAAAGAGATCTCATTTATAATCAACCTGCTTTAAAGAAAAATATTGGTTTTTCTCTGTCCCACACCAGAGGGCTCTTCTGATTTGGGACACAAGAATCTCTTAACCTTTTCTTTTAGCAATATGTCTGGGTTTAGAGAAGGAGTGAGCCAATTCCATCTCCAAAGCCAGCTTGATAATTTTGGGAAATTGGGTGTAGTTTCTCTTACTACTTCCTGCTGGAGGGGGGCACTGTATCTTATGGGGATACAAAGAAAATTTTAGGATTATGGAGTAGTCCATCAGGGTAAACCTCTGAGCCAGTTGCCTTGAAACCATTCTGGATGTTGGATCATCTGGGCCATGGTGTCATCGGAGACCTTTCAGGTGGTCTTGGCTGATCAAACCTGATGTATCTTAATCTGGAACAAATCCACAGCCTCTGGCTTTCTGTGGAAACAAAAGCAGAGACTGTTTTCCAAAGCAACATATCCTTATATCCAAATTTAGAAGTCAAGGTACCTTTAAAATTTACATATTTGTTAAACTCAACAGCTTTTACGATCAAATCTTTTTCTGCAGTTAAAAATCCCAAAGACAACATAAACCAGATTCTCTGTGTAATATCCATCTTTGTAAGACTGAAATGCTGCTGTGGCTGGTGGCTCCGCCCACCTTAGCTTCCCAACATGGTGGTGGTACAGTTTGCCGCCAGCTCTGGGTCTGGAGCCATGTGTACCATCAACTATTAGAAGCAGTTCTATCAAAGCAGTGCATAGCCCAGAAATCTTTTTTTTTTTTTTTAACTAGCAAAGGCTAAATCCACCACAAAGCAGAGTAAAGTGTCGTTTATAGATTCCTCATTCCCGCCACACTGCAGGTCAGATGCACACGCCAGAAACCCGCCATAGTAGCTCAAACCCGTAGGCTGCTGCTAACTTGAGAGAGAGAACTAGGAAGCTGTTTTTAGCTCCGTTTAGAGTCTTTTTTCTCAGGTTTTAGGTGGAAACTCTTGCCAACACGTTGGACGCCATTTGTAGTTATAGTTTTCCTGCCTGGCCCAGTCAGGACAAATCTCTCTTACCCGCCAGTCCCATAGTCGCTCAGACCCAACCAAGAAAGCACACAGAAACTTATATTGCTTATAAACTGTATGGCCATGGCAGGCTGCTTGTTATCTGCTTCTTCTATCTTAAATTAACCCATTTCTGTTAATCTATACATGGCTAATCTATACATGGCTCGTGGCTTACCAGTGTCTTTACATGTTGCTTCTCATGGCGGCGGCTGGCGGTGTCTCCCAACCTTCTACTTCCCAGAATTCTCTACTCTCTTGTCCCACCTATACTTCCTGCCTGGCCACTGGCCAATCAGAACTTTATTTACACAGAGCGATATCCACACTGTTCTTCACTATATTTCTATCTAATATTTTCTTATCACTCTTTCCTCCTCATAAGAACTGTTGAAAAGGTGGGAGCTGTCCTCCCACAGAAGAGAGACCACTGCTGAGTTGATAAATCAGATATCCTGAATGAAGTGAAACAACCTGTCTGGATTTTTTAAAACTCTGAGTATGGGATTATTAAAGGCGGAAGGCATGGGGCATAAAAGTTTTTTTTTTCCTTAAAATGTCTGAGATTAGAAGCTTAAATCTCTGAGGCATTGGAAAGATATTGGATATTGCTGTGGATATTGCTCTGTATAAATAAAATTCTGATTGGCCAGTAGCCAGGCAGGTGGGACAAGCAGATAATTCTGGGAACAGGAAGACTGAGTCAGGGAGACACTGCCAGTCACCATGATGAGAAGCAGATGTTAAGATACTGGTAAGCCATGAGCTATGTGGCAACTTACAGATTAATAGAAATGGGTTAATTTAGGATATAAGAAGCCTGCCATGGCCATATAGTTTATAAGTAATATAACTCTCTGTGTGTTTACTTGGTTGGGTCTGAGCAGCTGCGGGATTGGCAGGTGAGAGAAATTTGTCCTGACCATGAGCCAGGCAGGACCAGGAAAACTCTAGCTACAGGGTACTAAACCTGGATTATATATTTGGTGAGTTTTATATTTGAATGATGAGACGGGGGTGTTGTTTGGCTTTAGAGGTGATTTGGGTGTTTCATACCTAGGGAATCCACTTGGGTGGCTAGTAAGGGAAAAGATGTATCAGATTGTGTTGCTTGGAGGAAAAGAAGGAGGAGAAAGACTGGCATGCCTAGGATCAAGCTGATGGGAGAAAAGAAGGAAATAGAGGCTCTCACTTTGGCTAGGAGGTCCCTCCCCAGCAAGGAAATGGGACAGGCTTGCACCACTAGGAAGGAATAAGTAAAAGGAATACCTCTAAAAATATAGCTAAATGATAGTATTCATGATTCAGGTAAGGCTGAAACCTACCCCAACAACAGGGGAACAAGAAGGAGAGATGTGTCCCCAAAACTCCATCAGGACTGAGTAGGTGGCCCTGGTGTCCAGAAGCAAGGAGATTTATTGCTCTGATACTGTGATGACTACCCAAGGTTCCCTGTTGCAGATGGTAGTAGTTGGGCCAAAGGAACCTGGGCTCCCTCAATTCTCCATGGCCAGACCAGGAGGTCAGCTAGAGGGTGATCTGGGTCTGCTGTCCCCATGTCACAAGGGACAGAAGGACAGTCAGCAGCCCAATACCCTCTTGGTAGCATCATGGGCATGGTCAGAATGGTTTGTGTGTGTTTGGACAGATCTAGACCCAATGACACTTCTAAGGGATATTGAGGCCATATTTGATTACAAAAATCAAATAAATTTGGAGCCCTTCAGGTCTGGTTTCAGGTAAAGAGGCTGGAGGTTTTCTATAAGGCATCCCAAGGAGATATATATATCTTCCAGGGGTCCAAAAAAACCATTTGCTATTTTTTTTTTTTTTTACAAAGACTGACCAAGGATATAAACAATGCAGTTTCAGACTAAGAATTAAGCCAAGTATTAACTCAGTCTTTGGCTTTTGATGATGCTAATATAGAATACAAAAGAATACTTAACACCTTTAAAGTTCAGGTCAACATCTTTGCAGAAATGGATCCAGGCATGGATAGGAGAGGCAAACAATTTACAATAGTGCAAGGAGACCTCAAAGTATCAAATGTTTTAACTGTTGTATACCAGGTCAAAAAAGAAGAAATTGTATGCAGATTGCTCCTAGAAGCAAAGTTTCTTCTAGAAATAACCCAAACAGGAGACCACAACATTCTGGATTATGCAGAAGATATGGCAAAGGCCAACATTGCACCAATGAATGCAGATCAACAAGAGACATACAAAGCCTCTACCAGTGGGAGATTCCTTGGGGAGCCTCTTGCAGGCCCCCAAATCAAACATGATCCAAACCTTACTGTAGAGGAATTCCTCCTCCAGGACAATTAAATAACCTAGTGCCAAATGTAAAGAATGATATTGCACTGGGTGATAGAACAACTTTGACAAATGGATCAAAAATTCCAAAAAATACCATAAAATGAATATTTTTGCAGACTTCCATAAATTAACAAAGACCAAATCTTAGAGTGTAAATTAACAACATTGTTCTGGAAGGACTGGTAGACACAGTTGTGGATGTGACTATAATTACACTAAAATCATGGCATCAGAATTGACCTCTTCAAGAGGTAGATTCCAATTTCTAGGGATTGGAATCCTATCTCAGATAAAACAGAGTTCAAAATGGGTTGAATACATAGGGTCTTAAGGACAAAGAGGAATGCTGAAGCCATATGTGGCAAATGTAGCAGTAAATCCTTGGGACTGAGATCTGTTACAGTAATGAAATACCCAGATTAAAATTCCTCCAATCTCAAAAGTGGAATATAGACCAATTAATGTTTGTGCGAGTAATTTTATAAGACACTATAAAAAACAGCCATCAGTCATTCAGGTTGTACATAAACAGAGCACAACTGCTGTTGAACTCTCAGTACCAATGGCCCTACCTTTAAAATGGATAACTGATAAACCTGTCTGGGTTGTACAATGGCCTATGACACAAGAGAAACTACAAGCTTTAGAACAGCTGTCTCAGGGGCAGTTAAGTACTCAACACATTGAAGAATCTACCAGTCCTTAGAAGTCTGTATTTATCATTAAAAAGAAATCTTGTAAATGGAAAATACTGACAGATCTCAGAGGCATAAATAAAATAATTCAGCCTATGGGCTCCCTTCATAATGGGATGCCCTTATCCTCTCTGTTACCCAAAGAATTGCCTATCATAGTTGTTGAATTAAATGATTGTTTTTTCACCATACCTCTACAAGAAAAGGACAGAAAATTTTCCTTTACATTACCTATTTATAATCATTCCCAGCCAGTCAAGAGATATCAATGGAAGGTCTTCCCACAGGTAATACTAAATAGTGCCACCCTGTGACGATATTTTGTACAAAAAAACATTAGAAATAATTCATGCAAAATTCCCACAATCTACAATCTACCATTATATGGATGATATTTTATTAGTAGATCCAATGTTAGGTACCTTAGAAAGTATGTTTGAAGAAGTAAGGAAGTTTTACCTTGCTGGGGAATACAAATTGCTCCTGAAAAAATACAAAGAGGAAATTCTATTAATTTCTTAGGATATAAGATAGATCTATAAAACAAATTGGACTCCAAAAAAAGGTACAACTCAAGGAGAGATCAATTGCAGACCTTTAATGATTTTCAAAAATTGTTAGGAAGCATTTCCAATTTACAGACCATCATTGGAATAGCTAAAGATGGACTAGTAAATTTGGCCAATACCCTAAAAGGGGACCAGTATTTAAATAGTCCAAGAGAATGATCAGCCAAAAATAAGAAGAATTGGCTCTAATAGAAAAGAAAATCTGACAAGCAAATGTGAATCATGTGAATCCAGAATTTAACTACATTCTGGTCATACTCCCCTTCGGATACTTCCCCACAGGAATTTTGATAAAGAGGGAAGATATTATATTGGAATGGATATTTATACCATGTAAACCAAGTAAGAAGTTAAAGACTTATGTAAAAAAGTTCTCTGATTTGATTCTAAAATGAAAATTAAGACTTTGTCAGTTGACAGGAATGAACCCAGCAGAAATTGTAATATCTTTAACTGAAGGAAATGTCCTCTTTATGGAAAGATAATGAATACTGGCAAACAGCCTACAGTAACTTTTTGGGAGAGATTAACAATTGTCATCCAAAAAGCAAGAAAATAGAATTTATAAAAAAGAACTGAATGGTTCATTTCTCACATTGTATGGCAAAAACCAATCTCTGGAGTCCTCACATTCTATACTGATGCAAATAAATCAGGAAAGGCAGGATATAAGTAAAGTGGCTCAAAGCCCCTAAAATTCTTTACAAAAGGCAGAATTGAATGCCATTTTTATGGTACTAATGGGCTTCACAGAACCTCTCAATATAGTTACTGACGCTCAATATGCAGAAAGAGTTGATCAGTTACTAATAGGCAATGGGCTAAAGCCTCAGAATTTTGTAAGAAACATCATGTAAATAGCAAATGGTTGAAAACAGACTTTTCTATCACTTGGCAACAAGCCAAGGAAATTGCAAAAATATGTTCTGCTTGTTCCTTCTATAACCAAGATCCATTACTTGCAGGAAGTAACCCTAAAGGTATACAAAGGAATAAAATTTGGCAGATTATGTGTTCAATTTTGCAGAATTTGGAAGATTAAAATATGTACACTATACCATTGACACCTATTCAGGATTCCAATGGGCAACTCCTATGAGTTCTGAAAAGGTTGACTCTGTGATTATACACCTATTAGAAGTTATGGCCATCATGGGAATACCTGTACAAATTAAGACAGACAATGCCCCAGCATATGTCTCAAATAAAATAAGACAGTTTTTTGCTTATTACAATATAAATCATGTTACAGGTATACCACACAATCCTATATGCCAAGCAGTCATGGAAAGATCCAATTGAAGTTTAAAACATATGCTAAATAATCAGAAATAGGTAAAAATGACTGCTAGGAATAGATTACATAATGCTTATTAACCTTGAATTTTCTCAATGCTGATGTGAAAGGGACAGACAAAAACTCCTGAGTTAAACCAATTGTTTACTTCAAAGATGTGTTGACCTTGGAATGGAAACCAGGATATGACCTACATTGGGAATGGGTTTTGCTTCTGTTTCTGCAGGAGAAGAAAAGCTATGGATACCAACAAAATAAATAAAAATTCACTTTGAACAGGAGAAACCCCTTGATGAGGAGAAGTAATAGCTCATCCACCAATATGACAACTCTATAAGTTGTAAGAAAAACTCAACAAACAAGGGTCAGGGAAGATATTTTTTTTTTGTCTTTACAGGATAATAGACCCATCTTCAAGAAATCAAAAGGCCTTGGATACCCAGATGTCTATAGCAGAAAAGAAGGACCTATGGTACCAACATACTGTACAGGGTAATATTGCACTATCTAACATCTATATATCTTTTTTTCTTTTTCTTTTTTTCTTTTTTTTTTTGCCAGAGCTGAGGACCGAACCCAAGGCCCTGTGCTTGCTAGGCAAGCACTCTACCACTGAGCTAAATCTTTAACTCTAGAAAGTTGTGGTCCCAATTCAATTACAAATCAAGATGGCTTTGGAGTTGAAATGTGGCTCTCTCCTTCTCTAAACCCAAGCATGTTGCTAAAAGAAAAAATAGGAGATTCTGTCTCATATTAGAGCCAACTGGTGTGAGACAGAAGAAAACAAATAATCTAAGGACCATTGTTATCAAGATTCTATTTCCCTCCATGCTTATTCTTGATTTCTCAGAATTCTTCCTCACATGTCATGTCATCTTAAGATTCAATCTTTCCATTTTGATATTAATAATGTTCAAGTTTTTCCACAGTGAAAAATAAGTCTTTCTAATGGCAATCCCCGAAGTTCCTAGAAAGAAGATGGGGCCCCTCAACAGTGACCCTACTTGGTCCAGAAAGATGCCATGGTACCTAATAACATTACTCAATGATCAGTCTTGGACTGATAATTCTTCAGGACATTTCCAAGATGAGATGGTCCATCATACTACACTTCAGGCCAGAATCTGAGACAACCTTACCCATTACTCTGAGACTGGCTGCAGACTCTACAGCTAGCCCTATTGAGACCTAACTATCTTGAGCTTTCTTACAAGACCCCACAGAGATACCATCACCCCCTAAACAGCAGGAAGCAATTCTAAGAAAAGGATGTCCTGCTCCCAAAGGTTTCTTTTTTCTCAGAGATATGGATGGATAGTTATAGGATTAGGAACAATAAAATTAAGACTCAGTATTCTCCTTCAGGAAAAAAAAAGGAGAATGGACAGGTACAATATATTAAGGTAGATTATTATATCTACTAGTAAACTGATTTAGCAAACTATTAGCCTTGGAAAATTTGCACTGATATTGATTCTTGTATAATTGACACAAATGTAAACTATTCTTATATTCCTATTTAAGATAATTTGTATATAAATACAAATACAAAACTATATGTCTTATAGTGTACATGTATTTCTACTCCTGTTTGAAATATTTTATATATTGATACAAATGTAAAATTGTATTTGTCATACTGTATGTATGTTCTACTCTTCTTAAGTATATTTTGTATATTGATACATATTAAGGATATTGTTGTCATATTGGATATTGCACTATACATTTCCACTTCTGTTTAAGATATTTTGTGCATTGTCACAATTTTGGTATATCTGCTTACAGATTGTTTACCTTGTTAATACATAGCCTTAGTCCTTATGTTATTTAAGTAAATAAGACTTATAGAATTATAGTCACCTATGCTTGTCATTTCTATAGTTATGTTAGTTAGGTTCTCCAGATTTACAGAAACATATGTCAGGTGGATAGGTAATCTTCAAACACTCCACAGACCTAGAGAATATGGCATTTAAATGTTTTGATAACTTAGTATTCTGTTGAAGTGAGACACGATTGCTTCTGGCAGCACTGATCTGATGCTGGGCCTCTAAGACATTTATGTTTGACTTCTTCTTGGCACAAAATGGCCTGCCCTTGCCTCGACTGCTGATAGTATGAATGCTGTCCTTTCTGGATGAGCAGTACACAAGGAAAAGCAACTACTGAACCTTACCAAGACATGGTAACATGGACTTTCAAAATTCCTGCTTCTGAAAATGGTCTGTCAGATATTCTAGGCCTGTAGGCAAGTTAGGCACCACAAAGAAACTGAGAAACTTTAGGTGACTGTCCAGGATGCCAGCTGTCTCAGTATATTCCCACAAGAATTTTGAAAATTGCTTGCTTGTATTTTCTGTTTTCTCAGGTATTATTATATTTCTTCTCAGGTCTTTGATGTTGTTGAAGACTAGATAGTTATAGTTATAATCTCATATCTTAGCTAAAACATATTAAATACTAGAGTTAGAATCTTCAGGATAGGACAGCAATATATTGGAGTAATCTCAGTAATTTGCCATTTACCTGTGTTCTGGACATTTAGCATGTCTTTCTTGTTTGATGTTGTTCTTGTTGGTTGTAGTTTCATTTCTGTTTATTATTACCCTTTGTTTTTCCTGGACAGTACTTGATAATCATTCTTATTGTATATAGTTTGCATTAAGTTTAGAACCTTCTTATTTATACAAAAAGGGAAAATGTAGTGGTATTTGCTCTGCCCATGACCTTGGGCTATAGGTTTCAAAGGAGGAGGTGCTTCCTGCCATTGTACATGACCTCTTAAAAAGGTAAGGGAGAAGGGTCACAAGCTCCTTTTCTCTACACTTGCTTCTTGGTCTGATCAAACCATCAGGTGAATTTGCTCCCAGTCAGAACAGAGGATGACTTCAGCTGTTTACTTAGTTCTGTATTCATGAATATATTTCCTCAATTTATATCTTAATAAATCCTTAATCTCCATAAAATAGACTCACACAGCTTGATCTTAATACCAGACTGTTGTGGAATATAGTTTAAGGTGTGTTACATTCATTTATGGTGTGGAACATTTATTTAATGATGCAAAGATGTGCTGCATTCTTTTATGTTGCATTTGTTTAACTCTGTGAAGCTGTGTTACTTTGCCTGTCTAAAACACCTGATCATCTAATAAAGAACTGAATGGCCAATAGCAAGGCAGGAGAGGGATAGGCAGGGCTGTCAGGAAGAGAGAATAAATAGGAGGAGAAGAGAGAAGAGGGAGAAGTGAGAGATGGAGAAGGAGAGCAGGGCAAGGAGGACACCAAGGGCCAGCCAGTGACACAGTCAGTTACAGAGTAAGAAGTAATGAAAGACATATAATAGAGAAAAGTAGAAGCCTAGAGGAAAAAGGTAGACAGGATAATTTAAACTATGAAAAGCTGGCTAGAAACTAGTCGAGATAAGGCCAGTCATTCATAAGTAAGAATAAGTCTCTGTGTGTTTGAGATATGGGTGGTAGACCCAGAGTTAAGAGTTAAAAAGAAAAATCCAATTACACTAGACTGTAGGAGAGCTTAACTTTGGGGAGACCCACAGACCAGGATTGATTTAAAATCCTAAAATCAAATAGGAAAAGTAATGCTGAAAAGTAGGGCAGGAATATATTAATTTAGCCATTCTAGAAAAAGGAGTATTTCAGCCTGCCTTTGGGGGTACTAACAAGAAACCCACAATTACACCAGGGGAGAATTGGAGTAAGGGAGCAAGGTGTATACAAAGAAAAGTAGGCTTGATCAAACCTCAGTCTGGTTCTGAGTTAGGGGATACTGGCTCCAGGGAGGCATTGTAGTTCAGGGGAATAATTCTGCCCCAGTGAGAGATGATTGATGTGCTTAGAGGGGGCAGTCTTAGTCTCTTGTCATGGGAGTGATCTGTCTAAGAGACTCATTTTCCAGATTTTTAAAATATCTTAAATTCTCTTATTGTAGCATCTTCAGTCTAAAAAGTATTAAGAGAAGTTAGGAAAATTTAGGATTAACCAGCCTTGTATTTCCAGCTGTTAGAAGTTCCTTAAACAATCAACATGTCTATGTGCAGAGCTGAGCAAGAATATGATCCTGTATTTTAGACCAAAGAGACAGAGGCAATGTGAAGACTGATGTAAAACTGCCCTGCATTTAGTCAACCATTGGTTATCTACACTAAAGAGTCTATTTTACCAAAAGGGGTAAGTCTCTATCATGATAGCTCACTGTTGCAATGTTTTGAGATCTATTAAGGGCATGAGGGTTTCTTTCACTCCATTAGTTTCCTAAAGCTATCATAACAAAATATCAGATACAGGGTTAGATGATGGTAATTTACTTACTGTCTTGGAGTTTTGGAGTGTGGAAGTACAAAAATCAAAGTGTTGACATAACAGCTTTATGTAAACAACCTAGGTGCTCAAGAGCAGGTTAATGGATTAAGAAAATGTGATGTATACACATGGAAAATATTTAGTCATAAAGAAAAATGAAGTAAAATGGACACAACTGGGGGGTTTTCCTATTGGAGAAGTTGGGACTTCAGACTGGGGACAGAGACCTCGTCTTCTTGACTGCCATCTTGTTTCCCAAGCATGTATCTGCATATCACTCCACCAAGTCCACAGTAGGTTATTGGCATATGTGTTGAATGAACTGCTGTAAAACTGAGTGTTCAGATGTCAAGTCTTTTCTATAACCACATTCACACACACACACACACACACACACACACACACACACACACGTGCATGTGCATGCACATATATAACCTTCTGTAATCTTATTGGGACTTCAGCCATGTTTTGTGTGTTCACTTATCACTAAGTCAGGCTGAAGCCAGGAAGGTCTATAGTTCTGATACTCAACCTTGGCTGCCATGCTGGAAATCCTTAGGGAACTCCATCACAGAGCAGGTAGGTCACAGTATCCCTAGTTGATACTAAACTATATCAAGGGCTGATAATCATGAAGCATGAAAATAGCCTCTTTGTGGGATTTTTAAACAGCAAGCTCATCAGTTAGTACGTGACAAAGATGCACTCTTAAACTGACAACATCAGGACCTTTGAGGAGGAGGATGGACCTCTGGAAATTTAGGAAACTCCCCAGTTGCTCAGCCATGTTGAAACCCGATTATCTGTCTTTATTAATTCATTGTTCACATGAAGCAGTAATGATTTACACAGATATGTTGCTACTATAGGTTTTTGCTTCCTCCCAAGAGGCAGTACTTGGCCACAGGAATCACACATGATATGACTGAAAACTGAATGAAAGTCAAATGACCTTGTTTCTTAAGATAGGCAATGTGTAATCACAGTTGGATGCACAGGCTCTGGAGACCAAGGTTTTTATTCAAAGCCAACTCTGCCAGAGCTTTGTCAATCTGCATGTGGCCCAATACCAACTGCCTCCATCTATTTGTCTGTGCTTTGGAAACAATAGTGAAGCCTAACTGGAAAATAGCAAGAATTAAATGGTCTAATTTCCTTAGCAGAGTTGTCAAAATCAGCAAAGAAAATAGAAAATTATTATAAATTCTTGAAATTATTTACCTAAAGTTCAGATTTGTCTAGTGCTCTGTATTTACTTCTGCTAAATTGGCAACCCTGCTATTTAGAGTGTGGAGAAGAATGACCAGTGAGTGTTAGAATTTGCTATTTAGTACTGAGCCCTCCCTATCACTAGCCCTTGTCAGATTAAAGAGTCCTTCAGAACCTTATTAATTTGACTTCCAATAATTTAGAGCAAACAAATTCAAGCAGAGTGTAGATTAAAGTGCAGATTAGAGCCTTTTTTACTGCTGATCAAACATCCTCTAAGAGTAAAATAAACTCATGTTAGAAACTGGATCATAGTGTGAGCATTCAGAAACCATATGGACAAGACACTTTTATGACCTTTTACATGTTCAAGAAGCCACCAATTTCACAGTTAGAATAATTATAGTTTGTGTTAAAAATAAAGTCTGCTGAGCAGTTCATTCTCAAGCCAGTTAGGTTAACAGTGTCATCTGAGCAAATGAACCCTTGTTACTAGAACTATATTAAGTTTTAGTTTCAAACTGATGTCAAGAAATTAGTGTTTAAAACTGAAACCTGATATTAATTAACTGTTTGTCTTTGGGCAACACATTTCTCATTTGGGAGTTCTTGTTTCCTAAGTTTGAAAATAGAGCCATCATATCACATGATTTATTGAGGGGCCCTTGACTTTCTCTTTTCTATCAAGGTTTCTGTTTGGGGTGAGGGAGGGGGAGGCATGACGCCTCTGTATCTGGAGTTTTTTTGGTCCTGCCTGGCTCACAGTCAGGACAAATCTCTCTCACCCACCAGTCCCATAGCCACTCAGACTCAACCAAGTCAACACACAAAGATTTATCTTACTTACAAACTATACGGCAGTGGCAGGGTTCTTGTTATCTACTTCTATCTTAAATTAACACATTTCTGTTGATCTATACTTTGCCACTGGCACCTTACATCTCGTTTGTCATAGCAGTGTCTCTCTTCCCCAGCCTTCCACTTCCCAGAATTCTCTTCTCTGCTTGTCCCACCTATACTTCCTGCCTGGCTACTGGCCAATCAGTGTTTTATTTATTAACCAATCAGAGCAACACATTTGACATACAGAACATCCCACAGCATGTCTCTGTTAGCCACACATGGCACTAAGAGGAGTGAAAACAAACAAGGACCCTGGCTCTAGAGCCTAAATTCTGTAACATAGCCCACTGTTCTCAGCCTAACATGTGCTTGTTGACATCAGCTGGGAGCTTTAGATGCAGAAGTCATGGTCCCAGTCAGAATCACTAACTGATCTGGCCTACTGAAGGATCAACTTTTATTAAGCAAGCCAGGTGTTGGTGATCTACCACTAGGGACCAGAACCTCTGGTCCTGTTGTCTAACTGTGGTCCCCCTTCATATACTTCTCAAGCTCACCCCTAAACCTCCTGGAAATTTCATAGGACCACATGGATTTGCTCATTGGGATGCATGAGGTGGGATCCCCTAGCTCTTGAGGTGGCAATAGTCCTGCCTGGATCTCCTGCTTCTCCTGGTTGGACAGTGTGCTTGCAACTCACCTTACCTCTGGGATCACAAGATGTTCTGTACCCTCCCACTGTGGTCAGGGGCACTGTGGTTCAAGACACACTTCTCTCAGCTGCTACTGCAGTGACTGTCACGATATAATTTAAATGAGCAGCAGAGTTTAGACTCACTTAACAAACACAAATAGCACCCTGTCTCTGCTCAAATGAAGGATCTTAGTTTCATATCTTGCTCTGTAATCCTCCCTTCATCTTAAACACCTTGTGTTCACCTCTGTATGAGACATTATTCTGAAGTTCTGGAATCTTACTGATAAACTTATTTGTAAATTTCAATAAACAGCACAGTGTTTATTTATATGTCCTTTAAGCTTGTCCTGAAAGGAATCAGAATTAGCATATTATATAGCATTTGGCATTTGTTTGAGACTATTTAAATCCAGTTTGTTAATTTTAATAGCTGTCCAATGATCTCTTACATAAATATTCCACTCTTTTGATACATCCTAGTACATTTTCTTTCTACCAACATGACATTTAGGAATCCATATATTCACATCAGTGATGCTACTCTTATGGAATCACACTCCTATCAGGTAAAGCATTTGATGATACACCCAGCCACGTGCATATTCATTTAGAAAGTATGAATGTACTTCTTGTTAATCATGTTTAACATTAATAAAGTTGACTTTTCTTCTAAAGTTCTAAGTAAAAATAAATAGCTTTAGTAGTTCTAACATTGTATTCCTATATCCCAATCTTTTAAAATTTAAATTTTTTTATTTTGTTTTACACAAATCTTGTCTTGTTGGCTACTCTTCTAACCAAATATATTTTGATTATGTATAATTTAACCTACCATTTTTCTTCCACACAAACTAGAACTGACAAGAGAATTTGCTCCTGATCAGAGCAATCCATCACTTTCCTAGCACCTGTACACATCTTTTAAAAGTCTCCTCTCATTGGGGTTGTAGCTCAGTTGGTAGAGTGCTTGCCTAGCCAAACAAACACTGGGTTTGATCCTAGCATTACATAAAATAGATGTGGTGGATCATGTGTGAAATTCCATTCCAGTACTCCAGAGGTTGAAGCAGGAGAATCAAAAGTTTAGGTCATTCTGAGCTACATGACAAGTTGGAGATCTGTCTGGACCTCAAATAAGTAAGTACATAAATAAATACATAATCCCTCAGTGTTAAAACAAATCCAGATTTTGTTTTTGCATTTCTCTCACCCCTATAACAATCCTCACCATTCAACACAAATAAGTTTTAAGACCTGCATAACACACTTCATTGCTGAGGCTACATGGGCCTTTCTCCCAGTGGTTAGAAGTCATGACTCTTTAATTGTTTTCTATTCCTAAGTGAAGAAGTGATACTGTGAATGTATGCTTTCAGAAACATGAGAAGTTGTATTACCTTCTTGGATAAGAGACAATCCACGCCAACCAAATTTGCTTAAAGTCCTTCTTCCCTCTATTTATTTTCTTGAAAGATAGCTCTAGAATTCCAAGAAGAGGAAAAACCTAGTAAGAGACCATTTTTACTATTCTACCTGATAGCACCCTCTAGTCAGGAATGGCTCTGTTTAATCTCAGCCTGGGGAAGGGATGGCTGAGGGATCTCATTAATTATTTGAAGCCAGTCTGTAAATTTCTGGGGGGAGTTTTTCTGAACTATAGAAGGTTCTAAGTAAGAACATTATGGATTTGAACTGAAACTAGGAGCTGGATGGGATGCCCTGGCTATGTCAGAGGAGATCTGTGTATTCAGCCCACATTCTAGAGGAAGGAGGTTAACTTAGAGGTGTGTGTGTGTGTGTGTGTGTGTGTGTGTGTGTGTGTGTGTGTGTGTGTTGACAAAGATCTCCATTCTCCTCTATTCTGACTACTATTCATCTCATTTTAGTACTAGGACAACAATTTTCATTCCTAATGATAAGGAAGTCAACTGAGTTCACAAACTGCTCAAAAATGTCAGTTTCTACCTTAAGGACAATATGAATGTGAGCAAATGGGAACAATAATAATATTTCCTTATTTTCTTTGTGAGGCAAAAATGAGAGATTATCTGTGACGTGTCCAACTTTTTAAAGAGTAAGAGTACAATAAATGTTGCCATGGGTGGCTTTTTCCAATGCCATTTTATGTGTGGTTTACCTTAATTTAAAGCCCAGCATGACTGGGTACCATAGAATAAACACTGTGTGGTGTCTAGCATTCATACGTACTCAGCACATGGTATTCCCCCAAGGCATGATCACTTAAGTGGTTGTTTGCAAATGTTGAATGCTTTTAGAAGTTTACCCTGGCAGTTGGTTTAAAATTTCGAGTTTAGATTTTGTTAGTTAGTTCTGTTTGTTGAATTGATTTGATGAATGCCTTGTTAGGGCATGCTCTTTGAAAAAGGAGATGAACTGTATTCACATGCTACATTCTGTACTGTGCTAGTTGCTGTGACAAGCTTCATGACAAAAGAAGTTGAGGACAGAAGGTTCTTTGGCTCAGTCTGAGGGAATAGTTCATTGTGGTGGGAAAGGCATGAGGAAGGAGCAAGGGATACTGGTTATACTGCATCTACAGTCAGGAAGCAGAAATGGATGAATGCTGATGTTCAGCTGGCTTTCTCTTCTTCTTCTTCTTTTTTCTTTTTAAGTTCAGATCCCCAGCCCATGGGATAGTGTTGCCCACATTCAGGACGAGTCTTCCCTCCTCAATTAACTTAGTCTAGAAAACCTTTCACAGATATGCCAGAGGCTTGTTTACTGAGTGACTCTATATTCTGTTAAGTTGACAATCAGTGATAACCACTGCACATATTAACTCAGTTATTTATAATCAGATTTTTGATATTAAACATTGGTATAGGGGCTAGAAACACTGAGATTGCCTGGAACCTGAAACAAATCCATGGTACCCCTGAGTCAGAATCTATGTGTTAACAAGATTGCTGGGAGAATCACAAGCATAATAAGATTCAAATTGTGTTTATTGGATGTTTACAATATATATGAAAACACTCCCAGTTGTGGGTATAGCTTAGCATAGAGCACTTATCCAGAAGTCACAGAACCCTCAGTTCAGTCCCTAGTACTCCAAACAAAAGTGCCACCACCACTAATGAAACAAGCCCCATTCTTCTGAAACAGAAGTGCTGATTCTGTGTATACAACAAACAAATGAAAATGGCAGGAAAGAGGTGCAATAGCACATTAAATCAAAGCACTGAGTTTTGAGTAATTACAAAATCTTTTTAATTGATATAAGTCACTGATGCATAACTGGTGGGAGTTTCATACATGCATCTTGCCTGTGGCCATGAGTAATACATGAATTTTAAACTATGGAAGTACCACTACCAGTGCTGTGTGGTAATAACACCACAGCAGGGGCTCTATACACTTCAACACATGCCAATCTAGAAAGTTTCACAGAGGTTTTCTTTTTGTGGGATGAAATTGTACTTGGAGAAAACGTCTTGACCTAAGGATCTATTCCACTTTTGTCCCAATTTTTCTTTAGAGTTCCAGATTTGTTAATTCCAACAGACAGTTGTGTACTCAGAAGGCATTCTCAAATTATACCTCCATGTATAACAATCAGAACATGTTTCTCTAAATACTTTTGCAACCCATTAAACACAGACATTAAAAATATTAAATAGGCTGGGTTGGGTATTTAGCTCAGTGGTAGAGTGCTCGCCTAGCAAGCACAAGGCCCTGGACTCGGTCCTCAGCTCTGGAAAAAAAAAAATTAAATAGGATAAAGCATGCTAAA
This sequence comes from Onychomys torridus, assembly GCF_903995425.1. NCBI lineage: Eukaryota > Metazoa > Chordata > Mammalia > Rodentia > Cricetidae > Onychomys > Onychomys torridus. The sequence continues at coordinate 7,776,084 of NC_050450.1, forward strand.
TGCTAACACCATGCCAGGCACAGAATGTATCTTCCATATGTATACAACATAGGTAAACCAGCATTCTCCTCACATCTCAGGTCCTCCCTGCTATGTAGAGGTTAAGAACATGAGTCTGAAGCATATTTCCCTGGACTTGAAGGCTGATTCAGCCCTTTACAACAAGTGCAACTTTATGGGTACTTTGTGGGCTCTCCAAGGCTATCTCCTGGACATGATGCTATATCTTTTACCAGTCTGTAGAGAAGGCTAAACAAATGCTTGTGCATAAACCACTAAGCACAATATGGAATAGCTAGTGTGGGGTTGATATTAACTTTCAATATAACTATCTTTTTGGGAACAGAGTTGTGCTGTCCCAAGTTTCCAAGTATTTGGACTCAGTTTCCCTAGATTATTCTAAGTAGAAATGCATGATGCTTTGTTAATCTCTACTTTTCCTACTCTATTATTCTTTTTTTTTTTTTTTTTGGTTTTTCGAGACAGGGTTTCTCTGTGTAGCTTTGCACCTTTCCTGGAACTCACTTGGTAGACCAGGCTGGCCGCAAACTCACAAAGATCCGCCTGCCTCTGCCTCCCGAGTGCTGGGATTAAAGGTGTACGTCACCACCACCCGGCTCTACTCTATTATTCTTTGTTATGTATTCATATTCTCATTTTAACATGAGCACAAGAGTTGAACTCCTAATGTTACTAGCAAATAGCATATACTAACCAAAGAAAATTAGCCAAATACAGGTGTGTCCATTAAAACTGTCACATGCATTATCCAGAGCTGAAAAATCCACTGAAGAGCCCAATTCTTCAGACACAAAGAAAGATTAAGACTCTTCCAGAAGTTAATCCAAGAATAAATGAAATCAGAAACAATCTTTTAGGTGCTGCTTATTATCAAATTGTCTCCTTAATAAAAATATTCCCTGGTGTTCATTATAATTGGGTATTGTCAGTTTAATATTGTCTATATGATATATTGTCTTTGAATAACAATACTGAATGGTGCTAATTATATTTGGGTAAAAGAACCATCTTGCATATTCATTGAAAGACACACTCCCCAGAAATTGTGCAAGTTGAGTGAATACTGAATGGGAGCATCCTGTGTTGCTTATTCTCAATTTGCCTCTTTGTTTTCTTAGGGTGTCTCTTGTCTTTCTACAACCCAACATCTAAGGTAAAGAGACAATCACTTTTCTTTCCTCCTTTCAGTGTGTATATCAAAGGCTTCTCCCTCCACAGACTCTGGTCTGGAATTTCATATTCCATTAAGGATCTCTTGAGCATAGATAGCTCTTACAGGGGAAGCACAGGCAAATATCAAAGGCATGCATCAGTGTGTGCTAAGCAGTAAAGATAAGGAACACATTTAGATAGTTGGAGTGGATTATCAAGGATTTGTGTAGTGGAGTTTGTTTTGCTTCTTGGATTTTTATTTATTTGCTTATTTATTCTGTTTATACATGATCTGGTGTGTGTATGTGTATACACATGTGTGCAATACAGGCTACAAGCTCGGGAATTCTTCCTCTAGTGCCTTCTATCTTTCATTTGAGACAGGGTTTTCATTGGTCTATAACCACAGAGCAGGGTAGCATCTGGCCAGTGAACTTCAAGAAGCCTACTTGCCTCTGCCTCACCTTTTGCTGTCACTGTGATTGCAGTTCCACTGTCACATCTGTCCTTACATTTGCAAGGTGAGCACTATGCCAAGCCTATTCCTAGAAGTTACTTGGGGGCTGAAGAAAAGTCAGTATCTGGACTTTAGGGAGAATTGGGGGAGCAAGGCAATGAAGGAAAAGTCTATGCAGCTCTGAGTGAGAAGATGGACCTCAGTGCTGTTACTGACTAGGGAGAGGAAGAACGGGAGCAATGGAAATAAGTTGGGGAGGTAAAGCCCATGAAATAGAGAGCACAAGAGAGAAGCCTACAACCAGTGACAAAATATGAGGCTAAGACACAAGATGGCTTCAGGCAGATAATACAATCCTCTATCCCCAAGAATCCAAACATTTCAATAATAGAAAATTCTTTTGGATATTTTCCTATTACTTTAATTAGGACACCTTTCACATTGTCACCACATACTTTGTAATCTCAAATACAAGTTATCAACTCATAAATGCCTTGTGGAAGTGTTTTTGTCAGTACTTGTATGTATAGAAAGCAGTGGAGAGGCTTGATTTTATATCTAAGACATCACAGTGAGGACTGGAACCAGAATTTATGTGGCAGTGGTAAGGTTACCTAAAAATTAAATTAATTTACTGAGTTAGAATGTAACTATTACTATTACTACTAACACAACAACCATCATTATTGCTGGTGCTAATACAGAGTGTTAAACGCTTATAGCAGAGACCTAGAAGGGTGTCTGAATATGTGATGTTATCTCCTTTGCTTCTTCCCACAAATCTATGGTATAGGAACTGTTTCAATCCATGCTTCACAAATATGGAATCAAGGCTTAAAAACACTGAGTGGATTTCTCAATGCCACATAATTAGCAAGTAATAGCTGAATGAAGCTTGACTTTTAGCATTTCTGGCTTCAACATTTATAATTTTTAATGTGTATTTACTAATGATAAGCAATAGAGAAACTAGTCATCTGGCCTAGAGGTGAGTGACTCTATTCATACCCAATGAGACCAGCCCCTAGGACCCATTCCTGGGCCACAGTCATTCCCTGGGAACACCTGCTCAACTCAGCCCCAGTTGCTGGCCAGCAAGCAGGGGTCCTGCAGGAAGGCTCCCTTCACCAAGACCCATCAGCAAACACTGCAATCTATATGTCCTGCCCTCATACCAATCTGCCCAAGACCCAAGCCACTTCCTGAAGCTTGGAAACCAACCCCTAGCTCTCATCCAGCCGAGAGAGAAAGAGAGAGAGAGGGAGAGAGAGAGAGAGAGAGAGAGAGAGAGAGAGAGAGAGCTCTCATTGGACAAAGAGCTGTCATTGGACCAAGTGTAACCTTTGCAGACAAGGAATCTGCTAGTCCTCATTCGACCAAGAGTGGCTTTCTGAGAAGTAGAATCTACCACCTCTCATTGGACCAAGAGAAATTTCCTGAAACACAGAATCAATAAGCTCTGACTGGAACAAGAGCTCTGATAAGACCAAGAATGGATCTGTGACTCATAGAATCAACTAGCTTGGGATGACCCAAAAGCAGCTCCCTGAGACACAGAAGCAGCCTGCTCCAATTAGACCAAGAGCTAAGATTGACCCAGAAGGGCCCCCTTAGATACAGACAGAACAAGCACAGAGTGGACCAACGGCAACTCGCTTAGACACTGGCACCTCTTATACCTATTTAGACTAGGAGATGGGCAGACATCAAGGCAGAAGTACATACAACAACATAAAAAGCAATACAGCTTCACTAGAACCTAAGCCCTCCTCCAACAGCAAGAAAGACCTGAACATCACAAAGTGGAAGAAGCAGAAGAAAGCAACCTTAAGAATAGTATCATGAAGATGCTAGAGGCCTTTCAAGAAACAATGAAAAATTAAATTGAGGAAAAGACAAACAAAAAAGTGGACAAAATCCATAAAGAAATTGAGAAAGGGACAAACAAAAAAATTGGAAGAAAGCTATAAAGAAAAAGAGGAAAAGACAAACAAAAAATTGGAAGAAAGCAAAAAATCCCTTAAAGAAAACCATGAAAAAGCAATGAAACAGGTGAGAGAAACAGTCCAAGACCTCAAAATCTGAGTAAACAAACAAGAAACACAGATGCAAACATAACCAAGAGAATACAAGAGATGGAAGAGAGGATCTCTGGTGTAGAGGATAGACAAAATGGATTCATCAATCAAAGAAAATAACAAAGCCAAAAAAGTCTACCACAAAATTTCCAAGAGATGTGGGACACCATGAAAAGACCAAACTGAAGAATAATAGGGATAGAGGAAGGAAAAGAATATCAACTCAAAGGCACAGCAAGATCATATTCAACAAGATCATAAAGGAAAACTTACCCAACTTAAAGAAGGAAATACCTATGAAGATAAAAGAAGCCTACAGAATACCAAACAGAATAGACTCCGCAAAAAGTTCCCTTGCCACATAACAATTAAACAACTAAACCTACAGAATAAAGAAAAAATATTAAAAGCAGCAAAGGAAAAAGGCCAAGTGACGTATAAAGGCAAACCCATCAGAATAACACCTGATTTCTCAATGGAGACTTTGAAAGCCAGAAGGACCTGGACAGATGTAATGCAGACACTAAGAGACTGTGGATGCCAGCCTACACTAATATACCCAACAAAACTTTCAATCATCATAGACAGAGTGAAAAAGACATTCCAAGACAAAACAAGATTTAAACAATGCCCATTCATCCCTACAGAAAGCACTAGAAGGAGAATTCCAACCTAAAGAAGTCAGATACACCCATGAAAACACAGGCAATAGATAACAACACAGCAGTAAATCCCAAAGAAGAGAAGTACACACACACACACTACCACCAAAATATAACAGGAACTAATAATCACTGGTCATTAATCCCTTAATATCAATGGATTAATTCACCTATAAAAAGACATAGGGTAACAGAATGGATATGAAAGCAGGGCCCATCTTTCTGCTACAAACAAGAAACACACCTCAAATTCAAAGATAGACACTACTTAAGAATAAAAGGCTGGGAAAAGACTTTCCAATCAAATGGTCTTAAGAAGCAAGTGGGTGTAGCCATCCTAATATCCAGCAAAATAGACTTCAAACTAAAATCAATCAAAAGAGATCAAGAAGGGCATTGAATACTCCATTGCAGGAAAGATCCACCAAGGTGAAGTTTCAATTCTGAACATGTATGCCCCAAACACAAGGGCACCCACATATGTAAAAGAAACATTACTAAAGCTGGAGACTTCAACACCACACCCTCACCACTGGAAAGATCTGCAAAATCAAAACATAACAGAGAAATAAGGGACTAAACTGATGTGATGACTCAAATCGACTTACTCAATATTTACAGAACATTCCATACTAACACAAAAGAATATATCTTCTTCTCAGCACCACATGGAACCTTCTCTAAAATCAACCACATACTTGGCCACAAAGAAAGTCTCAACAGATACAAAAAAAAAAATAAATGGAATAACCTTCTGTGTTCTATCAGACCACCATGGTTTTAAGTTAGATTTCAACAACAACAAAAATTACAGAAAGCCTACAATCTCATGGGAACTTAATAATGCTCAACTGAATCACAAATGAGTCAAGGAAAAAAATAAAGAAATTAAAGACTTCCTAGAGATCAATGAAAATGAATATACCACATACCCAAACTTATGGGATAACATGAAAGCAGTGCTAAGAGGAAAATTCATAGCACTAAATGCCCTCATAAAGAAGTTGGAGAAATCTCACACTAGTGACTTAACAGCATACTTGAAAGACCTAGAACAAGAAGAAGCAAAGTCTCCCAAGAGGAACAGATGCCAGAAAATAAAATCAAATTGAGAGCTGAAATCAATAAAATAGAAACAAAGAGAACAATACAAAGAATCAATGAAACCAAGAGTTGGTTCTTTGAGAAAATCAACAAGATAGACAAGCCCTTATCCAAACTAACCAAAGGGCAGAGAAAGAGCATCCAAATTAGCAAAATCAGAAATGAAAAGGGAGACATAGCAACTAACATTGAGGAAATCCAGAGACTCATCAGGTCATACTTCAAAAACCTCTACTCCACAAAACTGGAAAATCTAAAAGAAATGGATAATTTTCTGGATAGGTACCACATACCTAAGATAAATCAAGACCAGATAAACTATTTAAATAGACCAATAACCCCTAAAGAAATGGAAATAGTCATTAACAGTCTCCCAACCTATAAAAGCCCAGGACCAGAGGTTTCAGCACAGAATTCTACTGGATCTTTGAAGAAGAGATAATACCAATACTCTTTAATTTGTGCCTCACAATAGAAACAGAAGGAACATTACCAAACTCCTTCTGTGAGGCTACAATTGCCCTGATTTCAAGCCAAACAAGGATGCAACAAAGAAACAGAACTGTAGACCAATCTCCCTCATGAACATTGATGCAAAAATACTCAATAAAATATTGGCAAACAGTCTCCAAGAACACATCAAGACAATTATCCACCATGATCAAGTAGGCTTCATCCCAGGGATATAATGGTACTTCAAGATATGAAAGTCTGTCATTGTAATACACCATATAAACAAACTCAAAGAAAAAAAAAACACATGATAATCTCAATAGATGCTGAAAAGGCCTTAGACAACATATAACACCCTTTGATGATAAAGGTCTTGGAGTGATCAGGAATACAGGGAACATACCTAAACATAATAAAGGCAATTTACAGCAAGCCAATAGCCAACATCAAAGTAAATGGAGAGAAACTCAAAGCAATTCCACTAAAATCAGGAACAAAACAAGGCTGTCCACTCTCCCCATACTTATTTACTATAGTACTTGAAGTTCTAGACAGAGCAATCAGACAACATAAAGAGATCAAGGGGATAAAAATGAGAAAGGAAGAATTCAGCTTTCACTATTTGCAGATGACATGATAGTATACATAAGGAACCCCAAAATTTCAACCAAGGAACTCATACAGCTTATAAATACCTTCATCAATGTAGCAGAATACAAGATTAACTCAAAAAATCAGTAGCCTTCCTATATACAAATGACAAATGGGCTGAGAAAGAAATCAAAGATACATCACAATTTATAATACTCACAAATGATATAAAATACCTTGGAGTTACTCTAAGCATGTGAAGGACCTATATGTCAAGAACTTTAAGTCCCTGAAGAAAGAAATTGAAGAAGATGTCAGAAAATGGAAAGATATCCCATGCTCATGGATAGGTAGGATTAACATAGTAAAAATGGCAGTCTTACCAAAAGCAATCTATTCAATGCAATCCCCATCAAAATACCAACACAATTCTTCAGAGACCTGGGAAGAACAATATTCGAATTCATATGGAAAAACAAGAAACCCAGGATAGCCAAAAGAATCCTGTACAGTAAAACAGCCTCTGAAGGCATCACAATCCCTGAATTCAAGCTCTACTATAGAGCTACAGTAATAAAAAAAGCTTGTTACTGGCATAAAAACCAACATGTGGACCAATGGAATCAAACTGAAGACCCTGACATTAATCCACATACCTATGAACATCTGATTTTTGACAAAGAAGCCAAAACTATACAATGGAAAAAAGAAAGCATCTTCAACAAATGGTGCTGGCATAACTGGATGTCAACATGTAGAAGACTACAAATAGATCCATTTCTTTCACTGTGCACAAAACTTAAGTCCAAGACCTCAACATAAATCCAATTACTCTGTACCTGATAGAAGAGAAAGTAGGAAGTAGTCTTGAACATATTGGCACTGGAGATTACTTACTAAATATAACAACAGTAGCACAGACACTGACAGAAAAAAAATAAGCAAAGGGACCTCTTGAAACAGAGAAGCTTTTTTAGGGCAAAAGACACTGTCAACAAGATAAAATGATAGCCTACAGAATGAGAAAAGATCTTCACCAACCCCACATCTGACAGAGGGTTGATATCCAGAATATATAGAGAACTCAAGAAATTAGACATCAAAATACTCAACAGTCCAATTAAAAAATGGGCTATAGAACTAAACAGAGAATTCTCAACAAAAGAAGCTCAGATGGCTGAAAGACATTTAAGGAATTGCTCAACATCCTTAGTCATCAGGGAAATGCAAATCAAAAGGACTCTGAGATACCATCTTACACTCGTCAGAATGGCTAACATCAAAACCACTGAAGACAATTTATGTTGGAGAGGATGTGGAGCATACACTGTTGGTGGGAATGCAAACTTGTACAGCCACTTTGGAAATCAATATGTTGCTTTCTTAGAAAATTGGGAATCAACCTCCCTCAAGACCCAGCTATACCACTCTTGAGCATATACCCAAGGATTGCTCAATCATACCACAAGGACACATGCTCAACTATGTTCATAGCAGCATTATTTATAATTGCTGGAACCTGGAAACAACCTAGATGCTCTTCAACTGAAGAATGGATAGATAAAATGTGGTACATATACACAATGGAGTACTACTCAGCAGAGAAAAATATGGACATCATGAAGTTTGCTGGCAAATGGATGGAACTAGAAAATATCATCCTGAGTGAGATAACCCAGACTCAGAAAGACAAACATGGTATGTACTCACTCATAAGTGGATACTAGATGTAAAGCAATGGATAACCAGACTGCAACTCACAATCCCAGGGAGGATACCTTGTAAAGAGGACCCTAATAAAGACACAGGGACCACCCAATGACAGAGAAATGGATGAGATACACATGAGCAAACTGGGGGTGAGGGAGGAGTAAGGGAGGGCTAGGGTCAGGGGAAAGAGAGCTTAGGGGAGTGGGAGGTCCCAGCTGGATCAAGAACAGAGTCGGAGAACAAGGAAAGAGAGACCATTATAAATGAAGACCCCATGGGAATAAGAAGAAGCAGAGTGCTAGAGAGTTCTCTAGAAATCCACAAAGATATCTCCACAATAGTCTACTGACAGTGGTCCAGAGTGTGCCTGAGCTGACCTACTCTGGTGATCTGTAGCAGGAATCTTAACAGGTCTTATTAACAAAATCAAACCTGAGGCCAGTTATTGGGGTGACTGCTGGAAGATCAGAGAAGCAGGACAAGCCACAGCTACCTCACCTTGCCAGTTCTTAGCTGATCCTGTTTCCTCAGACTGGAAGCCTCTTAGTCTTATCCAAATGAATCTCAGCTGAAATGCTGTTCCAAAGCCTAAAAGCTTAACCAGCCAAATGCTGCTAGTTTCTGGTCTTCACACCTTATGTATCTTTCTGCTTCTGCCATCACTCCCTGGGATTAAAGGCTCACTTCTTAGAATTAAAGGCATGTGTCACTATGCCTGGCTGTTTCCAATGTGACCTTGAACTCACAGAGATCCAGAGGGATTTCTGCCTCTGGAATGCTAGGATTAAAGGTGTGTGCTACCACTGCCTAACCTCTATGTTTAATATTATGGCTGTTCTGTCTCTGACCCCAAATAAGTTTATTAAGGTGCACAATATTTCAGGGAACACAATACCACTACAGTGATTGGATGGCCAAACACCCTAACTGTCATGATAGAACTCTCGTCCAGTGACTGATGGAAGCAGATGCAGAGATCTACGGCCAAGCCCCAGGTGGAGCTCTAGGAGTCCAATCAGTGTGAGAGAGGAGTGATTATATGAGCAAGAGATATCAAAACTATGATTGGAAAAAACACAGGGACAAATAGCCAAACTAGTGGAAACACATGAACTATGAACCAATAGCTGAGGAGCCCCTATGGAACAGGATCAGGCCCTCTGGATAAGTGAGACAGTTGATTAGCCTGAACTATTTAGGAGGCCTCCAGGCAGGGGAGTGCATGAGCTAGCTTTTTGGAACCTAGGGCCTATGCTGAGACACTTTGCTCAGCTTTGGTGTAGGGAGGAGGGGACTGGACCTGCCTCAACTGAATCTACTATGCTGAACTGAATCCCCAGAGGAGACCTTGCCTTGAAGGATGTGGGAATGGGGCATGGATTGGGGAGGGATGCTGGGGCGGGAGGGAGGGAGGAAAGGGGAATCCATGGCTGATATGTAAAATTAAATTAATAATAAAATAAAAATATTTTAAAAAATATAGAGAGAAACTAATGGTTAACATGAAGGCCCATTCAATCAATAAATCATTAGTATGAAAGAGAAGGGACACCAGCATGTGAGAAAGTAAAAAGGTCATGAGATGATGGAGCAGAGTGGGACACCTAAGGATGTATGTCAGTGAGAGCAGTGTGGATGGGCTGTCTTGGAACATGAAGGTGCTGAAGATCTCAGGACCTAAAAGGAGGGGCAAGATTCACTTGCCAGATCCCCTGAACTCACACCAGTAATCTTGGGCAATTTGGTCTTTCCATGGCTTGATTTTGTCATCTGAAAGAGGGAATGAAAACTGCACTGTGGCTAAGGAGCTGAAAGTGAGGTAAAGCTTGTAATGATTATAAGATACTGAGCTCAAGACAAATTCTCAACAAGGGTCAAACAGAGAGAAGAAGGTAAAATTCAGTTCAGTGATGGACTAGACGATAAGGATGTCTTCAGTTGATTATGCAAACAGCTAAGGTACCTGTAACTGAAATAGATTGTCCTAGTCGCGGGTCAGATTTAGTCAAAGCAAAATAAAAGCACAAATAAAAAGTAGTCCCATTCTCTGCACAAATAAAAGAAAAGAGAGGATAAGAGCCATATGAGAAAAGAGGGGGCTGAATTTTACAAACTTTGGGGTGACATTGAATCATTTCTCCCTCCTTGTGAAAAATGAAGGCTTTAGAATATTAGAGAAGCAAAGACTCTTTACATGATGTAATGTCTACCTGTGTCTGTCCACAGAGACATGAGTGTAGGTACTTTCCATGGAGAGAACTGGCACTTTGGGAGTAGTGCAAAGGGGAAGAGCAGGACAAAAAACCTAATGATGGAGTTGTGATAGAGCTGCTGTGAGCAAGAAGAGATCATCTTGTTGGGTGTTCTTCTGAGGAGCCAGGTAGACTAGAGCCTAGAATGCTCCCTCCCCTTAAAAGCCCAAGGCTGGCACTCACTTTCCATTGGCTGAACTTTGAGCAGCTGCTATGAACTTGCTGTACTTCCAAATTCCACCTATGTGTAGCATGAGAGCACTAGGACCATTTTTGTGATAAGAATATTGAGACAGAAACATACTGTGGCTGGAGTGAGCTTCAGCTGCAATGCAAGCAAGCATTGAGCCCTGTGTACAGGACAGTTCTCTGAGTGGTCTTGGCCTGACCTAGTTGTCTCCATTTCTTTCTTGTAGTTCCCAGGGATAACTGTATAGCACACAGGGAATGCAAAATTCTGAGACAGGAAAGAACTGGATGGAACAGCAGAGGCCCTGGTCCAGTTCCCCTACCCCCAAATACAATGCTACCCAGTGCATTAGCTGCATGACTTCCATTATGGTGAGGCATAAGACTCAGTGTGTGCTGCTTCCTGGTCCCTCAGCTGCTCTACAAGTGGGGTGTACACAGGTGAGACTCACCCACTCCAGAGCCCAGGCTCATTAGGAACCTTTCAGTGGTCTCTAGCTACCAATGTATTCTAAATCAGCATCCTATAGCATGCATAGAAGTGTTTTGTCTCACTAGACTCCAGTAAGTTGGGAACCAATGTGTCAATCTCTTTTCTTGGAAGAACAAGACACCAAGAACCCACAACATCTGCTAGGAAAAAGATAAGTAAATAATAAACTTCAGATTTTACAGAAATCCTGAAATGTGTAAATATTTCAGTGTCATTTAATGTATGACATAGGGATCAGATAGGGGAAGTTAGGTGTTAAATTGGGGTATGAGACTCATATTGGACATAATCTACACAGTCAGCCAACCCTCTTTGTAGTCAGCCTTCAACAAAGAAGTCCATTAAAGCAAGAATGGAAATGGCATTAATGGCCCTATCCTCCCCAGTACTAATGGCTGGAATTTTGCTGACTTATAATTGTACAGACCAGGACCTAAAAATACACATTCTTAAAAGAGTAAATTCGTTGGCAGAATAAAGAACACTAGAGCCATGAAGGATCTGAAATGGGATATTCATCTCTGCTTAGAGTCCAGTGGGTAGGAATTGCAATTCTCAGTTCAATCAAGAACTTCTACCTTTTATTAGAGCTTTAGGCTCTGGCCCCTGAGGAAGAATTCCAGAAATCCCTTCTGTAATCTGCTTACTCAGCACTGTACACTGCCCACTGAGCTCTTTTGTTCTGTTTGCTTTCTTCTGAGAGGTTCTTCTAACAGCATTTGGTCCTGAAAACACTCTGTGTCTAGGTCTGTCAACCACAGTGTGAGCATCTCCCTGCTATGCAGAAACAGCAATGGTATTACAGCTGCTCTTGGCACCTGGAACACATAACCCTGACCATCTGATATAAGCCAAGCATTATGCATCCTCCTCTTCAGGGCTTCCCATTCTCAGGCTGAAGCACTTAGAACTCTGCTGAATGTGTCCTGAGAGGCCTGAAAAGAGAACAGAGTTCTATGGTCTCTTGTTCCTAAAAGATGGAGAGAGAGAGAGAAAGAAAGAGAAAGAGAGAGAGAGAGGGAGACAGAGAGAGAGACAGAGAGAGACAGACAGAGACAGAGAGACAGAGAGAGAGACAGAGAGAGAAGAAAATATTTCAAAAGCTTATACTTGGTGTTGGTCTTTAAACTTGTTGGCAAACAGCACAGCATGCTGCTCCTTCCTGTCTGTCCAAAGTAGTATCACTAACTAATTAAGCCTTTTATTTTCCTGATGTTTGAATGTTTCTCATCCCAGCCTCTCATATAGTAATGGCCAATCAAATGGAGTGAGGTCAGTTGATATCCTCCCTACTTAGGAAAGATTTGTCTGAAAAGATTCTCTTTCAAAAGGGTTGTATCCATCACAGAGGAACACTGTGATTCTCCCAATCTTTAGGACCATACAGCACCTGTAAATTGCCACTGAGATTAGGTATATATGCTAACAAGGAGGTGCTGTCTTGAACTACCCTGCCCTTTCTCAGGTGCAAACACTGATAACATGTTCATGCAGCTTTTTGTGCAGTCTACACTTTTTTTTTACTGTTGACTTGAGCTTGATGATTAAACCACTGCAGATCCTGCCTTCTCACTCACTGTTATCAAAAAGCATGTAGCAGGTTGGGCAGTGGTGGTACACACCTTTAATCCCAGCACTCAGGAGCCAGATGGATCTCTGTGAGTTCGAGGCCAGCCTGGTCTACAGAGAGCGAACCAGGACAGGCACCAAAGCTACACAGAGAAACCTTGTCTAAAAAAAAAAAAAAGACAAGCATACAGCAGAGCCCCATAGCCTAGGAAACTCCATTTTTTGGCATCTCTTCTGTCTCAGGTACATGAAAAAAAGCAACCAGACCATGTGCTTTCTTCATTCACTATTCTACCATCCCGATGCTTAGGACAGATATTTTAAAAGCTCTCTTTACTTTTGTCTTATGTGTATGAATATTTCATCTGCATATATGTGTGTACCTGGCACTTGCAGAGGCCAGAAGATTGCACCAGATCCCCTGGAACTGGAATGACAGTCCAAAGAATTGTAAACCATCATGTGGATGCTAGGAACCTAGGTCCTTTGCAAACACAGCAAGGCTTCTTAACCATTAAGCCATCTCTTCAGCACCATAGGATGGACTTCTAAAGGTGGAGAAGAAGTGAGTGAGCTCTTCAGTTTAGGTATGACCGAGGTGTGGGCTGGGGAAAACGTGGAGGTGTAAAGTCTGAGGAAACTTTCCTGTAGCCTTGCATCTGTTCTCTCTACTTTCAGCCGACAGCCCCTTTCCAGACTGTTTTGATGCCATCAAAGCCTTTAGACTGAGCCACAGCTGGATGAAACTTGGTGGATGCACAACTGCTGTTACTCCCTCCCTCCTTGCAACAGTGAATCTGGAAAAAGTCTTCCTAGGAGAGCAGTGTGTTTGCTCTCCTACTGCCGAACCCTGTGCTTGATCTGATGTTTCTTGCCTGGAGCTCTTATTTCAGACGAGAGTAAATTATTTACCGATGTTAGCAACCAAGCCTTGTGTTATTCAAATTATAAACCTGAAATATCCAAGCAGTCAGACATTACCAGCTGACGCTGTTTATACTTTGTAGATATAGAGACAGATCAAAGGGTGATTCATAATTATCCTAACACAATGTGATTTTTCCAATCGAAAGGAGAAGAAATGCGTTTTCCCCTGGTGACTAGGTACTGAGGGATACGCGCAGTGAGTGAGTGAGTGTTGACTTCTATTCCTTATAGCCTCAGCATCTAGAAGGAAGGGGGGGTACGGGGGTGTGGCAGAACCTGGACTGGCTTTTGCTTTGTCTATCAACAATCCTTGGATTATACTCATCACAGGGTGTGCCCTGTCTGCTGCTTGTTGTTTTATCTTACAATTCACAAGTTCCTGGTGTCAGCTCCCATTTTTCTTGCCCTGGGGATGCTGATAGTGACTATCTAAAAGATCTTTGTGGTGGCCTCCTTTGGAACAGAAAAGAACAGTGGCTGGTAGAACAGTGTAAGGAGTGATGAAGAAAACTGGGCTTTGTATGACATAGGTCTGGATATAACTCCTGCCCAAATATCTGTTTGCTGTGTCACCTTGAGGCAAGTTCCTGGTTCTCATCTTCCTCATGTGTAGAATAGGGATTTTCACAAAAAACGGGTTGAGAACATTTATATTAAAACATAACCATGTAAAGTATAGTCCCTGTTTATGTTAAGCAGAAAATGCCCATTGCTGTTGCTGGGCAGATTTGAAAATGCCCATCGCTGTTGCTGGGCAGATATGGAAGCTTTCTGTAGCTCTAGTAAGCACAGCTGGTAGAAGACACCCAGACTTGTGCCCTGGAAAAGGTGGGTTTGCATGAGCTCGTGGCTCGCCTGCACAGATGTGGCCAAACACATTTTGAAAGAATAAAGAAGGTCTCTGTGCAATGAGAAGAAAAATCTTAAAACTAATCATTCAAAGTTCACATGTCAGCACTTGCACTTTCTCTCTCAAAATGAGCGCAGTTTAGGAGTACCTGAAGGGGCTCTGGGGTACAAAGGTCATCTAAGGCTCATCTGAAGGGGCCCTGGGATACAAAGGTCACCTAAGACTCATTCCATGTGCACATCTGCACTGAGGATGCAGAACCACAACTCCGCAGTCCCAAACATGGCTATCTGAGGCTGAACCTGAGTTTGGACAGAAATAGAGGCCAGAGTATGTGTCTTTATCAGTGTAGGTGCAGTATTAGTCACAATGGATACATTGTAGCTGTCTAAAAGTCTTTTTGCTGCCTTCTAGGTAGCTTCTTTTGGAACAGAGAACAGTGATGAGTGGCATATACAGATATACAATATAAATACACACACACACACACATATATAAAACATGCATGTCTTTGTGCATGTACATATGCATAGGTGTATAGGAATATATAAATATGTACAAGACCATCTATAGTATATAAGAACATAAGATACACATAAATATATGATCATATGATACATAAGAACATGCTATACACAAACACAAGAATATATAAGATATGTATAGGATGTATGTAGATATATAAAATAAGTAAATATGTATATCAAAGTATGTAAATTATGTAGATATAAAAGAATACATGCATAGTTAGAGGGAGAGGACGTGATTTTGGAGAGAGCTGAGAAGTCCCAGGATAAACCACGTTCTGGCCAGAGAACCAGGGAGAACTAGTGTGGCGAAGTGCAGACCCCAAGCTCTAGAACCAAGGAAACTGGTTCTATCTCAGTCCAAGCCAATGGCCTGACACAGTGTAAGCCCTGGAGTCTGAAGAGAAACTGAAGCTTTAGTACCCAAGGTCATGAGAGCAAGGGTTCCTGAGCGCCAAAGTGAGAGATCCACTTGCCCATCCTTTGCTTTGGCTAACTGGGTCCCCAGCTGACTGGTAATGGCTGACCATGCCTTTCGATCTCAGCCTGCTGACTCAGATGCCAATCTCCTCCAGGGACAGCCTTGTAGATGCATAGAGAAATTGTATCTTATAGCCATTGGAGTATCCTGTAACCCAGCCAAACTGACATATTAACATCTCAGATGCTGCTGCTAACAGACCTCCTAACTCTATGTGGCTAGTTCATGACTAAGTCACTCCCTCCCAAACCAAGGAGAAAAGAGACCATTTCTTTATCAAGCAAAAGTGACCAGCACTCCATAAGATTCATCCACAAGTCATCATGATTCTAAGATCATCCTGGCAAGATACACATCACCTATACAGTAGCACCATTCTAGGAGACAAACATGAAATATGTGTGTATTAGCTGCTGGTGTTTATGTCCAGACATGGTAAGATGTGTAAAGGTGTCCAGCTCCAACCTGAATGCCAAATCACATTAACTAAAAAGACATTTGTTAAAACAAATTCTTCAGCTGTCAATGAATTGGAAATTTCAGCAGTGGGCCTGTTGATCCTTGATCTGATGATCCATGGCACCTGTCTTCTGTCTCTACTCTGGGGTCCTCAGGATCCTGGACCCTGGTAATGTCATATTCACACCTGCAGATTCTGTTCCCTATAACTCCAGCCACTTTAGTTTTTATAAATGTAGTGTATGTGTGTGTGTGTGTGTGTGTGTGTGTGTGTGTGTGTACTGCTTGTGGTGCTTGTAAAGACCAGCAGAGCACATCAAGCTCCCCTGGAGCTGGAATTACAGGTGAGCCACCTGAAATGGATGCTGGGAACTGAACTTACTGTTCTCTGGAAGAGCAGTAAGCACTTCTCACTGCTAAGGCATTTCTCTAGACCACTCTTTCTTTCTCTAGGTTAGATTTACATTTCCTAAAGAACTCAGAGGTGCATTTTTGAGATCTCTGTCCTTTTAGCTCATCATGCTATTAATACTGTGGATCCTTGAAATGCAGTGGGTGACAGGCAATGGGGAAGTCTAAGTTGATGGCTGCCTTGAAGCTCACTGATTGGTGGTGGTCATTTCATCTCTCCATTTAACAAGCTCTTGAAGCAAGTGTCAGGCTTCAGAAATTTAATATTTGCCTCACTGGGGTGGGTTTTCTTTTAAGGAACCAAATACTTGTTCTAGAAATGACCAACTAGTTTAATATAAATCGGTATCATCTAAAACATAAGTAATGCCATTCATTGATGATATACTCCAGAATTATAGTTTGGCTAGGTCCACTTTAGTGTCGTTTCTTCATCTAGAAATGAAAAGTTCTTTTAAGAGAAGTCCTTAAGTTTCCTTTCTTGCCTGTTCTTATAACAGCTATTTTCTTTGTACTATTATCTGAAAGCAGAGACATGGGTGTCGAGCACACTCACATAGTCTGAAGTTGTCTATGAGTAAAGTGGACTGACCTTGCACTGTGAGATTTCACTGGGAAGTAGATTGTCAGCAGATCTGAGGAAAGATAAATCTGAAGCTTAGTTCTTGCTTCTTATTCACTCCAGGATACGAAGTGAGAAGACAAAATTCCTCTGTAATAAGGAAGAAGTGAAAATAAATACCAGACACTTTTTTTTTCACTCACTCTACCAGAGGAGTAATTAACAAGAAACTAAGTACAATATACTATTTTAGTTTGGTTGTTTGTGAGTTAATGAATGGAGGCAGTCCAAGCCAAAGACATACATAGAAGAACAGGAATAAATGTCAGAGTCCAGTGGGATGAAGAGACAGAGGAAGCAGACTGGGGTTTATAGCACAATGTTAATTTATGCAAACTGAAAACATTCAGACACAAATGGCAGGCACTGTGTTTTTCACGGGTATAGGTGAATTTTAAACATGTATAAAATAAGATAGTTGAGTTAGAGGGTATATATTCAGTGCACTAGTATGTAACCTTGTAGGGCAGTGGTTCTCAGTCTTTCTAATGCCAAGGACCTTTAATTCATTTCCTCATTATGGTGACTGTAATTTTGCTACTGTTAGGAATCATAATGTAAATATCTGATATGCAAGCTCTATAGGGGTCATGACCCACAGGTTGAGAACCATTGTTGTAATGTGAGAAGAAAATAAAAATACTAAATGAAGAGGCTTCTCACTGACTAAGCCTGATAACACAGCATGAGGAGGAATGAACCTCTTCCTTCCACTAAAGAAAAAAAGTGTGGTGACTTGCTGCTCTTATTCTGAACTGTCAGCCAATAGGATTTTTAGTAGAAGAGATGTGATAGTCTTTAATTATGTAGTAGACTTGGGGACCTCCAAAGATTTAGGATAAACTATGCCTGAGCAGGACTATCATGCTCTCTAAAAATCTGTCAGAACCATCATCTCATAATCTGAGAGCATCACATCTGATTTAATCTGTCTTCTTATGGAGTTAGTGTTTTCCTGCCTGGCCCATAGTCAGGACAAATCTCTCTCACCCACCAGTCCCACAGTCGCTCAGACCCAATCAAGTAAACACACAGAAACTTACATTGTTTAGAAACTCTATGGCTATGGCAGGCTTCTTGTTATCTACTTCTACTATCTTAAATTAACCCATTTCTATTAATCTATACTTTGCCATGTGGCTTGTGGCTTACCATTACCTTACATTCTCCTTGTCATGGCAGTGGCTGGCAGTATCTCTCTGCCTCAGCCTTCCACCTCCCAGAATTCTCTTCTCTTTTGTCCCACCTATACTTCCTGCCTGGCCACTGGCCAAACAGCATTTTATTATACAGAGCAATATCCGCAGCATTTCCCCTTTCCTTTTTTTTTTTAAAGGAAGGTTTTAACTTTTATAGTAAAATTACATATAACAAAACAATTATCAAGCAAGAATTACAGTTACAGTATTAAAGAAGATATCCTATCTATCTTATATTTGTGAGTCTAAGGTGTTATATCTAACTTATCTTTTATCATAATTGAGGAAATTATAACTGTCTAGTCTTCAACCACATCAAAGACCTCAGAAGGATATAATATTATCTGAGAACTGGGAGAAGTATGCAAGCAACTTTCGGGAGTCTTGCAGGGTAGACAGAGACAGCTGGCAGTCTGGACAGTCACCTAATGTTCCTTTGTAAAGTTGGGGCATTTGTCTTTAGCCTACAGGGCTAGAGTCTCTTGGTCACTTTTTTCAGTGTCCTTAGAATATCTGGCAGTTTCCTCTGCGAAGCAGGAACCTGAAGGAGCATTTTGTCAAGCAAAGTTTAGTGGTCACCTTTCTATGGGTCCTGCATGTCCAGTGGATCAAGCAGTCCAGGCAAGAATAGTTTCTTTCCCAAATGGCTATTTTTGCCAAGGTGAAGATAAACTCCATATGAAGTGTCTTCAATGCCCATCCTCCTCTCTGAAGTAAATCTGGTGCTGCCAGGAGCAGACATGTCTCACTGTTAGAAAGTCTAGATTTTAAAAATACTTTAAATGACATATTCTGTAGGTCTTTGAAGTATTTAAAGATTACCTATCTATCTGAAATATCTCTGTGTACCTAGAAGACTTAACTAACATGGCTACAAGTATGATTATCATAGATGACTAATTATTAATCTATTTTTCATTATCCATTACAATTTTAAATGAGCTGTACAAACATAATACCTTAAACAAGAGTAGAAATATACACACAGTATAACAAAATTAACTTTAAGTTTGTATCAATAGACTAAAATCTATACCAATGTAAAACATTTTAAATGAGTTGTTGCTCTTTAGAAGTAAGTTCATTAACTACCCTTTCATCCTATTATATCTATATCATATCCTCTTTTCTTCTTTAGAAAGAGATTGCATTTATAATCAACCTGATAAATAAATATATTGGTTTTTCTCTGTCCCACACTAGAGGGCTCTTCTGATTTGGGACACAAGAATCTCTTAACCTTTTCTTTTAGCAATATGTCTGGGTTTAGAGTAGGAGTGAGCCAATTCCATCTCCAAAGCCAGCTTGATAATTTTGGGAATGTGGGCACAGTTTCTCTTACTACTTCCTGGGAGGGGGGTGCTGTATTTTATGGGGACACAAAGAAAATTTTAGGATTATGGAGTAGTCTATGAGGGTGAACCTCTGAGCCAGTTGCCTTGAAACCATTCTGGATGTTGGATCATTTGGGCCATGGTGTCATCAGACACCTTTCAGGTGGTCTTGGCTGATCAAACCTGATGTATCTTAATCTGGAACAAATCCACAGCCTCTGGCTTTCTGTGGAAACAAAAGCAGAGACTGTTTTCCAAAGCAACATATCCTTATATCCAAATTTTGAAGTCAAGGTACCTTTAAAATTTACATATTTGTTTAACTCAACAGCTTTTATGGTCAAATCTTTTTCTGCAGTTAAAAATCCCAAAGACAACACAAACCAGATTCTCTGTTTAATATCCATCTTTGTAAGACTGAAACACTGCTGTGGCTGCTGGCTCCACCCACCTCAGCTTTCCAAAGTGGTGGTGGTACAGTTTACAGCCAGATCTGGGTCTAGAGCTATGTGTACCATCAACTATCAGAAGCAGTTCTATCAAAGCAGTGCATAGCCCAAAAACCTTTTTTTTTTTTTTTTTTAACTAGCAAAGGCTAAATCCACCATGCAGCAGAGTAAAGTGCCACTTGTAGATTCCTCATTCCCACCACACTGCAGGTCAGATGCACAAGCCAGGAACCCGTCATAGTAGCTCAAACCGGCAGGCTGCTGCTAACTTGAGAGAGACAACTATGAAGCTGTTTTTAGCTCCATTTTAGAATCTTTTTTTGTCAGGTTTAAGGTGGAAACTCTTGCCAACACGTTGGGCGCCATTTGTAGTTAGAGTTTTTGTGCCTGGCCCACAGTCAGGACAAATCTCTCTCACCCACCAGGCCCATAGACGCTTAGACCCAATCAAGTAAACACACAGAAACTTACATTGTTTAGAAACTCTATGGCTATGGCAGGCTTCTTGTTATCTACTTCTTCTATCTTAAATTAACCCATTTCTATTAATCTATACTTTGCCATGTGGCTTGTGGCTTACCATTACCTTACATCCTCCTCGTCATGGCGGTGGCTGGCAGTATCTCTCTGCCCCAGCCTTCCACCTCCCAGAATTCTCTTCTTTTTTGTCCCGCCTATACTTCCTGCCTGGCCATTGGCCAAACAGCATTTTATTTATACAGAGTGATATCCACAGCATTCTTACCACTTTTAGCCAAGCCAACAGGTATGTGAGCCATTGGACATACCACAGAAGAGAAGGTCACTTAAAGATGTGTAACTCCCAGTTTCCATATGCACTGAAGATTTCTGATCCTTGTCTTTGTCTGTGTATTGAACAGAACGTTGGACCATTATTATTTTCTAATCAAGGAAGTCATAAGAATTAATGCCTCCTTCAAATTACTTATTGTAGTGCCTCTTTTAGAACATAGGACTTGGTGTGTTTCATGGGCTTGAAGTTGGGTTCTGTCATTTACTGATTGCACATATTAGAGCATAGAATTTCATCTCTCTGTGCCTTGACACTCTCCATTTATAAAATCTCAAGAATAATAGTATCTGCCATGAGTTCTTAGCATAATGCTTAGAAAATGATACAAATCTAGTAATAATTGCAGTTACATTACTGTAGTTGCAACTACCATCATTTCCACGGCTACCAGTGTTATTACCACATTATCACAATTGGATGTAGCTACACCATGAGCAAATATGTTGTAAAGATGTGATTGTTAGAAAATAATTTTGAAATTTCCAACAAATCTAAAGAAAGAAGGAAGAAGAAATTTAAAAAAGAATGTTGGTAGATATCATTTTACCTTCATTGGAACTACTCCTGGTACAAAGTAATCTTTATGTGTACCACTCTTTCTCTTTGGGTGTTATCACACACATGTGTGCATGCTTGCACACACACACACACACACACACACACACACACACACACACACCACTTTAAAGACGGACTGTTATAAAACCAGCAACTCATTGAGAACCAAATATTGACCCCAAATATTGACCTATCATCTAGGTCCAAAACAAGCCCTACCCCTTCTCATTCCTCACAATGCCAGCAAAGGCAGAAAAGCTCTGTTTTCCATCTGTGACTCACACAATGGGCTTCCCAGGTGATAACATTAACAATGAAATCATTCTAGCGCTCTTCTTTGAGTAATAGCATACATTGATGAAATTGTCATTGGTCTCTGTCATTAATAAGTCATGAGCTGTGGAACTCCTCATGTGTAATCCTCAGGCTATGGTAGAGAAGGGCATGTTTAATGCTCCAGATTACTTTTGCAAGTTGATTTGTTTTTGCTTTTGCATTATGACAACAATGACTAATTTCAACCAAAATATCCTTTTATTGTTAAGCCACCATTTGTTCTAAGCATTTTCTTATGGATTAGTATTGATGCTGAGGCTCCTTGGAAAGCTCAGCCAATGAAGCAAACACTTCCCAAGATGTGTATGGATGCTCTCCTATTGATCTAATTAAAGATCATGGTGCCTAATGCAATTAATTAAGTTACCCTTTCTGCCAGGAAAGTTCTTATACTTTGGAAATTTAAGCACCAGAACTAAATTGCTTTGGAGATAATGAATTGCAATTCTGAAGGAAATGGCTGTCAGAGTATAAAACCCTGAATCAACTAGCACTTTAATTATGGGATTATCCCCTTTTATTTTAAAGCAGTTGATGGTTATTCTGCTTCTAGACCAAATCTTTATCCACCTAGAGGTTAAATGTTCCATGCAATTTTTTCAAGCATGCATTCAATTCTTTATTTAAGGGATTGTCTTGAGCCCAGGGCAAGGAAAATAGTAATTTACACATCAGTCCAGAAGATGACTAGCATTTATGTATGTTACAAGGGGGAGAGAGGGAAGTTAGGAACTTGCAAAAAGCTTAAAGACACACAGAAACTGTAGCTATCTGTACAAGACTGGGATCCTTCTACATCCCATCATGGATAGAGGAGGTGTCCATGAGGCCCCATACCTTCTGGAAGAGATATGACTGTTAATGGTTGCTGGAAGAAAAAGTGTCATTTTAATTGATGGTGTATCCCTGAAGGGTTAGTTGGGAAGAGGAGGGGGCTCATATGGAAGAAAAGAGAGCTAGCAGAAAATAACAGGTGGAGGTAAGCATAATCACAAGACAGTACATATACTTATGAAATTGTCAAAGGAAATATATTAAGTCTAGATCATACATTAAGGAGTTGACTTTTGAAAGTTGAGAAACAATTTACAGAGAGAAGAAAGAAGATCACTGGAGATGCCCAGATGCTTGGAAGCAGGACTAGGGGAGTCTCATCTGAATTTTTCCAACTTCTAACTTGAGCATAGTATGAAGAATCAGCTGAGTGGAGGGTAGATTAATGGTAATGACAGTACCACTACCAATAACAGTAACTCATTGAGAACATTCTGTGTGGCAGGGAAGAGTTTAGTCATTGTGCATTCATTAACTCTTAATATTCCAACAGCTTTATGAGGCTAGACTACATCTTAGAGAGCATCAAAACAAGTGCACAAGGAGAAAAGCACACATTATAACCAGCATTCTAGTTCATTCTCTCTGCTGGTTTCAGCTGTTTATGTGCAGTGCAGAGAAGACATAATTTGCTGCATCTAAGGGTGGATTTTGCCAGGCAAGTATGGCAGATATGAGGCACATGCCTAAGTATATGGCATTTGGAAGTAGTAGTGCTAGTGATGGACCAGGAGATCTAAATAGGGTAATAATAGGAGTAGGAGAGTGAGAGGATTCATAAAAAAGGGAAGAGTAGCAGTGTAAAGACAGAAGTCACAGTGAAGCTAAGGTTGTGGGTCAGTAGACTCCAACTGAAAGGACAGGAATTGGCAGCCATGAGGTAGAGAGTTAGAAGCTGTGTCTGTAGATGGATGAGTCAGAGCTCAGTGACAGTACGTTCCAAGTGTGCCCTAAAATGCTAGTTGAATTACAGAGGAGGTGTAAGAACAGATGTTATGAAACTGCACTTGTGAAGATGAGCAGACTGGCAGAGGTCAGCCTAGAGAAGAGCTTTAGCTGCTTTGTGGAGGTCAGGGGACTCAGATCTGATGACCTTGATGAGGAAGGAGGCAGGCCAGGGAGACATTCTTGTAGGATGGTTGGGATGATTCATTCTCATTCTCAACATTATTAGATTAAGAAATGCATGGTATATGAGTGAGGCACACTTGTG
The DNA here is from genome assembly GCF_903995425.1 of Onychomys torridus. Lineage (NCBI taxonomy): Eukaryota > Metazoa > Chordata > Mammalia > Rodentia > Cricetidae > Onychomys > Onychomys torridus. Next base: position 7,799,829 of record NC_050450.1, read on the forward strand.
GGTGTGTCTGGATGAACTTTCCAGTGCTATGTAGGTCCTGAGGGCTCTGATATAATGAATGGGTCGATCATTCAAGGCTTTGTGACATATTGAAATCATTATTAGGAGGTAGTAGAAGGTAGGAGGGGGATCTTTGGAAGAAGTAAATCCCTGGGGTGTGCTCTCAGCCTTCCCCCTTTCTTTCCTTGTTTCATATTTGACAGTAAAGTGAATAATTTCCTCTGTCACATACTCTTCAGTCCTGATATTCTCCTCAATTACATTGTGCCAAGTGGTCATGGACTCTGAGACCATGAGCCAGAGCAATTGTTCTACACTTTAGGATGTTTTGTCAAGGATTTTGTTCCATCTATACACACACAGTTAGCACAATGGTGGGTGGACTCCTGGGTTTTGTTGTGTGAGTTCAGGCATCTACACACACACACAGCACAATAGTGGGTGGAGTCTTGGGTTTTGTTGTGTAAGTTCAGGCATCTACACACACACACACACAGTTAGCACAATGGTGGGTGGACCCCTGGGTTTGGTTGTGTGAGTTCAGGAAGAGGAAAACAGCAGAGGCACTCCAGAGGTTATGGCCACTATGGATACTGGTTTGGTTTGATCATTGAAAAGGACGTGGTTGGTGGGGAGGAATGGTGAATCCAGAGCAGACACAGAGTCTGGGATTTTATTTTTATTTTTATTTTTAAAATTTTTTATGTTTTAAGAGAAATCAAAATGTCTCTATAGTACACAGATGAGGTCTTCACATGATGCTTTCAATGCTTCATTTCCTATGAGGAACAATTTACATTTGACTAGGTGACTAACTCACTCTAGGTTTTATAGGAGGAAAGAGTGTTTAAAGTGAAGGGCTGGATTCAGAAGTTTAGGGAAAGTTTTATAGTATAAAAAGAGAAGATAAGACCTACCAGGACTAGAAATAACTGAAGTGGTACTTCCTGGCCAAGCTGGAGAGTCTCTGGAGCCAGGATATAATGACTGGTCATAAACTATAAACACCCTTTGTGTTTTCTACAGCTGTGGCCATCATCACAGCCAGTGTTGTTCATCTTCATTTCGAATCCTCTCAGCACAACACTCAGTACTTTCTCCATCTCCATCTTACACTCCCAGGAAAGAGTAAACTGGGTTGCAGATAAGAGAAACACAGGGCGGGCAGGGGAAAAAAAGAAAAAGAAAAGAGAAACACACCTATCCAAGATTACACAAAGTGTAGGAATCGAATTGAATGGTGTTGAGGGTCTTTCACTGCATGGACAGAAAATGTGAAGAGACGGATGCCTTAGGAAGGTTGGAGAAGAGCACAGCTCTGAGAATCTCAGCAGAGTTGCACTGTGAACTCTCAACTTATAGTTCTGGCCATTATTGAATTTTACCATTGGCTAAACAAAGATTTATTGTGCATAGTCTATGAGTCAGGCCAAAGATACAAAAGTAGATGAAAGCAAAGCTGATCCTGATCCCAGGAGAATATGGAATGTGCTGGGAGATCTACCCACCAATCAAATAATTACACATACAGATGTATAATTACAGTTGTGGTTAATGTTATAGAAAGTACATAGTGCAAAGGCAAATGGACAAAGTTGCCCTAATGGAGCAGATCTGAGAGGGCTTGCATGATAATATGTCCACTTATTGCCAGAAATGTAAGGGAGAGAGCAGAGGTACTGCTGTTCCACATAGCGGCAACAGAACATATGAAGGCCTTCTTGCAAGACACACCTGGCATCTTGAGTTTCTATTGCTGTGAGAAAATACGATGGAAAAAACAATTTGGGGAAGAAAGGTCTTATGTCATTTTTCAGCTTACAGTCCATCCTCCAGGGAAGTCAAACAGAGCAGGAACCTGGAGGCAGGGACTGATACATGGAAGAGCACTGTGTACTGACTTGCTCCCCATGGCTTACTCGGTCTGCTTTCTTATAGCACCCAGGACCACCAGACTAGAGGTGGCACTGTCCACAGTGAGATGGACCCTCCTCACCAGTTATCAATCAAGGAAATATCCCACAGGCTTTCCCACAAGGCAATCTCATGGGAGTATTCTCTTAATTGGGGTTCGTCTTCCCAAATAACTCTAGTTTGTGTCAAGTTGATGTAACACTAGCCGCCACACTTGTTGAGTTCCAAAGTCCTAGAGGGCCAGCATGTCTGTAGTACTGGAATGAAAACTAACACACCATGAGATGAGACCTCAAATGTCCATGATGTCTCAAGTAAGACTTGCTAGGACCTTATTTCAAGAACATTAGGAAGCCATGTTTAAAGCAGGGAGAGGGTTGTGACTTTCAGATTTTCCTTTCAAAAGGATCACTATAGACAAATTGTTGCTTATGATTAGGAATAACTCAGTTTCTTATTATAACTTCAAAGAGTGAATCAGATTAGTTCAGTTTGGGTCAGGAGTTGATCCTGGTTGAATGACATATAACAGGAGGACCAGGTTGTATAAGAGAACAACAGTTGCTGAGACCCCACCTTAAGGCAAGTTTTCAGGAAAGAACCTGAAGGACACTGCTAATGATGATCCACTCATGGCTGCACAGTTGCTGCCATGTAAACCTAAAGGTCCCACTGCCCCAGGCTGGTAAGTCACAGTCTTATTTCAACATCAGTGTTACCCCAAGAAGTAGTAGTACATGGTTATTGTCCCCAATTTACAAAGGTCAAAAAGAAAAGTTGAGCACATTTCAAATCAGAAATGACAAGTCCTATTGTGTTGTTCAAATGATAAGTGGTCTTATTAATAAAAAAAAATCCTGTACCAGATATTGGGGTGAAAATCAGAGAAACAGAGCAAGCCCCAGAAAACCTCAGCTTGCCGACTCCTCAGCTTATACTGTTTCCACAAATCCTCAGACTGAAAGCCTCAGCTTGAAGTCCTCACCTGAAAGACCTCAGCCAAAAAGAGCCTTTAGTTCCTGTTTCCTCACACCCTATATACCTTTCTTTGCCCTGCCATATTACTTCCTGGGATTAAAGACATGTGTGCTTCCCAAACAAAGGCTTGAGATCTCAAGCACTGGGATTAAAGGTGTGTGCCCCCTCTGCCTGACTCTATTTTCTCTCCTAGACTGAGTCAATCTCATGCAGTCCAGGGTGGCCTTGAACTCAGAGATTCATACAGATCTCTGCCTCCTGAGTGCTAGGATTAAAAGTGTGTGTTACCACTGCTTGACCTCTATGTTTAATCTAGTGGCTGGCTCTGTCATCTGATCCTCAGGCAAGTTTATTAGGGTACACAATATATCACCACACTATTGTCTACATACTCTTCAATATTTCCTCCCAAACCCCACAGCCCTGTTTATTAAATAAGTAATTATTTTATTATTATCTATCACCTCTGAAAGAAATACAAAGAATGCTTAGTGGATAACCACACAGTTCTGGGGTGGGCTAAGATGGGTATATTTGCCCCAAATTGTTCTAAACATCCATTCATTCAACTGAGATAACAATCTATAGCTAAAACAGTGTTCTTGATTCCTTTGTAGTTAGTACAGAAAGCCTCTGGGAAGTTAGAGTATATAGGGTACTCACAGGCATATAGGTTAGACATAAATTGATGCCCGTCTGGTTGGCTTCAGAGTCCAGAAGACTAAAGATCATGTCCTGTCTCCCCCCCTCTTCTCCCCTCTCATTTCCTCCTTCTTTCATTCCTTTCTCCTCCTCCATCTCCTTCTCCTCCAAATATACCTCCTCCTCTTGCTTCTCATCTCCCCTCTTCCTCTCCATCCCCCACCTCTCTCCAAATACATATGTCTAAAGAGGAAAAACACCACTGAAACCATCATCCATGAATCCATTTAAAATTAAAATTTATGATTTGTGTGTGTATGCGCATGCATGATATGTGTGGGATACATGTGTCATGGTATGTGTAAAGAAGTCAGATGCCAACTTGTGGAATTGGTTCTCTGCTTCTACCTTTACCTGGGTTCTGGGAATTGAATTGAGGTCATCAGGCATGCACATCCATACAACCTGTGATATCAATATAGTTAAAGTACCTATCAGCCTGGACTCATGCTGCTTCCAATTCCATGACACCCAGATAGACTAGACTGTGTCCTAGTTTCAGAAAAAACAATGTCACAACAAGGGATTGATTTCTGGCATTTTCTGCTTCAGTTATAAACTCCTGGCCCGGAAATGGTTATTTAGATTGTTAGTAGCTGACAGGCTCCATAAATTGCAAGAGGAGGATCAGCAGGGTAACAAGTGACAGTGGTTTTCACCCTACCATTCTCTCTCAGTCTTCCATTCCTCTCTCTCTCTCTCTTTCTCTCCTCCTTTCTTCCCACTCCTCTGTCTCTCCAAAATCCCTCTCTGCAATTCCCTGTACTGAGTGGCCATGAATTACACATTTACTTTCTGAAGTTTGATGAAAGTTCTTCCCTCCTATTAAATTGCCAGATTACCAAGTCTGACTTAAATCTAGCCCAAGCACACTTAGGAAAATAATGTGTTTTTTATTCTGCTATTATCACATTTTTTTTTCATTGTATCATGCATTCAAAGTACTGGGAGAGTTTCTGCTTTTGCAGTATAGAAACCAAGCACCGGTCAAATGAGACTCTGGTAAGATCACAGATGCTAGAAATTCAGAAAACACAATTCTCCCCATTCCATTGAATCACTCATGACACAGCCTCTCCATGCTCTGAAATCACTGAGCAGAAAGAGACAGAAGCTGTAATAGAGAAACCAAACTCAAGAATAAGGTTGCAAGACAGAGCCAGAGCCAACTCCTCAGCCTGTTGCTGGTGTGACTCGCTCACCTGTGGGGCCCGAAATAAACTTTTAAAACTTGCATCCTGGGTTCAGTTGAAAGCAAAAGAACAATAATGTAGATGGTAAATAAAGAACCTGCTATGGTTATCATCTCTGGTGTGGGCTTGAGCACAAATGGCATGTGCTATGAGGCAGGGAAGCTTAGGGACAGCAAAGGATTCAAGTAGTGCTGAATTCAAAGGATTCCAATGACATCATAGGTCTGAAATTCCAAGCCTGTCTCAGTCAGTTTACCTCAGGAACCTCTAGGGAACACTGGGAATGCATCCTATAATTTCAGAATAGCCATAATGAAAACAATGTCTTTTTAAAAAGTACTAGCAATTTCTACTGTTCATTAAAATTTTGCAACATGAATGAATGGAAAATCCCACTCTCATACCCTGGTGGAAAATATCTCTGCAAATGTCCATTCATCACCAATGTAAGTGGTAACTGCATCCTGGCTGTACAGAGGTGGCCCCTTGGCATACAGTGTATGCTCTCCCACTAATGAACTACCCTCCCACATCCTACTGTCTCCCCAATTCTAGAGCCTCAGGATTCATTCCCCCTCATTTTCATTATTGTTTCTATTAGTACTTTTTGTGGTCAGTTCATGAACACTGAGAGTGCTACATGGATTTGATCACCTGCTCCTTCTCATCACATTTGTCATCTGTCTGACTTGAGACTGTGAAGGGTTGAATCTCTGCAGGAAGGATGTCCTACTTTGATGGTGTTGGTAAGATGATAATGATTTGTCCTTAAAGAATGGGGTCCAGGTACAGATAGAGCATGAAGGCAAAATAAGTGATGAGTGATTTCACCCATGAACTGGGTGTTACATATTCCTTCACCCTCCCAAACAGAGGCTCTCAGCAATTATTTAAAGGTAAGTATAGGTGCTGAGTCTCTCTTGCCCTTCCCTGGCCTTTTCCTCCTTCTCTGCTGCCTCCTCCTTTCTGCTAGGGATCAAATCCCTAGCCTTGGATGTGTGTTATTCAGCTTTCCTCTGGCTGTGACACAACACAAGATGAAAACAAGTCAAGGGAGGGAGGGGTGTTTATTTTGGCTCGAAGTCAATCTATTGCATTAGGGATAGCACAACAGCAGAAGCATGAGGCAGCTGGTCACATTGTCTCCATAGTCAGGAAGCAGAGAGGTGAGTGCTGGTGCTCAGTTCTCCTTTTCCTTTTTATTCAGTCTGGGACTCAACCCATAGACTGATGCCATACACATTTGAAGTAGATCTTCCCATTTCAGTTACCCCTCACTGACAAGCACAGAAGTTTGCCTTCTCCATGATTCTAGAGTCCCATCAAGCAGACAGTCACATTATCCATCACAGATGGGCAGAGGCCATCTGCATTTATTTTAAGAAAACAATGCTTTAGGTTGCTAGGAAATTCTTCTCTGGAATTGGATTGATTCACTCACTGAGTGTCATTTGCCTGAGACTAGCAAATAGTAACAACCTTCCTTGTATCTTTCACATAAATCACCAGGCAGGAGAAAAAGATCCAGGTCCTTAGTAGCAACAAAATATAGCTTCATCAAATTATCAATTGCTTCTTTGGATTCCTCCATGATGCAGAATCTTGATGGACATCTTAGCACAGGAGCCCCTGTTACTGATGCTTTTTTAACACAGAAAGATGAGGGTTACTTTCTTCCTTTGAGTTTGATGGTATCAGCTCTATGGAGGCTAAATGTCTACCTGAAAGCAGCTGGAGAAGCCTGGGAACAGTAGCTATTCAAGTTTTTCCATGAGCTCCCAGAAAGGGGGAATCAGGGAACTTCTGGTCTCAGGAGCCGCCACACTGGAACCCCCCTCCCTTCAGTATTTAACTATAATTAGCGAGAACCATCCATATGGCGAGTCTTCTCGGGCCAGATGGGTGGCTGTCAGGCGGCACATGATCTTTGCTTCACTCTGAAAGAGTCATGAGTAATCCTGGGGATATTAATCTGACAAAGGCTATATTTATCCTCCTTTCTCTGGCTGATTGCATGTCTCTATTTCTTCTCTGGGCATCAGGGGATAGAGGGCATAGATAGATTTTATTGAAGCACCAAGATAGATTTTATTGAAGCCGAAGGAAGCAGGATGCCTCCATTTGGATCCTACTGGAGCCCACAACCCAATCCTCAATTTACCTCAGCAAACCTGGAAGACTTGAAGTATCAGAACTTCATGTTATTGCAGAAGCTTTGAGTCTGTCTAGGCAATTTCATAGATAAGGAAAGAGTGCTGATTCAGAACAATGGGGGGAACTAGAGTAATGATCACATGACATCTCGATGGTTTTATGTAAGGTTGAATTTGAATTTTACATCGCCTAGCATGACATTTCTTTAATTCTTCAAAATCTATAGATATATATGTTTTGTCTGCTGTGTGCAGTAAAAGGAATCAGAGGGCTTGTAGAGAAGGCAAAACATGGTGTAAGGCACTAGGAAGAACCAGAATTCGAAAGGAGTTCTAAACTTACTTACTCCATCTGGCTTTCATCTCTCCAGCTTTCTCTCTGACCAGTGGCTCAACATCTTTTATTTCTTAACTTTATTACTCACCTTCTGTCTTAGTGAGTCCACTTCCTAGAGAAAATCAATCTTACTGGCTCCGCTAATAGCCAACACATTTTGTGGCCACCTTCTTTTTGAATCAGGAGATCTCAGTGGTCATTGAACAACCAATGCATGAGCAACAGATAGACTCCATGGTCCAATCAGTTGTAATCCCTAGATCATAGCATCTTGGCTGAGAAGGGTAGCAGTAGACTTATGCTTCTGGAAGAGGGTACTGGGCATGACAACATTTTGGGTTGTATGCAGAAGGGTCCTTAAGATTTTAAAGACTTCATTAACAACAACATTATTAAAGAGTGACACATTTTAATGACCACTTCCTATACCAATTTACAAATCCTCACACAATACCAAAGAATAGGTTTCAATATCCCTATTTTACACACACAGCTCTAGACAGAGGCTTGTCAGTTCTTTCCATGGAGCTCTTCAGTCCAAACCCCGACTACCTCTACTATCAGCACAGCACATCCTATGCTAATCTATTCTCTCTAACTATCTCAGATCAACCTCCCCACAAATACTGCGATAAGAGATTTCACCCATAGCAAAAGCTACCCCTATCTGCTTACCTTCACTTGGTGCTTCCTGGGTAGCTCTAGGTGGTGTTTCTCCCCAGAACCATGACCTCAAATGGCAATGAGACTCCCATTTCTTATGTGTGTGTCTGGCCTTGCTGTACTTCACCAGCAGTCATATAGTTAAAAGCATGGCAGAAGTCAGGAGAGGTGGAGTCAGGTTCCAGCTCAGGCATCTTTTCAAAAGATGGTACATTCAGTAGAGGCAGGTCCAAGCCTCTCCCCCTGCCTCAAGGCTATGTGAGATGTCACACCATAGGTAATGGGATCCAAAGAGTCTTCTCATGTACCAGGGATGGATCCTGATCCTACTGCCAGGAGGCCCTTAAGCAGATCAAGCTACACAACTGTCTCGCTTATGCAGAACAGCCCAGGCATCTTCACATCCAGAGCCATGCACATGAATGAACCTTACCCAGGAGCTGAGGCACTGAGCTGCACCAGCTTGGGGATCCAGGCACACTCTGAACTTCTCACAGACACAGAACTGTAAACAGCTCCCAATCCTAGAGGCAAGAGTCAGCTTTGATATTTTCCAGTCTGGATCTCTCTTAGAGTCTGTATTGAAGTCCTTAATATCATTTACAGATTTCAGCCTTCAGACCTGGCAAGCTTTATCAAGTCTCCATGATTGTTGTTCTTGTGTTTCACTAAGAGTAAAATCTTTATGAAGTTCAGAAAAAATTAAGTACCCAGGGTAGGATCTTCATCTGTGATACAAAGGAAAAGGGAAAGTGACAGGCTGTGTCTGTAGCTTTACATAATTTTTTTTTTGTTGTTATTTTAGATTCTCCATGTCTTCAGCAGGAAAGTAGAGACACTACTTTTCACCCCCTAGGTTATTATGAAGAATGAACGATAAAATGTCCACAGAAGTTGCTAGGAGCTTGGTACTTGCTCACTAAACAATGGTGTCCCACTGCTGAACTCAGCATTGTCTTGGAGCCCCAGCAGTCATGAATAAGCTCCATTTTTTTGTTCTAAAGACATTTCCTTGAGCCCTTCCTTGATGTTAGCACTAGTTCTTAGTCTCATTCATTTCCTGTTCTCTCATCTTTTTCCCCCATAACTCGACTTACATCCTTAAAGTACCACTTTTCTTTCCATTTTAAACTATATTTTGTGAGTGGGTGACTGCCCTCATCTTCGCCCCTCCAGAGATATATCCCTCAAGCTATGCTCTATTTTCCTGGGGTAGAAATAGCAACTGTTTTTCAGTGTGAAGACTGTCTGTGACTGTGTGATAATAACAAGGGTTTTGAGGTAAGATTCTAAGTTCAAATTCACTGAGGAAGACTTTCACTACTGTTTAGCAGTGTCTGTCTGGGTACACAGTGGGGGTGACAGCCCATGTGCCACTCTTAGTCTGTGTTTAATACATAGCTTTACTCTCCTCACATTCAATATCTCTAGAATCATTGCCATATCATGCTGATGGCCAGCACACACTTGAAGCCCAGCACACATCTCCATTGCCACTCAACAAACCATTCAAATGCACATGGTGTGATCACTCATCACTGCAAAGGGAAATGATCCACTCAACCATCTTTTCTGAGCAGCTGGAATCAGGTCATTAAACTCTTTGCCATTTTCTAACATCTGTAATGATCCATGCAATTAAATACTGAGGCTGAAAAAAGGAAAGTCTCAGTCTTTAGGCGTGGTTCTAATAGATCACTACTAACTGCACTTTAGAGGATTCCCTCTACCTTCAGGCTGGCACTATGGCAGCTACACTGTGCAACATACTCACCTTCCTTGCTTCTTCCTTCCTTCACTCCTACCTTCCATCTTCCTTATTTCCCTTCAACAAGGTCTCTACATGTATGTAGCCTGCGTTCCTCTTCTTCCCACCTCCTGACTATCACAGACATGCACCACCATGTTCAGCTGTCATTGAACTTCTTAGCAACTCTATGAGGTCAGTTCTTATAGGTGAGGAACTATTCTATATGGCACTGCATGTGTATAACCAAGGCAGATCTTACCCTAGATGCCAACTGTGTCCAAAACCTGATTCCCCACCACCACCACCACCACCACCTCAAAATGTGTTATTTTTATTTCTTGGCAAAATTCTGGAAGTTATCTGCAGGTCAGCCTGCCCAGGTGTAATATGTTTTCTTGTTTGCTGTTTAGTTTTCATTTGAGATGGGGACTTTAGATATTCCCATCTCCAACATGGAAACATGGAAAGTGCAAGAAAGGGGAATGCAAAGAGCAATCTGTTCTGAATGTCTGGAGGGCCAGCAGGGCGGCTCAGTGAGAAGGTAGCCTGCTATCAAGTCTGAGGATCTGAGTTTGATTCCCAGGACCCACATGGTGAAAGGAGAATGCCAACTCCCTCAACTTGTCTTCTGACATCCACATACACACTGGGGTGTGAGCTGCTACACACATAAACATAATATACATACACACAAAATCAATCAATCAAAATCTAAGTTAAAAGTAATGACTGATTGTCATTGATAAGGTGAGAACTGTTCTTGCTGTGAAACTCAAGGTGGTACTGGCTTTGTGATCCACAAATGACCAAACTGTTTCCACTCTGCAAACTGGACATGTGAGTATAACTAGGGAAATTGGATGGAATAAGATGTGTGTGAAGATAGGGAAGCATCATGGGAAGGTGTATCTGTAGCTTCTGTGACTGCCATTATGCCAAGGACAGCTGGGATTTAGACAAGGTGAACTTTATTTTTCCTTTCTTCTCTATTTTTATATCTATCTATCTATCTATCTATCTATCTATCTATCTATCTATCCATGTGTGTATGTGCACATGTGTGTGCTTATCTGTGCATGCCACAGTGTTTGGGAACAGGACAACTCTTGAGAGTCACCCCTCTCCTACTACCTGTTAGGTCATGGGATGGAACTCAAGTCATTGGGCTTACACAAAAGTGCATCTTCCTAATAAGACCCACATGAGCTTTACTGAGAAGCAAGGCCTTTGTAATTCTTTGTCATAAGGTTGTAGAGTTTTAACAAGAAAAAAAATATAGCGGAAATTGTTTCATCAAAAAGAGGCATTAGGAAACTCTTATATACTGCCTTCTGAGGACTGGGATGCCAGGACAGAATATGTGGATGCTCAGAGACAAATCCCTAGTCATTCATGACATCTTTTATTATCCCACATGAGGGCTCTGGACAGCCCTGGAATGTACACTGTGAAATTTCTTTTATGCCCCAGTTGCTTCTCTCTCTCAAAGGGAAAGATCAGCTGTTCTGGGGTCTCTGAGAGAAAGCAGAGGTCTATCTGAACAGTGCAGCTTCCTGGATGTGCTGGTGGAGAGATCTTTATCCTTATTTGGGTTATCAAACATACATTTTCTTAAGTATCTATTTATTGTTCTTTTATGTGTGCTTTGCCTGCATCTAAGTGTACTTACTGTATGCATACCTGGTGCCCATGGAGGCCAGAAGAGGGTATCAGATTTCCTTAGACTGGAGTTACAGACAGTTGTAAGCTACCACATGGGTGCTGGGAACTGAACCCAGGTCCTCTGCAAGAGCAGCAAGTGTTCTTAACTGCTGATTCTTCTTTCTATTTGTCAAACATACTTTTAAACCATACTCGAAGCTTCTTTGGGAATGTGTGACTCTTTGAGATCAACAGAAATCGTTCATCCAGTTAGAGCAGTTGACTCATTTCCTGGTTGTGATTGCCTTTACTCTCATGTTCTCTCACTTGCGTTTTCAGTATTTCTCCAGCAAGAATGTAGATTTCTCTGCAAGAGACCGACCAGTCACTCACTCTCCAAGGCCACTGGGAAGGTTCATCATGACTTCCCAAAGATGAAGACATTTACCCATCCACTTGTTCTGATTTGTCAAGATCTTCCTGGTTTTTATCACCAAATGCCTCACAACTGGGAAGTCTTCTCAGTCTCAAACAAATTAAAATAGATGGTCATCTTACAGGTGTGCTTCTGGGACTGGGGGTGTAGCTCAGCTGGTGGGATGCCTGCCAAATATTCCCTAAGCTGTGGGTTCACCCAGCATAAAACAGGGTGAGTGGCATGCACTTGTAATGCCAGTGACCAAGAGGCAGAGGAGTTCCAAATTATCCTCAGTTATATAGTAAGTTTGAGGCCAGCCTCTCTCAAAAACAGAAACACACACACACACACACACACACACACACACACACACACACACTTACTTTTTTCAAAACTCCTGTCTTTTACCTGCCTATAGAGGCCCTTTCTATTTTTTCTACTCAATGTTATCTTTTTTCTTTGACTACTTCCAAGAGTCATCTCTCTTGATATCCGCCTAAGTACCACTATCTAATTTCCTCCCTGACCTGATTAGTAAGAGATCCTTGTCCAAGATTGACAGAAGGCATTTTCTGAAAGGTATAAGGAGTTAGAAAAAGACAGCAATGTCTCCCTCATATGCACAGATCACAGTGTCAGATCTGCAGTCCTCACCCATGTAATCATCTCGATGTGGGATAAGTGTTATTAAGGTTTTTGCTTTCCAGAGAGGAAACCAAAGGCTTACTGAAAATCACACCGCAAACAGACAATGTGAATGGGATCTACAGTATCCAGGTCATGTCCAGAGAGAGAAGAGGTCATCTTGAAAGAGGAATTTCAATTACAGATGCACAGTTTTTCAAAATGTTGAAACTAAGAGGAGAAAATGTACTGTGATACAAGCAGGCAGATGAAGCAGCTATATGGAAAACTGAAATGTATGCAGTCCTGTTTTTTAAAAAATAACACTATGAAGCTTAAGCTTTGTGACTTAAAAATGTATTCAGTATAATGTGATTTGCTCATAAAATTATCATGTTTGGTGTATTTAAAGATGTGAGAACATAGGAGGAAGCAGAAGAGTTTGGGGAAATAGCTCTTTTTTGAGGAAAGTTAAAACGTTTTGAAAAGAAATCTATTAAGGTGCAATTTCCCATTTTTCCTGCAGATGTTCACAATTCTATTTCCAGCCATCAGTGTGTTCCATTCTGTTAGCTCTCAGGAGCACACAGGACTCTAAGTAAACAGCCCAAGAGAGGTGTTGTCTCCCTCCCATTCCTCTGTCTCCCCAAAGCCCCCCCCCCGCCACTTGGGGGCACTAAGTCTGATCTCATTTTACCTGGTACTTAGCCACACTGTGATCCTTTATGCAACTTTCTACTCCTGTGGTTAACCCTGTCTCTTCAGAATTATGGATTGGTTGATGTCTGTGGTCACTCATGATGGTGGCAGTCATCTCTTTGGGCTGAGCTCTGGCATAGGCTGGGATGGGACTAGCTTCATTGAACTGACATCTCTTGGGAATGGCATTACCATTACAATCATGAACTCACAGCAGCTGGGGCTGCCTGCATCAGGTCTGTACAAGACTGGGGTTGTCAACATTGTCATGAATGTGGGAGGGGCTCATGGGTTCACTGTTGCCCTGGATGGATGCTAGAAAAGGAAGTCATTTTTTTTTTTTTTTTCAGTGATATAGCCACTGCTGAGTCTCCATGCTCCAGTGGGCAGCTCTGCACCCTTGCCCATGTGAGTGGTCCTGGGTAGATTTACTGTATAACAAAACAAAAACAAACACAGAAGACACTAAGTTGAGAAGGAGTCCTTTCAGGAGGAAGAGGCAGGAGGGGGTCAGAGAGGGTGTAGGAGTGAATGTAATCAGAATGTATTATATACCTGTATGAAATTGCCAAACAATAAATTTAATAAAGGAAAACAAATTGATGGATCAAACATTACAATGAAAGAAAGTGTAATATGTAGCCATTAAAGTGTCAGTAAAGAGCTATGTACTAAATATGTACAACTTCCTGAGTATTAAGTGAGGCAAGTGAAATACAAAAGAATGCAGAAGTGTGCTCCATTAATTAATACCTGGAACAGAATAGAAAAGAATGAAAAGCATACAGTCACTTAGCTTCTCTGGAAAGAGGTCTAAGAAACTTTAACAGATTAGGAATGTAAGTTTCACTTTAAAATGTAATTTGCATATCCTGGCTCCACATTTTTGGTTTACAAAATAGATAAATGGATGAATAAAATGTGTCAGTGATACTTTGACACATTGTATACATTCAAGAAGTCACTGTTTGCTCTACAAGCATGAGGAGCTGAGTCCAAATTTCCAGCATCCATGTGGAAAAGCCAAGCATGTCAGAGCAAGCCTAGTAACCCTTGTGCCAGGGGACAGGGCACAGGACAAGGCAGATACCAGAGCTTGCTATCAAGATATTCTAGCTAACCTGGTGAGTTCTGGGTCCAGTGAAGGACCTTAATTAAAGAAAATACTTGGGGGCACCCAACATTTCTCTCTGACCTCCCAAGGCATGCACATCCACACACAGGCATAGGCTTTCCATGCACACAAAACAGAAGTATGTCATACCTTAAGTGATCATCTACACAAAGAACAGTCTACACATGTAATTGAATGACCTGAAGTACTCTTTTGCCTCTGAGGAAAGAAAGAAGTGTGCCTCTGAATGGTCCCCTCAGCAATTTAGTCACTTCTACAGCAAATGGCAGCTGTGGACTTTTACATGCCCAGGACTTAGGTGCACACTTGTGTTGCAGAGATGAATGTGGCTTGGCTGACTCACCTGACACACCATCCATCACTACAAGATGATGCAACAATTGCTCAGCACAAAGATACTTGATAATGATTCACAAAGATGATTATTGGAGTTATTGTTAATTGCCTAGGTTCAGAGCTCAATGTAACTTAGGAATCATCTTGTTCAGTTCTTTTATGAGAAAGCCAAGTAAAGCATACCTTTACTTGGGTCTTTACTCAAGGTCAGGCTGTGTTCTGAATGTGAAATATTCCCAGTCGGCTCATGTGTTTGACACTTGGGAAGATTATGAGAACATTTAGGTAGAGCCTCTTGGAGGAAGTAAGTCACTGGAGGAAGGCCTTGAAATTTTATAGCCTGGCTCCCTTCCTGATCACTCTCTGCTTCCTGACTGCAGATGCAATGTGGCCAACTGGCCTCTTGCTCCTGTCTCCAAGCCTTCCTTGTTGTGACAGACAGACAGCATCCCCTGGAACGGTAAGCCAGAACAAACCATTCCTGAGTTCAGTGATTTCTTAACAGGTATTTGGTCATAGCAATGAGAAAGAACTAGCACAGCCATGTGAAGATCAGGAATCAAAGCTTCTTAAAGCCAAAAGTGTAATTTTTTTTACTTCTACCATGTAACCAACATCCCTCAATCATCTCAGCAGCATGAACCAACAAGTGTTTAGTTCTGTATCTAGGGGTTGGTGAGGGATGAAAGACAAGGCTCTACTCTGCTCCACATGGCTTTCATCTAACAAGATGTCCTGAGCATTTAACTCAAGCAAGAAGGTAAATAAACAATAACTCACAAGGTCTTGGATGATGACCTCTTAGAGGTGACACAATGCCATATCTAGAATTCTATTGACTAAAGAATTGTATGCTAGTGAATACCCTAATGGTCATCACAGAGTCTTTGTCCAGTGACTGATGTAAGCAGATGCCTCCACAGCCAGAGATCCATGGCCAAGCACCAGGCTGAGCTCTGGGAATCCAACTGATGAGAGAGAGGAGGGACTCTGCAGGCGGAGACTGTCAAGATCATGATGGGAAAACATGCAGAGATGACTGGCCACACTAGTGGAAGCCTATAAACTGTAGACTAGTGATTATGGAGCCCCCATGGTACTGAAATAGGCCCTCTGGATATGGAAGATGATTGTTTGGCTCAAAATGTTTGGGGAGCACCCAGGCAGGGGGATCGGGATCCATCCCTGGTGCATGGGCAGGCTTTTGGGAGCCCAGTGACTGTAGTATGACATCTTGCATAGCCTTGGTGGCAGTGGGGAGGGGTTTGGACCTGCCTAGGCTCAGTATGCCAGCTCTGCTGATCCCCCATGGGAGACCTTAATTTGGGGGATGTAGGGTGGCTAGAGAAGGAGGGCTGGAGGGTGGGAGGAGGGAGGATGGGGGAATCTGTGGGTGGTATGTATAGTGAGTAGAACAAATTTTTTAATAAAAAAATGAAAAAAAAATCATATGCTAGACTCAAATTGTGGTGTAGGGATTGTTTTGTCCTCTTTTACTAGAATAAAAAAAGCAAAAGACAAACGGTGGGACTAGATCAAAGGAAGAAGAAATAGTATCAACAATGAAATCTATGACAGGGATTTTGGTCACAGCTCAGTGCAAGGGGTTGCCTCTTATAGGAGGATTTGTGGTGTGTGAAGCCAAATGCTCTAGGAAGTAGGGAGGGCCGTGGAAGACATTCCTATCATCACTCTGTCAGGACATTATGACAGAGGCCCTGGATCTTTTTCTTCTCTTTCTAATCTAATCCAATCTTCTTAAAATATGTCAAGAACAGGAGCTCTGGCAGGTAATGCTGAGGGCCACCTCCTCAGAACCCTGGTGGATTTAGAGCACAAAGAAGCAAGCAGAAGTGTGTTAAAGGAGAGGGGCAGGTGTTCTCTTCTTTCAGACACTGCAAAGGTGGAAGTCTTTCCATTATATCTTCAAAGCTAAGGCATGAACATTGTGTTGCTGTGAGGAAGATGTGTTCAGATAAAACAAGGGTGTGGGTACAACCTTAAGGTGTAAAGAAAGGCAAAATCTTCCTTTCTGGGATTCTGTTGATCTTACTAATAAAAAAGAACAGGCTCCACCTCCAACAGACCTCGTCCCTCCAGGTCCCACTTGCACTCTCTGCCTCCCCGACAAGGACCCTACAGATCCCTGTGGTGGTTAAGTTAGAAAGAATGGCTGGAGGGGCTCTTTTTTGTGTACCAGGAAAAAATAGTCTGGAAGGTTACTTTCCCAGTAACCATGCCCGGTGTTTCCTTGGAGGCGAGCCTTCTAGACATTGGGAAACACTGGGGCAGGAAGTGAAATGACTGCTATTGAGCTGCTTCACGCCCAAGTCAGAGATACTGGAGCTGCAGAAGCAGCTAATTTGTCGGGTGGGTGTTAACTTTGTTTTCAAGATAACTGGATTGCAAAGACATTCTAGGATGATTCACTGACAGTGGCGCAGAAGGAGAGAGGTAAAAATAATAACAATGGATACCCATATGTGGGACTCTCATCCTGTCCTGAATATCTCTCCCAAGTCGACTTTTCTCACTACCTGCAGTAGTGGCAGGTACATGATCTGATGTTGGCCTATCAGATTCTTCCCTTGGATTCTGAGGCTAGTGAAGTGATATAAAGACAATGAAAATCATTGGGATAAATCATCATTTACCCCAAAGTTGACACCTATATAAAATCACTGTGGTATGTTATTTCCTCTTTCATCTGTACTGAGTTACAGCAAGTTCAGGTACTTTGTTTAACAATTTCAGTGTGTCCAGGAAGGGGTTTCTGAGCAGTGTTTTAACAGGTAGACCAGAGAAACAGATTGCCCTCTCTAATGTGAGGAGGCCATATCTGGAAGCGCAAGTAAAACATAGGCAGGCTGAAGGAGAATTTTCTTTCTCTGTCTGGCACCTTGTGAGCTGGCTTGTGTGTTTATTCCTGCATTTGTACTATTGCTTGAACCACTGGCTTCAGTGGTTCATAGGACCTTGGACTCTAACTGAAATCTCACTACCAGCTTTCTCGAGTCTCTACTTACAGATAGTAGGATGAGAGACACCATGGTTTCCATAACTACATGAACCAATTTGCATAATAGGTATAGATATAGATATGAACATGGATACAGATATGCATATCGATGACTATAGCTATAGATGACAAACAGAGATATGTAGAAAGATGTAGTTAGCACAGCATCTTAGTTCCATTTCTGTTGTTCTGATAAAACACCCTGACAAAGTTCAACTTAAATGAGACACTGTTTGTCCTCACAGCATCAGTTTAGAGTCCATCATTGTGAGAAAGTCAAGGCAGAAACCTGGAAAGTCATATCAGACCCACTTGAGAGCAAAAATAAATGCAAGCAAGTTTGCTGCTCAGTGTATCATGAATCTTAAAAGGTCTTATTAACAACAACAAAAACCCACAGCCAGATGTTGGGGTGAAAGCTGAAAGATCAATGAAACAGAGCAAGCCACAGCCTTGTTTAAGCAAAGGCATGAGATCTCAAGTGCTGGGATTGAAGGCATGTGTTACCACTGCCTGACTCTGTTCCCAGGGTGGCCTTGAACTCAGAGAGCCCCAGACAGATCTCTGTCTCCAGAGTGATAGGATTAAGGGTGTGTGCCACTACTGTCTGGCCTCTGTGTCCAATCTAGTGGCTGGCTCTGTCCTCTGATCCCCAGATAAATTTATTAGAGTATACAATATATTGGGATACACAATATATCACCACAGCTCAGCTCAATTTATTCCCCTTTATGCCATTCAGAGTTCTGCTCATGAAGTCATGCTGCCCATATTCAGGGTGGGTCTTCCCACCTCTTCTTTTTATTTTATAATTTAATTTAATTTTACATATCAGCCATGGGTTCCCCTGTCCTCCTCCCCACTCCTGCCCCTGCCTTCCCTCCAGCCCACCCCCCATTCCCATCTACTCCAGGGAAAAAACTCCCCTGGGGATTCAGCTCAACCTGGTGGATTCAGTACAAGCAAATCCAGTCCCCTCCTTCCAGGCTGAGAAAAGTGTCCCCCGCATATGCCCCAGGTTCCAAACAGCCAGCTCATGCACTAAGGACAGTTCCTGGACCCACTGCCTGGGTGCCTCCCAAACAGTTCAAGCTAATCAACTGTCTCACTTATCCAGAGGGCTTGATCCATCTGGGGGCTCCACAGCTTTTGGTTCATAGTTCGTGTGTTTCCATTAGTTTGGCTATTTGTCCCTGTGCTTTTTTCCAATCTTAGTCTCAACAATTCTTGTTCATACAATTCTCTTTCTCACCAATTGGACTCCTGGAACTCTACCTGGGGCCTGGCCATGGATCTTTGCATCCACTTCCCTCAGTCATTGGATGAGATTTCTAGCATGACAGTTAGGGTGTTTGGCCATCCGAATACCAGACTAGATCAGTTTGGGCTTTCTCTCAACCATTGTCAGTAGTATACAGTGGAGGTATCTTTGTGGATTTCTGGGGACCTCTCTAGCACTTTGCTTCTTCCTATTCTCTTGTGGTCTTCATTTATCGTAGTCTGTTATTCCTTGTTCTCCCTCTCTGTTCTTGATCCATCTGGGATCTCCCACTCCCCTATGCTCTCTTTTCCTCGAACCTTGCCCTTTACTACCCCCACTCACATCCAGGCTGTCATGTAGATCTCATCCATTTCTCTGTCATTGGGTGATCCCTGTGTCTTTCTTAGGGTCCTGTTTTCTAAGTAGCCTCCCTGGAGTTGTGAGTAGCAGTCTAGTCATCTTTGTTTTACATCTAGTATCCTCCTATGAATGAGTACATACCATGTTTGTCTTTCTGAGTCTGAGTTACCTCACTCTTCCCACCTCTTCTTAACTAGTTAAGAAAAAGCCCAACAGGAATGCCTACAGGCCAACCCTGTCTAGGCAACCCCTTCTCCAGAGTGTCTTCATTGACAGTTCTAGGTTGTATCAAGTTGACAATTTGAAGTAACAGTCACATACAGTTAAGAAATATCACCTATTGGTTCTGTTTCTCAGATTTAACATGTAGCTTTAATTTTATTTTGTGTATGAGCATCATGCTTGTATGCATGTACACTATAAGTATGCCTAGTACCCTGCAGAAGTCAGAAGAGGGTATTGGATCCCCTGGAACAGGAGTTACAGATAGTTGTGGGATACCATGGGGGTGGTGGGAATAGAACCCAGGTCCTCTGCAAAAGCAACAAGTATTCTTAACCACTGAGTCCTTGGAAGGTCCTAATGTAACTCTCAGGACATTTGTATTGTGAAGGTCCATTGGAGACACCAGGACCTTAAGCAAGTGCTTGTTCGGCTCACCTCCCACCAAAACACTCCTGTTTCCTGACTACATACAAAGGACCAACAACCAGCTTTGGCTATTGTGACCAAAACTGTAGCTGATAATAAAGCTCTAGTCCATGGATAAACAGTATTCTCTATTAATTATGTATAAAGTATTCTGTCTGCATGTCAGAAGAGGACACCATATCTCATTATAGATGGTTTTCAGCCACCATGTGGTTGCTGGAAATTAAACACAGGACTTCTGGAAGAGCAGTTAGTGCTTTTAACCTTTGAGCCACCTCTCCAGCCTCAACACTATTCTCTTAAAGGCTTAAAAACAATCTGTAGCACTGGACCTGGTGTAGGAGGCTTGTTATGCCCACTACTTGGGTAGCAGAAGCAGAGCCATGAATTCAAGGTCCCCATTGGCTAGAACAAATTTGGTGGCATTCTGAGTAAGCTAATGAGGTGCTCTGTCCAAGTCTTTAAAAATGAAAAGAGCTTAGGATACAGTTCAGTGGTAGAGTGCTTGAGTCACCAGATTCTGACCCCAGTAAAACAAACAAACAACCCCCCACTGAAGTCCAGGGAGAGGAAACCAATAGCTAGTGAACAGCAGAGGCAAGATCTGAATTAGCATGTTGCATCTAGAGAGTCTTCGCCTCCCCTTTATAATGTTAGGAATACATGTTATTATGGAGGTTTCCTATCAGAGGGTAGCAGAATGGTTTCTGGATTGGCTCTGCTCCCTCAGTGTGGCTATTTGTCAAGCTTGAAAATAGAAATTCCCAGAGTCGGCCTCCTTACCTCCATTTGAGTAAAGAAGATGCAAAAAGGCAAAGCTGGATAGACAAGGTGTAGTCTGCTCTATTTCAGAACTAAGTACCACACTTGTGGACTCTCATTAAATCATTGGGGGTTCTGCCACTTGGGGGATATTGCAGGCAGTGAATCTTGTGCAGGCCTTATGACAATGCATTGCTAGTCTGAGGAATGGCCATGAGACCAATGTCAGCATATCATTGCACAAAAGCATTCTGTATAAACAAAACAATAACAAGAACCCTTACTTTTTGCTGGGCACCATCCTAAATGTATTCTATAGATTATGTCCTTAATTGTCATATCAATATCAGCATTATTATTTTCTTTTCAGAAAGGGAAGCCAAAGACAAAATTAAATAACATTGCTAAGGCCTCTAAGCAAGGATTGGACCCTAAACAATCCAGCTATGTTGTGTTATAGACATGGGGTTGGAAGCCAGGGTGGTAAACATGTCAGGCAAGTGCTTGACCACTGGACTGCATCCCCAGCTCTTTCCAGACTCAGAAGCAAACACAGCAGATGCTGGGGCCCCACAATTACTCGATCAGAAATCCCCTTTTTGCATACCTGTTTCTCCCAGTTGTGGTCCAGATCTTGGGGCAATATCATATAAGACAGTCTGTGCAGCAACATTCAAATTTAAAAAAAAAAGAATGTATTTGTTTTTATTTTATATGTATGGGTGCTTTGCCTGCATGTCTGTCCATGTGTCATGTGTATACAATGTCATGGAGGCTTGGGGAGGTGCTTGTTTCATCCCCCAAGACTGGAATTACAGAAGATTGTGAACATCCATATGTGTGCTGGGAACTGCACTGGTATCCTCTGGAAGAGAAGTGAGTTCTCTTAATTGCAGAGCCACTTCTCCAGCCCCATAAAACTTAGGTTTTATGAAAATTATGATGTCTTCTGTGATCTCAAATAGGAGTTGAAGCTTTGCAGGATGGTTTTGATGGACAAGGATTCATGGTTCTGATATTGCAATTGGGGTTCTGGATTCCTTCACCCTGCTGAGTTTTGTTCCTTTTGAACCCAACTTTGCAGCCACCTACATACCCAAGGGGAGAAAGGACAAGTTAGGAGGAGCTCATCACAGAGGTGGCTGTTGCTACTCCTTTGTTCTTGTTTTGTTTTGTGTACATATAAGAGTGTATGTTCAAGTATGCAGGCGGATGCATGTATGTATGTGCACATGTGTACATTTGTGCACACATGTGCAAATGCAAGAGGTCAACCTCAGGTATCATTTCCCATGATACAGAGTCTCTCTCTCATCAACCTGGAACTTGCTGACCCAGCTATTCCACTAGGTAATAAGTCCCAGACACTCACCTGTATCCACTTCCGTGGTACCTGAATCACAAGGGCACACCGCCACACCTGGCTTTGTTATGTGGTTCTGGGAATTGAGCTCATATGCTCACGCTTGCATGGCAAGCACTTTATCAGCTGAGCTTTCTGTCCAGCTCCCTTTGCTGCTATGTATTTACTTTTTGAGAGAAAATATTCTAGCCTCTGATATTCCCATAAGCCTGGACCAGCCTCCCAGGCTCCTGGGCTAAATTTCATCAATTTGCAGTATATATTTTACACAGGGAAGTGGGGATGGGGAAGAAGACACTCCCTACTTCCCCACCCATGATCTTGTTTTCAGATAGCTTTAGCTGGCTCCAAGCCTGGAGCCATAATAAGCCTGCTGAATTAGCTGCTAAGAGAAAAGAATGGGAAACTATTAGGCAGATGTCTGGCTACTTTGGGACTTTATGGCTCCAGGGGCCCTAGGGACACTGGTGGAGGGGGGCATGGAGGGAAACTGGATTTGATGTTGAGGCTCAGCTCATTTTCAATTATCTTTTTCTATTAGTTCACAATATTGTCATACTATTATTCTTCAACACAGTCAGATATGCTGATGTGGTTGACTGAACTCAGTCAAAGCTTTTCAAGGCCATTTCCATATCTGTTTAATAAAGATAATAGACTGTATAGCAGACATTATCACCATGAGAATTAAGAAGAGTATAAGCTATGAATTTTCTCAGGAAATACAGTACATAGATATATGATATATACACTAATTGAAGCTCTCTTGTGATGTTTAGCAAGTATTTAACAAATATTCATCATGTCAGTTATTGTATTAGTTACTTAGAAAATCTTAATTACCACTAAGATACAGTTCTTACACTGTACACATTTCAGACAGAGCTTTCCAAAACATTGAGTAACTGCTCAATGATCATGTTGATGTTTATTGTAGAGATGACATTATTGTGACTGTTCTTGTCATATGGACCCTGGCTGTAACACACATACACCCATGCACATACATCCATGCTCAAACACACTAGTAAGAGAACACATACTCACTCAAATACATAGGGAGCAGACTTCATGTAGCAAAGCAATACACAGCCAAGTGTGCTGCTAAACACCTGTAATTGAGTACTAGAGGGGTAGTGTCTCAGGGTTTCTAATGCTGTGACAAAACTCTGTGACCAAAAGGCAAGCTGGGGAGGAAAGGGTTGATTTGGCTTACACTTCAGCATTGCTGTTCACCACTGAAGGAAGTCAGGACAGGAACACAAACAAGGCAGGATCTTGGAAGCAGGAGCTGATACAGAGGCCATGGAGGAGAGCTGCTTACTGGCTTGCTTCCCTGGCTTGTTTGGCCTGTTTTCTTATAGAACCCAGGACCAACAGCCCAGGGATTGCACCACCCACCATGGGCTGGGCCCTCCCCCACTGATCACTAATTGAGAAAAATGCCTTCCAGCTGGATCTCAGTGAGGCATTTCCTCAGCTGAGGCTCCTTCCTCTGATGACTCTAGCTGTGTCAAGTTGACACACAAAACCAGCCAATACAATTGACACTTGTCAACCAGACACACAAACACATTACTATTAAGTCACGACCCTTACATTCTTACTCACCCCTAAGGTCTCACATGAAAATCATAAATAACTTTAAAAGTCCTACAGTCTTTACAAATTCAAACACATTAAAATTTTGGTCTCTTTAAAATAGCCAGTCTCTTTTAAAAGTTCAAGTCTTTCATCTGTGGACTCCTTTAAAAATCAAAATTAAATACTCTCTTCAAGAGGGATGAACCAGGGCACCGTCCCAATCTGAACCAAGCAAAACCAAACTCCAATAGTATAAATAACTCAATGTTCAATTATCTGGGATTTACTCACAGTCTTCTAGATTCCTGCAAAGGGCTTGGGTCACTTCTCCGACTCTGCCCTCTGTAGCACACACAGCTTGTCTTCTAGCTCCAGCTGGCTCCACTCCACTGCTGCTACTGTTCTTCATGGTCATCCCATGTACTAGCATCTCCAAAATGCCGGGGTCTTCTGCTGCAAGTGGGCGCACTTTCGCCAATAGCCTCTCATAGGGTATCTTTATGGTGCCAAACCTCAACTTCCTTGCATGACCTCTTGAATCCTGGGCCTTCAACTACCAGTGAGACTGCACCTTCACCAATGGCCTTTCCTAGCCTCTCACAGCTCCATGCTTCAGCTGATCTCCATGACCCTCTTTGTGCCTTCAAAACCAGTACCACCTGGATGACTCTTACACTTCACCAAGTCTGGCTGCCAACACAAGGTACAACCCTGGCTGCCTCTGGAACATAGCTTCTCTGTGCTCTTAGGAAACACTTCCCAGAAGATTTCAACTCAGTGATGCTGGTCCCTTCTTAATCACCACTAATTTTTTAGCTCCAGCTGACCAACATTAAGTATCCCAGCAGAGCAAAATTTTACTTTAGTAGTTCTGGTCTCTTGTTAATCACAGCTGATTCTTCAGCCCCACAGGATCTTAATTCAAAACAGCAAACAGTCCTAGTAGAGTCTTTAATCTTCCCTTTGAAATTACAAAAGTCAGGTCTCCATCTTCTGCATTGCTCTTAATTAACATTCTTGTCTTCCAAGTTCCCCAGAACATCCCACAGAGCTCTTAACACTCCATGGCTCTTTTAGTCCAAAGTTCCAAAGTCCCTCCACAATCCTCCCTCAAACATGGTCGGGTTTGTCAAAGAACTACCCCACTATGCTGGTACCAATTTATGTCTTAGGGTTTCTATTGCTGTGATGAAACACTATGACCAAAAGACAAGTTTGGGAGGAAAGGGTTCATTTGGCTTACATTCAGCATTGTTATTCACCACTGAAGGAAGTCAGGACAGGAATTCAAACAGGTCAGGATCCCTGAGGCAGGAGCTAATGCAGAGGCCATGAAGGGGAAATGCTTAATGGCTTGTTTCCCCTGGCTCACTCATCCCACCTTTTTATAGAACCCAGGACCAGCAGCCTAGGAATTGTAACACCCACAATGGGCTGGGCCCTCCTTCATCAACAACTAAATGAGAAAATGCCTTATGGGTAGGTCTCATGGAGACATTTCCTCAAGTAAGGCTTCTTCCTTTGATGACTCTAGCTTGTGTCAAGTTGACACACAAAACCAGCCAGTACAGATAGAGACAAGGGGATGAAGAATTCAAGGTTATCCTCAGCTACATACAATGTGCACATCTCAAACAAACAAACAAACAACAACAAAAACAGACAGAAAGGATAGAAAAAGAAACAAAGCATGAACATAGAAAAACATTCTTGTTGGTTTATAGACTTTAATTTCTCCTCTACAACCAGGGTATTTTGAACTTTTTATTTCAATATCAATTCCCAAGGTGATAAATTATGGACAGCAAAAGGCAAGAGGTGCCAGAATTATTTTCTTTTAGGGAAATTTGAAGCCCATGCTTATCTGGGGTCAGAGAACAGACAGCCACTAGAACAAAGCCAAAAATGGTGGCTAGAAAATGGGAAGAGTAAGCCATAACAGAAGTTGGGCAGAGGTGGTGCATGCCTTTAATCCCAGCACTTGGGTGGCAGAGCTAGCAGGATCTCTGAGTTCAAGGCCACTTTAGAAACAGCTAAGCATGGTGACCCATGCCTTTAATCCCAGAAACCCAACCTTTAATCCCAGGGAGTGGGGGCAGAAAGAGAAAGGTATATAAGGTGTGAGGACCAGGAACTAAGTGAGTTAAGCATGTAGTTAGTTAAGCATTTTGGCTGGATAAGTGTTCAGGCTTTGGAGCAGCACAGTTCAGCTGAGATCCATTGGGATGAGGACTCAGAAGCTTCCAGCCTGAGGAAACAGGATCACCTGAGGAACTAGCAAGGTGAGGTAGCTGTGGCTTGTTCTGCTTCTCTGATCTTCCAGCATTCACCCCAATAATTGGCCTCAGGTTTGATTTCATTAATAAGACCTTTTAAGATTCCTGCTACACATGACAGGTAACAATAGAAAGCATTCTGAGAGAAAATCATTCATTCATTCACTCAGTGATGTATTGTTGGCCACCAGCTGTGTCCTATTCACTATGAAAGACCCTGAAGAGACAGCCATGATGTGACATGATGCATGGGTCCACAGCTATCAAAGACTGCTGGTGTTGGAAATGCTCTTGTCACATACTTGTAATGCCATCTATTTCAACAAGACGGTTGTGATCAGGGGACAGTGTCTCCATTCGGGATCTATATTGTGAATGCTCAGAATTTGGGGGTGCTACTGTCTACATAAAAATCACTAGCCACTTTGGCTAATTACACTTGAATTAAAACATATTAAAATTAAAGCTTAGAAAACCTTCAGGACTCTGTCACATTGTGTAGGAATCTGAGTGATCCCTAGCACTACTGTCTCAGGACAGACAAGAGAGACAAACACAGAGACTCCCTTGATGTCAGGCTCCCTTCCAACCTCAGTGGCAGCTATGCCACTTCAAATCCATGTCAGGCAAGGTGGAGAGCCATCTTTATTCTTGTGTGATAAGGCATTATCATCTCTTATTCATGTAAGGTTTACCTTGTAGTGTCACTTTGATGACTGAAATATTTGCTTGAGAGTTCTCCCAGTGGATCTCCTGGAGCAGGTGAAATGCAGCTGGCTACTGAGCTTTCCCACCACTAGTTGAATTTGTTTTGCAAAAATAAACAGTGAAATGAATCTTTGGAGACCACCTGAATCCAAAGAGGAATGTGAGCAGGGAAGGTGACTTAGAAGCTCACTGTGGAGGGCTTTCTGCAACTTGGTTTAGAAGGTAATAAGGATTTCAGAAATGAGATCTTTTAGTTCATTTGTTTTCAGCAGACAATTGCTATGATCTGGGTTTATTTGATCATTTTCCAAATATTAAGTTCCTACAATGTGCTTGTTCCTCCTCTAGGCCCTGAAAACTGGCACATGCACCAGAGAGACACACCCAGGCTCCCATGGAGTTGGCATTCTTTTAGCATAGTGATTCTCAACTGGGGATTTTGGAATTGTCAGGAGGCGTTGTTAATTTTCATAGCAGGTAGAGGGTAGAACATGCTTTTGGAATCTGGGAGTAGAGGCCAGGGATGTTGTAAACCATTCTGCAATATACAGAACAGCTCAAGAACAACTGGCAAGATGTCAGCTAGTGCTGCAGGCAGTGGGAAACCCTGACCTAGCCATAAGCTCAGGAATGGCACGGGCCTGTCTCCTTGCATATAAATCACAGATGGTGCCACAGCACCGAGTGCACAGGTTATAAATAGCAGATCAAATAAAGTAAGATTTTTGTGAGATAGCTTTGGAAATGATCCAAGGATACACCAATGTCAGATTTTAAGTATTACAGACAAAATTTGAAAATCTGTGATGTTTTTACTTCCAAGTAGCAGTTCAGGGTATCCAATGTTGAGATATCGACAATTAGGAAATCCAGGTGATTTCTGTGGGAAATGACTAATGAGGTACTAGGAATCAGGAAGGATCTATGACAAACAGCCATAGACTTTGAAATCTGCCACACAAAAGGGTTAGTGGCACTGATAGTTATCAGATACCAGCTATAAGCATGCACTCATCTTTGGGTGTATCGTTCCAACTACCCTGTGAAATGGAACCACAGAGATCCTAGCTTCACAGATGAAGGAGCAAAAGCAGAGAGGTTCATTAACCTGCCCAAAACCATCCAACATAGCAGAGGCCAGCTTTGAAAGATAGCAGTTTGGCTGCAGAACATGCACAGTGCCTACATTTCCTTTCAGGGTGCCACCATTCAGCATCCCCCACTGGTTCTGGAAGGTAGACTCAAACTACAAACAAATATAGAAACCTGATCTGAAATGGTTAATACAGAATCCTTCAAGCCAAAGCTTGAACTTGTTTGTTATCTAGACTCTGATGTTGCCCTGGATCCCACTTTCTGAACCATTCTACAAGCTATCACCTTCCACAGTCATAAGTATTCCTCCTGCCATTGCCATTTTTGGACATCCAAGACTAGTGACTCCTCATACAGAAAAGCTCCAGGGAGGAGATTCTAACCCTAGGAAGCAGCTTGGGCCTCAGTCTATGGGGAAAGGGAGGGTATAATACATGAAAGTGAAACTAGCCCAGCCTTAGAATGGGGAAAGGGAGAGAGGCTGCAGGAGGCGCGCACACCTAGATCTGTCTATTTAGGGTCAACTCTTGCTTCTACTCCCTGTATAATTTCCAATAGGCCATTTAATATGCCACTAGTTTCCTATTTTGGGAAGAGGTACATATTAATGCTTGCTTGTGGAGTTGATTAGAGGACCAGATGAGCCAAGGATGCATTTCTTCACACTTAAAAAGCACATCTACATATTACCATTGCTGGAATTGGAATGTGACTTATAATTGACAGATTACCATAGATTACTGCATGCTCTTTTTTCCTCAGTGGTGCATAAAATAAAAATGTAAATTATTGATTGCATCTTAGTCAATAATACAGTATGTCTTGAATATTATAAAAGCTTAAAACATCAGGAATTATTCCCTCTGTTTTGATTACCAGCTCTTAGCATATTATCAGGGTGTAGTGGGTAGTCATCCCAGCCTTGGCCTGGAAGTTCCAACCCCCACTGAGGCTCCGGTAATGGTCACGCCCACAAGGCGGGGCAGAGGGAGGAAGCTGAAGACCCAGGATCGAGAGGAAAGGCTTCTCTTGGTTCCGGGACCCTGGATGCTGGAGGTAGACTGAGCAGAGTTCTCCAGAGAACACCGCCAGACTGCGCCATACCTTTCCTGCAACCTATCCCTTCATTTGTAAGTTACCCCACAAAATAAACCTCCCTTTTAACTACGTGGAGTGGCCTTAATAATTTCACCAATATCAGGGCTTAGTAAATGTAAGTCAGAACAGATTTCTCTTGAGTTTGAGTCTAACCTGGAGGTACATATGAAGATTTGGATCCATGTGGAGAGGTCACACTATGGGCTCTCCTCCTACAGAATCACCTTGGTGAGAAGAAATGATGAAACGTTGGCTGTAATAGATCACCCTGGACAGCTCTCTGTGTTTCCAGGCAATGTTTGCAACCATATTCCTCCTCTGGTGCACCATTTACATCACAAAACCATCAATCCCTCCACCTGTGCCTCCCAGTCTCCCAGCAAGCCATGCAGATTGTGAACCTGGTGATGTGTATGTAATATTGCATGCTCAGGCTCTGTGGGACTGGTGATAAGCCCTTTACAATGCCATTCCTCAGCTTTAGTGTGACCACACAACAGTGTATCAGTTTGGCCTCACCATAGCACCTCTGAATCTTCTTGCTTATTTTTATTATCGTAATGACACTTTCTAATGTTTATTTTTCTAAATTTTGACTTATTTATTCAATATTTAGTGGACAGGAAGCTCATTTGGAATTTTTTGACAGCATTTACTTGTGCTAAAGAATTGACTTGGGAGAGGCAAAATGTCACATTTATCAATATAGCAAGTAATTGTGTCTAACCTAGTCTCCCATCCTTACTCCTAAGCATGTGACCTTCTTTCAATATAAGCCTATGCAAATACTTCCAATTCCCCAAGCTTCTGTAGAACAATAATAATAGATGATGATGATGATGTTCTGTGTAATGTAAGATAGTTAACAAGAAACTGCCTCCATACCATCCAATGAAAGAGAAGATTTAGAATAAAGCAAAAATAATCACAGATTTACTCAAAAGAGAGAGGGGGCACTTAGAAACTTCCAAATTAGTGATAGGTTACATGAAAGAAGCAGACAAAAAGACAAACAACTGCCAGGCATAGGGCACGTACTTTAATTCTAGCACTTGAGAGGATAGACAGGGGGATCTCTGTGAGGTCAAGGAGAGTCTGGGCTACATACTGAGTTCCAGTCATCCAGAGATATACAGTGAACCCTGGTCTAAACCAAAACAAAGAGATGTGACATCGAAGAAAGTCAGGGTAAACAGTCCTGGCTGCATGGTTGTCTGACAGGAGGAGGAAAGAGGTAAAATGTCATGTGAAGATATTAAAGTCACTAATAGAAATTATCAAGAATCTTAAGAAAACCAAGAAGCAGAATTCAATCCAGGACGGGTAGCCACAGCCACAAAAGGAAAGGAAGGAAAGTATTGTCTCTACAAATCAGGAATCGATGATGCTAATTCATCCTCTTCTATCCAATATCTTGCTCAAAATATTAGCTGTAGCAATATAATAAGAGAAAGAAATCAAAAGGACACAGATAGGAAATGAATTAAATTACCCCCATTTGCATGTTACATACTTTGTTTAAAAGACCCTAAAGACTCCACCAGAAAACTCTTAGATTGGATAAGCATTTTCGGCAGGATACAGAATCAGTATATAAAAACAGTAGCCTTTCTATAGCCCAATACAACCCCTTTGCTGACCCAAGAGTTGGCCCAATGGGTAAAGTGCTTGTTATGGCAGCCTGGGGACCTGATTTAGATTCTAGCACCCACAGAAAACTACATATGTCATTTTGTAACTGTAACCTCAAAGCTGAGTGTGTGGAGACCGGCAGATCCCAAGTTCTCACTACCTAGCCAGTCTAACAGAAACAACAAGCTTCAGGTCCCAGTGAGGGGCCATGTCCCAACAAGCTATGGTGGAGAGTGATAGATGCTTCCACAACTGCACATACATGTTCATACACCATGCATATATACTTTTTGACATAGGAATAAGAGGGAAAAGACCTATTCACAATACTTCAAAACAGCAAATGCCTAAGAAGAGGCCTAATGATGTCTAGGAAGAATAACTATACAATGAAAACATTGAAGAAATAAATTGAAGAACACAATAGGGTGTGGAAAATACTTCCTATACTGATAGACAGACTGGCATAATCAATACCCTGAAAGGGTTATATTACTGAAATTGATCTACAGTTTCAATGCAGTCCCCATCAATATTTGAATCACATTCTTCAGAGCACTAGAAAAAGCTCTTAAAATTCATATAAAAACAAAAGACCTCAAATATTCAAAGCAATTCCTAGGAATAAAAGGCAATGATAGAGGGGACATAATATGTGCCCTCAAATTGTACTGAAGATGCATAGTAACAAAGTTATCATGGTACTGACACAAAACAGATGTGCAACTAACCACACAGAACACAGTATCCAGAGATAATCCAGCTACAGTCACTGTTAAAAAACCAAAATACCAAAAGCATGAATCAAGAAAAAAATTCCTCTTCAACAAATATACTCAGAACACTGGGTATCCACATGTAAAGGATAAAACTGGATCCATGTCTTTCTTTCTTTCTTTCTTTCTTTCTTTCTTTCTTTCTTTCTTTCTTTCTTTCTTTCTTTTTTTGGAGTTTTGTTCTTAATATATTTAATTTGAAGTTTATGAATGTTAATTTTTCTTTTATTTTAATTTTATGATTAACTTAATTTTACATATCAGCCACGGATTCCCCTGTTCTCCCTCCTCCTGCCCCCTGCCTCCCCCCAAGCCACCCCCCACTCCCATCTCCCCCAGGGCAAGGACTCCCCTGGGGATTCAGCTCAGCCTGGTAGATTCAGTAGAGACAGGTCCAGTCCCCTCCTCCCTTCTCCCAGGCTGAGCAAAGTGTCCCAGCATAGGCCCCAGGCTCCAAAAAGCCAGCTCATGCACTAAGGACAGGTCCTGGCTCCATTGCCTGGGGGCCTCCCAAACAGTTCAAGCTAATCAACTGTCTCACTTATCTAGAGGGCCTGGTCCAGTTCCATAGGGGCTAATCAGCTATTGGTTCATAGTTCATGTGTTTCCACTAGTTTGGCTATTTGTCCCTGTGTTTTTTCCAATCATGGTCTCAACATCTCTCGCTCATATAATCCCTCCTCTCTCTCGCTGATTGGACTCCTGGAGCTCCACCTGGGGCCTGGCTATGGATCTCTGCATCTGCTTCCATCAGTCATTGGACGAGAGTTCTATCATGGCAGTTAGGGTGTTCGGCCATCCAATCACCAGAGTAGGTCAGTTTGGGCTTTCTCTCGACCATTGCCAGTAGTCTATTGTGGAGGTATCTTTGTGGATTTCTGGCTTGGGAATCAGGGTCATTGTAGTCTCATAGAAGGAGTTTGATAACATTCCTTCTGTTTCTATCATGTGGAATAATTTAAAGAGTATTGGTATTAACTCTTCTTTGAAGTTCTGGTAGAATTCTGAGCTGAAACCATTTGGTGCTGGGCTTCTTTTGGTTGTGGGACTTTATTGACTGATTCTATTTCCTTAGGGGTCATTGGACTATTTAAATAGTTCAACTGGGTCTTGATTTAACTTAGGTATGTGGTACTTATTCAGAAATTATCCATTTCTTTTAGATTTTCCAGTTTTGTGGAGTAGAGGTTTTTGAAGTATGACCTGATGATTTTCTCAGTGTTAGTTGCTATGTCTCCCTTTTCATTTCTGATTTTGCTAATTTGGATGCTCTCTCTCTCTCTACCTTTGGGTTAGTTTGGATAAGGGCTTGTCTATCTTTTTGATTATCTCAAAGAACCAACTCTTTGTTTCAATGATTCTTTGTATTGTTCTCTTTGTTTCTATTTCATTGATTTCAGCTCTCAATTTGATTATTTCCTGGAGTCTATTCCTCCTGAGTGACTTTGCTTCTTCTTGTTCTAGAGCTTTCAGATGTGCTGTTACGTCACTAGTGTGAGATTTCTCTAACTTCTTTATGTGGGCATTTAGTGCTATGAATTTCTCTCCTAGCACTGCTTTCATAGTGTCCCATAAGTTTGGGTATAGGGTATATTCATTTTAATTGATCTCTAGGAAGTTTTTAATTTCTTTCTTTATTTCTTCCTTAACCCATTGGTGATTCAGTGGAGCATTATTCAGTTTCCATGAGATTGTAGGCTTTCTGTAGTTTTTGTTGTTGTTGAAATCTAACTTTAAACTATGGTGGTCTGATAGAACACAGGAGGTTATTCTAATTGTTTTGTATCTGTTGAGATTTGCTTTGTGGCCAAATATGTGATCGGTTTTAGAGAAGGTTCCATGGGGTGCTGAGAAGAAGGTATATTCTTTTTTGTTAGGATGGAATGTTCTGTAGATATTGATTAAGTCCATTTAAGTCGTAATATCAGTTATGTCCTTTATTTCTCTGTTAAGTTTTGGTTTGGCAGGTCTGTCCAGTGGTGAGAGTGTGGTGTTTAAGTCCCCCACTATTAATATGTGGGTTTTTTATGTGATTTAAGCTTTAGTAATGTTTCTTTTACATATGTGGGTGCCCTTCTGTTTGGGGCATACATGTTCAGAATTGAAACTTCATCTTGGTGGATCTTTCCTGCGATGAGTATGTAATGCCCTTCTTGATCTCTTTTGATTGATTTTAGTTTGAAATCTATTTTGCTGGATATTAGGATGGCTACACCCACTTGCTTCTTAAAACCATTTGA
Source organism: Onychomys torridus (assembly GCF_903995425.1). Classification (NCBI taxonomy): domain Eukaryota; kingdom Metazoa; phylum Chordata; class Mammalia; order Rodentia; family Cricetidae; genus Onychomys; species Onychomys torridus. Next base: position 7,833,197 of record NC_050450.1, read on the forward strand.
TTGGAAAGTCTTTTCCCAGCCTTTTCTTCTTAGGTAATGTCTATCTTTGATTTTGAGTTTTGTTTCTTGTATGCAGCAGAAAGATGCTTCCTGCGTTCGTATCCATTCTGTTAGCCTGTGTCTTTTTATAGGTGAATTAAGTCCATTGATATTAAGTGATATTAATGACCAGCAATTATTAGTTCCTGTTATTTTTTTGGTGGTAGTGTGTGTGTACTTCTCTTCTTTTGGGGTTTACTACTGTGGTGTTAGCTATTGCCTGTAGTTTCCTGGGTGTATCTGACTTCCTTAGGTTGGAATTTTCCTTCTAGTGCTTTCTGTAGGGATGGGTTTATGGATAAGTATTGTTTAAATCTGGTTTTGTCTTGGAATGTCTTGTTCACTCTGTCTATGATGATTGAAAGTTTTTCTGGGTATATTAGTGTAGGCTGGCATCCATGGTTTCTTAGTGTCTGCATTACATCTGTCCAGGTCCTTCTGGCTTTCAAAGTCTCCAATGAGAAATTTCATGTTATTCTGATGGGTTTACCTTTATAAGTCACTTGGCCTTTTTCCTTTGCTGCTCTTAATAGTTTTTCTTTATTCTGTAGATTTAGTTGTTTAATTATTAGGTAGTGAGGAGACTTTGGGGGGGTGTCTATCTGTTTGGTGTTCTATAGGTTGTATCTTCATAGGTATTTCCTTCTTTAAGTTGGGAAAGTTTTCTTCTATGATCTTGTTGAATATATTTTCTGTGCCTTTTAGTTGGTTTTCCCTCTATCCCTACTATTCTTAGATTTGGTCTTTTCATGGTGTCCCAGATTTCTTGGACATTTTGTGTCATAATTTCTTTGGCATTGGTATTATCTTTGAATGATTAATCCAGTTTGTCTATTGTGTCCTCTACACCAGAGATCCTCTCTTCCATCTATTGTATTCTGTTGGTTATGCTTGCTTGCATCTGTGTTTCCTGTTCATTTACTCAGATTTTCTATTTCTAGCATTCCCTCTGTTTGTGTCTTCTTCATTGTTTCTATCTCTTTTTTCAGGTCTTGGACTATTTCCCTCACCTGTTTTATTGCTTTTTCATGGTTTTCTTTAAGGGATTTTTTGCTTTCTTCCAATTTTTTGTTTGTCCTTTCCTCTAGTTTTTTTTTTAAAGAGTTCTTCCCATTTTTTGTTTGACATTTTCTCATTTTCTTTATTGATTTCCTCCACTTTTTTTGTTTATCTTTTTCCCAATTTCATTTTTTATTTTTTTCTTGAAAGGCCTCTAGCATCCTCATGATGCTATTCTTAATGTTGCTTTCTTCTGATGCTTCTACCTTGTGATGGTCAGGTCTTGCTGTTGGAGGAGGGCTAGGTTCTGGTGATGCTGTATTGCTCTTTATGGTTGTTGTATGTACTTCTGCCATGATGTCTGCCTCTAATTGGTATAAGAAGTGCCTGTGTCTAAGCGAGTTGCTGTTGCTCCACTCTGTGTTTGTTGTGTCTGTGTCTCAGGGGACCCTTCTCTTACCTAATCTTAGCTCTTGGTCTTATTGGAGCAGGCAGCTTCTGTGTCTCAGTGAGCTGCTCTTGGATCAACCCAAGCTAGTTGATTCTGTGACTCACAGATTCATTCTTGGTCTTATCAGGTCTCCTTGTCTAGTCAGAGCTGACAGATTCAGCATTTCAGGAAGCCTCTCTTGGTGCAATAGAGGTGGCGGATTCTACTTCTCAGAAAGCCACTCTTGGTCTAATCAGGGTTGGCAGATTCCCTGTCTCCTGAGTTTGCTCTTGGTCCAATGATGGCTCCTTGTCCAATGAGAGCTCTCTCTTTCTCTGGGCCAGATGAGAGTTCTCTGGGTCATTGGGAGCTATCTGAGCTGGATGGGAGATCTCTGGGCCAGATGGGAGCTCTGGGCCAGATGGGAGCTGGGGGCTGGTCTCTAGGTCTCAGGAAGTGATGGGGATCACGGCAGATGGGTGTGGGGACAGGGTGTGTAGATTGCAGGTTCTGCTGGGGGCTCTTGGAGAAGGGGAACCTTCCTGCTGGAGCCCTGCCCACTGGCCGGCAACTGGGGCTGAGTTGGGTGGGTCTTCCCCAGGAACAGGGGGCCCAGGGATGGGACCTAGGAGCAGGCCTCCCTGGGTATGAACCCAGTCTTTCACTTCTGGTCCGGATGTGAGCTCTGGGTCAGATAGATCCATGTTTTTCACTTGGCACTAAAGTCCATTAAAAACAAAATAAATGTCTAACTACAAAACCTGAAACTGTTGCAGACTATTCCTTTGCACTGTGTGAAGATGTGTCTCTGTGACTGGTTTAATAAAAAGCTGAATGGCCAATAGCTAGGCAGGGAGAGTTTAGGCGGGACTTCTGAAGACAAAGGGGTCTCAGGGAAGAAGAAAGGCGGAGTTGCCAACCATATGTGCAGGAAGCAGGACATTCAGGAGGAGAGGTAAGATCCACAAGCCACATGACAGCATGTAGATTAATAAAAAATGGGTTAATTTAAGTTATAAAAACTAGTTAGGAACAAGTCTAAGCTAAGGCTGAGTCTTCATAATTAATAATAAGTCTGTGTCATAATTTGGGGGCTGGTAACCCAAAAAAAGCCCATTATATGAAACACTGAAATTGCTAAAGGAAAACAAAGTCAAATTACTTGAAGATATAGACAATGGGAAGATCATTCTGAAAGGACTCAAATGGTACAGTAAATAATCCTAAGAATTGACAAATGCTGTTTCTTGAAATTCAAGTTTCTACACAGCAAAATAATTAACCATCAGAGTAAACAGATACATTGAAGAATGGAAAAAATCTCTGTCAGCTATACAGCCAATAAGGAATCAATATCTATACTCTAAAAAAAAATCACATTTTAACCATTGAAAAATCTAAATCTATGGGCTAATGGATTGAATAGATTTCTGTCAAAGGGAATTTGAAAACATGTTCAACACCCTTAGCTATCAGAAAACTTGAATGGTTAAAGAAAGAAAATGTATATACACACATGGAATTTTATTTAGCTGAAAAATGGAACTATGACATTTTCAGTAAAAATGGATGGAAATGCAAAATATAATGAGTGAAGTAAGCCAGACTCAGAAAGACAAATACATTTATTCTATCATGTGTAGAATATAGGGATGTGTGTGTGTGTGTGTGTGTGTGTGTGAGTGAGAGAGAGAGAGAGAGAGAGAGAGAGAGAGAGAGAGAGAGAGAGATGAAAGTAGACATAGGACACTGGGAAGGGAGAAGAGGCTCATAAAGTGGTGAAGGGAACAAGGGAGAGTAATAAAATACACTTGACAACAGAGGAGAGTGTGTTTTGGAAGAGGATGAGGATCAGCTGGCATGAGAAGCAGAATGGAGGGTAGTGGGGGATAAAAAAAGCAAAGAACGTGTAATGAGACATAGCTATGAAATGAAAATGTCACAATTAAACCTGTTGCTTCAGATGACGACTAAAAAAATAGCCTAGTATATTACATCCTAGACACTGGTCAATGAAGTGTGCATCCAAAAATTTAATTCTGGGTTAAAGGTATCATGCCAAGGCAGTGGCAGATATATCTATCTCTGTATGTTTGAGGCCAGCCTAGCAAGTTCTAGGTCAGTCAAGCCATATATAAGGTGCACATCCTTTGAACCTTCCAACCTTTCATAAGAGAAGGAGTGCTTCTAGAGTTTACCTAGTTTGCCCAATTACAGCTGGACCATGGCACACTGTGTTTCCATGACCATGTTCTTACTGTAATTCCAGATAGCAGCCCAAATTAGATCAAAAGTGTTCACTAAATGGAAGAACTATGGCAGGATTGACTGGGACAGTATATGTGATGCATTTAGCCCAGTTCTGTGGTATGGAGAAACAAAAATAAAAGCTACTATTGCAAATTCCATAGAAAAAGCATGTACCTTGTGTTGTCACACCATGTCTTCAACATAGAATCTCTTGCTTTCACAGTGACCCTAGGAAGCAAGGCATTACATTATTCCCCTTTAACAATGGAAGCTTACTGGTGTGGGGTAGTTTCTTCTAAGTATGTTTGTAGGTCCTGTACTAGAAGGGGTTTGTTTCAGGCCATACCAAAAATAAAATGAGTGGTAGGTGTCTTTAATTCCAAGAGCCGTTTTTCCCCAATACAACCTGTGGCTGCGACTTGTTCTCTTCAACATGGGTGTACCATATGCGATTTCAAGGTGACCAGGAAGGTTTGGGATTTGGGTCATATAGGTCAAAATGCCAAGAATAAGGAGTTTTGTAAGGAAGACTCACATTTTTGTAATGCCCCAAACAACATGATTAACTGCAGGCACCACGCTGGATAGCAGATCTCTAGGATCCGATCATCTTTGGGAGCTGGAACTTCATGCAAAGCAATGAGCTCGTTGATTTCCTCCCACTGTGTTCCTAGTAACTGCCATTTTATTCTATGCTTTTCAATTTTTAATTTTACTTTTTATCTATGTGTATGTCTCTGTATGCATGCCACATGTGTGTAGGTGTCCACAGAGACCAGACAAGGACATGCAATACTCTGGAGCCAGAGTTACAGGAGGCTGTGATCTATCAGATGTGGGTGCTGAGTCCCCTTCTGAGCAGCTGATGACCTTAAGTGCTGAGCCATCTCCCCAGTTCCTTAATTGATGCTTTTATGAGTCTTACTGTTTTTGAATTCATGTAAATATTCTTACTACAAAAGGAAAAAAGAAAGGAGAGTGACAGAGAGGAGAGAGGGAAGGGAAACTTTTGGACATGTTGATGGCTTCATGGGCATGTGCATGAATCCATGTTCATCAAAGTGTGTAGATTTAAAGAGGAGGGTTCTATATGTCACTTTTCCTTCAATGAAGCTGTTAATAGTAAAGTAAAGAGAATAAGGGATTTCCCTCAGTGTGTAGAGAACTGCCCTAGAATGAACCGTAAGCTTCCAGAGGGGAGGTGGAACCTAGAAATCCATGGAAGCCATGTGAGACTCCTCAGCATGGCCCCTGCCTCCTAGCCAAGCCTTCCCTTTCCATGGTACCCACCACAGAGGTTTCCACACAAAGCTTCATGTATAGTTTATCTTGGCACAGTAAAAGCTGTGCATGTTTGGTACAGAAAATTAGGAAAATACTGAAATAAAGAAAGTTGTGACAAAAATAAAATGATCTGTCTCCCACCACCCGGAGAGCTGTAGATAATTTGGCACGCTTCCTTCCAGCCTTTTCCTCACACAGTCTCATGTTTGTTTTCCCTTCCATCTTCATACACTTGTGAATGCTTTGTATACACAATTTGCTCCCAGACTTCCCACTTCAATTAGAAGTATTTCCCTGTTACTGCAGACTGTTCATAAACATTGCTTCCTTTCCAATGATGAAATGCAGTATCCCCTGACCCCTCCCACCATCAGCCTTTTATACCCTTGCAGGAATCACTTTTAACCACTTACATTTGAGGTTTCCCCAACAGTTCCCTCAGTTATATGGGTGTATTAGTTTCTTGCTGCGGTGATAAAAGCCTATGACCAAAAGTGATTTCCAGAATAAAGATTTTATTTTGGCTTCCAGCTCCACAGAGAGCCCAGTATGACAAGGAAGGCACAGCACAGGCAACCAGAGAGGAGCAGGTGGAAAGGCCAGGCCAGGGAAAGGCCTCCATCTTAGTACTTAATGACAGTTTACCCTAGACTCCAAAGTCCAGAAAGATAAGTTCCCAGAAAACAACCCAACTTAGTGATGCCATCCAGAAATGAACAGCCATGACCGTCTACTTGTTATAGGACTTGTTGATTTTTTTGGGTTTTGTAACTTAGTTTCCCAGATATCCAAACATTGTTTTGAGTTGCCTTATCCACTTACCTTGGCAAAACAGACCAGTTTTTGCTTATTTGTATAGATGTTGAAGGTCTTCATATGGTTTCTCCCTGCATTGCCCCCCAAAAAATAACTTCCCCATACCCCTCCTTCAGGACATGCTGAGATTTGCCATTAAGGCTGTCATCCTGTCCTGCCAGCAGCTTGTCAATCAATCTTTTAACTGTGATTAGATTGAGTATATTGTCTTTTTCCCAGGGGTCACAAAATCCATAAAACAGGCAGCTGGGAGAGTGGTAGAGCTAACGGGAAGTGACATGAAGCAATAAAATATTAAAGCCAAACCCAGTGAACTTCCTCCAGCAAGGCTATCCTCCTACAAATTCCACTCACCAAGCAGCACCACAAACTGGGGACCCAGTGTTCAAATATATGAGACTGTGGGGGAGATTTCTCACTCAGACTACCACAATGAGCTTTCTAGACTCCTCTACTAGGGATTGTTTGTTGATTTTCTGCTCTCGTGGATGGGGACCTCACCTCTTTCACATGAAACAGTTCCTTCAGTCTCTTCCCCCAATAGTTAGCCCTTCATTTTAATTTCACTTCCTATTGCAATTATCATTTTGAAATCATTCCCAAGCCTCACTTTTACATTCCTGTTAACTGCTTGTCCTATAAAATTTTAAAAGATCTCTTCTTACTGTTCTTTTTAACCTATTTCAATTTCAAGTCATAGTTGTTTTTCCAATTAATCAGCTGATAATGTTTACAGTCTTAATCTAAGATTTGAAAATTATTTTCAAAATTTACATTATTGTGAAAAGGTATCTGTTAATGACTGTACCACAACTTACCTTGATGTTATAAATGTTTAGGTTCGATTGTAAGGCAGTTCTTTAATTATTTGCTATTCTGAATTATGCTATAATAAGTGATCTGAGTTTCTGTGCCTGCTTCTGTTTCTATTTTGTTGAATGGCAGACAAGCTTCTTACTCCACTGTGTACTCTCTATTAATAGTTGTTGAATTAATGCACCAAGTCTGAACAGTGTTAAGGCCTTTGATGGTTTTGATGCCCCAGCAAATCTTCTAAATCTTGGATATCTGTGAAGTGCATCACCACATAGTAAGAATCATTCTTATATCAGCCTTATTTGAAAAAAAAAAGAAGAAGAAGAAGATATCTGAGTTTGAGGCCAGCTTAATCTACAGAGTAAGTTTCAGGACAGCCAGAGCTATCCAGAGACACCCTGTCTCAATAAACAAATGAACAGAAAAATGCTCACTGCCTGAATTTTTAATGGAAAGATTGGTAGAATTCTTGTCTACTAGATCTTGAAGAACATGCCTAAGGTTATTATCACAGTTTTAGGCAGAGTGAATCACCTGGAGTGTGCTTTGCCTCTCTTCCTGGGCCTTCTTCTTCAAAGCCCTTGGGTATGCACTTGTCTCAAGAGAACAGTGAGGTGTGTAATTCAAGATCTAACTATCGGGTTTGCACATTCTAGCTCATTTAGTTTTCCTAGCAATCTTGTGAAGTAGTGGCTGTTTCTGTCAAGTCTGCTGTTTACAGAGGAAAGAATTTGCACAAAATCACAGCTGGCATTGGGCATCAGAATAAAATCAATCAAACCTGGCAGTGGGCATCAGAATAAAATCACACCTGGTAATGGGCATCAGAATAAAATCACACCTGGTGGTGGGCATCAGAATAAAATCAATCAAACATGGCAGTGGACATCAGAATAAACTCAATCACACCTGGTGGTGGGCAGCAGAATAAAATCACACTTGGTGGTGGGCAGCAGAATAAACTCAATCAAACCTGGTGGTGGGCATCAGACTAAAATCATACCTGGCAGTGGGCATCAGAATAAAACCACAGCTGGTGGTGGGCTTCAGAATAAAGTCACACACACACACACACACACACACCACCACCAACAACAACAACAACAACAACAATAACAACAACAACAAAAACAACAACAACAAACCCAGGCAAACCTTCTCTTCTCTCTGTTCCCCCAGATCAATTCCCCAGACTCATCCCAGGCTCTGTAACAGAATACCTGAGGCAGTTTTCCCTGTCCCCCTTCCATCTCCTGTGAACCTCACATATCTTCCCCTTCTAAGCCTCCTCTCCCCAGTTGTTGCTTTGCTCAGACTCCTATCCCAGCAGGCAACCCCTGCTAACCCAAGGGCAGTTCCTCCCAAGGCATCAAGGAGTCTGAAAGTGAGCCCACACCTCTCCTACTGCTCCTGAGATCCAGTTCCCTCAGTCTCATTCACAGCTCTGGCAGGAAACCCACTGTAGGCTTCCTTCCCTCTCTGACCCATCCCCAAAGTAGCACAAACATTTTCTCCCCCAACCCACTGCATTATCCCTGGCTCCAACACCAGCAGACATTCACTGGGAACACACTAGCCAAGAATTACAGGGAAACAAGTAAGCTAACTGAAAAATCCTCCCACTCTCTGCTCCCCTCCAATCCTCCAGTCTGGTCTCTAGCACTGCAACAGAACATCAGTTTCAGACTTCCTTCCCTCCTGACCACATCTATGGATCCCACAGACCTTCCTCTCCTAACTTCCCTCCCCCAATTTCGTCACTGTATCCCAGCCCCCAACTCCAGCAGGCACCCCCTGCTAACCCACCGGCCATGCCTGCCAGAAAATCAGGCAGGCTGCCTACAGACCTTCCTTCTCTTCTCTCTCTGTTCTCCCAATCCAATCCCTCAATCTTATCTCTGGCTCTGGAGCAGAACACCTATGGCAGCTCTCCCTGCCTCCACTCACCCACTCCATCTCTGTGGACCCAGAAATTGGTACTGAGACCTATATTCACTCCAAACCCAGATGCCTAGACACCAGTGTAAAAACACAATCAGTAGCAGCTGGGGCAATATATCTTCACCAGAGCCCAGCTATCTGACCATAGCAGGTCCTGAATATTCAAACACAACTGAAGAATAAGAAAAAGACCTTAAAATCAACTATATGAAAATTACACAGGACCTTAAAGAGAACATGAATAAATCACTTAGAGAAATCCAAGAAAACAAAGACAAACAGTTGAAGAGAATGAATAAAACTGTTCAAGACATAAAGTTGGGATATAATCAATAAAGAAAATACAAACTGAGAGGATTCTGGAAATGAAAAATGAAGGAATTGAAACAGAAACTACAGAGGCAAACTCCAGCAAGAGAATACAAGAGAGGAAAGAGAGAACCTGAGGCAATGAAGACATGATAGAAGAAATACATATGTCAGCCAAATAAAATGTTAAATCCCCAAAACTCCTGACATAAAGCATCCAGGAAATGTGGGACACTATGAAAAGACCAAACCTAAGAATTGCAGAAAGAGAAGAAGGAGAAAAATCCCAGCTCAAAGACCCAGGTAATATTTTCAACAAAATCATAGAAGAAAAATTTTCTAACCTAAAGAAGGAAATGTTTATCAAGGTACAAAAAGCATACAGTTTACCAAATAGACTGGGCCAGAAACAAAGTCCCCTTGCCACATAATAATCAAAACACTAGACATAAAGGACAAAGAAAAAGTATTAAAAGTTGCAAGAGAGAAAGACCAAGTAACAGATAAAGGCAGACCTATTAGAGTTACACCTGACTTCTCAATGGAGACTCTAAAAGCAAGAAGGGCCTGGACAGTTGAGCTGCAGACTCTAAGAGATCACAGATGCCAGCCCAGACTACTATACATTATAAAACTTTCAACCACGATAAATGGAGAAAATAAGATGTTCCATGATAAAGTCAAATTTAAACAATATCTATCTATAAATACAGCACTACAAAAGATGCTAGAAGATGTAAGTAACCTTAAGAAGCTAACTACACCTATGAAAACACAGGAAACACATAATCTCACACCAGGAAAATCAAAAGAAGGGAAACACACACCACCACCACCACCACCCACCACCACCACCACCACCACCACCACCACCACCACCACCCCACCTTCATGAATATCAACAAAATAACAGGAATCAATAATCATTGGTCATTGATATCTCTCAATATCAAAGGTCTCAATTCACCAATAAAAAGACAATGACCAACATAGTGGGTATGAAAACTGGATCCATCCTGCTGCTGCATCTGAGAAACACTTTAGCATCAAGAATAGATATTACCTCAGGATAAAGGGTTGAAAAAATATACTCTAAGCAAATGAACTTAAGAAGCAAGCTGGTATAGCCACTTTAATATCTAATAAAATAGACTTCAAGCCAAAATGAATCAGGATAGGAAAAAATACTACATACTCATCAAAGGAAAAATCCACCAAGATAACATTCAATTCCTAACATCTATGCACCAAACTCAGGGGCATCCACATTTGTAAAAGAAACACCACTACAGCTTAAGTCACACAATGACCCTCACATACTGATAGTGGCAGATTTTAATACCACACTCTCACCAATGAACAGGTCATCCAGACAAAAACTAAAGAGCTAACAGATAATATAAATTGAATAGACTTAATAGATATTTACAGAACATTTAACTCAAACAGAAAAGAATATACCTTCTTCTCTGTGCCTCATGGAACTTCCACCAAAATTGACCATATACTCAGACACAAAGCAGTCTCAACAGATAAAAGAAAATTGAAATGGCTACCTGCATCCTATCAGATCATCACAGATTAAGGCTAGATATCAACAATGACAAAAACAACAGAAAGCTTACAGACGCATGGAAACTGAATGATGCTCTAATGAGTGGGTCAATACAGAAATAAAGAAAAGGAATCCTTAAAGCCTTCCCAACAATTCCAGATTGCACACACATGCCCCCACCTCCTCAGTCCTCCACCTCAGGCTCCATATCCTGGTCTACGACTGTGGAAGAAAACTGCTTTACCAGAGGCCAGGCCAGATCTAGGGACCTCCAGGTCTACAACTTCAGAAGAATTCGGCTTTATTGGAGCATTGGCCAGATCTAGGGACCACAGTGCCAACAGGGGAACTAGAGGCCAGGCTGGTCCTAGGGATCCCCCTCCCCCAGAGGCCAGATCAGATCTAGGGGCCCTAGTCTGTACCCACTCCCCTGGGCTCCATATCCTGGTCTACAACTTTGGAAGAGAACTTTGGCCTTATACAGAGGCCAGTGTAGATCTAAAGATCCACAGCTCAAAAAAAACCCAGAAAAGACACCCTACTGAACCTGAAGACATGCTAGTCACCAGAAACCTTGGCCATTTAGGCCAGAAGACCAGAGAGAAAAGAGAAACCAAGGAACAAAACACTCATCCAACAAAGACAAAACACAGGAATCAACACCTAGACCTAAAATCATGCCAAATCCTAAGATCTAAATGCCAGTGTAATAATAGAAAAGGCAGTATGCAACAGCAAGTCCTGAACAATCCAACACAACTGAAATACAAGAAAATGACATTAAAATTGCTTTATGAAGATGACAGAGGTTCTTAAAGAGGTTATGAATAAATCCCTTAAAGAAATTGAAGAAAAGACAAACAAGAAAATTGGAAGAAATCAATAAATTCCTAAAAGAAAACCAAGAAAAAAATAGATAAAGAAAACTGTTCAAGACTTGAAAATGAAAATAGAAGCAATAAAAAAAAACACAAAAGAAGGGAATCCCAGAAATGGAAAATCTGGACAAGTGAACAGGAACTACAGATATGAGCATCACCAACAGAATACAAGAGATGAAAAAGAGAGTCTCAGGCATTTGAAGACAAGATATGAATCTGAAAACAGATTCATCAGTCTAAGAAAATGTTAAATCTAAAAATTCATAACACAAAACAGCTAGAAAATCTGGGACACTGAAAAAAATCAAACATGAGAATAATAGGAATAGAAGAAGAAGAAAACCATCTAAAAAAAAAAAAACCCAGAGAATGTATTTACTAAAATAATAGAAGAAATTTTTCCTGACATAAATAAAGACATGCCTATAAAGGTAAAAGAAGCTTACAGAAAACCAAATAAATTGGATCCAAAAAGAAAATCCCCTCAGCACATAATAATCAAATCACTAAACATGCAGAATAAGGAAAGAATATTAAAAGCAGTAAGGGAAAAAGACCAAGTAATATGTAAAGGCAGACCTACTAGAATCACATCTGACCTCTCAACAGAGACTCTAAAAGCCAGAAGGGCCTGGATTGATGTCTTGTAGACTCCAAGAGACCATGAATGTCAGCCCAGACTACTATATCCAGAAAACTTTTCAATCACTATAGGTCGAGAAAACAAGATATTTCATGACAAAGTCAAATTCAAACAATATCTATCCAAAAACCCAACCTACAGAAAGGTACTAGAAGGAGAACTTTAACCCCAGGAAGTTAACTACACTCACAAAAACATGGGTAATAGATAATCTCACACCAGTAAAACTCAAAAAAGGCGCTCTCCCTCTCCCTCTCTCTCTCTCTCTCTCTCTCTCTCTCTCTCTCTCTCTCTCACACACACACACACACACACACACACACACACACACACACACACAACAACAACAAAAACAACAAAATAACAGGAACTAACAATCATTGGTCATTAATACCTTTCAATATCAGTGGACTCAATTTGCCAATAAAAAGACACAGGCTAATGGATTGAATATAAAAACAGTATCCAAAATTCTGCTGCATGTAAGAAACACACCTTAAAATAACAAATAGAGGACTAGAGAAATGGCTTAGAGGTTAAGAGCACTGGCAGCTCTGTCAGGGGTCCTGAGTTCAATTCCCAGCAACCACATGGTGACTCACAACCATCTATGATAAAATATGATTCCCTCTTTTGGGGTGTAGGAATATATGCAGACAGAACATTATATACATAATAAATAAATAAATCTTAAAAGAAAAATAAAAGATAGATATTATCTCAGAGTAAATGGTTGGAAAAAGGTTTTCTGATCAAATGGACCTAAGAAGCAAGCTGGTGTAGCTATCTAATATATCTAACACAAAAAACTTCTAACTAAAATTAATCAAAAGAGATGGAGAGAAGGACATTTCATATTTCATATCAAAGGAAAAATCCACCAAGATGATGTCTCAGTTCTGAACAACTATGCTCCAAATACAAGGATACTCACATTTGTGAAAGAACTATTACTAAAGCTTAAATCACACATAGAATTCTACACAATAGTAGTGGGAAACTTTAAACACTCCGCCCCCAAACTCTCACCAATGGACCAGTCATCCAGACAGAAACTAAACAGAGAAATAATAGAACAGATGTTATGACTCAAATGAACCTAACAGACATTTACAGAACATTTCACCCAAACACAAAAGAATATATCTTCTTCTCAGCACCACACGGAATCTTCTCCAAAACTGACCGTATACTCAGCCACAAAGCAAGTCACAACAGATAAAAAAAAAAAAAAAAAAAAAGTTCAAATAACGCCCCTGTATCTTATCAGACCACCATGAATTAAAGCTGGATTTCAACAACAGAAACAGAAACATCAACAGAAAGCCTACAAATTCATGGAAACTGGACAACTCTCTACTGAGTTATCACTGAGTAAAGGAAGAAAGAAAGAAAGAAGTTAATGGCTTCCTAGAATTCAATAAAAGTGAATGCACAACATACCCAAACTTACAGAACACTATGAAAGCAGTGCTAAGAGTAGAATTGATAGCACTAGGTGCCTTCATGAAGAATTTGGAGAGAGCTCATACTAGCAACCTGACAGCATACCTTAAACTCTAGAACAAAGCAATTCCACTAAAAGCAGGAATAAGACAAAGGTGCTACTCTTTCCATATCTAATCAATCAGTACTTGAAGCTACAACAATAAGACAAGTGAAACGAATCTAAAGGATACACACTGGAAAGAAGTTAGAATATCCTTATTTTGCAGATAATATGATAGTATACATAAGAACCCTAAAAATTCCACCAGGAAACTCTTACAGCTGATAAACAATTTTAGCAATGTAACTGGATACAAGATCATCTAAAAAAAAAATCTTTAGCCCTCCTATATACTATGACAAATGGACTGAGAAAGAAATTAAGGAAATAACACTTTTCACAATAGCCACAAATAATATAAAATATATTGGAGTAATCCTAACCAAGCAATGAAAGACTTGTATGATAAAAACTTCAAATTTTTGAAGAAACAAATTGAAGGAATCAGAAGATGGAAAAATCTCCCATGCTCATATCTGGGTCTGATTAACATAGTAAAAATAGCACTCTTCCTAAAAGCAATCTACAGATTTAATGCAATCCCCATAAAAATTCCAACACAACTCTTTACAGATCTTGAAAGAGCAATTTTCAGTTTCATATGGAAGAAATAGAAAACTTGGGATAGCTAAAACAACCATGAACAATAAAAGAACTGTAGGAGGTCTCACCATTTCTGATTTCAAGTAATACTACAGAGCTATAGTATTAAACATGAAAAACCACAAGTATTGGCAAAAAAAAAAACCCCAAAAACCAGACATGTTGACCAATGGAATACCATCAAAGACCCATACATAAATACACACACATATAGACATCTAGTTTTGTTTTGTTTTGTTTTGTTTTTAAGAAGCCAGAAATGTATACTGGAAAAAAGAAAGCATCTTCAACAAATGGTTCTAGTCTAACTGGATGACTGCATGTAAAGGAATTCAAATAGGTCCATATTCACCACTTTAGGAGAAGCACAGCCAGCTAGCCTGGTAAAACTGCAGCTGCCCTGTTCTGGGTAGTGTACATAAACATGAGTGCTAGCTGTTTCCTGCTGAGCCAACTTGGAGTTGGCTGCTACACCTGGTGATTGGTAACACATGACCATCAGAATGTTGTGGGCCAATGAGTAAAAGACAACACAGCTAAGAGAGTCTCTGGCGACCAATGGGAAATCGGGAGGGGGTGTGTAGGTTTGCCCCATATCTGCAATAAATGAGTCTGCTGCTTGCTTCTCACCTGTCTCCTGGTGTCTGTGTGTTGATGCTGTGCCTTTTCTCCCCCTCCCCTAAGGGGTGTCCAGATAGGGCAACCCATAACACATCACCCTATATAAAATTCAAGTCCATGTGGATCAAAGACTTCAACATAAAACCAGACCCACTGAACCTGATAGAAGAGAAAATAGGAAATAACCTTGACCATATTGACACAGGAGACAACTTCCTGAATGGAACATTGATAGTGCAGGTACTAAGACTAACAATAAATGGGACCTCATGAAACTGAAAAGCTTCTTTTAATTCATAGGACAAAATGGCAGTCTACAGAATGGGAATTTTCTTTTAACCAAATTCACATCTGATAGAGGATTAATATACAAAATATATAAGGAACTCAAGAAATTGAATATCAAAAACCAAATTAATAACCCAATTAAAAATGTGGTACATATCTAAAAAGAGAATTCTCAATAAAGGAAAATAAAATGGCTGAGAAACACTTAAAGAAATGTTCAACATTCTTAGCTATCAGGGAGATGCAAACCAAAACTACTTGAGATTCCATCTTACACCTGTCAGAATGGCTAAGATCAATAACACAAATGACAGCTCATCTGGAGAGGTTGTGGAGCAACGGTCACACTCCTCCATTGCTGATGGAGACACACTATTACAGCCACTATGGAAATCAATATGACAGTTCCTCAGAAAGCTGGGAATCAATATACCTCAAGATCCAGCTATACCACTCTTGAGCATATAACCAAAGGATGCTTCAACCTACCACAAGAACACTTGCTCAACCATGTTCATTACAACTTCATTCACAATAACCAGAACCTGGAAAAAAACTTAAATGTCCCTCAACCAAAGAATGAATAAAGAAACTGTGGTATATTTACACAAAGGAGTGTTACTCAGCTATTAAAAAAAAAATGATGTCATGAAATTTGCAGGCAAATGGATGGAACAAAAACAATCATTCTGAATAAGGTAGCCGAAACCCAGAAAGATAAATACTGTATGTATTTGCTTATATATGGCTATCAGCCATTAAATAAATGATAAAAACTACAATCTGTAGATCCAGAGAGGAGGAATCTAGGGGGATACATGGATCTCCCTGGGATAAGGAAATAGAATGATTTTATGGGCAGACTGGGTCAGTTGAGGACAGGACCAAGTGGAATCAGATGGAGTGGAGTTTGGGGAGGAGGGAGAGAGTGCAGGCAGAGACAGCTAGAATTGGGGGTATTTGGAGGATTAGTGTGGAAACCTAGTGCAGTGCAAAGTTCCAGAATCTAAGAAGTTGATCCTGATGAAGACTCCTAGTAAGAGTGGATACTGAGTCTCAGCTGGCCACCTCTTGTCACCAGGCGAGGATTACAGTGGTGGGACTGGTTTACATTCAATTGAGTTGTTGGCCAAGAGGGCTCCATGGAAATCCCCCCAAAAACCAGGCTGTTGCTAAGACAAAGGGTTTCTCTCCACAAACTCACAGCATTGACAACGTGGCCCCATTACTGAAGACAACACCCACACAACTCATAGAACATGGAGAAGTTGAGGTAGTTCTTACATGGAGCCTTCACCCTTACATTCTAATCTCTTTGGTGCAGAAGGTACTCTGCAAATTGTTGAAAGAGAAATGTGAACACTAACCCAGTCACAAAACCTTTAACCTACAGTCTGTCCTGCCTGAAAAATGTGCTAGGGCAATGGTGGCACAGAACTTGTTTGAGTAGCCGACCAATATTAGATTTGACTTAAGTTCTACTCCACAAGTAGAAATCCATGCCCAACACTACTTGGGTGACCAAGAACCAGAGGCTAGATAGGCCAGAGACCTAGGGTAAAACGAAACACTGCTGGTATATTTAAAAATGGTATCATAGAATGACTCCTAATGACATTCTGCTATACTCACAGATCAGTGCCTTATCCAATCATCATCAGAGGGGCTTCCTCTCGCAGCAGATGGGAACAGATGCAGAGACTCACAGCCAGACATTACATGGAGACAGAGTCTAAATGGGAGGTCTCCATCAAACCCCTCCCCTCAGGGCTCAGGGGACCCCATGGAATAACAGGCAGAAAGATTGTAAGAGCCAGAGGGGATGGAGGACACCAGGAGAGCAAGGTGCATATGATCTCACAGAGACTGAAGCAGCAAGTACAGGGCCTGCATGGGTCTGCACCAGGTCCATTATGGATATATACATACATATGTATACTATTAGCTTAGTATTTTTATGGGACTCTTGTCTGTGAGAACAAGTGGTTCTCTGACCATTGTGCCTGCTTTTAGGACTCTTCTCCTCCTATTGAGTTGCTGTCCCCAACTTTGATATGATTATTTTTGCTTCATCTTATTATCAGAATTCTGTGATGAGGGAAAATTTTGTGATGTAGAGGGAAAGTACTTATAAGAACATGTTCTCCTCTCACTTAAAAGGTGTATGAACACTAGTGTTCTGGAGTGGGCATCTTGCATCTCTCTGCTCATATCTTCCTTCTTTGTCTACTTCCCTGTCACTGTCGTTTATCAGCTCTGTTGAGTTAGCATGACTCAAAGTAGTTCATGGAACTTGGACCACTTCCTACCCCACCCAGGGACCAAGTGGTAAAGAAGACATGTATTTATGGAAGTTCTATAAGGTTGCCAGATAAAATAGAGGATTCTCACTTAAATTTAATTTGTTGATAAACAATGGATATTTTAAGATAAGTAGACTCAAAAATTTTAAAGGACACTTACAAAAAAACATTTGGAGGTTTATTTGAAATTCAAATTTATCTGAGTGTTATATTCACATGTAAAGCATAATACATATTATGGTATGTGGAGATTCATATTTTCTATATATTATATATTAGGTATGGTATCTCTATTAATACCTTTGCTCTGGGAAAGGTTGCATGACTGTTTTATTCTGTACATACATACATAAATGCATCCATTTATATGTTGATCTTAGGACCCTCAGTGTTACATATACTCTTAGTCTGAGAGCTCTATGAATACCTTTGGTATGGAGGAAGACAACATAGGAAAAAATATCAAGCCAACACACAGACAGTAACAGAGACAAGAGAGAAGAAATTCCTTCTGGGACTTGACTCATTCCTTTTTGTATCTCCAACTTGACTTACATATGAATACTCACCACCTGTAACTCAAAATCATCTTGAGAAAACTCACACAAATGTTGGATACTAAAATACAAAAGCAAAGATAATACTTATAATCTATGGAAAATTTCAGACAAATTTTCAGTCCCTGTTAGATCTCTTCAAGGTTGGCTAGATTCTATGATATGTAAGTCTACAAAATTACTTTTCTTTCAGATATCATTATTGAGTTAGATCACTCCTGCTGAACAGACATAATTCTAAGGCAAATACAAATAAAGAGAGTCAATCTTTGAGCTGAGAGTGGGATGAAGGGATGGGACACACAGAAGGCTACAGATTAATTTGTAGTGGTTTAGTTCTTAGGCTGTGAAATGAATATCTATATGTTCATTCAATTGTTCTTGAGATATTTTATATTTCCTAAACAACTTTATAAGAACAACCCACTACTCTCAAAACCATTTCTAGTTCTTGAACTTAATTACAACTATAGCACACGTTAGGAGGAAGTCTGCAGTTTTATTTCATCCCCACTTGGTATTTTGAATGTTATGTTTTGTTTTGTTTTTTGCCCTTTGTTTTCGTTTTCTTTTGTCATTATGGTTTGGTCTGGAGTTTTGTGAAATGGGGTCATGCTCCAATTTTGACTCTTCACTTTCTCCATGAAAAGATTTCAGCACCCAGAAACCAGTTTCAATATCTATTGAATCAGCAGTGACAGCAACATAAATTCTCAGCTGCAGATGCCTATTTCTTTTATATCATGCCTAATCTCCTATCCTAGATGTGCCTATGCCTGTGTAGTGTTGGGAGTGAGAATAAATAGGTTTGGAGGGGATTTGGTGAGGTTATTGTTTTCTCTGAGACCAAAGCTTACTGGACACTATGTAACCAACTTGGTCTTCACCATTTTTCATTGAATAAAATGAAGTGGGGGTCATGACCTCAGGACCCTTAATATTATGATTACAAAGGATGGGGGAGGACCAGGACCCATTACTGTGTATACCAATCTCTTGCCCTGACACCCCCTCCCTCAACTTGCTTGTCCTCTGAAAGTACAAGACATTTCAACCACATGGTCACTCACAAGAACCCAGAAAAATACCCTCCCCCAAATTCTTCTTTCCCAAGAGGACAGCCTGGAACAGACTGCTTTGGTGACTACAAAAGAAAAGTCCATCCAGTGTGATGTTTGGAGGCTGAAGTAGCTCCGGGATGCTGTGTCCATTTTCTCATTGTCCATTTGGGTCTGTAGAACCACCAAACAATTATTTTCTGAGAAGATCTTAGTGTTAGCAGACACACGCAGAATGTCATGAAAGAGCAAAGGGTACACAAGCATTAAATGTGGCATGCAGCAAGATCAGAAACAAGCTTTCCCAGCTCCCAGTCTGAGGAGCCAGCACCCAGGCTGTGCTTCATAAATGCAAACTCATTGAACTACAGTGAAATCCAACTATAATTGCTGGCAGGATCACCAGCTCTCCTCACCTCAGCACAGATATAAGTCCCTAAGGTTCCTGAAGAATCTGTGCTTGGATAAACTGGGTTGCTAGCTCAGTTTGAGTTGAGTAAAATACTAACCTTGCACATAGAATGACCAAGAGTTCAGCTCCCAGAATTCATGTGAAGAGAAGGTTGGGCATGGTAAAATACGCATGTAATCCCTGTGCTCAAAACATAAACTGGGGCATCCCTGGGCCTTGTTAGTCATCCAGCCTAGTCTACTTGGTGAGTGCCAGGCTAATGAGAAAACTTCTCACAAAACACAAGATGAGCAGTGTCTGAGGAATGAAGGCTGAGTTTAACTGCTACCTTACACACATGTTGCACATGCATGTGCTTCTGCAAACACATGAACACATGCTCACATACATATACTCACCCTAAAAAGAAACTCAACTCACTGGGTAGATAAAAGAGATAGTGGTTTTTAAATGTAAAAGAATAATTCAAGTCACTCTTAAAATGTAAAACAAGTGTTTTGTTCATCTCCCCCACCACTAAAGGTGTGTGAACAGCCTATTGACTTCTATATTGATTTCTATAAAAGAATGAGCTAGAAAAAAAAACCAAGTGACGTTCAATAAAGGCTTAGAGCTTTATTGCATAAGAACTGTGATTCCAAAGGCTTTGAGAAGAAATTTCATCTAATTAGTCATTGTAATCAGGTGTCTGCAGGGATAAGTGCTAATTGTTGAAACAGACAAGCAATTAATCACGTCTCCTTGTCATCTTGAGGGCTAGCAGCAGCCTCTGTGCTTCCAGACTTCTACACAGAAAACATGAGCAGACTGCTTTCACAATAGAAAGTGCACCACTTTCAGATGGTGAGGGCCCATCATAGGTCATCCCTGAGCTTCTGAATTCTTAAAGCTTCAACCATGAGCCTAGAAAGACAGTAGCAGAAAATACAGGAAAACACATTCAGAACTGAATATTTCCTCTTCATTTAAATGATAAATAAATAATGTTTACTAAATGACAATAAATAACATTTTAAAAAATGGTTATCACATTCCAGCAACAGTCAGTTCTGCATCAAGGTGTGGGATCCTCTTTGAGCTCAGGGGGTTGCTGTGATTCTTATGCAACAGATGGTGAAGCAGGTATTTGGAGTTGATAAATAACTACTTTGAGTTTGCATGGATGCATATGAGAGTCAAACCCAAGCCAGCCTGCCATCACTCTCCATTTTTTTTTTATTATACGACAGACTCTATTTGTAATACATTAAATGATAACACTTCTGCATACTGTGTAACTATTTCATTCATAAACACTCAGAAACTACCACACTGGCACAGATGCTATTGACTTCCACATGTACACATGCAGGTATCCCTATGTGTGCACTAATCTTAAGATGTTTGATGTCCTTCATTTCTAACAAGGAGAAGTGATAACTTAGGACTTAGAAGTCCAGTGTTAAAACCCTAATATCTTACAGCCGCTCTCCAGTTCTCGGAATGCTTTGCTTTAGGAGGGGTTGGATACTATGTGGAGCAACTGTTGGGAGAATCCTCTGTGGAAAGGATCTGGAAAGAGCCACAGCATAGGTGGCCATTTTGCAAGTGGAGGATTCAGCCCCTCTCAAGCCTGCAGATGATAGAAACCCCATCTACCTTCTTGATTGCAGATTTCCTGAGCAGCTGATCCATGCTGAGAATCTGAGAGTCCCAATCTTCAAACAATTATGTTTTATGTTTTTATTAGTTTCTTTCCACTTTTCTTTTTTGTTTGAAATCAATAAGGTTTAGAGTAATTCACTACATAGCAATAACTAGTACTGCGCATGCCTTTATGTGTATTTTTGTGTCTATATAATCTAATAGTGACTCACAATTTAAAACAAAAAGCTGAAGGACAGTGGTGCTCCCTGCTCTTGACAATCCTCTTCCTCTCCTCTCTAGCTTAGTTGATGAAACAATTAATCATCTGCTCAACCAAAGAAATGAAAAGAAACAAATCCAGGCTGCCCTTGACACGTCCCTTCTTACAGACTAGTTACCAGTGATAACCTAACTCCTGTTTCCCATCTGTTATCCTCTTCTAAAGGGTAAGAGCTCCCATAGGGAGTCAGCAAAGCCTGGTGCTTCAGTTGAGGCAGGCCAAGCCCCTCTCCCCTGCATCAAGGGTGAGCAAGGCATCCCACCACAGGTTATGGGATCCAGAAAGCCAGCTCATGTACCAGGAATAGATCCTGATCCCACTGCCAATGGCCCTTCAAACAGACCAAGCTACACAACTGTCTTCTGTATGCAGAGGGTCTAGTCCAGTCCCATGCAGGTTTCACAGTTGTTGGTCTAAAATTCATGAGTTCCTATGAGCTTGGTTCAGCTGTCTCTGTAGATCTCCCCATCATGATCTTGACCCCTGTAGAGAGAATGTGGTCCACAGGGCCTCAGCTATCCTTCGTGGGTATTCAAAGCCCTGACAGATCCAGCATCAGTGCCATCTAGGCTCTGAGACTTCTTGCACTACATGTTCTCACAGTCTTTTCCACAGTAAACTCCAGCTTGAAGTACCCAGGAAGAGTCTTTTTGCTACACTAGTTTTCCATCACTGCGATGAAGTGCCAGGCAGAAGCAGCTTACAGGTTCACAGTTTCAGAATTTTGAATCCTTTATGGCAGGGAAGGTATGGTAGAATCCAAGCCAATGGGAGCATACAGTGGAAACTGCTCACATCCTGAAGGACCAGGAAGCAGAAAACAGCTGGGACTGGGAGCTAGACTGTTCACCTACAAAGGCTCTAGTGACTACTTCTACCAACTAGGCCTCACCCATAGAAGGTGCCATAACTTTCAAACTAGCACACCAGCTGGGCCCAAGCATGTCAAGCACCAGTCTGTGAGATGTTCTGAATTTGACTGTGACATGTGCAGATGTGCAGACTCTCTGGGAAAGTGTCAATGGGCATTTTTAAGGGGAAAATGAAGAGCTGCTTGTAAGGGGGAATGGCGAGGATGGGAGACCAGAGTAAGGAAGAGGAGAGAGGAGAATGTAGAGAGATGAGAGACAGAGACACGTGGAGATATTTTATCTCAGGGCCGAGGAGTATCTTGTTCTTTGTGTTTGGCAAAATTGAAACTTGGTCCCTTTGAACAGTTTCCCCCTGAGTGGAGGCCAGCAGCGGAGAAAGTAAAGGCAGGAGATAATAACATGGCACATTTATTGATTCCATTCCCACTGGACCACATCGGAATGAATCCCAGGATTCAGGTGAATTGATCCTTCCAATTAAATCCTTTCTTTGCAGCTGCTTCTCACCAAGTCTGTCCTAATGGGGCTCGGATGCCCAGTTCACATGGGACTTTTCGGGAGACCGACTCCACATTCTGCTGATGGGGCTCACGGACCACAGGGCAGGTAGGGCAAGATGTGAGCCATCTTGGAGGCTCTTTGGAGGGCCCAAGATGTACTAGCTCGTTTGAGGGTGAAGAGTGGAGGAGGGAGTTACGATCCTGTTCCAGCTGAGAAGGAGCTGGCTTCCCTTGCGACTCCTTGCATCATGGCATCCTACTCAAATGGAATCTGGGGTGGAGCTGGCCCAGGAAGCCAGCACATCCTGAAATGCAGGCGTACCAGGAAGAAAAGTGAGCAAGCCTGCTGCTGAGCTCTGTTCTTACTCCTGCCAGCATCTTACATCTCATTTTACTTGTCTCAAAGTGCAATTTCACATCCTGGAGGAGGAAAAGAGCTGGGCTGCGTTGAAATAGGGAAACCTGGATACAGGTGAAGATGGAAGGTATGATTCAGGGTGATCTCTCTTCAGGAAAACCACACTCTACCTGCAGTAGCAGCTGGGGTGCAGATGAGGACACTGAGGCATGGTTACACAGCAGAGGCAGCACTTGGGCATCAGCATACATATTCATTTCTACCCTGGAGCTCCACAGCCCACCTCAGTGGTGGAACTCCAGCTCTCCTGACTACCAGCTGTATGAGTTTGGGCAAGTTACATAACATCTGAAGGCCTCAGCTGCTCTGTAAAGGAGAGAGAAGGTTCACACCCACTTCAGGAGGTTTTCAAGAGCCAGTGGGTTGCAAAGTCTCCATGATCCAAATGCTCCTTTAGAAGAGCAGTTGCGTTTGCCAGGCAATGCTAAGGGGCTTTAGGCATGAGGATCTTCAGACCCTTGGCACAAAGCAATCAAAGGAGTGATACCACTATATTTGTTGGAGGGCCTGTGTAGATAAGGCAGAGGCAGAGATCAGCTGGGCACTGGAGATGGTCAGAAAGTCACTAGCCTGCACTCATGAGTACCTTCCTGTCAGCCCTCTGCACAACAGCTCTTGCCCTGCTCTGTCAGCTCTGAGGGGAACCAGTGAGACTGCTCATTTAAGTCAAGAGGACTGGGGACAGGCCTCCAGGCACCCCATGCGGACAGCTTCACATTCTGTCTGTAAACGGAACCCAGCGCTGCACTTCTGATCAACTTCCCATTGCTCTGAAAGCCATAACTGGGCCAGACCTCAGCATGGGCACCAGGATGTGCTGTATGGAAGTTTGGGGCCCTCCTTCCCAAGGGCCTGCTTAAGCGAAAAGCTCTTCCAAAGCCTGTGTATCAGCACTATGCCAGATGAAGTATGAGCTTGCTCTGACCTGTAGGGCCTCACCAATGCTAGAGAGTGCACAATGTGGCAGTTAAGAGCTTAAGCCCTATGTTAGAAAAAAAATGGGTTCAAATTCGACATCTGCAACTTTTGAGTGCTGGGATCCAGGGGAAGTTACTTACATGCACTTAGTGTGATAAACTCCGACTCCAGCTCCAAAATAAATGTAGTGACAATATAGCATCTGGATTGTTCAGGGAATCTATGAATGAGATCATCTAGATAAAGCTTTTTAGCATACTTCCTGAAATACATTCAGTATTTGTGAGTTATGTTATTATTGATAACAATGTTGGCACTGATAATTCATATGACCATGACTCCTGTGAACAGACTATTGGAGTTTATAGGAAGACTGTCCCCAGGGACATTGGTCAGTCTCTTTCTGATCAGTAGGATCCATTACAGTCTCTACCACCTCAGCTTCTGGGGCATCTGCAAAGTCATGTCTGAGAAACACAGTGGCTGACTACATAGAATGAAGAGCATCAAGTCATTGGTTTGAACAGGTCCACTAAATTCACTTCCTGTATCTGCACAGGTTTGTTCAACAGAGGACTTCTAAGAGTATTGCCTGAGCTCAACAGCACCTAGAGGTCTACTTTTTTGTCTTGCTCTGACTGCCAGGAACTGAAGCCAACAGTCATTCCAACTGTCTTACTGTTTTTCCTGAAGCCAGTGCCTTTCCTGACTAAGGATCTCATGTCTACTGAATCCTTTAAATATAAGCATGACACTTTATCATTATATTCAGGTACCTGTCTAGGAACTGTCTCTGACTGTCCTATTTCAAATGCCCACTGTGCTTCAGGCACTCTGTCTCCCTTGTCTGTTTTATGTTTTCTAAAGACAAACAGAGATCCCAACTCCAAGCATTTGTTGGCTCAAAGATTTAACCCATAGTAGTAACCTAAGGTAATAATATGAAACTCAGGCGGTGGCACACGCCTGTAATCCCGACACTCAGGAGGCAGAGGCAGGTGGATCTCTGTGAGTTCGAGGCCAGCCTGATCTACAGAGCTAGTCCAGGACAGGCTCCAAAGCTACAAAATAATAATAATAATAATAATAATAATAATAATAATAATAATAATAATATGAAACTCAGATAATGGTGAAGAAAGCCTTTTAGGACAGCTCTTTTCAAGTTTATAAGCAAACAGTGGTTTTATTGGAGAGGTATGGGGGCATCTCATCTTTAGCACTACGTGGATGCTGATAGAACTGGTCATAAACAGGCATGCAGGTTAGTGTTTATCTTCAACTTGACACAAACTGGAGTCATTTGAGAAGAAGGACCTCAATTTTTAAAAATGCCCAGATCAGATTGTCCTGTGAGCTATATCTGAAGGGAACTCTTTTGATCATTAATTGATGTAGTGATTGACTGAGAGTTGGGCCCACTGTATGCAGAAATATCTGTCCAGCTGGTAGTCCTGAGCTGTATTTATTTAAAAAAAAGCTTTCTAGGAGTGCCAATGAGTGAACCAGGGATCTGCATCCCCACAATTTCTGCTTCAGTTTCTACTTGAGCTCCTGCCCATCTTCTCTCAATGACAGACTGTGACCTGGAATCATAGGATAAAATAAACCCTTTGCTTCCCAAGTTACTTTTGGTCCTGGCACTTATCACAGCAAAATAAAAATACACATAGGTGTATTAATATTTATGTACAGAATAATTCTGCATGATCCATGGAAGACTATATGTCAAGTTGGTGAGGGCATTGCTGTCAGAAAAATATAAAAATACCTATATTCTCTTGTATTTTCTCAGGTGTTTTAAAAAATAATGAGCATGTATTAAACATAATAAGGAAGTAATATTGTAAGTTACATAAAGGCTCTAATAAGCCATATGCCTTATGGCCATGGATGTGATAATCAGTTCAACAGACAGAATTGCACCATGCACCCTCTTCACACTCAGGATCATCTCCCACATTCCAAGTGTGTTATTTAATGAAGTGAATCAGAGATATCCCCACCACCGTGTGTATGTGTGTGTGTGTACACTTATGTACTCTTTAGGAAACAGAAGACTCAGCAAATAACAACCCTCTAGATAATATAAATGGATAAATAATGCCAGGATTTATTACATTAAATGCTAAAAATTTGTAACTTTAGGATGTAACCACTTATTTTCCCACCTTCAGAAATTCTAGTAACTGTTTCTTCCAAAAAAGACCATGAGTGGAGAATTTTACATAAGGGAAACTCATAATTCTTTTCTTTCCAATTAAAGAAGAGATGTTATGTGGGAGGGGGGGGTCTACAGGCTTTCAATAAAGTAAAGGATTCACCTATATCTCTGTTGACAGCATGCTGACAGATACACTAGATTTCTTAGTGCAGATGTGGCAGTTAGAAGGACCAGATGTCACTTCTCAAGTTACCAAGTAGGATGTGGGTGAGGAAAGATCATCCCCCTCCTACCTCACACACAGCAAGACATCATGTCCCAAGAGGTGTCAGTTCAGACCAACAAGATGTGGCTTGTGATTCTATTTACACAAGCTTTAGAATCTTAGAAAATGTCTTGAGAGAGAGAGAGAGAGAGAGAGAGAGACTCCAGAAGTCAACCCTGAATGTACTCTTCAGACAATGTTACTTTGTATCTTACTATTCCCCTCTCAAGAGCTTCCTTCACCCTCCTCATCATATCCTTTTTACTATCCTGCTTTTTGCAGGTTTTCCAGGCTATAATTCATGTCTAAAAATTAGGAGCTAAAGTCATTGTCTTAGGCATTGTTCTATTGCTGTGAAGAGACACCATGACCAAGACAACTCATAAAAAAAGCATTTAATTGAGGGCTTGCTTACAGTTTCAGAGGTTAGTCTATCATCATAGCAGGGAGAATGCTGGCAGGTAGGCAGGCACTGGAGTAGTGTTGAGAGCTACAACCTGATCTGTGGGCAGAGAGAAAGGCTGGGCCTGGCATGAGCTTTTGAAAGCTCAAAGCCCACCCCTAGTGACATGCTTCCTCTAGTAAGGCCACACCTCCTAATCCTTCTAATCCTATCAAAGAGTTCCCACTCCCTGGTGACTAAATATTCAACTATAAGAGCCTATGGGGGTACTCTTATTCAAACCACCACAGTCTTCAAATAAGAGATAATATTCAGTGTTTGTCTTCTGAGTCTGGTTTTCCTCACTCACTATATTTTATAGCTCCATTCATTCACCTGCAAACTTTATTTTTCTTTATAACTGCATAGTAGTCTCTTTTATATAGGTGCCACATTTTCATAATCCGTTAAATAGTTGAAAGGCATTTGTTTATATCTACTAGTGTGCTGGCTAGTTTTATGCCAGCTTGACACAAGATAGAGTCATCTGAAAGAGGGAATCTTCAATTGAGAAAATGTCTCCACATAAGATCGGGCTGTAGACAAACTTGCTGGGCAGTTTTCTTAATTAGTGTTCAATGGGGAGGGCCCAGGCCATTGGGAGTGGTGCCATCCCTGGGCTGGCAAATAAAAATGAAGGTGGAGTAAGCTATGAGGAACAAGCCAGTAAACAACACCTTTTTATGACCTCTGCATCAGCTCTTGCCTCCAGGTTCCAGCTTATTTGAGTTCCTGTTCTGACTTCCTTTGATTATGAACAGCAATATGGAAGGGTAAGCCAAACAAACCCTTTCCTCCCAAGTTGCTTTTGTTGTGGTGTTTCATCACAGGAGGTGTAACCCTATCTAAGACACCTATCTGAACCTAGCAGCAATGAACATGTCGGAGCAAGTATCTGTGGAGTAGAATGTGGCTTGGGCATATGTTAAGGAGTAGTATAGCTAGGTCATGTGGTAGATTTTGTTTAACATTTTTGAGAATTTGCTATAATTATTTAAATAGTGGCTATACCAGTTTGCTATCCCACCAAAAGTGAACGATGGGTTCCCTTTCTTCATATCCTTGCCAGGATTTGTTGTGGGTTATTTTAGCTCTTCTGACTTAATGCAGAATGCTGTTTGTCTATCAGTTCTCTTCACTCAAGTTACATACCCAGTAAAACTTCTCCTTCCAATTTCTGGTGAAGAACACATAAGAGTTTTAGCAAATACATGGGAAGCCTCTTATGGCCCCAGTTTAGAAACAGCACATACCTCAGCATAGTGGCACATACCTTTAATCCAAGTACTAGAGAGGCAGAGGCAGAGGATCTTTGCAAGTTCGAGGTCAGCCTGGTCTACATAGTGAGTTCCAGGACAGCCAGAGCTATATACAGAGATCTTCTTGAGAGGGGGCCGGGTGGGGGAGGAAACGTATCACTAATTTGCTTCATTTAGTTTGAGCCACATGGAAAAATCAGAAGAGGGAAACAATATCCCTCCCATGTAATTCATAGATCTCCTGGTGGCAAGAAATTAGCAGTAGTAGGTTCTGCATTGGTACTAAGCCATCCCTATTCTCATGGATTTACAAACAAATGCCCTCAACTCCCCAAGCACAGGATGAAATTCAGCTGGATGAATTAATAAACAAAATCCACTTGCCTCTTATCTATAATAAATTCATCTTACCTTCAAAGGTATAAACCCCTGAAAGCAAAAGGGAGGAAAAAATTATTCTAAGCAAATAACAGACATCACATTCCTAATAATCTCTATTAAAATAGACGTCACACTAAAGCAAATCAGAAGAGAATAAAAAGGGACACTTCGCTCTGGCTGCAGAGTGGGAGAAGTGACTGGATGTAAATAAGGATAGATCAGAGGTAGGGGCAGTCATTAGGAAGTTGCTGAAGGTAAATTAACACTCTAAGAGTAAGGGGGGAAATAAGGGAAGAGATGGAATAAAAACTGGTCTCCTACTTTGTATATATTTGATTATCAACCTTTACTTTTCTGTTATTGTTTACTTTTTAGTTTTTAAATTTTCATTTGTTAATTTTAAAATATAATTTTTAATTAAAATACAATTACATCACTTTCCCTCTACCTTTTCCCTCTCCAATCCTTCCCATGTTCTGCCCCAATCTCAGATTGCCAGCTTCTTTCTCTCTGATTATTATTGTTACAAATATATAAACACAACCTGCTGAGGCCATTTTTGTTGTTTTTGTGTATGTGGCTTCAGGGCTGACCACTTTGTATTCATGGGACCCCATGAGATTTTCTCCCTTATGCATTATCATGTCTGTTGATAGTGTCATTGTTCTAGTCCTATGTATGCAGTCATTTGTAGGAGAGACTCTTTCACAGCAGACTTCCTGGGATTCTGGCTCACACAATAATCTTTACACATGCCCTCTCTTGATGTTCCCCACATCATAGATGCTATATCTGTGCTACAGATACATACATTGGGGCTGTGCTCCCCATGATACACTGATGTCTGTGTTGTGGTGATTTTCTGTGGCGGTCTCCATTAGGTGCAGAGAGGAGCTTCTTTGAAAATGGGTGATAGATGCATTTGTCTGTTTCCTCTCTCATGTCACATGCATCCTGATGTTCCCCTCTCAAGGCCCAGCCCCATAGTCCCTTTATAGTTTTCTTTTTTCTGTGGTAATCCTCATTATTTTTTA
Organism: Onychomys torridus; assembly: GCF_903995425.1. NCBI lineage: Eukaryota > Metazoa > Chordata > Mammalia > Rodentia > Cricetidae > Onychomys > Onychomys torridus. The sequence continues at coordinate 7,862,710 of NC_050450.1, forward strand.
ATATCTTTCATTTTAGAGATAGGAACCACATATGAGAGAAAACATACAGCATTTGTCTCTCTGGGTCTGGGTTTCCTCACTCAATGTAATTGTTTGTAGATTCATCTATTTACTTGTAGATTTCATAACTTCATTGTTCTTCATAGCTGAATAGCATTCCATTGTGTACATATAGGCAGCACATTGACAAATGAGAGCTCATAAAACTAAAAAAACCTCCTGTACACCTAAGAAACAATCAACTGAGTTAAGAAGAAATCCACAGAGTGGAAGAAAATCTTTCCAAGCTACACATCTAATAGAAGATTAGTATCAATAATACACAAAGAAAAAACAAAAACAAAAACAAAAAACAAGAGTCAAGGAAACAAATGACCCTATGAAAAATAGGCCAGGAATCTAAACAGAGTTCTCAATAAAAAAATTAAAATGGCCAAGGAATACCTCAAAAAGTGTTTAACATCCTTAGCAATTAGGGAAATGCAAATTAAAGCAACTCTGGGATTTCATCTTACCCCAATCCAAAGGGCCAAGATCAACATCTGACAATAAAAGCAGGAGAGGTTATAAGCAAAGGGAACCCTCATTTACTGTTTGTAGGAAGGCAGACTATAGAAATGTATAGACTGGTACAGCCACTTTGGAAATCATTGCTGAAAATTCTCAAAAAAAATTAAAATCAATGTGCCATAAGACCCAGCTGTACCAGCCAAGGTAAATGCCCAAAGGACTTTCCTGTGCTCCACACTGACATGTATGTGGATATGTATGCATATGTGCAATTGAGTGGGAGGTATGTGCAAGTATATTTCCCTTTACAATGATAAACAACACAAAAGGCTTAGGGTCTCTTTATTAATATAGTGAGATTCTGATTTAAGAAGACTCATGAGCTGGGCAATAGTTGTACATGCCTTTAATCCCAGCACTCAGGAGGCAGAAGCAGGCAGATCTCTATGAGTTTGAGGCCAGCTTGGTCTACAGAGTGAGTTCCAGGACAGCCAAGGCTACCCAGAGAAAACCTGTCTCAAAAAAACAAAAACAGAAGGAGGAAGAGGAGAGGAGAGGAGAAGGGGGAGGAGGAGGAGGAGGAGGAAGAGGAGGAGGAAAGAGGAAGGAGATAGGAGGGAGGAGGGAGGAGGAAGGTCGAGGAAGAAGAAGAAGAAGAAGAAGAAGAAGAAGAAGAAGAAGAAGGTGGAGGAAGAAGAAGAAGAAGAAGAAGAAGAAGAAGAAGAAGAAGAAGAAGAAGAAGAAGAAGGTGGAGGAAGAAGAAGAAGAAGAAGAAGAAGAAGAAGAAGAAGAAGAAGAAGAAGAAGAAGAAGAAGGTGGAGGAAGAAGAAGAAGAAGAAGAAGAAGAAGAAGAAGAAGAAGAAGAAGAAGAAGAAGAAGAAGAAGACTCATAAGAGAATGACTACAGTCACCAAATGTTTGAAATATTTTCATATGGAGGTTAATTTTGACTTATGCGATAGAGATCAAGGTATCAGAATTGGAACAAATAGGGATGGATTTGGTTTTAATTGAAGGAATCACTCCAGTGATCAGAACTTTGTATGGAAAGAATGGGCTGCTTTTCAGGTAAGGAGATGCTTGTCTCTGCATCCATCTACACAGGGCATCCACATCCTTTGGCAGAGATAAAGATGATCCAGACCCCCTCCCTCCTCCCTCTGCTCTCTCCTTTCTCTCTGCTACAGAAGAGCATTTTCATGTAAGTATGACTTGGAATTTAAACAAATATACTCACCCAGTATTCCACCCCTGCCCTCACTTCTCCTCTTCATTCTCCAGACAGTTTCATCTCTACTTTCATATTAGCAGTACATATATGATGATGGGCTCTCACTTCAGTCTGGGAGAACATGCAGAGACTGTGGAATCTGCTTCTGTAACTGCAGTAACTACTTGACAATGGAAACAATAGTTTGAAGAGGAAAATACCTGGGCAAATTGAGTGTTCTTATTCTTGTTCTGTTCTTGTTTGCTTAGGGAGCAGTGTTTCTTCTCTCTGAACAGAGATCAAAAGTGGATTTTCTGCTAATTTAAGCAAGAATTTACTTTACAATGTATCTGCATTCAAAATGGTTAGCTTAGAACTTTTACTATTTTATTTCTTTTAATGTTTCATGGCAGTCTTGCAATATGGTGCAGGCTGGCCTTGAGAATCTATAATCTTTCTACCCCAGCCTCTCCAGTGCTGAGATTACAAAAATATGCCACCATGCCTAGCTGGATTTTTTCTTGTTGGCAACTTTTAAAGTGGACTTTGATTGAGTTTCTAGACAGCCCATCAGGGCGTGGTATACAGTGCAGTCTCTGAGTCTCTCATCTCCTCTTCCTGCCCTTGCTTTGAAATTAAACTTTTGGGATTAATCCCTCTTATCTGAGAAGCTGATTATATCTGGTAGGAGACAGATGACCAAGCCTGGAATAAGAGATAGTCCTCAGCCTGGTCACATGATGAAGGCTACAATAAAAAAGAGAATTTTGTGCAAACTGGAAATCTGAGAAATAATTGAAAGGATGAAAACTACCCAGACTTTTTCACTGGACTCCATTTTAAGTGTAAGTACTAAGGAGCCAGTGAGATGACTCAGTGAGTAAAGGCGCTAGTGACCAATCATGACCTGAGTTTGATCCCTAAGACCAGCATGATGAAAGGAGTAAGCACTGCTGCTGTCCCCTGGCCTCCATAGATCAGAGTGGCATACACAATCCCACTTCACATATACCAACAAATAAACACAATAAAGTTTTCAGAGCACAAGGAAATCATGAGCTCCGTCCACAAGATAGAAAGCAACGGTAGGAGCAAACAGAGAAAACCAGAGTTTCTTCTGGAGAAGTAGGCAGAATTACCAGCTCTCTCATTCCACATCTCCAATCTCTTGTCAATCACAACCTAAAGGCTCTCAATGATCTGGATCAGCATTCACCATGGCAAGCAACTTCAGAACCACGGACAGGGAAACACTTTTAAGGGGCTGGTAGGTAGTTCAGTTCTCTTTTGTGAGATCATTTTGGAAGAGGGGGCAGAAAGACTGCGAGAGTCAGAGAAACTGTGAGTTTGCTGTGAGATTGTGTCACTAGGAGTGTCAGAAGCCACACAGATAAAGTCTCACCAACGTGAGTTGAATGAGGACAACACCAATAGACAGGCTGACATGGACTGGGTAAAGCTCAGAAGGTCTCATCCCTACACACAGAGCTACAGACAACTAAGGAAGGCCGAGAACAGGGAGAAAGTCAGGGAAGGTGGTTATCCAATATCAAATGGTCAGCCCAGAAAACATACATATAAAAAGTAACTGAAGAAAAGATTTATACATACATATATATGATATTCATACACACACACACACACACACACACACACACACGCACGCGCGCGCGCGCGCGCCTTGAGTTTGAAGCAATGAGGGATATATGGGAAGGGTTTGAAGCGAAGAAAGTGGAGGAGAAATTATGTAATTATACTATAATCTCAAAATATAAAGTAAATATTTTTTAAAAGTGTTTTCTATAGAAGCACAAGGAGATGTATTAATCAGGATCCTCTAGAGGTTCAGAACCAATAGGATGAATATATTTGTATAACAAAGGAATTTATTAAAAAGTTAATATTGCAATAGTAACAACAGCTGTCTCACACCCAAGAGGCCGAGAACCTAGCAGTTTCTCAGTCCATCAGGCTGGGCACGTCAGCCCTCAGAGTAGACTAACAGTGGCTGTCTCAGGAGAAGCTGACAGCTCAGTTCATATGGCCAGGTGCCTCAGCAGCCCATCCTGGCACCAGGCACCTGGGAAGTTCCTGAAGAGCTACAGGTTCTGTCAGTGATGGACACCTAGAGACTCTAGTTTGGATGTCAGTGAAAGGATCAGCAGCTGCAGCAACAGGGCCAATCAACTCAGCAGAGGGAAAGCCATATGAGCACAAGACCAGTGTCCATCCTTCTACCATATGATCTTCTGTCTGGCTGCAATCAGAGGCACTGCCCACATGTCATTTAAGGAAATCAGAACAATTCTTCAGTTGAGGCTTCTTGCTCAGGTGATTATAATTTGTGACAAATTGACATTAAAGCCAACTATCATGGGACCTGAGTTCAGATCCCTAGCACTCACTTAAAAGAGCCAGGTATGGTGGTACATACCTGCAATCCTGAAATGGAAGAGGCATAGTCAAAAGTATACTGGGGGCTTATTGGCTGGTTAGCATAACCAATCAGTGAGCTCCAGGTTCAGTTAAAGACCTACCTCAAAAAATAAGGAGTAGAGTGATGGAAGAAGTCATCAGACACTGACCTCTGTTTTCCACATGTGCATACATGAACACACACACACACACACACACACACACACACACACCACATGCACATACAAATGCACATGCATGTACACACTCTCTGAGATCATAAGGAACTTAGTGGGAAAAATAAAATATGGGAAGCCCATTTAAGCTTAAGAAAGAGAAGACATTTATAGACTCATAAGTAAGAAGATTGTGAAGTCCAATGAGAAGTGTTGCAGTTATGACTATTGTCAACCACCTTCTCTGTCTCTTTAGCAGAATTCATGTGCTTGTGACCCCGTGGTGTCTCCTAGAAAACTCACAGGCAGGTCTGTAACCTGCCTATCACAGTGGTTAAAGATAGAATAGTGCCTAACCTGCCCATCACTGCTGGCTAAGGTAGAACAGTGCCCATTTTCACCCTGTAGCTTGTCTGTATTATTGTTCTACTCTTCCATTTTTCAGCTTTCCATGTAATTTTGAACCCAGATTTTCTCAGTTGAGATTAACTTATTCCTTCGTACTAAGACTGGGATTCTTACACATTGTATTAAGATATATACTGATATATGTGTGTATGTACAATCACATGGTCCATACACATAGGCTTATATTTTCTCTATGAAGACCCCCTCCCTACATGCACAAAAAACTAAGTGTGACTACATGAGCAGCTTGAAAACATCCAGCTACACAAAGTATGTTTGTGTAATGGAGTCAGTGTGTTTCTTTTGCTGCTATTCCTGTATCAACTTCAAATTTCTAGCCAGGCAGATTCAGTTTGCAAAGATTAAAGCAAGAACAAGTCCTATGTCAGCCAGACATGGTGGTCCTTGTCTGTAATCTGGTACTTGAGAAGCTGAAGTAGGAGGATCACAAGTTCAAGGCCAGCCTGAAAAACAGAAGTAAATAGTAAGATCCTCTCTCAATTTTTTTCAATATTTGAAAATTTTTAATTTTTAGTTTTTTAAAACATTCATAATAGTAGCTGGGAAGATGATTCAGTTGATGATAGCTTTTGCTCTGGAGGGTCCAAGTTCAAATCCCCATCACCACATAAAAAGTCAAGCATGGTTGTTTGTACCTATAACCTCAGGCCTGGGGGACACAGACAGATCCTGAGAGTTCACTGGCTAGCCAGTCTAGCCAAAATACTGACAGTATCTGGTTCACTGGGTGACCCTGTTTCAAAGTAACCAGGTGAATAGCAATAGAGGAAGATGCTCTTATTTCCACATGTACACATAGGTTGTATATACCCACACACTCACATTCATCATAACACACACACACACACACACACACACACACACACACACACACACACACACATTAAAATAGCAGTAAACAAAAGTTCTAGTCCAAGCAACCTTCACCACCCCTTTTGTCAGAATCTAGATGATTTCAATAGAAAGTTAGAAGGTGTGATCATTTCAGGATTTGCAGTGTAGGTTTCAAAGAGTCTGTGGTAGCTATCTTCAGCCTTGAATTACTGCTTTGAAAGCACCACATAAGGAAATAGATATCATATACTGAGAAGCCACATAGTATAGTATAGGAAGCCATTAAGCAGCCAGCCTGCTGCAGCTCAAGAACAAATCAACAGTAGACATGAACTCAGTTCTCTTGGCTCTAATCTCACACTCTTAGAGAACATGCTCAGAACTTACTCTTTCCTCCACAGAAGACAGCAGCTGTGTATCGGAATCCTATGCAAGCAGAAGACCAGGCAAACATCAAAACACAGATGTCCAGTTCTAACAGTCACCAACTGCTGGATGTTTAGAAACAAGTGAAATGGCCTCAGTCCTTCATCTGCAGAGCCAGCAGGTAGATGGAGAAAATCCTCTTTGAGCTCCAAGAGTCCTCAATGGTGTGACTTGAAAGCACATCCTCCTTGCTCTTTGCTGTGGAGTGTGTGCACTTTACCATGACGAGCTGGGAGTTGGTGAGAGGGAGCTAGCGGGTTTCATGTCATTCTGTCGTCTCTCCTTTTCTAAAGGATCACATTGCCACTCACAGATTATCTCACAGTAAACTCCCTTAATGATTTATTTGGGTTTGAGTTCAGGTTCATCATCCTGGGCAACAGGCCACAAAATGGACACATCACTGAGTAACTAGCAGTGACAGTAGTTACCAAGTTCCCTGGTGTGGGAAGTCTGCTTCTAAACTCAGACTCTATCATCATTGACAATGGTGTGCCACTTCCTGCCTGGTATTTTCATCTTAGCTAATGCTGAGCATGAGGGTCCATCATGGCAGAGGAATAGCAGCAAAAGAAACACACTGACTCCATTACACAAACATACTTTGTGTAGCTGGATGTTTTCAATTCTGGGAGATGCAATTCTGTTTACAACTTTATTCCCTCCAAAACCAATGTGCTTTGACTCTCTTCCATAAGTGAACATTTTCTCCTTTCAATATGTTAAACAAAAATTCAATATTATTACCACACAAGCAATACTATAGAAGTATAGACTAGGTCAGACCACAAATAGGACCTTTCATCTCAAAGCGATTTATTTATAGCCACCTAAACACATACAGCATAACCCATAACCATAATACAACCCCAAATCTCCAGCCTTGAAAGAAGGAAATGCTTTCTAGGTGAGTGAATAAATCTGCCTTCTAACACTTATTTTCTCTACTTTCTTGCCCTTAACCAAGTCCACAGAGTGCTTGTGCTTTTATGCCCACACCAGAAATCTCAGTGTTAGTCAGGATTCTCCAAACTTTAGGAGGAGATCCAGCACAGCTCCAACTAGCTCCAGAAAAGGCAGGTTTTATGCTGTGTGTCTTCCAAGTTAGAAAAGCGTAAGTGGCCAAGTACACATTTGAGAGTTTTTGTACGTCTTAGAGCTCAAATGCAAAGTATCCTGGCTGTCAGGCACCAAGGAATGTCACAAAGTCACACCACACAACAAACCTCACACAAGAGATTTATTGGGGGGAAAAACCCAAGAGGGTGGCTGCCTCAAATGAGTGGGAAACAGCAGAGAACTGAGCAGAAGCCAGGGTTTATATAGAGTTTCTTGGGGAGGGAAGTGGAACTTTTCAGGATGAAGCTTTCCAGAGTGGTGATTGGTAAGATTTCAAGTCCACAGTTTGGGTTTTTCTCTGTAGGGCAGGGGCTGGGTCCAGCCCTTAGGGCAGTTGGAGTGTTCTGTGGGTGGAATCTGGCAGTTATGATCCTCAGGGGAGGAGTCTGGCCACTTGTATGCCTTGAGGGGCTTCCTATGTTTGGTTTGTAGATTCAATGCTAAAACTCAATGCTCCCAGAAACCATTGTTCTGTTTTCTCTATTTTTTTTTTTTCAAGACAGGGTCTCTCTGTGTAGCTTTGCGCCTTTTCTGGAACTCGTTTTGTTGACCAGGCTAGCCTTGAACTCACAGAGATCCTCCTGGCTCTACCTCCCAAGTGCTGGAATTAAAGGCGTGTGCCACCACCACCCAGCCTGTTCTCTCTTTCTCTGTCTTTACCTCCCTTCCTCTTTCTCTTCTTTTCTGCTTCTTCCTTCCAAGTAAGGAACAAGGAGACTACACAAGAACCCAACATGCTGCTACCCAGCTTGAAATGACAGCCTCCAAAATGAAAAAAAAAAAAAAAAATCTATTATTTAAGCCAAATCCATGATAGTTTTTAATATTTGCCCAAGCCAATTGATACAAAAACAACACAGTGCTGTGGGATAATCCTTCCATATGCTGTGAATATGTATTACTCTCATTGGTTAATAATAAAGCTGTTTTGCCTATAGCAAGGCAGGATAAAGTTAGGTGGGACAATCAAACTGAAGACTGGAATTAAGAAGGATATGAAGAACACATAAGCTTTTGTGTGTTTATTCTGGACTGGGCAGTTGGGGCAGAAAAACTCTACCTCTGTTTACAACATAGTTCACATAACTTCTTGTCTCTACACCTGTTAGGTGCTCTTTTCTCAGTTGGCTTTTAACTGTTTGTTATTTTCAGTTAACATTGTCACATTTTTGCCTCTAAATAAAATCTTCCACTCAGATCTAACACATGAGGGGCATAAGGTTCTGTGACTCAATAGCACCATTGTACTTCACACTCAAAATTCAAAGCTGGAGCTGGGGAGATGGCTCAGTTAAAATATCTGTTACCTGAGCATGAGGACCTGAGTTTATAATCACAACACCCATCTAAAGGCCAGTCACTGCACCACAAATCTGGAACTTCAGTGCATGAGGACCCGAGTTTATAATCACAACACCCGTCTAAAGGCCAGTCACTGCACCACAGATCTGGAACCTCAGTGCATGAGGACCTGAGTTTATAATCACAACACCCGTCTAAAGGCCAGTCACTGCACCACAGATCTGGAACCTCAGTGCATGAGGACCTGAGTTTATAATCACAACACCCGTCTAAAGGCCAGTCACTGCACCACAGATCTGGAACCTCAGTGCTAGGGGTGGGAAGAGCTAGAGAAACCTTTTGTGCTTGCTGACTAGCTGAAACAAATGGGTGAGCCCTGGGTTCAGTGCAGGTGTGAAGCAATTGTGGAAGACTTTTGATGGCTTACGATCTCCACGTGTGTGTGTACAGGTACATATCACACACACCAAAAAGTTAAAAAAAAAAAACAAAAATCAAAACAGCATGTTACCTTCTCTCAAAGCTCCTCTTCTATTCCTATGTCCACCACACCCTGAATTTCTGTGAACTGTCCTATGTTCACTGAGTAGCTGAGAGATGCCAATGTTTGCACTCTTCTCCCCAGGTTTTATTACATAAAACACGTAGTTCTAGATCACTCACGACCTATTCCTTTTATTGTCATTTTGGTGACAACATCTTCACAAAAGTACCTATCAATGCCCATCTAATTTCTGCCACACTCTTCTAATTTGTCTCCATGGTTCCAGTTCTGCCCTCTGCTATCGGCTCCTCCCTCTACACCTTCCATCCTCCATCCTCCAAATGAACCACATGCTCATGATGTTTCCTATGCCAGAAACAGCAGAAACAAAACCCTGTGCATAGCTTGACTCACAGGTACTTCCAGCTACTATTGAATATGGCTTATCTCCTCAAACTCATCCAAGTGTTTAATTCCCAAAGTCACATTAATATCATAAAGGGGGTAAATTTTAATCAACTGTAGTGCACATGTAAGATTTTTATAAAATAACTAAATTTAGGTGACGTTGTCCTTATGATGGAATCCTGATGGTTTTATGAGAAGAAGGATAAACACCAAACACCTAGAGAGACTCCTACACTCCCACCATGACACAACACATGATGGTTGCTAGAGCCTGTGATATATTGTTTACATTTCTAGCCTCAAAACTGGTAGCTAAATAAAACTCTTTTCTTTATAAAGTAGCTCAGTTTAGGTGTTTTATCACAATTACAAAGATAAACTAATATACCTTTGTAGCTGGAAGATTCTTTCAGTCCTGTCCAGCCCCACGGTCCCATGGCTGCTTATAAAATAGTCATTCAGAGGCTCTTATTAATAACCAATTGTATAGCCTATGGCAGGCTTCTTGTTAGCTAGCTCTTATAACTTAACCAATTTCTATTAATCTAAAAGTTGCCACGAGGCTGTGGCATTACCAGTCTGCTGGCATCTTGCTGCTCCTTTGGTGGCTAGTGGCTGGTATCCACTATCCTCTCCTTCTTCTCTCTTTGTATCTGCTTGGATTTCTGGCCTGCCTTTAAGCTGTCTTGCCATAGGCCAATGCAGGCTTACTTATCAACCAATCAGGGCAACACATATTCACAGCACTTGTCCTTTTAAGGTTTTAATTTTAACATAGTAAAATTATATATAATAGAATGGTTATCAAGCAAGAATTATAGTTACACTATCTAGTCTATTTGTATTTGGCAAAAATTAAAGAAAGTACTCTATCATCTGTCTTACTTCTGGGAGTCTAAATTTTCATATCGAATTTATCTTTCATCTTAACCAAGGAAAACTATAATTATAACTATCTAGTCTTCAACTCCATCAAAGACATATCCTAGAAGGATACAGTATTAAGTAAGTAAACAGGAAGTGCATTGCAAGCAACTTCCATAATTCTAGAAATGACAGAGACATCTGGCTGCCTGGACAGTCATCCAAAGTTCCTCTGTAATGTTGGGGCATCCATCATCAGCCTCTAGGTGTAGAGTCTCTCAGTTGCTTCTCCTTCTCCCTGAGTCATGTAGAATGTCTGGCAGCCTGCTCTGTGAAGCAGAAACCTGAAGGACCATTTCATCTGGTTTTGGCAAAATATAGTGGTCATTTTCCTATGGGTCCTGCATGTCCAGTCGATACATTTTATTGAGTAGTCCAGGCAAGAGCAGTTTCTTGCCCAAATGGCTATTTTTGCCAAGAAGATAAACGCCATCTAGAGTGTCTTTGATGCCCATCCTCCTCTTTGAAGTAAATTGGTGCTGCCTGGAGCAGACATGTCTGCTCTAGAAAAAGTCATTGTCCAGAAAAATCTAAGTTTTTAAAACATTTTAAATGCCATATTCTGTAAGTCTTTGAAGTGTTTGAAGATTACCTAGCTAATTGAAATATATCTATGTATATCTAGAAAACTTAAATAACATGACTATAAGTTTGATTATCATAGCTGACTAATTATTAATCTGTTTTCCTTAATTATACTTACAATTTTAAATTAGTTGCATAAACATAATACATTAAATAAGAGTAGAAATGTATATAGAGTAGAAATACATATACAAATTAAATTAAAATTTGTATCAATAGACCAAAATCCATAACAATGTAAAACATTTCAAACAAGTTGTTGCTTTTTAAAAGTAGATTCAATAATCTACCCTTTTATCCTATCATGTCTATATCATATCCCCTTTTTTTCTTTTAGAAAGAGATCAAGTATGACCAATAACAATTTGTAACCAACCCCTAAACAAAGACAAACATCTATAATCTATTTTTGGGAAATGTGGGCATAGTTTTCTAGGCTGCTTCCTGCTGATTAGGGGCACTGATAATCTTATGGAGACACAAAGAAAATTTTAGGATTATGGTCAAGTCCTAACCAGAGTAGTCTGTGAGGCCAGTATTCTCTGAGACAGTTGCCTTGAAGCTGTTCTGGGGATGTTGGATTATCTGGAGACCTCTTAGGGAGTCTTCCTTGATTGAACCATATTAATCTGGAAGGAATCCACAGGTTCTCATCTTTTGTGGAAACAAAAGCAGACCATCTTTTCCAAAGTAACATATCCTTAGACATGGATTTTGAAGTCAAGATACCTTTAAAATATACATATTGTTTTAACTGAGTAGCCCCTACAATTAAATGTCTCTCTGCAGTTAAAAATCCCAAAGATAATATAATAATATATAGCATCCAGATTCTTTGTGTAAGTTTCATTTTAACATGGCTTAACTTTTATATTACTTTTACTGTCTCTTTAAAGACTTTATTTTTTAAAATTCATTTCTTTATATAACTGCATATACTCCTTTTCCTCTCTCTTCCAAGCCTAAGTACATTTTTACACACACTGTAAACCTTTTAGAGTTTTATTCCATCTGAATCTGTCATATTATGAATCTATAATCCTGCTTTGACCAGTAGATATTTTAAACTGTTAAGCTGTGAGGTGACTTTGGCTGTTGAATCTGCCCACTTCAGCTTCCCAACATGGCAGAGGTACATTTATCGCCTGCTCTGGGATTCATGCTTACCACCGAGTCTGGGAAGCAGTGGATCAATGCCTCCATCCAGCAGCGTTTAATCCAGAAACCTTTTTTTTTTTTTTCTGTACTAGCAATAGCTAAATCCACCATGCAGTGTGCTGCATGGCTTGGAGACTCCTCTGTATACCATGGCAAGAATCTGCCATGCTGTAGCTCAAGCCTGCATATTGCAGCTTGCCTGAGAGACACAACAACGAAGCTGTTTTTAGCTGTTTTAGAATCATTTTTTTAAAGCTTTCTCAGGTTTTGGGTAGAAATTCTTGCTACCATATCTGGGTGCCAAATGTAGCCAGAAGGTTTCTCTGGTCCTGCCCAGCCCTGTGGTTCCGTTGCCACTTACAAAATAATCATTCAGACACTTTTATTAATTACCAATTGTATAGCCTATGGCAGGCTTCTTGCTAGCTAGCTCTTATAACTTAATCCATTTCTATTAATCTAAAAGCCACCACGTGGCCATGGCATTACTGGTCTGCTGACATCTTGTTACTCCTTTGGTGGTGGCTGGAATCTCCCTCTCTTCTACTCTCCTTTCTTCTCTCCATATATCTTCTTGGATTTCCTGCCTGCCTCTAAGCTGCCTTGCCATAGACCAATGCAGCTTTATTATTCAACCAGTCAGAGTGATACATATTCACAGGATATCTTCCCAACATTATTTCTTGCTACTTTCTGTTCATACTTTTTACTTCATCAATGGAGACTTAGTTACCATTCCCTTGGACTACATCATGTACAGTATTGTCTCCAGATAGTTGAAAGTTTCTCATTTTGTTCATCTCATCTTAGTCAAGTGAGCTAGTTCAAATTATTCCTTCTAGTTTATTTCTTTCTCTGGGGGACCCCCCTCCATACATACTCCAATCTATTTGAGTTTTCATGGGTTCTTGTAGGCCAGAATATTAACTTTCTTGTAGGACCACTTTATGTTATTATAAATTGGGGATTACATTTTTTCTTTCCTGCTAGATTGTGAATACCTTCCTGGTAAGAGAATGTTTGGAGCCTACTTTGAATGCTTAATTAATACTTGGTCAATTATTATGTCAGTGAGTACTAAGAAAACCATATACCAAAAGTATTCAGACCCATGCCCAAATCCAGATTCACAGTAGTCAGAACCCATTCGGTTCAACTTTTACTGCTGTAAACATGGAAAAGGCCTGTAAGATGTTCAGTGTGTAAAAGTGCTGGCTACCAAACATGACAACTGAGTTCAGTGGCTAGGATACATGTAATGAAAGGAGAAAGCAGACTCCCTGAATCTTAAAGTTGTACACACACACACACACACACACACACACACACACACACACACAAGTCAGGTGTACCCTGCACACACAGAAATAAATATAAAACTAAAAAATCTTAGGCTGCATAAACAGAACTGGAACAATGGCAATATGAGTAAACATACTAATGAAGAGGTATCTGTCATGAGGTCCCATACCTAGACAAAGAACTATAGGCAAATAATGACTACTGGGAGAGGGAGAATTAGACTCTCCCAGGGATGAGCCTCCTTATTGGTTATCCAATACTAAGTAGTCACCTCTGAAACTATGTACACAGAAACAATAAAAACAGACTCAGCAAGCTATATTTATATATGTGTGTTTATACATATAGTATATTGTAGTATTAATAACCAACTGAAAACAGGACTATCAATTTGAGAATGGGGGTGTTACATAGGCAAGGTTAATTGGGGAGGGGATGGAGGGAGGGAAGGGAAAGGGAATAGCGATGTAATTTTGTTTTAATTTAAAAGTAGTACATTTTCTAAATAAAATTAAAAGTGAAACAATCTCCCCCAGACACACCATATCATGATCGTCTGGAATCTGCTTGTGAAGTCTCTTTGAAATGTCATTTTCATAACTTTAGATGCAAGGCCAAGTTGATTTGGGCTTTGAGCTAGCTTCATTAACATCTTGAAAATCTATTCTACTTGTCAATGTCTGTCATTCTGGGGTACTTTGATCTACAAATGAAGATCTGCTGTATCATTGATTATCCTCAAGTGATAAATAGATGCACATCAAAGCTTTTGCATGGATTTTGCAGATGGTGTGCTTCTTTGTTGTTTCCCTGCTCTTGAATGCAGATTCAGGGTGGTTTTTCCTCCTGTTCAATATGGGAAAAGCAAACACTGGGTTTTATGTTCTACCCAGACAAGGGATTCACTCAGACCTGTATGTTTAGTGTATTAGTTTATCTAGGCTCTGCAATTTTACACTGGCAAATAAATGTAACCGTAACGAAAATATTTGGATAGAGTGGCTGCTCTGAACAGGATGCATAGTTGTCAGCAGACATTTCCAGTTTAGTGTATGACTAGGATGGAAGAAGAGAATCAGATACAGATTAAAGCCACCCATAGAGGCTGAGGACATGGCTCAGAGGGCAAGGTGATCGTTGCATTGTGGTGATATATTGTGTTCCCCAATATGTTGTGCATCCTAATAAACTTATCTGGGGTCAGAAGACAGAACAGCTACTAGATATAGAGGCCAGGAAATGGTGGCACACCCCCCTTTAATCCCAGGAAGTGATGGCAGGAAGCAGAAAGGTATTTAAGGCATGAGGACCAGGAACTAGAGCCTGGTTAAGCTTTTAGGCTTTCAGCAGCAGTTCAGCTGATATTCATTCTGGATGAGGACTCAGAGGCTTCCAGTCTGAGGAAACAGGATCAGCTGAGGAATTGGCAAGGTGAAGAAGCTGTGGCTTATGCCGCTTCTCTGATCTTCCAGCATTCACCCCAATACCTGGCTTCAGGTTTGTTTTGATTAATGAGATCATGTAAGATTTGTGCTACACTGCATGAGCATGGAAACCCGAATTCATGTCCTAGAACCATACAGGGTTTTGTGGCTTTGGGGTACAACCTGTGGTACTCAGGAGCAGAAATAGTCCAGTTGAAATAGGAAATTCTGGGTTCAGTGAGCTACACTGTCTCAAAACAAAGTGGAGAGTGCTAGAGAAAGATATCCATGCCATCCTTTGGCCTCCACATGTGCATGTATGAGCATATCCCCCATATACATGTGCACACATATGCATACACCAAAATACACACACACACACACACACACACACACACACACACACACACACACACACAATTAGAAAGATGGTAAGAATGCTGAGTTACCACAATGAGCAAGAAAAGTATCTGGGGAAGATTGAAAATGATGGGTGGGTTAAAGAACAAAGAGTCATTGTTTATCAGAAGGATAACTGATTAAAAGATAGAGCAGTTAATCCAGACCTTGCACATCAGAATCTCTTCATGTGACATGATCACATTTATGAAAATGTCTTGCATGTAGACATTAGACCCAAAGATTCTAAAAGTGGAATCTATGGCTACAGACATAAGAGTGTGACCCAGATAACTTCTAGCTTCAAGGAAGGACAAATAAGAACACATATTCAAAATAAAATGATCTTCTATAAACACAACATAGAGGACATCCCAACTTTCCTCCATTCCTTTATCTTATTAGATAAAAGAAAGTACAGAAACAGAATTAAGATCTCCCATGAGCTAAATCTTCAGTCACTGCCAAGAGAACAGAAAGTGTTCTTGAAATTTTTGAATAATTACTGGACTAAAGAATTGCTCCCCAGCTGGCAATATCATTCAATTTGAATTTCATCGATAATTATAAACAACAACCAATAAACACCACTCATCTGAAGAAATCTAACAGTGTAGAAGAGCATTCAAAAGACAAGAAGCTTATTAATATGTAAGGAACAGTTAACAAATTAAACCAAGAGAAATGTATTTTACTGTCACACAAGTAGGAAAGAACAGGCTGGCAGGGAGAAATAACTCCCCCAAACAATAAAAAACTAGTGTGATGGTTTTCATTGTCAACCTGACACAATCTGGAATCCACCCTGGGAAGACAATCTTACTGAGAGATCATCTAGATCAGATTGGCCTTTGGGTATGTTTGTGGGGTTCATGATATAGGTGATATGGGAAGATCTGCCCTGGGTAGCACCATCCCCTAGGTTTGGCCCCTGAACCATAAGAGTAGATGGGGCACTGAACATAAGAAACTCTCTCTGCTATTGACCATGGATGTGACTGCTTGTTTCTAGCTCCTCTCTCATTTCTTCTCAGTGATAAACTAATCTGGAGCACTAAGACAAATAAACCTTTTTTTCAAGTTGCTTTGGCCAGGATATTTACCATAGCCACAGTAATGGAACCAGGACATGAAGGCTGCTAAGCTAAGAACTAAAAGATGGATGGTCTATACATCAACATGGATAACACTGATTATTAAAAACAACTTGACTGGACTACTTAGCTGAAAATTTCTTTCCTAACTAGCTAATTAAAAAAAAAAAACGCAGGTCAAATATAGTGGGGTCCCACCAAAGGAAAGAAAGCATACTCTTAGTAGATTCAGTAGTTACTCAGTAAGCCATCCCAGAGAATGAAAGAAAGTATCAAATAGTTTTAATTATGTGTGTCTGTGGATTAGTATGTGCGTGTGAATACACATATGCACAGAGGGCAAAGACATTGGATCCTTTGGAACTGTGGTTCCAGATGCCTCTGGGCTCCCCAACATGAGTAGTGGGAACCAAACTCAGGGCCTCTGTAAAAGCAATGCTCTCATCTGCTGAGCCATCTTGCTGGCCTCCTAAGAGGAATTTCAGACTTCCTACATAATCAGTGGTAGTATTTCATTTATTTATTATTATGTGTACGTGTCCATGACATGGGTATACATGTGCCTTGGCACATGAGTGGAGGTCAGAGGATGAATTTGTAGAGTCAGCTCTCTCTCCATATTTATGTGGTTTCTGGGGATCAAACCCAGATCATCAGGCTTGCATGGCAATTGCCTTTTCCCCACTGAGCCATCTTACTGGCCAGTATTTCATTTGTTCAGTGTACTTTTACTGAATATG
Organism: Onychomys torridus; assembly: GCF_903995425.1. Lineage (NCBI taxonomy): Eukaryota > Metazoa > Chordata > Mammalia > Rodentia > Cricetidae > Onychomys > Onychomys torridus. The sequence continues at coordinate 7,879,649 of NC_050450.1, forward strand.
AGTGTGTTTAGAACTATTTAAAATACAACCACAAAAAGCAACATTACATATGAGCACATATTAGTGAGCTCATCTGAATTCCTTGTGTTATGGGAAGCGCTAAACTCTGCTGCTTTGGGCTGGGGTATTGTAATACATAAGCCGGCAGTGGAAAAGAGACAGCTGATCCCTGAAAGACAGGGTATTCTCAAGCAAGTTCTATGATTGTCCAGCTCTCTGCTTAGGAAAAATGCCCCAGCATGATTCAGAGAACCAAAGACTTGTCAGAGCACAGCAGTTCCATTAATGTGCAAAAGCCAAGGTCAGGAATGATATCTGACATCTATCTACAACAAAGCAACTTGAACTCTATTTAATAAATTGATATTTAATAATGTTATCAAAGACATGAATGTGCATATTGTCTTCAATGTGGAGCATTTCTTCCAAATCCATCACTGAAGTGAGATATCTCTAGGCTTATCAGATAGTAGAGTAGGTGCTATAGGTTGAAAATGGTACTTAGAGCTTAGGGTGCTGGAGGAAGTATGCAAAGAGACATGAGGATTGCTGGTCTCAGAGTAGAGAGAGCTTGTGAACACTTCCATGCTATCTTGTAATCCAACTGAGACTGGATGCCTTTATTTTAAGATAAGAGCAGACTCTAAAATAGGACTGACCCATAATCTGCCTTTCTGACACCTGAAAGCAAGCTTGAATAAGATCTAGGGGAGCTGGGGATGAGTAAGCCAGGAAGATCTGGCAGACAGGTCTGTATTGGGCTCATACTAATCAAGTGCAAATCCAAATATGCAGGTTCATGGCTGTCATCTTGTAGGAGAGCTTCCTGCTTGAACAAGAAGACTGTCATCTCTGTTGTAAGATGAATTGCTACTAAATGGTCTTATTAATTTTTTTTTAAAAAGCCAGATATTGGGGTGAAAACTGTGAGATCAGTGAAGGAGAAAGAAGCCAGCCACATTCTTACCGCTAGGAAATCCTCAGCCAAAGGGGGCTACTTCCTGTATACTCATACCTATAAACCTTTCTGTGCCCTGCCATCTTACTTCCTTTTTCTGCCCAGCTCTATCACTTCCTGTCTCAGACCTCCAGGCCTCTTTGGTTAGTGCTGGGGTTAAAAGCATGTGCCACCACACCTGGCTTTATTCCCAATGTGGCCTTGAACTCACAGAGATCTGGATGGATCTCTGCCTCCAGAATGCTAGGATTAAAAGCATGTGCTACCACTGCCTAACCTCTATGTTTAATATGGTGGCTGTCCTCTGATCTCCAGATAATTTTTATTGGGACGCACAAATAAAATATCACCACACTGTGCGATATATTACCATATTCAGTATGAACTTAAAATTCACTGAATATACAAAAACAAGTTAAAAAGTGATCTACCATCAAGAAAAATAAAACCATCACTCTGATTTGATCCTGAGCTAATCCAAATGTGGGGCTGAGCAGATGAAAAATTTAAACAACTATCATAAATCCTGGCAGTCCTCTCTATCCACAAGTTACACCAACATATGAACTGTAGACTCAATCAATTAAAGGGCTAAAAACATTTAAGTTTTTGAAATTGTGTCTGTTCTGAGCATGTACAGGCTATTCTTGTCATTATCCTCTTTAAATGAGATGGAGAAAGCACTTAGATGGCATTTATGTTGCATTGTCATAAGTAACCAAAGACTGTTTAAAGCTCATGGGTTTGTATCAGTCATGTGCAAATACCATGTTATTCTGTACCAGACATATGAGAACTGATAATTTAGGCCTTGCAATCAATTCTGTATTGATAGTAAAAGATGGTTGTATGGGAAAATGATTAAGGAGCTAAAGGAAAATATGGTCTTCATGGGTGAGTAAGAAATCTCATCAGTGATATAGAAATAAGAAAGGATCAAATGAAAATGTAGAATAATTAAAAGCCCAATAGCTGAAATGTAATAATTCACTGTGTGGGAAAACAAAATGTCACAGGAAGAGTAATCCTAACTAAGAAAATGACTCGGGATCTTCTGGGCTCCTCCAAGAGGCTTGGGTCACTTCTTTAGTTCTGCCCTCTACAGCACATACAACTTGTCTTCTAGGCTCTGGCTGGCACCACCCCTTTGCTACTGTTGTTCTTGGTGGTCATTCATGGTACTGGCATCTCCTAAATATTCCACCTGCCACAACTGGGCTGTACTTTCACCACATATATAGTGCCTAGCCTCAGTTGCTCTCCATAACCCCTTCACACCTTCAAACCAGTACCACCTAGGTGACTCTTACCAACAGGGGATACAGCTTCAGCCACTTCTGGAACATAACTTCTGTGTGTGACCCTGGAAACACTTCCCAGAAGACTTCACCTCAATGGCACTGCTCTCTTCTTAATGAAGGCTGATTCTTCAGCCCCAGCTCACCAGCATCCATTGTCCCAGCAAAGCAAAGGTTTTTCTTTAGTTGTTTCTTGTCTCTTTGTTAATCACAGCAAATTCTTTAGCTTCAGCTGACCAGACACCACAGATTCCCCACACAAAAGGCCAGGTAGAGTTTTTGCTTCCCTCTGAAACTTCACAAGCCAGGCCTCCACCACCTGCACTGACTTTTTAATCTCCCAACCATCTACAGAACACCTCACTGCACTCTTAACACTTCAAGGTTTTTTTAGCCCAAAGTTCCAAAGTCCTTCCACAATCCTTCCAAAAACAATATGGTCATTTCTATCCCAGCAATATACCACTATCCTGGTACCAATTTGTCTTAGTGAGGGTTACTACTGCTGTGATGAAACACTGTGACCAAAGCAACTTGGAGAAGGAAGGGTTTATTTGGCTTACACTTCCACACTGTATTTCACTAACAAAGGAACTCAGGATAGGAAAGCAAGCAGGGCAGGAATCTGGAGGCAGGAGCTGATGCAGAGGCCACAGAGGGGTGCTGTTTACTGGCTTGCTCCTCATGGCTTGCTCAGCTTGCTTTCTTATAGAACTCAGGACCACAAGCCCAGGATTGGCACCATCCACAATGGGCTGGGCCCTCTCCCATTAATCACTAATTTTAAAAATGCCCTACAGGCTTGCTTGCCTATGGTCCTAGTGGAGGCATTTTATAAACTGAGGTCCCTCCTCTCAAATGACTTTAGCTTGTGTCAAGTTCACATAAAACTATCCAGCACAGTCATAATTACATTATTTATCCTAAAGAACAGATAAAATGAAGAAAGTCAATAGGCCTCCAGGAATCTTATGAACAATAATCTGACATAGTTTTTCAAGTCGCCAAAGAGAAAAGGGAAATATTGGAGCAGAAAAAACAAAAAAAACTTACATATTCTTATAGTATTTTAATTTTATAATTAACTTAATTTCACATATCAGCCACAGATTCCCTCGTCCTCCTTCCTCCCACCCACAATCCTCCCCCTCAATCCAACCCCCAACTCCCACCTCCTCCAAAGCAAGTTCTCCCCTGGGGAGTCAGCCCAGCCTGGTAGACTCAGCCAAGGCAGGCCAGTCCCCTCCTCCCTACACCAAGGCTGAGCAAAGGATATCAGCATAGGCCCCAGGCTCCAAAAAGTCAGCCCATACACCAAGGATAGGTCCTGGCTCCACTGCCTGGGGGCCTCCCAAACAGTTCAAGCTAATCAACTGTCTCACTTATCCAGAAGGCCTAATCCAGTTTCATGGGGGTTTCTCCACTGTTGGTTCACAGTTCATGCATTTCCACTAGTTTGGCTATTTGTCCCTGTGTTTCCTCCAACCATGGTCTCAACATCTCTCATTCATACAATCCCTCCTCTCTCTCTCGCTGATTGGACTCCCGGAGCTCCACCTGGGGCTCAGCCATGGATCTCTGCATCTGCTTCCATTAGACACTGGATGAGAGTTCTATCATGACAGCTAGGGTGCTTGGCCATCTGATCACCAGAGCAGGTCAGCTCAGACACTCTCTCAACCATTGTCAGTAGCCTATAGTGGAGATATCTTTGTGGATTTCTAGAGACCTCTCTAGCACTCTGCTTCTTCCTATTCCCCTGGAGTCTCCATTCATCATGGTATCTCCCTCTCCATTCTCCCACACTGCTTCTGATTCAGCTGGGACCTCTCTCTCCCCTAAGCTCTCTTTCCCCTGACCCTTGTCCTCCATTACTCCACCCCCACCCCCAGTTTGCTCATGTAGATCTCATCATCTATTTCTCTGTTGTTGAGTTATCCCTGTGTGTAGCTAGAGTTTTCCTGGTCCTGCCTGGCCCAGGGTCAGGACAAATCTTTCTCACCCACCAGTCTTGCAGCTGCTCAGACCCAACCAAGTAAATACACAGAGACTTATATTACTTATAAACTGTATGGCCATGGCAGGCTTCTTGCTAACTGTTCTTAGATCTTAAATCAACTCATTTCTATTAATCTATAAGTTGCCACATGGCTTGTGGCTTACCAGTATCTTAACATCTTCTCATGGCAGCAGCTGGCAGCGTCTCTCTGACTCAGCCTTTCACTTCCCAGAATTAGCCTTTTTCCTAGTCCCGCCTATACTTCCTGCTTGGCTACTGTTCAATCAGTGTTTTATTTGTTAACCAATCAGAGCAACACATTTAACATACAGAACATCCCACAGTATCTGTGTCTATCTTAGGGTCCTCTTTACTAGGTAGCCTCCCTAGAGATGTAAGTTGCAGCCTGGTTATCCTTTGCTTTACATCTAGTATCCACTTATGAGTGAGTACATACAATGTTTGTCTTTCTGAGTCGAGGTTACCTCACTCAGGATTGTAGTTGGAGATCTTCTCTCCAGGTGATACCAAGCCCCCACAGTCCCACAGCCCATGCATAAAATAATCACTCAGACGCTTGCATTACTTATAAACTATGTGGCCATGGCAGGCTTCTTGTTAT